>NC_064268.1:27987619-28607202 GCF_003254725.2 Canis lupus dingo | reverse complement strand
CCCTTCATCCTGGAGTGGCAGGCGGAGTCCTAGAGTGGTACCCCGTCCCTCCCACACACCTTTGGCCTTCTTGCCACCGAAACAGCCAGCGTCATCCCTCCTCCGGCGCTGGGAGCCTGCAGCACTGCCTGGAGGCCCAGGCTCAGCCTCTTGGTACCTGTCAGCCCCAGGCACCTCCTTGTGTACGTGGTAGGACAGGTTCCGCATGATACACACGCAATTCTCTACCGACTGTGGGGAGAGGAGAGTTGATGGAGCAGGGTCTGGTGGGCAGAGAGGCTGCTAGCCCTCCTGGGGAAGCCCAGCCACAGCCAGTGTACACGGGAGGAACTGGGGGTGTAGAGATGGGGACCCACGTGGCTGAGGACTCCCAGGGAGGGCTGAGGAAGGAAAAAGGTGGGAGAGCCTACTGCATGTAGGACCTCGTCTGGGAGGTCACGGGTGTCCGCTCCAGTGTGGCCACTGTGGGGTGGCCCACACCCAGGGTGCTGCCCCAGACCCCCACACCTATTCCTCCTGTGTTGCCCAAAGGGGTCAGGCCCCCTGGGCCCAGTTCTTGCTCCGTCTCTCGAACCTTTGTAGGAGGTTGTGAGACTGATCCTGCTGGGGCCTGCTAGGCTCTCCCCATCCTGCTCCACTCACCTTGTTGTCCGTGTCCTTCCTGCCCACAGCTGACTGCAGGGCGTGCAGCAGGGCATCCACCAGCCCTTCACATTCCCGGAGCCGCCGCCGGGCCTCTGCGCCATCTGAACTCACGTTCCTGGGTGGCCAAGAGCGAGCCCTGTGACCCCTGGCTCCCATGGGAACTTCCCAGCCAAGCACTCCCCACTCCCAGCCTTGGGGTCTTGTCTTCATCTGTAAAATAGGGTCTGATGCCACCCTGTCAGGGCTATTGAGTGTCCTGACCACTGAGACCCTAGGGTAGAGCCCTAGTCTGCCATGTGTGTGGGGCAGGGGGCCTTCTCTGATCCCAGCAGAACTGAAAGGGGACAGAACGGGGTCCAGAGTCCTGAATCCATGCACAGATAATTCTGGGCTCCCCCTACCCCAGTGGCAGTTCTGGGTTCCACCTTACCCCGTGAAGACCCCATAAAGCCATGGGGGTACATTCTGATGAACAGGCAGGACCCTGGAGACCCAGGACCACCTGTGAGGACTCTGTAGGGATACCCAGGGTGGGAGGGTTAGGGCAGAGGTCTGAGGATGTGAAATGAGGCCTCTGAGGCAGACAGGATGAGGGTCCTAGCTCCCCCTATCCTGGCTGCCGTGGTGATGGGAGCATGGGTCAAAGGTGAGTGGGGCTGGAGACAAAGGGTACTACATGAGACGGTGGCAGACCTTGTCCAGAGGCTTCCCTTGGGGCTGAGTATAATAGCCCCATCCAGTCCCATTCTCAGGACTCAGGCAGGAACTGTAGTGTGGATGTGAAGCTCCTAAAACTTGGGGGGCTAACTGTCTTCCATGTTACTGAGGATATTCCCAGGTACGCACACAGGCTCTAGTGCTTGGCTCCTGCCTCCTTGACCAAGAATAGCCCTGGGCGGCTGCACAGAGAGTGCCCGAACCCGGCCCCCACCCACACCTCAAGCAACCCGATGTGTTCTTGAAGACTGTTGTCCACTCGGCATCCCTTGGCTTGGAATCCTCATTGGGCTCACGCTCCCAGCCCGAGTGGGGCACAATGACCTCATGAGTCAGCGTCTGCAGGCCGTGGTCAATGATGACCATCTTCAGGGGCTCGTAGGATGACAGGTTCCAGAGTGTGCCTGCGGGGCGCCATCAACCAGCCAGTGCTGACCACACAAAGCACTGACCTCCCTACCTCCCCACGTGACCTCGCTCAGGACGTGCCCCAGGTCAGACCAGAAGATAGTGACAAAAGCCGTGAGAGGACCTGGGTGCCCACCCTGGCCCAGGCAAGATGTGCAAAGGCACCTAACAGTACTACCAGCCGGGAGGAAGCACCAGAGGGGCTGGGACACAGAGCAAGGGCTGGTGGGGAGCCTGTGGCTAGACAAGCAGGTGCCTTCTCTTCCCCTATCCCCTCTGAGCCACATGGGTGAATGGCACTACCCCTCCACTGGCTCCACCTGAAGGTGGTCATATTACCCTACCTGGCCAACTGGGTCCCCTAAGGCACAATTCCCCCAGCACAGCTCCCCCTGGAGGGTGGGACCTGGAGGAGTATGGGTACATAGGGGCAGGTGGCAAGGGGGCCTGCCCAAGGGGCAGAGACACTGAGGACCTCTGAGTCTAAGCCATGCCTACCCCCAGCAGCTGGACTCCTGACTGCACGGGTGGGTGGGAGGGGACATCTGTTCCTGGCCAAACCTTGCTCTCCTTCCCCCAAGGGATGACGGTGCACTCACCTGTGACGAGCTCTCGGACCTCGTTGTCCCGGGCTGCCCGCAGCAGGCGCACCAGAGCCGGCACGCCGCCACAGTCCCGGATGGCAGCCTTGTTGTCCGTGTCTCGGCCGTAGGAGAGGTTTCGCAGGGCCCCGCAGGCCCGCCGTCGCACCTCCGCCCTCGGGTGGTCCAGCAGAGCCACGAGCAGAGGAAGGCCCCGCAGCTGCCGCACGCGCCGCTTGACACCCTCATTCTCGAAGCACAGGTGCTGCAGGTAGGCGGCCGCGTTGGCTTTCACGGGGTCCACGGGGTGCCGCAGCATGGCCAGGACCTCCGGCAGCTCGGGGTCCCGCCACCGCGGCTCCTTACGGGCACTGTCGACGGAGGGCGACCGCCGGACCACTCGGTCCAGGCTGCCCAGGCTGCCCCGTTCTGGCTGGGCCAGGGGTGCGGTCGCAGCAGGAAACGGGGGCCGCTCCTCCATCAGCTCGCCGGCATCATCTGCCACTTCCTCGTAGGCCCTGTGCAGGCGGGCAGGGTGCAGGGACGTCTCAGCAGTGCCACAAGGCATCTGCTCCAGAGCTACTCATCCTATCTTCTCTGGAGGACAAACCCAGGAAAGGTGGGGAGAGGCCCATACCATTGATACTTGACCCCAAGCACCGAGCGGGTGCCAAGAGTCCCATGCCAGGCCAGCAAGAACTGACTCACAGCCAGTGACACAGCTAAACGCCAGCCAATGGTTACCAATGGTTATCAGGGCTTGGATCTTCCTAAGATGGGGAGCTCACTCATTCTCACCACCATCAGCTAAGTGCCAGCCAAAGGTTACCAATGGTTATCAGGGCGAGGGTCTCCCTGAGACGGGGAGCTCACTTACTCTCACCACCATGCAACATTCCCCAATTCTGAGCTAAATGCATTTCTATGAAACATCTGTCTGTGACTGGGGTCCTCCTGCCTTCTATCGAGGCCCATCTCTGCATGTGGGATCTGCTGGGATGTGGGGGAAAGAGGTGACCCTCCCTGCACACAGCCAGCCTGGTGGGACTAGATAGGGGCATTCAGGCCACCAGTCCTCCAGAGCACAGGATGTCCTTGTGGGTTGTCACCAGCAAACCTACTTCTTAGGGCAGGGACTGGGGCTAGAAGGGGCCAGGTATCTTGTCTGTGTTCACACAGCATAATCCATACCAAGGGCAGCCCCGGTGGCCCAGTGGTTTAGCGCCACCCTCAGCCCAGGGTGTGATCCTGGAGACCCAGGATTGAGTCCCGTGTCAGGCTTCCTGCATGGAGCCTGCTTCTCCCTCTGCCTGTGTCTCTGCCTCTCTCTCTCTCCCTGTATCTCTCATGAATAGATAAATATATAAATATTAAAAAAAAAATCCATACCAAGGCTGTGGTCATGTTCTCATTCTACAGATAAACAAACTGAGGGCAGAGGGGACAGACCCAGAGTCTACAGCTGGAAAGAGCTGGGTAGCCTAGTTCCTGGGATATAGCTTCTGTACACGGGGTAAACTGAGGCCTAGGGAAATGCAGAGGAAATGCTCTGAGCCACCTACACTCACGTCTTCATGGCCATCTGCCTGGAGCAAGGGTAGCAAGCGTTGGGCCCTGTCACCAACTTCCCTAATGCGCCGGGGCCAACAGGGAGGATGCCCAGGGGAACTTCCACTCCCCCAGAAGCTTCCCTTGCTGCTGTCCTTGAGAGGAGCTGTGGCCAATTCAAACTAACAGGTGTAACTAACGGAGAGCCCCAGCAGCCAGCGGCCGGTCACGGGTGCTCACCTGGCACGAAGGCCACGCCCACACTCAGGCCTCCTCCTCGTGGCAGTGCCGTAGTCCGGCTCCAGCTCCGGGCCGCCCTCATCCTCAGCAGTCAGGCTGCGCGTGTCGTCCTCCAAGCCATACGGCTCCGCCTGGAAGCGCTCGGGCTGGGAGCGACCGGCCGGCGCGGGCTCCGGGCCCGGGGGGAAGGCCTCACGTCGGCCGGGCAGCGTGAAGCAGCCATCGACGGGGCCCGGGCCAAGGGGGCCGCGTGGGGGCCGCACGCCCAGCCCCCGGGAGAGACTGCCGTAGCTGGGGACATCACGGGGCTCGGGGCCGTCGGGAAAGCCGCCCCCGCTGCTGAGGTAGGCACGGGAGAGCGTGGCGGCCGGACCGCCCCCGCGGAGCAGGAAGTGCCGGTCCAGGGGGCCATCTGCGAAGGGGCCTAGCGGGGGGCCGCCGTCCAGCACGGGGAGCCCATCTGGGCCGACGGGCACTTGGCGCACTGTCCTCGTGGTCACCGTCTTGACCGTCTTGGTGACCTAGTGGGTAAGCGGGTGGCCGGTGGGCTGGCTGGGCAGCCTGAGAGCCCAGACACTGCCACCCGGATGACAGGCGGCCCCTGGGAGGCCACTCTCATAATAGAACTGCGGCTGCACAGCCTACTTGCCCACTGCCTCGGTCTGGCCGTACCTTGGTCTCGGTGCGCCGGGTAGTGCCATCTTCCGATGTGACGATGGACACGTGGGAGGTAGGTGTGCCAGGGTCCTCCTCTACTGTCACTGTCTCCTCCAGCACCTCGGGTGCCTCTGGCATGGTGGCCAGTGAGGCCTGGCTGCCCGGGCTCTGCTCCTGGCAACAGGGGGATGGGCATCAGTGGAAGGACCCACAGCTCGCCTGGCCCTGGAGTGCAGATACTTGTGCCGGCCTAGATGCCAGGAGTGCCTTCCTCCCACCCCTGGAACCCATGGACCCCAGGGCCTGTCTCAGCCCCAGCTGGTGAAGACAGCACCCTGAACACCACAGGGCTGACTGGCTCTGTTGCCCTAACCCATGGGGGGCTCCAAGGGGGGTCACCTCCCCCAATCCTGGGGCCTCCTTGGGCTAAGCTGGCAGATAAAGCCCCTGACCCCAGCGTGCAGTCCTGGGCAGCCCTGTCTGAGCTGCAAAGCTCGGTCGGTTGCTATAGGCTCCTGGTGGCCCCAGGAGGTTGGTAGGACCTGCAGGTCGAGCTCCTGACCCTGACATGGCTCACCACCCCTGAGTGGGCCCTCCCGTGTCCTGGGCCTCGTCCCTGCCCCATCCAAGAAACCTTGAGTGCAGACGCCTTGGGAAAACAGTCTCAGTACTGCTCGCTGACTCCCCAGGGCAACACCAGGCCCCCACTGTCCCCAAGGCCAGCTAGACGCCCTCGTGGGACAGAAATACCCAGTTCCCAGAATGCTCAAAATACCCGTGCTCCTTCCGGCCTGGACACTCCAGGGGTGGTGAGTGGGCACAGCTTGGCCCTGCCTCATCTGGGCCAGTGTTTGGTGCTCCCCATTGAGACGCTGGTTGTCTTACCAGAGCCCAGAGATGGGGAATTCAGACCAGGTGTGCCAGGTTAGTCCTCAACAGGGACTCTGGTGCCCCCTCCTCACATACCTCTGTAGGTCTCCCCAACCTGCAGCACCCCTCCCCCACCTTCACCCCTGCAGGGGATGACCATGGTGGAGTTCTAGGCAAGACAGCTCTGGACAGAGGCCCTTTTAAGGCCCATAAGCCTATGGCAGACTTGGAGTAGGGACTGGAGGTTTAAAGAGGACAGGCCAAAAAATAAATAAATAAATAAATAATTTAAAAAATAAAAAATAAAATAAAAAGAGGACAGGCCAGCCCACAGCAGAGCTGAACAGACCCCTGCTGTGCTGATTGGCAAAGGGGTCTGAGAACCAAAGGCCATGTACCCCCAGGCCTCTGACTGCATGGGGCCCTGCACCACACCAACGTCTCAGGATCAGCATCTGGCTAGGATGGGTAGGAGCTGAAACCCAAGCTGCAGTGGGCAGGCAAGCGGAGCACATTCCTGGGCAGCAGGGGCCAGGTCAGCAGGAGGACAGGCCCTGTTCTGTGGCCCAGATGCTGTGCCTTGAGGAATGGGTCCCTAGCTGGGCCCCAGCCCTCTGAGGCCCTACAAAGAAACAGAGCTGAGGCCCAAGGAAGGCCATACCCATATCTGCCTGCCACCAGAGCCCTACTCTGCTCCCAGCCCCAGGCCCAGGCAGTGTGCAAGGCTAGGTGCCCAGAGCTGCCCTAGGGCCTGCTTCCTGAGGTCCTCCTCAGGATGTGAAGTCTCCTCAGCTTGGGGTCCTGTCCTGAAAAAATGCTAAAGCCCCTGATTACTCATAGTCCTGAAATTCTCGGCCCCTGCAAACACTCCAGGGGTCCAAGGAGAGACCCGCACCATGTTAGGACAAGTGTATCCCCCGGGCTCTGGTGACACAGGAAGGAAGTCACAGAATACAGCCTCTGTCCCCAGAAGACAACTGTATGTGATTTCATAAAAAGGGAAACTGAGGCCTAACAGAGAAAGAGGATTAACTGAGACTTCAGAGACCACTAACGGGGAATCCAGGCCTTCACAGAGAAGGTGGCTCTGTGAGGCCACTGAGCTATACCTTACTCTGCAGGCGCCATCGCCACTCAGTTTGGGGCCACAGGTGGAATGCCTGGTGGGGACATGGCCAGGTAGGAGGCATGACGTTCCCTGAGAAAGTGAAGTTAACGCAGACCCTGAATAGGGACATGCTACCAGGCTCTTCTCTGAGGGCCCTGGAGGCCGGGACAGTTCTGGAGCCGAAAGCTCAGGGAGTTTTGTATTTGGCAACTGTGGGAGCAAACCGTGGCAGGCGCTGAGCTCTCTCTCTGCTGCTGGGCCTTGGCGGGCTTCAGGCCACACCCCAGGGGCTGCAGGTGAAGGGGAGGGGCAAGGGGCAAGACAGACAAGAGTGGACCCAAGAGGGGACCGGAGCATCCAGGAGGATCTGCCCCTCGAGTAGACCAGCATACATCAGTGCTCTCAGAGAAGAGCCTCCAGCTCCTTGGCTGGGGGGCGGGGTGAGGAAGGAGGAGAGGAGTAAGCACACCTCAGACCTCAATGACACTCTGAGGTTCACTTTATTCTCACTCTAGCCTGTGATGACAGTCTGCCACAGTGCAGTAGGGGGGACGAAGGAATGGGGGTCCAGAGGAGCCAGGGCCCCTCCAGCAAAGCCTGGCAACCCTGCAGCATCGCCCACTAATACCCAGCCCAGACAGCCTGGTAGTGGGATCCTGAGGCCCCGAGAGCCCCCACTGGCAAATGACCTCAGGGAGCTAAAAACAGGCGATGACTTCACCCAGGCGGGCGGGCAGGCGGGAGCGTGAGTCAGCCGGTGATCACAGGAAGGCCCGGCCCCCGTTAACACACGCCTGGGCACACATACAGATAAGGACCTGGACGTGCGTGCATAGACCCAACAGGGACAGATGCACACAGACACGCATGTGTGAGCACCCAGCCTGGCCCACAGGCCCAAGCACGTCCATCTGCATGCTGTCCTAACAGCCCCCAGTGCACAGTGCCTGCTGCCCCCAGAGGGACTTGCACTTGCTAACCCACCCCCATCATCTCCTTCTGTCTTCTACCCCTGTGTCCAGACTCTCAGCCAACCACCCACTCTGGGGGCCTCAGTGCTGGTGGCAGACTGGGGAATCAGGGAAAGGCCCAAGGTCAACCCGTGCTTTAGGCCTCTGCAGAATCCATGGGGTGTTGAGGTGGGACTATGGACTGGTGACCAGCACACAGCACTCAGTAAAGGCAGCTGACCAGGGTGCCTGCATCCTCATCTGAACTCAAGAGCCTGCTCTAGAGCTGCATGTCCATCCACCCAGGGTGGCACAGCCCAGAGACTCCTGGCCCTGAGGCTCAGACTCCCCCATGCACCCCAGACATGAACACCAGTATGGACACACAACCCCTAGTCCTTTATATCCCAAATCTTGCCAAATTCTGTCAACTGTCTCTTGTCACCCTTCCCCAGCCCTAGCTTCATTCTTGTCTCTCTTCCTGGGACCACCAAGCTGCCTCCCATCACCTACCGCCATGGCCCAAACTGTTCCCTGACACTCCCATCCATGGTCTACCCAATCCAGGGTCTACAGGCCTGCCCAGAGTGGGGCTGCTGTCCAGACCTGGGGTTTCCCATGAGTTGCCTTGAACTTGGGGGCGGGGCCTGGCCCAAGACTCTGAGCCAGGGGCCAGAGTGGCCAGTTTAGATAAACTAAAGAGAGATAAACCCAGCCAGCCACCACTGCTCTTAAGAGGGTCCCCAGAGGCACAGAGCTGGGCACAGTGGGAGGGCCCTTGGCCCTGTCACACACCTGGGGCTCAGCTTCCTCATGAGGAAACAGAAAGCACCCAGCATATCAAGGCCATAGAACAAGTAGGAGAGTGCCAGCCGTGGGGAGTAGAACACAAGATGTGAGCCAACAGACAAAGGGGCCGCCACCTAGGCAAAAGACCACAGCAACCTAGGAGGTATGTGGGCGAACGGTAGAGGGAGGGGACAGGGAAACAAGCCAAGTCACAATGAGGGAGGGGGGCTGGACTGGAGTCCCAGACGCATGGCTCTATCTCACCCACTGCACTTGAACGATGAGCACCCGTGGTGTGTACCATGGAGAACAAACCTCAAGACAGGTACCCCACCCTGTCCATGGTCCCGCCTCACAGATAGGGAATGGGTTATGGTGGGATCCCACACCTGGCTCCCACGATCCCCAGTCCTGACCCATAGCGGACACAAGACAGCGGGCACTGAAAGAATGAATGGAGGGGTGAGGGAACAAACGTGTCCCCTCCCAGCACAGCTGTCCCAGATAGAGTCCAGGACAATCCAGGCTGGCATCTCTCACCAGAGAGCAAGCCCTCGGCCACCACAGATGCACCTCTCTTGATGCCCACAGCCTCTATCCAGCCCAGGCAGATGCGAGCGCACCCCTCCAGAGCAGCGATCCACCTGCCAGGGCTTGCAGTCCACACGGAGTGGTCAAGAGACCTACAGGCAGTGCAAGCGCAGGAGACTGGTGAAGCAAGGTTGCAGGGGACAGCAGAGCTGGCTGTCACCCACCCGAGTTTCTCCAAGCCCAGCCAGCATCCATCAGCTACACAGAGGCCCCAACTCCCTGCAGCTGACCCCTCCCTCTCTGGGGCAGTCAGTGGCCTGAGCCTCCGGGCAGTACCAGAGATGGACAGCAGACAGAAACCCAGCTCCTAGGGGTAGGGGAGGGGTGACCTGGACCCCAATAATCACAAGGGGCCTGGGGCAGTTGCTTCTCCAGTCTGCCTCAGTGTCCCTGACTGTTACTGGACCCTAAGCCCTCTGAGCACGAGGTGCTGGCTGCCCGCAGGCCTCGCTCCGGCTCCTCCCCTCCCCGCACAAGGAGGCTGACTGCCGGGGCTCTCCTCGGAGACCCCTCCTGCCTCCGCACGTGGGCAGGGCCCTCCTCCACCCCTCCCCTCACGTGCGCCGCCGGGCACACAGGGCTCCCATTAAAGCTCCGGAAGCTTCTTCGCAGGTCCCCAGAGTCGGAGCCCGCGCTTGGAGTGTGGAGGGGAGGAGAGCCCCCCCAGGCTCCGGGGAGCCGGAGGCCCAACCCCGCTGCCCCCTCGGGACTCGGCATCCCTCCTGCACAGAGGGGCTGCTCAGGAAGGCCCGACCAGGCACCTGTCCCGGGCGATGCCCTGGGGTGCCCTCCCCCCGGTCCCGGCCTCGCCTCCCGGCGTGGAACCGCACCGCCCCGGGGCGCCCGCGCCCGGTCCCCAGAGACCCCGCCGCCCCGCCCCGCGCCTTGCACACCCCCCGGGCGGCGCGCTCACTCCGCCGCCCCGCCCGCCCCGGGGCCGAACGCGCCGGCCCGGAGCGCAGACAATAGCCGCCTCCGGCCGGCGGCTCCACGGAACAAAAGCGGGTCCTCCGGGAAGGCCGGCGCCCCGCCCCCCGCCCCCCGCCGCCGCGCCCCCGGGACGGCGCCCCCGCGCCCGGCACCAAGTTCCTCCGACCTGTCTGAGTTCGGCCGGCATCGGGCCGGGCTCGGGGGGCGCGGGCCGGTAGGGGCGGCGGCGGCGGCGGCGGCGGCGGCTGACCCGGGCTCGGCTCCGGCGCCTCGGCCGTGCGGGCTCGGGCTCGGCGGACTCGCTCCCCGCGGGGGCGGATCTGGCGGCGGCCACGGCGAGCAGCCAATGGAGCGGGGCCGCGCCCAGGCGGGGCGGGCGGGGCGGGCGGGGCGCGGGCCGGGGGCGGGGCCGGGCGAGGTCCCGCCCCCCACCTGCGCGGGGTGCAGCTCGACGGCCGGGCGGGGCCGGGGTCGCCCCTAACCCCCGTCCCTCCGTGTCCCCTGCGGGGGTGACATCTTCCCGCTGGGCGCTGCCCAGGCCTCGTTTAGCCTCCAGGAACAGAGCTCACAGGCCCCTCCCCCTGCACAGCTAGGGAAACTGAGTTCTGGCCGAGCGGGCCAGGGCGGCCGTCCTGTCCTCTTGGGTAGGCTGCTCATCCCGACTCGGTAAGTGCCCCCCCCCCCCCCACCGCTGATCAGTGTTACAGCGATGTCAGCGCGGCAAGGTCTCTCAGGTCTCCCAGGTCTGACCGCCCCAGGCCCTTGCCCAGACCCCAGCAGGGCCCCCCAAGTGTCTCCACTGAGCTCAGTAGGGGCCTGCCAGATGGACCTGGCATTGATCTACTTTGTCTTGGGTTCTCCCCATCAAGACCCAGAAGTCCAGGGTTTCCCCCACCCTCTGAGGGGTGTCAGAGCAGATCAAATGGTGCATGGGGAGGGCTCAGCAGTTGGATGACCCTGGGTGAAAACTCCTAAGGCCAAGCGGGCCTCAGGCCCTCTCTCTTCCATGCTTTTGATCCACTGCAAAGTGGTGGGTTCGGGTGGGGTGGTGGTGGTATCGGAGCAGCTGGTTCATCAGGACTTCTCCAAACCAGGGTGGCACCCTAGCCTGGCATGAAGGTACAGCCACACCCTGGGGAGTCTGGCTCTGCTGGATACAAACACAGACCCAGAAAGGCTGGGCTGTGCTGGACTGGGGCCCTCTTGGGTCATACCCCATAAAGGTAAGCCAATGGCTCTTGTATCACCAATAAGGTAACTAGGCTCTAAGATGAATAAGGGCAAGGGCCAGTGCAAGGAGGTTCCATGGGTCTGGCAAGAAAGGAGGGCAGGGCCTGGGCTTCCTGCCCCCCTCCTGCTTTGCCTCAGACCCCACTCAGAAAATCCTTCTTCCTGGACATGCCATGTACCTAAGCCATGCCCCCCGAATGCTCAAGCACTCTGGGTATCTATCCACTGCATGTCCCTCCGAGCCTCCATTTCTCCACCTGCACACTGAGCCTCCATTTCCCCACCTGCACCCTGACCACTGGCCCCTGTATCTTCCATCCATAGCAGCCCCACAGGGAGCCATCTGGGACAGAAGCAGCAGCAGGAGGACTAGACTGCGGCCCTGAGGGACTTACGTTTCAGCTGCTTCTGCCTTCTCCCAGATTTCACCTGCTGCTAGTGCCCCAGGCACAAACCCACCTTGGCCTAACCCGGGGCTGACGAGGTCCCTAAAGGTGTCCCAACTGCCCTTCCACACACACAAACACACACTGCTTGAGGGTTGGCTCTACTCCAGTCAGGTGCTGGAACAGAGAGCTCTTCCTGCTGAAGGATTAAAGGCATGTGGCCAGGACAAGGAGCACAACACTAGCTCCTGGCCTCTTGACCCTTCAGCCCCGGCAACCTGCCTTGCTACTGGCCCTGAGCTTCACAGACCCCAGCTCTGACCCCAAGGACCAGCTCCAGGCAGCCCTGGGGCTCAGCAGGTAGGACACCAGGCATCTCCTGCTGAGACCAATCTGGGAAGCAGTTTTGGCATCGGGCTGCTAGGCCTGGCTAGCGGATGGGGCCCCGCCTCCCACAATGTCCCCATCAGCCCTCCGGTCCAGCCACAGCCCTGGGAACATGCTCTTTCCGATCTCACCCTGAGAAAACCATCTCCTCCCAAGAGACAGAAAACCAAGGGCAGGCCAGGAGGGCAGTGGGCGGGGAGAGGTGGTAGCCAGAGGTCTTTAATCCACGGCCCCCAGGAGGCCAGGGCAGCTCTAGGCTATGGGAACATCTTTCTCTAGGGGCACTGACCCTCAGCGGCGCCCTCTGGGCTGGAGGCTACAGCCCTTTCGGGCCTGGGAGGGCTAGATAGAGGGCCTGGCGCCTGAAGGATGGCCTCGAGGTCATTGACTGCCACTGTCTGCATGTGGCCCAGCCGGGCTGTTCCACTCCCTGCCACATCTGGGGGCACAGGCCTCACCCTCTGGAGTGCCTAATATCCAGGGGGTTAGGGGGTGGCTCTTGCATCTAGGCCTACGCTGCCTCAGTCCTGGCCTCCTGTGGACTGGCTCTGTGGCCCACCTCAGCACCAGAGGCTTAGAGAGACAGCTCCCCAGTGGTGGGGGCTGCTGGTAGGTCTTGGCCCTCTGGAGACACGACTTCGGTTCTGATTGTATAGTGTGCTGGGTTGTGTGTGTGGATTGCCCACTGGCAGATGAGACCATCAAGGCTCTGGGGGTAGAGGTCACTCACCAACTCCCCCGACCTGACGTGGGCTACTGCTTCTGAGCCCCACATGCCTTGGCTAGGTGAAGCTAGCCCAACAGGGTCAGTCTCAACCGAGACCAATGCCTTGCTCCCTCTAAGGTCACTCTGTGCAGAACCTGGGGACTCCGTAGGCCTCTGCCCCCTAGGCCTTAAGGGGCGGGGGGAGCAGTAACAGTGGGAGGCCTGCAGGGTGGGCCAGAGCCCTCCTTCTCCTGGATCCTGGGACAGCTCTATCCTCTGCCCTGTGTCCTCAGTCAGTAATAGGAACTCAAAAATCACACCAAACTCCAGGCCTCCCATGTTTTCTTGTTCTGCCCCTGCCACCCCATAAACCAGGTGGTCCTGTGCCCCATCCACACTGGAGGGAGGGGTCCAGGCAACCTTCCTCCTGACTTTAGAGTGCTCAGGGCCTGGCCAGAGAGCAGACTCCTGGGGCTGAGCAGAGGGGCCTGGGCTCAGTTTAAGGGTATTGGCCAGTGGAGAAACTGAGGCTTCTAGGTCACCCTCTGAGCTATGGGCAGAGCCCAGGCCCTTGCTCAAGCCTTCCGTAGGCCTGACTCACTGACACATGTGACAAAGGAGGATACCATAGCAAGGAGACTCCACAGCTGGCAAAACTCTCAGTGTCACCGGGGTGACAGCTGCCCGAACACACCTTGCCCAGCTACCTGAGCTCTGAGGACTCACTTGAGTGGAGGGTGCCATTCTGAGGGTTGGGCTGTGTCCTGCCCATTCATCACAGGGTGTCCTGCACACTCAAGTGAGACTTCCAGCTCCCTTGGGATCCCACTTTCCTCCCCTCCTCAGGGGTTCCAGGATATCTTGCCATAAGCCTTCAATACTGGCTTGTGGTCCACCAAGGCCCCTGGATTGTTTCCCTACTTGGCCATTTTCACCCTTCCGGATGAGTCACTGGGGTATTACCTGCAGGACCAGCTGTTGCCAGGCCATTGGCAGGGGCTGCCCACTGCCCACACCACCACTGCCCATACCAGGCTGCTGGGCACGCTCCAACTGCAGGGCAACATGGCGCCGCTCCTGCTCCAGAGCTCGGGTCAGTCGCTCAAAGCGGGCCTCCTGTTCTTTCACTGAGGCCAGGATGCTGGCAGCCGAGTGCACGTTGCAGTCCTCCATGACCAGGATGCCAACAGGCTGCAGGCAAAGCAGAGCAAGGTCAGGGTGGGGCCGGGGCACAGGCTTGAAGAGGCCATCATAGGCCCCATGCCCACCCCACCCACAGATCATACGACTCGCTCCCAGACCAGAGCATCCAGCTCTCCAGAGAGAGGCCGCATTGATTAAATTCTAAATTAAAAGCCATTAATCCAAGGCTAGCCGGAAGCAGCCGGCTCCCTCCCTATGGAGTGTGGGGCTCTGAGCCGGGAGGCCCTGCTTCCTGCCAGGTCCAGCGGAACCACTAACCGTGGGCGTCCTGGAGCCCTTTGGGAAGGGAAGGGTAGGAAGAACTGGCGTAACCACCTTTCAGACGTCCCAGGCCCTCTGCTGCCCACAGCACATGCCAGTTCATCCCAGCATGGGGCCAACACAGGCCCAGCTCACTGAGGCAGATGCCTGGGACCAGAGAAAGCGTGCAAGCCATACAGCTTATGTGGTGGAGTTGATGCACCAGTGGGCAGGGAGAGAGAAGCCACTCCACAGCCGCCAGGTGGGTGGGAGGCCTAAGCAGGTGAGGGGATGACACTGGCCTGCAGACTAGCAGTCGGGCCTCCACTCACAGCCACACTGCCTGGGAACAAGGCTGCTATCTACCTACACAGCAGAGTGAACACCGAGTGCAGCCTGGTTGAGATTCTGTACCCAGAAGTGGCCCATGGGCCTCACATCTGGAGGGAAGGTGGAGGGCAGGGTCCCAGGCATCTGAGGCCCAGTCTGTGGGGAGGGTCAGGCCTGCCCGGGCCCTTGCCCAGTGCTGCCCCTGAGGGCCCCAGGGTGGTGGGTGGTGGCAGCAGGGGCTTGGCAGCTGCAACCACAAGCCAGCACTCTCCTCGCTGCTTACTCCCTGGCTGCCCACCATTTTTGTTCTTCATGAGCAAGAAGCAGGAGAAGGATATGGAGCATAGACCTGTGCATAGCAGCTGGCCAGCAGGCAGGGTGCAGCCCATGTGGCCACATTGCTAAGGCACTCGGGGTGTGGTGTGATGCCCAGAACTGCTCGGGGCCTCCTCCTGGCCCAGCCCATGCCAGCCAGTGGTGGCTGACGCTGTTGGCCCCCGTGGCCCTGTACAACACAGGACACAGCATAGTGGACAACACCCCTGGAGGGCCAGCTCTGCTGCTCACTGGCCCAGGAGGAGCAGCTGCAAGAACAGAGCCCTAGAAAGGAGGGGTCGGTGCTGGGCTTGGCCACTGGTACCAGCTGAGCCAGGGACAGGGTTGGCGGGCACGGGTGTACATGAAGATGACACCATGGAGCCCAGCCCCCTGTGAAGCTGGGGGAACCAAGGCCAGGCTCCGGGAAGAGGCCAGCACAGGTCCCAGGAGCCAAGCCTCACTTCCCCAGCACCTGTCACACAAATAAAACTGTCAATATGACCTAGCAGAGGGGCAGCAAAATCAGCCTGTCAGGCCAGGAGAGGCGGTGGCCATCATGGGGGAGGAGAGGAGGAAAGTGAGGTAGAGGCTGGCTTCTCTGGCCAGCAGGGAATAAAGGACAAACAGCATGGCATGTCCACGGCTGTGGGAACACAGCCTCCTGCGCTCACCCACTGCTGCCTGGGTACGGGTCCCAGATGCACACTGCCCAATCCTTGGTGCCACCTAGACACTGGCCTTGCGCATGGATGGACTGAATCTGGTGGCCCCACGTAGGCGTGGTGGGGTCTTCCTCACTGGAGGGCAGGCAAGGTGCACCAGGGGGTGGAGCCAGGTCCCTGGAGCCCGTGGTGGCAGCATGGGTCTCAAGGCCCTGGGAGGTGGTGATCAGGACATCTGGGGGCCTCATGCCGAGGATGTGCCTTTCCTCCTTCCTTGTGCTGAGATATGGGTTCCTGACTGACCTCAGGCTGCTATTCCCTGCTCCTAATAGGACCAGGCCCAGGCTGCAGACCTTGAGGACAGTGGGGGACGAGGGGCAGCACTAGCTTCCCTGCCCTGGGCCCTCCAGTGCGTTCCAGCTCTGGGGCCCAAGGAGCCTCCTGCAGAGGGGGCCCACTTGCCCAGGCTGGGGGCCAGCCAGGGGTCCAGAAATCAACAGCTACCGTGAGAAGGTAGCCAAACCCCACCATGACCTTCCCATTGCCCAGTTCTCTCAGTTGGAGCTAAATAACTATGTGTCTCCTAGGAGACGCCCCCAAATGCCAGCCAGCTTGGAAGAAGAGTACCCTGCAGCCTCCACAAAGAGCAGAGACTCTGGGGCTAGGGCCCATGTTCTCTGCCCCAGCCCAAGGGTGCACCCCTCTGTGGGCCTGTAGTCCACAGCCTCCTCACCTTGGTGGCCTTGACGGCAGCCCTGGGGTATGCAAGAGGCGGGCTGCTGGCTAGGGGCATATCTAGGAAGCAGGGAAGACCTAAGCCTGCTCCCCTGACATGGTGGCCTTCTGGGGTCCGAGCACGTGTGGGTACAGGTGAGCCAGACCACACCGCTCCAGAAGGCAGCTCTTTGCGGATGCTAACTCAAAAATGCTATTTTTATATGAAAACAATAAATGTGTGATGACATGGAAAGCAAGTTGTAATGAATTTTTAAGATCAACCATGAGACTTTAAAGGCTTCATCCCCAAAGGGGCATCAGGGAGAGGCCCAATTCTGGGGAGAGGGGGCACCAGACTACGAGGGCCTGAGACAGGCAGGAAAGCGGGTGCTTGCTTGGGTCTCAGCTGCCCCTTGATCTCCTCTCTGGCCAGTGTCATTGCAGCTTCCAGTCACCTGGCAGGGGCCCCTCACGGCCTGTCAGGCAGACACCTCACTCTCACCCAGATCCCGGCCACTGGCTTTGCAGTGCCTGGTGCAGGCTGCTTCTCCCCATGCCCAATCGCCTGTCCACTCGTGGAGTGGACTTAGCAAGCAGATGGGAACGAACGTGCAACGCAGAGCCAGCCTCACCTGTCCCAGGCAGGAATGAAGGTAGTGAGCCTGCACATCCCAGGAGTGACCCCAGGTAGACAGACTGCTGAGTGGATGGAGGAACGGAATGACAGGAGGCTGATGGAAGTGGAAATGAATGAACCAGTGAATGGACGGGCGGACAGGAGGGGGAGTAGGTGGTTGTGTGAGGGGGCGGTGGTGGTGAGAGGTGGGTGGAGAGTCAGGTGGGCAGGGGAATGAGCAAGTAGGTGTGGGTAGATGGGTGAGTGGGTGGACAGGTGGGTAAGGTCAAGGCTCTGAAGCACTGCTGGGCAGAGGCAGCATGGACCTTGAGCATTTTCCATCCGGAAAACAGGCACCATCAGAGGAGTTAGGGGGAGACGCCGATCCTTCCTCCGAAACCTAAACCCACATTTGACGTCTTCCTGCTGACCCAGACATTCTTCCTCACAAGGAGTCCAGCCAAACCCTGCTCCAGAAAATCAAATTATGGGGCCTGAGTCCAATCTGGGTTGAGGAATTAGAGGAATTTCCTAAGGGTCAGGCCGGCAGGGGGAGGCAGGGAGGAGGCCCGGGCTCCAGTCCCGACTCCTCGCTGGCCATCTGTCGGCACACTGCCAGTTGTCCCCCAAGAGGGGAGAGAGGACTGGCCACTGGTTGAAATGGCCAGCCCTCCCACCCCAAATTCTACCCCCACCCCTGGCCATCTGGAGAAGCAGAACCCTGGCCTAGTGGTCCAAAGCCCGCTTTGCCTGGGAGGGCATCACGTCCCCCACCCTCAACACTGCCAGCACGGAAACCTGCTCCCAGCACTGCCCACCAGGCCTCATGGGGGCCCATATTTACTCTGTCACCCCTCCTGTGGTCAGATGGTACCCACAGCTGCAGGGATAGCTTCTGGCCAGCTCACAAGGAAGGGCACTGAGCCAAGGCCGGAGCAGGAGGCCTGGGCTGGGGAGTTCACATAGGGCGGAGTCCCTGTCTGTTCATCCCTGCCAGAACCACAGTGCTGCTCGGAAGTCAGCGTAGGGCCTGGGGTGTCTGGGCAGGAGGAGGCTGTTCTTAACCTCAAAGCAGTGAGACAAACTGCCAAGGAAAGACAGACCAGCTCAATTTTGTGAGGACGAAGCATTTCTGTACATCCCCCCAAAACAGCGTCATGGACTGTTGTTATGGTGTTTTGGTTTTGGCTTTTAAAATGACACCATTTATAGTTACGTACACAGTGAGCGTTTCAACGGAAGCCAGGCAGTGACTTTACTTCTAGATCTTGACTTCACCGCAGACGCTGGTGAGGGGCACACTCTAGCCCCTCTACTTCTGCGCATTTGCAATTTTCCGTAATAGAAAGTGGGAGAAAAAGATAAAAAGACAACCAAAAGACAATCGACACATGGCATCAGGTCTTCGTAACATCCAGCAGCAAAGTGACACCCTTCATCTAGAAAGTATGCTTGCAAATCAATAAGGACAAACCAGAACCCCAACTCCAAGGGAGTAAAGGCTACAAACAAGGGATGTGGCCAGAGACAGAAGATGCAAACAACAAGCGTGGAAACCATCAAGTGTGTCCACGCCCCAAGAAAAGACTACAAGGAGACGCGTCTCAGGTAGCCGAGGCACCCGGGTGGCACTTCTGTGCCCACCAGTGTCGCCAGTGTTCAGGGACGAGCTGAATTTCTGCTCCAACTGAAGGTAAGGAAGAGACAGAAAAGCAGCCTCCTGCCCCAGCCGGCGGGCAACTGAAGGAGGTGGCTGGGAATTCAGCTCCCCAGGGGCCTGGGTGTGCCACTCGCGGGCCGAGGAGGCACAGGGACCTTCAGGGAGCCCGCAGAGCCACAACTGGATTCAGCTTAGAAACTGGATTTCTCCAGCAGAGGAGGCACCCCTGTTGCAAGGGATCAGCCAACATGCTAGGGATGAAGGGGGTGGACAGATGGCCCCATTGTCCACACAGACACCCATCTGACGATCATATGGAGGACAACTTGCATACTCAGGAAGAAGAGTCTGGGGGGCTCTTCACTGGTGCCAATGGGGTGCCCTAGGCCAAGTGCAGGACAGGTCCAAGGCAGCACTACTTAGCCCCAGGACAGGGGGGCCACTGGGCAGAAGGTCCAGAAGGAACAGGGCCCATGGCGGTACTGATGTAGGAGGCTCAGGGTCACGTCAAGGCAGGAACACTGGTGGGGGGCCAGGAAGCCTGAGGTCTGAGAGTGACTGCAGGCTGGACATGGCAGAGACAGGCTTCACTCTGGCAGGAGCACAGGCAGAGACGGGGGAAGATCCCAGCTCGGTGGGAGGCCTGAGCCTCTGGGGTCCCCACCAGAGGCACCTAAACGGGTGGCCTGAGACTTCTGTTGGGGCAGGTCACAGACACTTGCTCCCTGTGCTGACTGTGACCCTCCCTAAGTCTCCTGGGCTCCCTGAGAACTGCTATCAGAACTCATGGCATGGGGATGGACAGCTCTCCCCCTGGCCCCAGGCTGGGATTCAGGGCAGCCCCCTTGCTGTCCCTCCTGCACCTGACCCAGATTCCGGCTGCAGCCACAGCCCAAGGGCAATACCCTACAGGCTCCAAGTGTGGGGTATGGGCAGTGAGGATCCACCTCCTCGAACATCCCTGTAGCAACCAGTCCAGGGGTACCCAAAGGCCCAAGGCCCCAGGGCTGGGGAGCCATGGGGCTCCAGATGGGAAGGGTGAGAGCTGGCAGTCACAGTGCCCTATTTGCTTGCACTAGCAGCCCACTCATTCCACCCTGGTCGTGAGACTGGAAACTGGGGACAAGAGAGGGGTCAAGCCCGACAGTACCCCACTGTGTGGGGTCAGTGGCTGGCTACTTCCAACACTAGTGCCACCAAGGTACCCTGAGTGGCTCCCCTTCCAGCAGAGGCTCACATTCCCCCTCCCCCCACCCCATCTGAAGGACAGCAGAGCAGCACGCTGGGGTAGTTATGAGGGCCCAGGCTCAGAGCCCCACCCTGCCACGCTCTGGGGTGAGCACAGGGACTGAGGCATTCCCGAGGAGGGGGCTGAGGCTCAAAGCCAGGCTGGGACCGGAAGCAGACAGATCTGATTGGCACTAGAGCCTGGGAGCTCAACCCCTACCAAGGGACCAAGGGCTGCATGACAGCTCCTGACAGCCTCCCTAAAGCAGAGCTGGGGCAGCTGTCTAGCCAGGCCAAGGGCTGCAGCAAGGCCAGTGTAACAGTCACCCGCACTGGCTACTGGCCTGTGTACACCAGAAACGCCCTTTCCCCCCACCAAGACGGTGGACCCCCTTCTTCCTGGCCCCCTCTGTCACCATGGCAACACCCAGGCTTCTCTGTGAGGGACAGAGCCTCTTTGTGGTGGCACAAAGCCCCTTTGAGGGGCAGTGGAGGTGCAGCCCCTAGGAGCCTGTGGCCAGTAAGCCTCTGGGGGGTGAGGAAGGGCCCCTCAACCCAGCCATCCCCCTCTTGGATTGCAGAGCCAAGGAAGCTAGGGTGGGAGAGCCTGGTGATTAGCAGCAGGGACCGCCCCCCACCCCCCAGTGCCACCTGCCCCAGCTGCCCACAGAAGGGTCCCTGGGATGAGCCCCACAGCTGTCTGCTGAAGTCTGGGGGATTTTCCATGTCTTTCCCATCATTTTGACAAGGAACATGCTTTGCCTCGGTAAGAGGAAAAGGCACTGGCAGTGGGGAAAACTGCTACCTGATGGGAACTGGGCACAGGAAGTCCTTGGTAGGCAGACAGGTTGGATGACAGCAAGTCTGGCACCAGGTCTGCTGAGGGGCCACACACGGCATCCAGGCCTACCCCAGCTCACGCCCCTTGCTTCTGTGGCCTGGTTTCCCCTGCTACAGGGGGTCCTGTCTCTGCCGGCCTGCCCAGAGGAGAATGCAGCTTCCCCAGCGGTGTGGCCGGGGGAGCAGGTGGGGGGGAAGGCCGGGGGCAGCGACCTCAGCACAGATCTGGATAAGAGGGAAAGGGCTGTGGTGTGGCTGGCTGCAGGGGAAGGGAAATGAGACCCTGAGGGCAGTGCAGGCCTGGGGACGAACCGGCACCGAGCACTCTCCCCCACCCCCCAGCAAGGCTGCCCTGTCAGGGCCCCAGCTCCACACACAGGGAGGCTCACCCTGCCGGGCTCCCAGCCCTGGAGCCCCTCCCCACCCCCAGCCCGTGGGTCCCCGCCACCCTGCCGGCTGCTGACCAGGCACTTGGCAGTGCCCCTGCCTGCTGGGCGCCCCGCCCGGACAAGCCCTCCCCAAGCAACCTCAGTCTGACCCACAGCAGCTTTGCTAACTAAGCCACAGGGGTGGAGGCCACGGCCCGGGCAGCGGCACGAGGCAGGCCTGGCCCCGGGAGAGACCAGTCCCATTGTGGGCAGATCTGCGCAGGTCCCGGGGAGGCTGCCAAGGGACCAACAGTGACACGGCAGCGCCCCTCACACCTCACTCACCCTCCCTGCTCTGCGGTCACACGGCCAGCCACTGGCAGGCCCCAGTGCGCCTGCATTGGACCCTCAGCAGCAACACCAGGTCACTTTTCTCTAAGTCCCGGGAGGGAGGAGGTGGTGCGGCCTATAGCCAAGGGGGCTCCCAACAGAGCCCAGCCCAGGTTCTTGCCACCCCGGGAGATGGGGCCTGGGGTTCAGCAGGATTGTCCTCAGCCTCCAGGAGGAGGTTCCCTGGGAAAGAGATGATGTGTGTAGAAATTGGCCATGGGTTCCCTCCC
The DNA here is from genome assembly GCF_003254725.2 of Canis lupus dingo. Classification (NCBI taxonomy): domain Eukaryota; kingdom Metazoa; phylum Chordata; class Mammalia; order Carnivora; family Canidae; genus Canis; species Canis lupus. The sequence continues at coordinate 28,585,658 of NC_064268.1, read as the reverse complement.
TCCTCGGGAACCACACTGGGGACTCAGGCCGGGAGACTCCACTGGGCTCTGCCGGCACAGCACCCACAGCCCAGCCAGCACCCGGGACGGGGCCAACCAGCACCACAGGTGGCAGGAAGGCTCTCTGGCTGCCGCAGGCAGAGGTAGGGTGGCTGTGGCCATCTGATTCCGGATGTGTCAGAGGTGAGAGCAGAGCATGCCCCAGGAAGGGAGGTTCCAGGCCCTTCCAGCCTTGCCCCAGGCCCACAGCATCCAAGGGCGGGGGCCTCTCCAGTATGCTTTTGCAGAGGGTCAACGAGCAGGTGACCATGGCCAGCTCAGGCTTCTCCCAGGCCCCCAGGAACATCGTTTCCCTCCCAGAGGCTTAGCTGGACAACCAGCCTTGCTGCTCCTTAACCCCCTCTCCAGGCTGGGAGCCAGCTCAGCTGCTCTTGAAGCTCAGGAGTGCCCATGGCAACAGGTTCAGACACCACCAACCTCCAGCCAGTAACAAACTCCCCCCCTTTTATATGCAAATGACTCAGTGGGAAAGGGCAGGGGGCTCCGCCCCACCCCCACCCAGCACAGACTAGGCTGTGCAGCTTCCCCTCTGCTCCCCACCCCCCCACACACACACATACCAAGTCCCAAGAGGGGGACTTGTCTGTGTGTCCTGCCCCTGCCCCAAGGAGGTAGGAATACTGCAGAAGGCATGTGTACTGTTTGGGGACCTCCTAAAACTCACCTGCAGGCACATGTGGCGGCCACACAGGGTTACACACACACCCACAGGGATGCACGATGCACCCACATTCGTCCACACTGCCATGTGGCTGCCACTGGGCTCACCACAGCTGCCCTGTGGGACCTTACCTGCCCCACTGGGAAAACAGGCGGTGGGTGACCTGAAAGTCCTGACCGGTCCTTGTTGCAGGAGGGGAAGGTAGGATTAGCCCTCCTTAGCCATTGTGGCTCCTGGTAGGGGTCGGCATCCCACGCAGACCCCATTACTGTCCTGAACACCTGCAAGGCTGCTCCCCAACAAGACCTCTGAGGCCAAGCCTGTCAATGACAGCACAGTCTGCAAGTGGTCCCAGTGTCTGGTCCACATCAAAGTCTCTCTGTGACAGGTGAGGGTGTCTGAGCCATGGACCCTGGACAGAAGCACCCAGTCAGCATAAAACTGCCCACAGCACATGAACTGGTGCCCACAGCACCGATGATGAGAAGGAGTGATCATAAACGACGAGGCCCCCATGGAGATTTCAAGAAAGCCAGGGCGGACAGGACAGGGCAGGGCAGCATGCCTGCACATAGTGAGGGAGCAGAAAGCAAACAGGCCAGTCCTTCCAAAGCAGCAGAAAATGACAAGAAGTTGATGACAGAGGGAAGACCAGGGATGTGGACAATACATCCCAGGACGAAACTTCCACCTAACAGGAATTCCCTGAGGAACAAAGAGCAGAGCGGCCCCCACCAAATAGTCAGGAACTGCCCTCAAGAGAGGAGGTCTCCAGCTGGCTTGGCAGCCTACAGCCGGAATCAAAGCTTTCTGTCCAGAAAACCAGCTCAGAAAAGTGTGGATGTGTCTATTCCTGGCATTTTATGGTTCCCTCCTGGTAGGCTGCTGTTTCCCCCAGTCTCCTACATGTTCGAGGTCAGCCTTGCAGCGCGGGAAGGAGGAGCACCTGGCCTGCCGTGCTGACTGTGCAAATGTTCCCAGGCGCGCTGAAGTTCGGGCTCACGTGCTCGGCCAGGCTGTCCACATCCTGGAGGGGCTGGACATCATCCATCCACAGATGTCAGCTGTACACTCTGTTGCCCACTCACCATCTCTTGTATCGCAGACACTCTTTTACAGCCAGGAATAGCTGACAGCTTGGTTAAACAAGATGCCTGGCCTCCTTAACTCAAGATCTTTAAAAAAGTTAACCTAGCTCTGTAACTCCTTACGGAAACTTCATGGTGAAATTCCTGGATTTTCGGAGTCATGATTTGCCATTCACATGATGGATCTTTCCCTGGGAGGGAGCAAACATGGCTCACTGGGAGCCCTGGACTGCCCAGTGAAGTCCAGGCTAATCGGGTTATTTCAGTTGGGTGTCACCCCACCATAAGTAGAAGCTCCAAGCCATGTGCCTTGGGGAACAAGGACTGCTGAGAGGTTGAAATGTATTTTCCACCAAGGCCCTGATATGCTGTGTGCCTTAAGATGACTTCAGCTGTCCCTAGCAGTCCTTTGCACGCTGCCTGTGGGGAGTATTTTTACTGTCTCAGGATATCTGTGGATCTGTGGACTGATGAGTGTAACAGATTACATATGAATCCATGAAAACACAAAGTCCAACCAAGCCAAAAAACAACAAACCCAAACACTAAACACAGACTCACGTACACACACAAACACACTCATGAAAGATAAGAATATGACATCAGGGATGTGTTCATTAACTAGATGGTAGGAAGCCTTTAATAACGTATTTATATATCCAATCATCACGACATACACATCAAATAGCTTACAAATTTGTCAATTATACTCAGTGAAACCAAAAACAAAAAAGAAAAAGAAGAAAAACAAAGGAACATGTTTAGCTACCTTAATTTTACAAATTCACTTGCTTAAAAATAAACTTGAAAAATGTAAAAAAATGAAAATAAAAACCACCCCACTCTCATGTTCAGTATGCCTTTTCTCTGTATTTTATTTTTAAGATTTTACTTATTTATTCATGATAGAGATAGAAAAAGAGGCAGAGACATACACAGAGGGAGAAGCAGGCTCCCTGCAGGGAGCCTGACATGGGACTAGATTCCCAGGACCCCGGGATCATGACTTGAGCCGAAGGCAGACGTTCAACCAGTGAGCCACTCAGTCATCCCTCCATATAATATTTTAAAATAAAAAGATTATAAGAGAATACCACAAATAATTACACACCAACAAATTACATAACCTAGATGAGATGAACAAACTCCTAAAAACACACAATCTACCAAAACTGACCCATGAAGAAACAAAACTTGAACAGACCTAAAACTAGCAGGGAGATTGAATCAGTAATCCAAACCCTCCCAGGAAGGCCCAGGACCAGAGGGTTTCACTGGTGAATCCTGACAAATACTCAAAGAGGACTTAACATCAGTCTTCAAACTGCCCCCAAAAATCAACAAGAAAGGAACACTTACTAACTCATTCTACAAGGCTGAAATCACCCTGATACCAAAGCCATAAAATATAACTATGGACCAATATCCCTTACAAAAACTGAAGCAAAAATCTTCAACAGAACACCAGCATTCAGCAGTATATCAAAGGAATTCAGCAGTATAATCAAAGAATTATACGCCATAACCCACTGGGATTTATTCCTGAATGCAAGGATGGCTCAGCATACAAAAATCGATCAACCCAGGGATCCCCGGGTGGCGCAGCGGTTTGGCGCCTGCCTTTGGCCCAGGGTGCGATCCTGGAGACCCGGGATTGAATCCCACATCAGGCTCCCGGTGCATGGAGCCTGCAAAAAAAAAAAAAAAAATCGATCAACATAATACCCTGTATATTAACAAAACAATGAGAGAAAATGATCATTCAGTTGATGCATATGATACATTTGACAAAATTCAACACTCTTTTATTATATAATCACAAAACAAATTAGAATAGAAAGGAACTACCTTCATATGATAAAGGCCATACACAAAAATTGACATCATACTACATGTGCTACACATCATATTGCACTTACACCACAGGTTATATCATACTTGATAATGAAAAAGTTAATAAAGCTTTTCTTCTAAGATCAAGAATAAGGCTGGGATGCTGCTTTTGCCACTACTTCTGTTCAAGTCCTCTTCTATTACAAATCTTACTTAGATCAGTAAAGCAAGAAAAAGAAATAAAAGGTATCCAAATGGAAAGGGAAGACATGAAATTATGTTTGCAGATAACATGATCTTAAATGTAGAAAATCCTGAACATTACACACACACACACACACACACACACACCCTCCAAACTGATAAATCAGTAAAATTGTAGGGTACAAAATCAATAAACAGAAATCACTCACAATGAATAATCTAAAAAGGAAATTAAGAAAATGATTTCAGTTACAGTAGCATCAAGAAACACAGTGGGACACCTGAGTGACTCAGCGGTTAAGCATCTGCCTTTGGCTCAGGGTGTGACCCCGGAGTTCCAGATCGAGTCCCACATCGGGCCTCCTGCATGGAGCCTGCTTCTCCCTCTGCCTATGTCTCTGCTTCTCTCTCTCTGTGTCTATCATGAATAAATAAAAATCTTTAAAAAAAATAGCATCAAGAAAAACAAAATACTTAAGGGTAAACTTAACTAAGGCAAAGAAAGACTGTTACATTGAAAACTACAAAACCTTGATGCATGAAAGATGACCCACATAAATGGAAAGATACCTCATGCTTATGGAACAGAAGAGTTGCTATTGTAATGACATCACTATTACCCAAAGTGATCTACCAATAATCCCAACAGCATTTTTTACAGAAATAGAAAACTCCATCCTAAAATCCATGTGGAATCTCAAACAACCCTAAACAGTGAAAACAATCATAAAAAAGAACAAAGTTAGAGGTCTCACACTTTCTGATTTCAAAATTTATTACAAATCTATAGTAATCAAAACACTGTGGTCGAGGAATAAAGGCAGACACATAGACCAATGGAATAGAATAGAAATAAATCTCCATGTATATATGGTCAGCTGATTTTTTTCCAAGAGTGTCAAGACCATTCAATGGGGGAAAGAACTATCTTTTCAACAAATGGTGCTAGGAAAACTGGATATCCATATGGAAAAGAATAAAGGTATAAATGTTGTAAATTACAACATTTACAAAAATTAAAAATGCATCAAAGATCTAAACATCAGGGGATCCCTGGTGGCTGAGCAGTTTAGCACTGCCTTCGGTCCAGGGCATGATCCTGGAGACTGGGGATCGAGTCCCACATTGGGCTCTCTGCAATGGGGCCTGCTTCTCCCTCTGCCTGTGTCTCTGCCTCTCTCTCTCTGTGTCTCTCATGAATAAATAAATGAAATCTTAAAAAAAAAAAAAAAAAAAGATCTAAACATCAAAGACCTAAAACCATAAAACTCTTAGAAGAAAACATAGGGGAAAAGCTTTGTGATGTTGGATTTGCCAATGATTTCATGGATACAATGCCAAAAGCATAGGCAACAAAAATAAGAATAGAAAAGTTGAACTATACCAAAATTAAAAACTTCTGTTCAAACGATACAATCAACAGAGTAAAAAGGCAATGCAGATAATGGCAGAAAGATTCTTTTTTTTTTTTTTTTTTTTAATTTATTTATGATAGTCACACAGAGAGAGAGGCAGAGACACAGGCAGAGGGAGAAGCAGGCTCCATGCACCGGGAGCCCAACGTGGGATTCGATCCAGGGTCTCCAGGATCGCGCCCCGGGCCAAAGGCAGGCACCAAACCGCTGCGCCACCCAGGGATCCCAATGGCAGAAAGATTCTTAAATCATGCATCTGATAAGGGATTGACATCCAGAATAGAGAACTCCCACAACTTAACAACAACAAAACCAAACAGCCCAGTTAAAAAACAGGGAAAATATTTGACCAGACATTTCTTCAAAGAAGAAATTTTTTTAAATGGCCAAGAAGTATATGAAAAGATGCCCAATATTACTAATGTTAGGGAAATGCAAATCAAAAGCACAGTGAAATGTCACCTTACACCCATTAGATGGCTACTCTTGAAAACACAAAATAACAGGTTTTGGTAAGGATGTAGAGAAATTGGAGCTCTTGTGCACAGTTAGTGGGGATGTAAAATTGCATAGCCACTAAGAAAATCAATATGGTGGCTCCTCAAAAAATTAAAAATAGAATTACCATATGATCAAGCAATTCCACCCCTGGGTATACATCCAAAAGAACTGAAAGGACAGTCTTGAAGAGATACTTGCATCCATGTTAATAATAGCATTATTCACAATAGCAAAAGGTGAAGCAACTCAGGTACCTATTGATAGATAAATGGATAAACAAAATGTGGTAATACACTTTTGGATCATGGAATATTATTATCAATGGAATATTTATTACCCCACCTTTAGAAGGAAGAAGACTTTGACACATGCTACAACATGATGAATCCTAAGAACATCATGCTAAGTGAAATAATTCAGTCATAAAAAGACAAATACTGGATTATTCCACTTTTATGAGTCATCTAAAATGATCAAATTCACAGAAAGACAAAGTAAAATGGTGGCTTCAGGGGCTAGGGAGAGGGGGTAATAGGTTCATTAATGTCCATTAACGGATACAGAGTGTCCATTTTGCAAGATGAAAAAGTTCTGGAGATTGGCTGCACAACAGTGTGAATATACCTAATGATACTGAACCATACGTTTAAGAATGGTTACAATGGTAAGTTTTATGTGTATTTTACCAAATAAAAATAAAAACTTAAAAAGAGTCATCTTTTTGCTCTTAGAATATGCAAAACATTCTTTTAAATAAATAGGCAAAAAATAAAAAGTTAAGCATATGGAGTTGACTATTTAGAAACAGTGAAAAATACATTCAAACATTATACATAAAAATGGGTGGGTTGGGGGCGCCTGTGTGGCTCAGTCTGTTGGAGGTCTGCCTTCAGCTCAGGTCATGATCCCAAGACCCTGGGATCATGCCCCACTTCGGGCTCCCTGCTCCTCCCTCTCCCTCTTTATCTGCCGCTCTCCTTGCTTGTGCTCTCTCTGTCAAATAAATAAATAAAATATTTTTAAAAAATGTATGGGTTGTAGAATGGTGGTTGCCAGGGGCCAAAGGGTAGAGGAAACGGGAAGATGGTGGTCAAAGGGGATAAACTTTTAGTTATAAGATGGATAAGTTGGGGGATGGCTCAGGGGTTTAGCGCCTGCCTTTGGCCCAGGGTGTGATCCTGGAGTCCTGGGATCGAGTCCCGCATCGGGCTCCCAGCATGGAGCCTGCTTCTCCCTCTGCCTGTGTCTCTGCCTCTCTCTCTCTCTCTCTCTATGTCTATAATAAATAAATAAATAAATATTAAAAAAAAAGATGGATAAGTTCCAGGGATCTAATGTACAGCATGGTGACTATAATTAATACTGTATTGAATACTTAGAAGTTGCTCTGAAAAAAGTTGCTATGTTTAATGTTCTCACCATAACAACAAAAGAATGGCAATTTATAGGAGATGAAGGATGTGTTAACCAATCTTACTGTGGTAAACACTCTGCAATGTTTATGTACTAAATCATCACGCTAAACTCACACAATATTATTGTCAATTATACCTCAATAAAGCTGGGGGAAAATAGACAAAACTATACTCAGAGGCAAATTCATAGCTTTAAATACTTTCATTATTAATAAAGAATGACTATGAATACAAGTGAACCAGAGCTAAATGAAAAACACTAAAACATCCTTGCAACAAGCTCCGTTTTCTCTCTGCTTATTTCTTTTTTTTTTTTTTTTTTAAGATTTTATTTACTTATTCATGAGAGACACAGAGAGAGAGAGGCAGAGACACAGGCAGAGGGAGAAGCAGGCCCCACGCAGGGAGCCCGATGTGGGACTCAATCCCGGGACTCCAGGACCACATCCTGGGCCAAAGGCAGGGGCTAAACCACTGAGCTACCCAGGGATCCCCTCTCTCTGCCTATTTCTAAAGCTCTCCCATGAGTAATCCCCAGACAATTTATAAAAGAGAGAATCAACAACATAAATGATTCCAGAATACCTTTTTTTAAAAAAATAATGAATATGAATAAACTAGGACAAACCTAAAATGGTTAGCACATAGGTATCTAAGTCTCCAAACCAGGATTCCCATTGAAATGACCAATGCATTTCTGACTACCTTTCACATGCCAGAAATAGAAACTTTTCATAGATACGTTCAGAGAGAACAGGACTTAAAGAAGTTGTAGAAAATTAACCTGTGAGCCCAAGATCACACTGTGAAGTTCAGTCAACAGCTCTTAGGCCCCTGCATGGACAAAATGACGCAACACATCTAAACCCTCCCTTGCTGCCACAAATGGCACCAAATGTGGGGGCAGGTGAGGAAAGCGAACACCTTGGCCCCTGCTAGATTCCAGACCAGAGCTGAGTGGCAGGCAGCACAGCATCTGGCAGGTGGCAGGTATTCAAACCATTTCCATTGCAAGAAGGAAGCAAGGATGAACAGCTGGCAAACAGTATCCAGACCAACAGAGTACTATGGCTCCCATGCTGGGCTGCACTGAGGAATTCAAGCATGAGTTCTACAGTGAGGCCAATTTTTGCAAAAAACTGGAGAAATGTCAGGAGAAGGACTGCCTCAGAGACTCCTGAAGACTCAGGAGAATGCTGCCTTGCTGCGGGCATCTCTGTATCTAGAATGATGCTGGGAATGGGTCCACAGAGACCCTCACCCAGGCAGAGCCTGCTGAGTCTGAAGGTGGATGCAGCAAGGAGCGGGGCTGCTGGTGTCACAGGGACCAGGGATGGCTTGTATCCTGAAGGCAGTGGGGGATCTCATGGTGGGAGAAACCAGATAAAATATTTGCTAAAGGAGTGAGCAGGAGAACCAGGCCCAGCTCAAGAGCTTTCCCTGCCTGGCTGAAGAGCCCCCCATCAGCTTCAGGGAAGGCGACAGCAAACATTCCTCAACTCCCACCCAGTCCCTTCCCCCTGCCCAAGGCCATTCTTCTCAGACCTGGGGTCTTGTCTGAGGATCACTCCTCCTGCCCATCAATTGTGGGGGATGCTCTGAGCAGTGGAGTCAGGGCAGGGGGACAGAGTCACCAGGAGCAGGCAGACAAGGTAGCCTATGTGCTGCGCCCAGGGTTCCCACAGGGTATAAGGCTGCTCCCTGTGTCATAGTCACAGATGGTGTCCTCCCCTGAGGCATCACCCACGCCCACCCCTACCCCCAGCAACACTACCTCTCTGGATGTCCTGGCCCTGTAAAGACAAACCTTCACTAGCATAAAGGCTTAATTAAAAATTAACCAATGCCCCTGTTTCAAAGGTTTGGCAAAGAAACATCTGGGTTATTTCTTCAAATACAAATACCGAAATAATCTCATCATAACCAATAGCTCCCTACAAAGGCCAGAGAACTGTTACCAAGAAAACTGGGAAGGGAAGATGCAGTTGTCTGGGGCAGGGCTCAGCTCTGCTTGCTGAGCCTCAGTTTCCCATCATAATTCCCCACCTTCATGCTGGGAAGCCCAAGAGAGAAGATGGCTTTGGTCCCACCCACGTCTCTGCCCCAGCTGTGGTCCTAGCCATGGCCCTATACCCTCTGGGGCCCTGGGTGGCAATAGGCCTGCCACTCACCTTGGGCAGGAGGTGACAGGTAAGGCTGTCAGTCTGTGCCCATTGATGGGGGACAGGGGGCAGTCAGGGATCCCAGGACCCACCCCTGCCCTCCTACAATGTGTTCAGGAAAGCCCCCTTCCAGCTCCAGTACTCCACAGAAGGCCCAACATCTGGTGAGGGTACTTAGAACATACTGTCCCAGGGCCTGAACCCAGGCCCTTCAACCACTGCAGGCCTCCCTCCTGATCCAGTGTCCCTGCCTCCCCCTGTACACCTGCCCTAACACCCTCCTCTGCATGTCTGCTTCTCTACTCTATGCTCCCATATCTCTCTGGGACCTTCAATTCCCCTGTGCCCCACACTACCCTGTACACTTCCTTCTCCCTTCCCTAAAGTCCCACTTTCCCCTGTACCTCTGCCTCCTTGCACCCCCACCTCCCTTTGTATCCCTGCCTACCCTGTCTCCTATATTCCTACATCCTTGCCCTTCCTCCCCTCCCCACCCTTGTTTCCCTCTCACCCCATCAGGGTGGGGTGGACCCCACCCTAAGCCAAGGTGGGCAGACTGGGTAGGCCATGGTATACTCCAAGGGGCAGAGATGACACCCTCAGAGCCCGAGAGCCCTTCCCCCATTGTGGTCATCTGGACAGGAATGAGGGTGCTAAGGTGCCTTGAGCCCTAGGCTTCCAAGTGTGCAGAGGAGACTCATCACTGAAGCTTTCATTCTTACTACAGAAACATCCATGCGCCCTCTCCAAGGAACCCAGTGACTCACCTTGGAGGTAATCCTCTGGGGGAGTGCTGGCACGGCCAGGCCTCCAAACCCCATGGGCACCAGCCTCGGTGCTGAGGAAGTATGTGTGAAAAGGATGGTGGGAGCAGAGGCGACGGGGCGAGAGAAGGCCCTAGCACCCACTGTGTGCAATGCCCACAGAGCTGAGGACCAGCCTAGCCTCCCGATCACCCGCATCCCTCAGCACAGGACCAGAAGTGGAGTCCCTTTACAAATATTTGCTGGGACACCCGGGTTCCCATGTCACAGTTGAGGGGATAGGTGCGAGGTGTGGTCCTCGCATGAGATATTCCTTCCTGGACTGTCTGCCTTCCCAGGGGGTCTGTCTCCCTTGCAGGTCCCTGGGTGGGCTGTCTGAAGACAGTGAGCATAGCTACCTTAGCTACTACCTCTTGGGAGAAGGGCTGTCATGGGGCCCACCCTCAGGCCACTCTCAGGCCTTGCAGGCATCTGATGACTCCCACCAAGGCTCTGTCCCCAGCATAAATGCGCATGTATATGTGCACATGCACGCACGTACATACCAGTTATGCCTGAAACTCAAGGTCAAGCCCAAGTTGTTTAAATGTAGAATAACAGCTCTGGGCAAAATTTATTTACTGCAGTGGCCCTGACGACTGCAAACAGCCTGAGTCCATGATGTGATGTGCTTCCAAGCTCTTAGCTGAGGTGCACACAGGCCCCAGGGCCAGAGGGGGCCAGATATGGGTGTGCCTGGGGAAGTACAGAGGCCCTAGGAGAGGCGGGGCCAGCACGCCCCACCACAGGTACCCTTCTGCGTTGGTCAAGCATCCCTACACCTACATGGGAGATGCTGGTGAGGTGCGAGGTGGGGATCACAAGCCCCCAGCCCACTTAAACACGTACACATGGAAACCATCTCCCAGGAACCTGAGGGAGGACAGAGGTGCCGGTCTACAGGGCCATGATAGGTATGATTTCATTTTCCTTCTTTTCTGTATGTTCTACATTTTCTATAAACAACACACATTTATAATTATTTAAAAAGAGCAAAACGAGGGTGGTGGAGTGGCCTCTGAGTGGCGCAGTCATTTAAGCATCTAACTCTTGATTTCAGCACAGGTCAGGATCTCTGGAAGCCAGGGGTGTGCTTGAGATTCTCTCTCTCCCTCTACCCTGCCCCATGCTTGCACGTGGGGGCTAGCGCATTCTCTCTCTCTCTCCCTCCTTCTCTCAAATAAACAAATAAAATCTTTAAAAAGCAAAACGGAATTTTGGTGTCCCGGTTATTTGGCATCTACAGGTCTGGTGGCCTCTCCCTTGCTGTCAGCCCCTCAGGCACACCCAGGGGAGCCTGGGTCAGCAGGATCTAGGAGGTCCCTCCCTTGGGCTTGATCTTGGGTCTGGGGTGACAGGAGGTGAAGGGTGGGCCTTGGTGGGGCGGAGACCCCTTCATCTACTTTCCCCATCTGTATACTTGGTGCCCCACCCTCACCCCCCCTGGCACCATGGCCCTGATCTTACAGGCAGGGATGGCCCATGGTGGGGCCAGCATCTCCCTCCAGGGCAGAAAGTGAAGGCCCTGGGAGCCTGGGGATGGCAGCCGCCCCGCAGCCTCATTATCTTGCAAAATGCAAGAGCAGCAAGTACATTCAGACGAATGAATGGCCTAATTAGGATTTCATGGAGAGTGAAAATATTTTGAAAAGAAAAAGTTTAACTAAAGGCATATTCTAAATACCAAACTCATCAGCTGCAAAGTCAACCTGGCAAGATGTGCCATGGGGGTGGGGTATTTCCATCTCCCCACCTGAGAGTGGGCAGCCTTCCTGTGGGTGAGATAAGCTGGGGGCTGGGGGGCCAGGTAAATGCAGGGCTGGGCTAAATGCTACCACGAGACTGCCCAGGGGAGCCTGGGTATGCTAGCGCAGTACCATCTCACCTGGCGGCCTGGGGGATGTAGGCTAGGGTGCACCAGCCACACCACCAGCTGTGGATGATCCTGAAGGTGTGATGGCACAGCCGGGAGCTGGTGCGGCACTCCTGCCCTAACTGCAGCAGAGCACCACCTGCGCCGAGCCCTTCACAAGGCCTACAGCGTGAGCAGAGCCAGGGTCTGAACCCAAGTCCTGCCACATAGAATGTTCTTCCTCCTGCCCCACCTGAGAAGTGGGAAAGGGCTTGGGGCTCCCCAGGGGACCTGCCCACCTGGAAATGACCCATGAGTCTGATCACAAAGGCCTGGATGTCTGGCTGACAGTTGCACAGGAGAGAGAGAACAGCCATCCTGCACCAGGCTCTGCAGCGGCAGCAGCAAGGACCCTAGCAGCGCAGGGACCTCTTTTCAATAAATAAAGGTGCTCAGAGTGGGGACAGGCCCTCCTGTGAGAGCCCCGTGACATCGGGAGACCGCATAGGATATGCCACAGGCACACACAGGGAGGGCCCACTGGCTCCAAAGACTGCAAGCCTCAGGTGAGTCCCACAGAAATCCCAGGGAGCACGACCCGACAGGTTCCAACAAGCACATGTAGGGTAAACGCGTAGAATAACCATGACTTTGAGAACAAAGACTGATCAAGGGGAGGCTCCAACCTGATCTTTTAAATCAAGCCATGGGCACTGGCTAAGGGTTGGGCATTGCCATGGGCACCACAAACCCAAGGACATGTTCCACAATGTTTCCAATTTCTGGTGACAGAAAAATGTTAGTCAAGAAATGGTTCATAGATATTTAAATGGTTCTGGGTGGGGGACGCGTGGGTGGCTCAATGGTTGAACTCTGCCTTCAGCTCAGGTTGTGATCCCAGGGTTCTGGGATGGAGTCCTGCATGGGACTCCCCACAGGGAGCCTGCTTCTCCCTCTGCCTATGTCTCTGCCTCTTTCTCTATGTCTCTCAGGGATAAATAAATAAATAAATCTTTTTAAAAAAATGGTTCTGGGTGGTCCAGGCAATTAAGTGTCTGCCTTCAGCTCAGGTCATGATCCTCAGTCCTGGGATTGAGCTCTGCGTGGGGGCTCCCTGCTCAGTGGGGAGTCTGCTTCTCCCTCTGCCCTCCCACCCTCATCACCCTGCTCACAATCTCTCATGAATGAATAATATCTTTTAAAATAAATGGTTCAAGTACAAGTGAAAAACAAATCCTCAACTTACATTCATGCCAAAATAAATTCTAGATTGATGAAATCTTGAGCATAAAATACTATGTTGGAAATAACTCAAAAAAAGACAGGGGCGCCTTTACCTGACTAGATGCTCAGGAAGGACAGCAGAATAACGAAATAAGGAAAACATTCAATGGATTTCACCACAAAGTATGAAAAATTTCTGAATGTGAAAAAATTGTCATAAACAAAAATCGAAAGATTGAAAAAGAACTTGCAGATAAGGGAAGAATTCATACTTTTTTTTTTTTTTTAAGATTTTATTTATTCCAGGGATCCCTGGGTGGCGCAGCGGTTTGGCGCCTGCCTTTGGCCCAGGGCGCGATCCTGGAGACCCGGGATCGAATCCCACGTCGGGCTCCCAGTGCATGGAGCCTGCTTCTCCCTCTGCCTGTGTCTCTGCCTCTCTCTCTCTCTCTGTGTGACTATCATAAATAAATAAAAAAAAATTTAAAAAAAAAGATTTTATTTATTCCTGAGACACAGAGATAGAGAGAGAGAGGCAGAGACACAGGCAGAGGGAGAAGCAGGCTCCATGCAGGGAGCCCGATTTGGGTCGATCCCGGGTCTCCAGAATCACGCCCTGGGCAGAAGGCGGCGCTAAACTGCTGGGCCACCCAGTGTGCCCAAGAATTCATATTTTAGTTCTTTTTTTTTTTTTTTTTTTAATTTTTTTTATTTGTGATAGTCACAGAGACAGAATGAGGCAGAGACACAGGCAGAGGGAGAAGCAGGCTCCATGCACCGGGAGCCCGACGTGGGATTCGATCCCGGGTCTCCAGGATCGCGCCCTGGGCCAAAGGCAGGCGCCAAACCGCTGCGCCACCCAGGGATCCCAAGAATTCATATTTTAAAACAAAGACTCTGGGATCCCTGGGTGGCGCAGCGGTTTGGCGCCTGCCTTTGGCCCAGGGCGCGATCCTGGAGACCCGGGATCGAATCCCACGTCGGGCTCCCGGTGCATGGAGCCTGCTTCTCCCTCTGCCTGTGTCTCTGCCTCTCTCTCTCTCTCTCTCTCTCTCTCTCTCTCTCTCTCTGTGTGACTATCATAAATAAATAAAAATTTAAAAAAAATAAAAAATAAAACAAAGACTCTGATCAATGACTGAGAAAGACATCAATCTCCGCTCCCCCCCCAACCCAACACGGGGCCGGCAGTCACAGCCACGCAGCCAGCTCAGTGCAGCTGTGCGGAGCCAATGACAAGGTGGCCAAGGGGCAAGGCCAGGCTGGGAGGGTGTGGGTTTTGGGAGGTGGCATCAGTGCTGGCACGGCTGCAATGAGGGGCAACCATAGCCCTGGAAGGGGAGCCCTGAAATTCTCATCACCAGTTTGCAGCTCCACAGTGGGCCACTTTCTCTGTTGCTGCCTTCTTTGCCAGGCCAGGGGCTTCCCCAGGGCGATAGGGTCACAATACTCAGTGTCTGACATGGAGCTCAGCGGCTGAGTAACGAGTGCCCAAAGGAGAGTATGGGAGATACAAAGGTGCCGGTCATCACCCCTATCCCAACTTAGTCCCCAAGCCTGCCCAGCCCCATACCTTCATGTGATCAGGGCTATACCTCAGGGCCCACAGAGCAGGGAGCCCCAGCCAGGGCCTGCTCTGCTTCCCAGTCTGTGAAATGGGCCCAGCCCAGAGCAGCGATGGCATGAATGCCAGCCGCCACTACTCTTCGGGGGCCCATGGCAGACGTGAATGGTCAATCACTGTGGCAGACGAGAATAATCCACCACCACACTCAAGAAGGAGAGAACAGAAACAAGAGAGAGGAAAAGGCAGAGAGACACACAGAGAAGACGAGAGAAAAACTGGGAAAAAACCAAGAGGAGGAGGCAGAGAGAGATAAACAAGGACAGGAAACAACCAAGCCATGCTGGGAGACAGGGTAGTGCAGCAGGCAGGCTAAGGGAGACCCTGTGACCAGAGCTATCACTCTATATCTGGCTGGTTGGCCAAGCTGAGGCCTGGTGGCCTACCAGGACTTATGCGGGGTCAGGGCCAGCACCCTGCCAACGTCACCCCCAGGAACCATGTCACCTATACCACAAGCAAGGCCACTTTCTGAGCCCTAGATGCAGCCTGAGCCTCTTCATCCCAATGCAGAGGCCCCCAGGTGGCCCAGAAGCCTGCCACTGAGCTGCCTGGCCTGACCTGGAGTGGCCAGGTAGCACACCTCCAGGTGGCAGCAGACGCCCAGCTACCACCAGCCCAGCTGGCAGCTTCCCAAACCCAGAGTTATGTGCAATAGGGAAGAAGGAGTCAGGTCCCATCCCTCCCTGTCCTATAGCCCTTGGCACAGGATACCGAGGTGTCTGGAAGCCTGGGCACTCCCAGGCTGGTGGCCACTGTCTTCTCACCACAGAGCATAGCACTGGCTGGGCCAGGCCGTCCACGCTGGATATTCAGTGTCACTGAGAATCCTGGGTTAGCCAAGCCTCTTGTGGAGATAGCACCCAGAGGGGCAGGAGCAGATGGCTGGGCTGGGGCCTGGGTACCCAGACCGCATGAACAAGAACAGCCAAAGACATTCTCATCAGCCATCACCACTCCGTAAATGCAGCCACCATAGAAAACGCTGACAGGCCAGGGTGCCAGCAGGGCGTATTCCACCCCTTCCACTCCAGAGGGACCTGGGGGACACAGGGACCACACAGCTTCCCAATCTTGCCATACCTCCCAGGCATCAAGCCTTACTCTTGCTGGAGGAGTGGCTACCAGATAAACCCACAAACACAGGTAACACCCAGGACTGTCTGTTCCCAGCTGGTAGCTCCTGTCTCCTGAGCTGAGAACCAAGCTGGGTGGCCGAGGCTGATACCAGACATTGCCATGCCAAGCATCCAAGTTAAGGCAGGTGAAGATCATATCCAGTCAATGTCCTGGTGTCAGCCTCACTGCAGGCTCATCCCTCAAGCCAGACATCAACCTGGTGGCTGCTGTCCATACCCAGGTCATTGGTGAATCCAAGCAGGGTTAGTGGTGAGGCCCCACCCCCAGCCCTGTCCAGCCCGGGGGCTGTGCCCACTCAGCGGGAGGCTGACCAGAAGCATACACCACCCTGGGCCATTCCTCCGTCCGTCACACCTGCCAAGCCCACCTGGACTCTCTTCCGTCCTATGTGAAGAGGGGGATATTCCCAGGCCGAGCCCAGGTCACTCACCTGTCTCGAGGAGAGATCAGCATGTCCCAACGCCCATCCTGCCAGCTCCAGCTCCTGCAGGGAAACCAGAGGAGACCTTGTGAGATCAATTTGTCAAGCTAAGTCCCTTCTGGACGAGGCCAGACCCCTGGTGAGGCAGTGTCACCCCTGACTCCGAGGTCATCCTGTGGCACTCCTGACATGTGTACCCACATATCATGCACATTTTCTTATCTCTGCTCGACTGGGACTGTGGTGTCTGCGGTTTATGTCAGACTACCACCATCCCTCATAAATGTTTCTAATACTGTTGACTAGCCTGCAAAACTGCGATTGCTTAGCTGGAGTCTGGTCATAGTGTCTTCCCCATTCCAGAAAGTTGGGTGTGCTTCATCGTGATCAACGTACAGCAAGGAGAACTTCTGTGCAACAGGCCACCTGCCTCTCCTGATGCTCCTTGGGGCCAGCCCAGAACCTGTGTCCCTGTGAGGCAAGAGCCTTGCTCCCAGACCCTGGCACCAAGGGGCCAGAGAGATGTCTAGATGTGCCTCACAGGCAGGACTACAGCCCCTGTGGGCTTATGGCCTAGCCCATGCCCCAGGGGACACATCCCCTGTCACTGTATCTAGGCCTGGGGACCATGCCAGAGAGTGTCTGTGTTATAAAAACGAACAATATGGGGAAGCCTGGGTGGCTCAGTGGTTGAGCGCCTGCCTTCGGCCCAGGGCGTGATCCTGGTGTCCCGGGACCGAGTCCCACTTCGGGCTCCCTGCATGGAGCCTGCTTCTCTCTCTGCCTGTGTCTCTGCCCCTCTCTGTGTGTATCTCTCTTGAATATATAAATAAAATCTTAATAAAATAAAAATGAACAATAGGGTGGTGGGCACTTGCCTGGCTCAGTTGGTAGAGCATGCAACTCTTGATCTCAGACTTTTAAGTTTGAGCAGAGTTGTGTGTAGAGATGACTGAAAACTACAATCTTTAAAACCCAAAACCAGGGACGCCTGGGTGACTCAGCAGTTGAGCATCTGCCTTTGGCTCAGGGCATGATCCCGGGTCCCAGGATCGAGTCTCACGTCGGGCTCCCTGCGACAAGCCTGCTTCTCCCTCTGTCTGTGTCTCTGCTTCTCTCTCTGCGTCTCTCATGAATAAATAAATAAAATCTTTAAAAAAACAAAAAACAAAGCCAGGGTGGCAACAAGAGGAGGGAGTCTCGGCTGCAAACAGAAAGCCAGCTTTGGTGGGTCAGGATGACAGAAGCTGTCTCCCTTAGGCTCTACTGTGTTTCCCAGATTGGTCCTCTATCTAATCTTCCTTTGTGGACATGGCCTATTTGGGGTCCCTGCGGATAGGTGTCCCCATCTCACAGCAGCTCCTTCATCACAAGGAGGGGCTCTGAGTCATGGTGGGATCACGGATCAGGATGCGTGGGGTCAGAGGCAAGAAAGAACAGTGGCCCGAGCCAGGTAGGTGTGTGTGTTCATGTGTATGGGTTTGTGCACACTCACCCTCGTGTGTGCCTGGGAGGGCAGTCTGGGAGAGAGCCTGCCCACCCACGGTCCCCACCCCACCCACAGCATAGGGGCTGCGTTTCCTACCCTGAAGTCTGAGGTTCAGGAAGCAGCTCTGCTTGGAGTGTGACGTTTCTGGTCTGCTTCTGTTTTTGGCTTAAATGTTCACATAGGTTTTGCCCCATAGATAGCCACATGCCTTTCTTATCAGTCCTGATAACTGCCAAGCTCCCCCTCAGGGCTGGCCTCGAGCAAAGCCTCACAAGGTGCTGGCTGTACACCCTCATGTCACTCTTGCTAGGTGCCTTGGATTGACCCAATACCCCATTTTTCTGATGGGGAAACTTGGTCCAGGATTTGAACTTATGTCTTTCTGTTCCCAGCGTCCCCACCTCAACTGGGGATATTTGGCCACAAGAACACGTTCCCTCCTTGTGGGGCTCTGGTCAGGATAAGAGCTCCATAAACATGGAGGAGAGCCAGTAGCAGACACCAGTGGGGAGAGCCACCAAAGGTTTCCTGGAGGAGGAGGGTAGGGGAAGTGGGAGGCACTGGGGGATGCAGGGTGGTGGCGGCTCTGAGAGGCATGGGTCTCCAGGGCACCCTTGTCACAGGACATTGTATAGGTGAGGGCAAGGCAGAGTCTGACAGGAGCCCTGAGGGAGTGAACAGGTGTGGATATGAAGAGAGAACGAATGACAGGCTTTGTGCTGAGAATGCAGGAGGTACCTGTCTTAGGAATCCCTACTTAGCATTCCCTTAGGATTGATATGTGGGGTCTGGGGTCACTTACTTGACCAAGGACCCCCGACCCAGGAGCTCTGGGGCAAAGGGAGTCATGAAACCTGCCTCTTATTGGGCTCCATTCCCAAATGAGGAGTGTCCTGAGAAGTGGGGACAACTCCCCCTGGCTATACTAGCCGGGGCCTACCCCTACCACCGGCCTCCCCACACTGGGGCGCCCGGCAATCTTCCAGTCTGCCCCCAATCTTGGGAAGGCCTGCTGCATCTCAGATAGGGGCAGGAACCCAGGCCACAGGGGTTGCCACACAGAGCCAGTCCTGCAAACGGACCTGTCATGCATCCATGGCACAAGGCAGCTCCATGAGCAGAGTCCAAAGGAGGGATGGGCCCCGGGCTAGGTGGGCTGGGCAGACGATGAGGAGGCTAGGTGGTGGGGGCGGGGAGGGGGGGCAGGCAAGTCTGCCTAGGAGCCTGTTCTGCACTCCAGCTCCATGTTCTCCTCCACCATAACAGATCTGGACGTGCTCTTCCAGGCCACTGGCCACTCTGGGTACAACATGAAAAGGCACCTGCTTCTGTCACACCTTCTTTCACAGATGCAGTGAAAAGAAGCTGCAAGCGGCTCAGAGTCCTTGCCTGGACCCCTGGGTGGGGGCAGGGTCAGCCTATGGAAGCTGAGGAGGCCCCTGGGGTGAAGGCCTGAAGGAGGCCTCGCTCAGGGCCTGTTTCTCACTGTCCTTGCCCAAGCCTGTGGGCAGTCACCCTGCCATTCAGTCCCTGGTCTCCCCTTGCCTGCACCAAAGGCAGTGAGGGGCTCTTGGGGTTACTGAGAGGCCTTGCCCCAGGGATCCCTGCCCCTTGCCAGCTGCATACCCTGGACAAGCAGTCTGAAGCAGGCCCCACCAGGTCCCTCCCGAAGGGTCCCAGCACTGAAGGTGGCTGGGCGGGGTCAGGCTTGCCAGCCTTGGCGGTCCTGGGTGCCCTCTGGTGGCCGCACCCGCTGCTTTCCTGGAGGCTGCTGGCTCCTCGGGATCCCCCAGGGCAGGGGGAAGGGCCTATGCCTGACCAGCGGTGGGGGGAAGGAGGAGGGACAGATGCGGCTGAAATGGGTGTCCATGCACTCTGGGCTCATCTTCCTGACCTATCAAATAAACCACGTTGTGCAGCTGTCCTGGCCGGGAAGGCCCGATAAGGGATTCCTGACCTCGTATTCCTTCTGATTATTCCCTAGTCCTGGGTCTCCTGCTGAGCAGACCAAGACTTTATCACAATCTTGATGGAAGCTGGCAGCAAAACTTGAGCTGCCATTCAGAGGTTCCCAAACCCCCTGTGGCCCTCCTGGCAGCCCCCAGGGCTTGTCCTGAGGTCAAGCTTGCCCTCACCTCCCTCCCACCGCTGAGATCAGATCACAGGGCAGATACTAGGGACTGGCTAGGGGCTCCTCTATTCACGACTCTCAGGCCTGTCCCTTGGGCGAAGAGGGTGTGGTAAATCTGCCCTGAATCCTTACGCAGCACCAACAGAGATGCCCTGCCTTCACCAAGCCTCTGAGATGCAGAGACCCCTGAGCCTGGGAAGAGATCTGAGGGGCCACCGTGCAACCCCACTGTGGCATGGGGATGCTAATTTAGTAGGACTTAGAGCCGGCCCAGTTTACCTGTGGACTGCAGGTTCTTCTGTCTACATGGAAAAGACTGTGAAGAGCAGGGCCAAGGCTGACTTGGCTGTGACCCTCCTGCCTAGGCCAGGACTAGAATCCCCAGCACAGTGAGTGCTCTGTGCCCAGCCCTGTGCTGGGTGCCGGTGGATCACAGACTTTAGGGAGCAGGGAACAGACATGGCACTGTGGGTGGGACAGGGCAAGGCTGGAAGAAAGCATGAATTGTGGATTCACAGCCCCACATGCTGCGGCGGGACCCAAGACCTGGGCCACCTACTACTTGGTTAAGTACCCAACATTTAATTAAAAAGAACAACTGGCCATGAGCCCAGTATGCTGTGGAGAAGGCTCTGTCTCCTGTGTGCAGCACCATTTCAAGTCCAGAGATACACTGAACACAGGACAGGCAGGACCTGCTTGGGACCAGCAGACTGCTGCTGGGGGGTCTGCATCTCAAGGGGAGGCAGAGGGAGGGGATCGAGGCTCTCAGTACCCCCCTCCCCCCCCACAGGTCCTCACGAGAGGGGGGCGGGGCGGGGGAGTGCCCTGACATGCCCTAAGCCGCTCATCTGCCAATCCCCTGGGTTTACAGATCCTGACTTGGTGTGTGCCCTGCAGGGGACAGTGGGAAGGGGTGTGAGAGAGGGGCAAGCACCCGAGGTTACACTGAGAGCCTAGCCCAAAGGATGAAACCCTGTTGGCATGATTCTTTTCTCTTCCCTGTTTCTAAACAGGCCTGGGTCTAACGGGAAAGCGGAGCCAGAGTCCCGGAGCTCCGTTTTCAGGGATACGTTACGCAGAAATGAGTACGTTTCAAGTACCCAACATTTAATTAAAGATTACACGGGGAAGGCTCGGGATGTCAGGCTGCCCGCCCCAGGCCACACCTCAGCAAACCGGGCTGGGTACCGCGCCGACTGGGGGCATCCGCCTCTGCCGGGCCCGGTGTTCCACCGAGGGGACTCGGGCGGCGGGAGTGGGGGGATCCCCGGTGCGGGCACCAGGCAGGGCCACCAGGCGGCATCCTCTCCCTCGTCCTCTGGGCGGCGGGAGCGGCGGGAGCGGGGACATCCCCTTGGCTCCCGAGCCCCAGCGGGCTCCAGGGGCGCGCCGCCCCGGGAAACTTCCCCGGCCCCGCCGGCCCTCGGGCCCCTGGAAAGTTTCCGGCCCCCAAGCCCCGGGGCAAGGCGCCCAGCGCCGCGCAGGCCGAGCGTGGCTGCGGGCGGCGGGCTCCGGCCGCGGCTCGGCGGGGGCGCGCTGTGCGGGGCGCCCCGGCCCGCCCCGCCGGGGCCCCGAGACCGCGCACAAAGGGCCCCGCCCCCGCGGCCCCGGGTCTCGCGCACCGCGGCGCGAGGGGCGAGGTGGGGCGGGGCCCGGCTCGTACCTCGGTTCTCCGCTCAGGAGCCCGCCTCGACCCCCGGCCCCCACCCCGGCCCCATCCCGGCCCCGACCTCCGGCCCCCGCCCCCGGCCCGAGCCTACCTGGAGCGCGGCGTGGGCGGCCCCGCAGCGTGGCCCCCGCCCCCAGACGGGCGTCCCCGGGTCTCTGGGCGCGCCGGGCGCGGCGTCCCCGGGGCGCGGCGGGGTCAGCGCTCCGCGGGGCCTCAACTCGGGCGGGTGCGGGGGCGGACCCCTCCCGGGCCCAGCGTGCAGCCCCGGGCCAGCCCTCCCCGCCCCTCGCGCGGCCCGTGCGCAAAGCGGGTCTGGCCGGCGACGCGACCCTCCGCCCCGCCCCAGCCGAACGCGAATTTTCCCATTGGTCGGGAGACCCAGGGCGGCCCGGCAACCGGCGCCGATTGGGCGGGCGCTGGGAGACGCCGGCTTCCCATTGGGCCCCCGGGGTGTCCGTCCCGGCCGACCGCCGGCCCCTCCGTGGAGTGGCCGAGGCCCCGGCACCTGCCGGGACCGCTGCGGCGGCGGCCGGGCTCGGGGCCGCCCCCCTCTCGGCGGCGTTCGAGGACCTGCCCGGGCCCCCCGGCACCGAGCGGGGATTGGCGAGCCCCGCGCCCCTTCCCAGGACTCTGGCCTCGCTGCCTCCATCACCGCCCCTAGTTCGCAGGGATCCTTCTCCCGCGCCTGCTGTTCACCGGGCGCGCCGCGCCCTCCTGTCCGGATCTAATTGTGTTCTTCGCACACTCTGCGAGGGAGAGTTGTGCTACCTTCCCATTCTACAGATGGGAAATCGAAGCTCAGAAAGGTTCTCACTTGCTTTAGGTCACTCGGGTGCAAGCCTAGCCCGTCACCCCCGGGCCTGGGGGGTTCTCGCAGCAGGGGCGCGGCCCGACCTGGGCTCCGCGAGCCTGGATGGGGAGCCGTGTTTCTCGGGGCAGGAAGGTCCTTTCGGCGAACCAGAGGTTGTCCTCCTCCACCGGCCTGAATCCACGGACCCCTCGGCTCGGCCCACCCTGCAGGGCTGCCCTCCCCTCCTCTATCAAATCACCGCAGCTCAGGGTCCGGGAGGGGTGGAGGGAGGAGTTTGTGTGTTTGTCACCAGCCTCCTTCCTGGTGTCCCGTTTCCTCCACCCTACCTCTGGTCTTGGAGAAACACTGTAGGGGGCGCAACCACCTGAATGGAATTTAGCACAAGTCGCATTTCTCTGCCAGGTGGAGAGCCGACACCTGGTCCTTGGAGGGAAACGAAGCACACATATATGACCACAAATGGAACCATAATCCTTGGCCAGCTCCACTTAACTTTGTGGTGTGTGTGGTGGGGTACCAATAGGGGTGCTGCATGTTGGAGCTTATTTCAGGGGGTTCATGAGATGATGGCCCCTTGGCCAGGGACTCTGGCTTAGTTCTAAGCCTTTCCTGTCCTGGTTGCACCTGGAGATGACCAGATTCTCAGCCCATCATATTCCCCATGTCTACCCAGGGAGTCACAGACCCATGACAGCATTAATGGGGAGACCAGACATTCATGTCTTATCCACCCACATCAGGGAGCCAGAGTGTTCACCCATAAGTTGCTTCCTCTTAACAAAGAAAGTGAAGTGATGTAGGGCCAGAACTCACCACTGGTACCACCATTGGGTTCCCCCTGTGGTACCTAGCACACGTAGCAAATCCATCCTACCCTTTTAGAACCAGTCAGCCACTGCTGGTCAATTGAAGTTGGGCACTGGAGGTGAGAGCCATCTGACACTCTGGCATAGCGATGTTGCTTGTATCTCTGGGAAGATGGAGTGCAGTGTCCTTCCCTGGAACACAGGAGTCTCTGTGAGCAAGTTAGCTCTTGTCTTATGGAGCTGCACCATTGGTGACATTCTGAGCCAGCTGCTGTGTGGGCTGGAGGGATTTTCTTCCTTCCATTAGTCAAACTGTCCCTACGGATTTCTCCAGGGGCATTGGGCCCTGGTCCTCCTGGAGCGCTATTCTCATAGTGAGCTTGTGATTCAGCATCAACCCTTCCCCACACACTTGCTGATGGTGGCAGGAGGGGCTGGACAGAGCTCTGGTGAGAGAGCAAAAGGGAGAATCATGCTCCAAAATTGTCCTAGGTGGGGGCTGCCTCCCCGCCTCCCGCTCCAGGCAGGATTCCGTCCCCCAAGCTGGGTCACCAGCTATATACAGAGGAGTAGGATGGACAGTGTGGGTTCCAAGGAACTCAAGGCCATTCTCAGGCAGCAGGCCTACCATAACCCAGGCTGCAGGCAGGGGTCAGAAACAGTCAAAAAACAGGATGGAGAGTCCCTACCATGTGACCACTGGCACAGGGACCAGTACCCTAGGCTCCTCCCTCTCCCCCCACCTCCACCTAGCTCTGTGGGGACATCCCGGGGACATGTGAGCAAAGCTATAGGGGGAAAAAGGTTTCAGATGGAGGTCAAGAAGAACTTCTCAACAGTGGCAAATGCTTAGAGACCAAAAAGGGTGACTATAAGGTAGTGAGCTCCCCAACTAAGGATGTGTGAACTCTTTGCATCCCTAATACCCGAGAGTTCAGCTTCCCGCCCAAACCCATCTTATCCTATCTTATCTGCTCCCTAGCACTGAATGTTGTCAACTGGAGTCAGTGGAGACAGATCAGAGTGAGTACCTGACATGGCTCCATCTAGATGGGAAGAGTGTAGCTGGAAGGGGGCTGGCCCAGAGCTATGTGCTTTCGTGGCAGACCAGGATTTGAACCTCTGTCCAACCCATGCATGAGCTCATCTCTCTTTGTTGATAACAGGAAAGCACCTCCCCTGAGGCGTGTGGCCCAGTGGTTTGGGGGCAGAGTACTCTGCAACTGCTGCCTTGTGCCCCAGGGTGAGGTCACACAGCCTCGGCCCCAAGTCTTGCTTATCTAACTTTATTGCCTCTTGGGTGGATTGCAAAGTCTGGCTGCTCAGAGGGAAATCACTGGTACCAGCTCAGGAGGATTCTGCTGCTGCATATGGGGAGGGAGGACCATGCATCAGGCTAGGTTGACCACTTGCTGGCCATGAATCCTTGGACATCTGGAGTCTTCGGTGTCCATGTCTGTAAAGGGCTTCTGTTGGGTTCCAGGAGGAGCACAGAAAAGATGGCAAGAGAGTAGGGTGGAATGGGCATTTGGGTGCATCAGGCAGGTTTGGATTCAATACTTGCCTTTTTCTATCACCAGTCAGGCCCCTTCCCTCTCTAAACCCCAGTCTTCCACAGGACATCAGTGCTCTGAGTCAGGAACAGGACAGGAGGGCTTCACACAGGACTGTGGAGCTAATCCAGCCACTGCCATTTGCCATCTTTTTTAAAAAATGACATGGCTGCTCTGAACTTCAGCCTTTGTATATGTAAAATGGGGGGGAATAATAGCTGTGGACAGGGACCCTGGGTTTAGAGTGCTTAGCACACTGTTACTATTCTTAGCATAACTGTCATCCTTGTCATAGTTTGCTGAGCGCCCACTTGGGAGTAGGCCCTGGGCCCTTGTCCCCTGACTCTCCACTCTCCCTGCATTCAGGCCCCAGACACAGCCTAGAGGTCTTTGAAGGCAGGGAGCGCAGTGAATGCCTCTCTCCTGTTGGGAGGGCCCCAGTCAGTGCCCCTTCCTGCCCTCTTGCTCACTCATTACAGCTGAGGGTGGTCCAATTCTTCATCCTAGGGCCTGGACCTGCAGAACAGCCTCTAAGTGAGCTCAAAGGCCAGAGTGGCTGGGTGGGTCTGGAGTGCCTGGTCCAGGGTCTTTCCTGAGTGTGCCAGGATTCCGGGGTAGGGTGGGTGGTGGTGGAAGTGGTGGTGGAGTGGCGGTGCAAAGGCTAGAGTGGCTGAGTGGGTCTGGAGTGCCTGGTCCAGGGTCTTTCCTGAGTGTGCCAGGATTCCGGGGTAGGGTGGGTGGTGGTGGAAGTGGTGGTGGAGTGGCGGTGCAAAGGCCAGAGTGGCTGGGTGGGTCTGGAGTGCCCGGTCCAGGGTCTTTCCTGTGTGCGCTAGGAATTGCGGGGCTGGGGTGGAGGCGGTGCAAAGGCCAGAATGGCAGAGGCAAAACCCAACTGGGGGCCTTAAAGAAAAGGTAGGGATGGCCAGGTCTGGAGCCAGTACAGGGTGTGGCCCAGGACCCGGTCTGAGGGGCGGGTCCGGAAGTGGGCATCCCCCTATCGCTCTCAGCGAAGACCGCCAGGTGGTTTGGTGACCTACCGCCCCCGGAGTTCAGGCTGCCGCCCTAACGGGTCCGCGAAGCCATGCCCTTGGGGCGGCCGCAAGGGGCAGCGACCTCGCGCAGGCGTCCTCAGGGCTGGGGAGCTGGGAAAGCCGCGGGGGTCACGAGACCCCCAGACGCCCGCGCAGCCCGAGGCTTGGCGCAGCCCCGGGGGCGGGGCGCCGGGAGGGCTGCAGCCCCCGAGCGACAGCGCGCGCAGCCAACGGCGCTTGGGGTCGCGGCGTGCGGCCCCGCCCCTGGCGGCGCAGTCCAATGGCGAGCGCTCAAGGGGCGGAGGCGGGGCCTGGGCGGGGGCGGGGGCGGGGCCTGGGCGGCGGCGGGGGCGCGCGGGCGCGGCACCCGGAAGTCGGCGGCGGCGGAGGCGGTGAGTGTGCGGTCGGCGGCCGGGCCGGCGGACTCCCTCCCGGGAGGGCCGGCCCGGGACCGGGGGCGCGGGGTCCGGGGGCGCGGGCGGGGAGGGGAGGGGCAGGACCGCACCTCCCGCCCTGCCTGGTTCCCTTTCCCGAGGCGTGGAGTGGAAATCCGACGAGAGACCCCACACGGCCCCCGACGCAGCCCCATGGGTTCCTGGAAGGCGTGTCCAGTGACCCCGCCAGGATGGGAAGCGGGGCCACGGGCAGGCCGGGCGGGCCTCGCTGGGGAGGCAGCCTGGCGGGGCTGGGAGCTGCGCGGTCGCTGCGGGGTGGGTGGGCTACGGCCTCAGACGGTTCTGAAGCCCTGAGTCACGGTGCCGCCTCCCCGGGGCCGGTGTCCGGGCCGCCGGCTGACCGCCGAGGTCTGAGTAGGCAAGTGCTGGCTCACGCCTTTTCTGGGGTGGCTCCGTTGGTCAGGGCATCGAAGGGGGACTGGGCAGGGGACCCCTCCCCGACCCCAGCGTGGCAGGTGCTTGACGGCCTCCCTAGAGTGAGCCTCCTGCCCTTGGACCAGTCCCCGAGCCTTTTCCTCCAGCAGGGGTATCACATGCTGGGCCCAGGCCTGGCCTGGCGTCCTGTTCCCGACCTGCTGACTGCTGTTTGGGCTCAGAGCTCTCTTCCATGAGGCAGTGGTGACGCCATGGCCGCTATAAGGGATACCTGCAGCTGGTAGCACTTTGGAAATGCTTTCTCGAACTTGCTTGTTAAACCTCTGGGGAACCTTTTTGGGCAAACGTTCATTGGTCAGATGCTGTCCACAGCTAAGAACACTCCAGCTGAGGGGCAGGTGGTGTTCCCAAGGTCACTCAGAGCCAGGGCCAGGTCCCAGTGCCTCTGTTCCACCTGGGCCACTGTCTCAGGATCCTGGGGTGACCTGTCTGATGGGGCGGAGGCAGGAGGACACAGCAGCGGTTCTGTCCCCTGTCTCCAGGATCCTAGTGCTCCCGTGTGGTGGGTGGGCTGCCTTGGTGCCTCCACCTTAGCCGGCCTTTGACCACTAGCCTCAGTCCTGCGGCTTCGTGTTACTGGCATGTGCACAGGCTTCCGGCCACTCAGACTGGGCTGCTGCCACTGCCTGCTCTGGTATGTAGTGACCGCAGCCTTTCCTGAATGAAGGAAACGGGCTGTCAATTCTGTTTTGGCCCCTCAGCCCCTAAACTGTTGTTATGGCCTCATGCTTCTTTTGTGACCTCTTTTTGTGGGCTTTTGGATTCCATTTCACCGTGGATGTAACTCTGTGTGGTATCTTGGGGTCTCATTCCCGTGCCTGCTTCTGCATCAGAGGGTGAGCTCTCTGTAGGCACCTCTGCTGCCTGCCCACAGAAGATGTGTGCTTGTTACTTCTGAGGACTTCTGTGGGGAAACGAGGTGCCTCCAGAGCATGTCTGGAGGTAAATGGCCCATGGCAGGGAGACTGGAGGGCTTTTAGAAGTGGTTCCACACTTGTCATTGTTGCTCCAGATGTTCAGGGACTGGGTCCATCCTTTGACAACACGTCAGTGAGTGAGGGCATCACCGCAGAATCTGGCATTTGTTGGTCCAGACCATAGGGTTGGGTGATGGCCTCTGCGGAAACAAGGTCACCCCAGGTCACCCCAGGAAGCAGTCTTCCCAGGTTATCAGTGTAGTTCCCCCCCTTAACTTTCTTTTTTAGATTTGCAAAAATGATACATGCACACTTAAAAGTAAAAAAAAAAAAAGGCTGTCCACCATCTCTTGGTGGCTACTGACACTCAGGGTACATCTTGGTGGGAGTACTCCATCGTCCTTTATTGAGCACAAAGGCAGCGGGGGCCACTGTGAGGCTGGGCTGGCCCCTGGCTTGTGGGGAAGCCAGGAAAGGCTGAGGTAGAGGGGTGGCCCTGTGTCCAGAGCTTGATGTAATGCTCCTTCTGCCCCTCATTTGTGAGGGACAGCGACACTTGGTGTGGAGTTGAATTAGTGCTCCCAAAACATCATGGAGCTCTCAGAAGAGAGTACCCCGTAGAAAATTTGTCATGGTGAAATGCCACTTAGCCAAAATGACAAAACATAGATTGTAGAATCCTCAATCTTGAGCTGGGAGGAGGGTGGGGTGTTGCAGTGGGCTGGCTGCTCAGAATATTTACAGACGTCAGGGCTTTCTCAGCCAAGGCCCCCGAACAGCACAGCGACACTGTGTTCCCATGTGTGTTTACCTCCTCTGCTGGCAGCCGCTGGGAGAACATTACGCATCATGCGAAAAGAGCAGCGCAGGCTCTCCAGCTCCGCCCCTGGGGGCGGCCACAGTGATGGTGCGGGTTGGGCTGGCGGCTGCATGCTGCTTGCTTTTACCGGGGTGAGAGTGAGGGTGAGGGACCTGGCTCCTCAGCCCTGTCATGTGAAGCCCAAGGGCCCCTGTCCCCTGCGTGGCCTTGACAGACAGACAGGCTGGCTAGCCTTGAAAATGTATCCCAAAATGTGTAAAGTGCTTCGCATAGTGAAATGGGGCTGCAGGTTCTCTGGCCCAGGTAACCTCTGTTCAGAGCCTTCATGTGTGCAGCCAGCCGGGGGGAGGTGGGGGATGGACGTGATGTGAACGGGGAGCCTCACTTTCCAAGTGTGTAGGCCGCCTTGGCTCTGTGTTGAGACCACAATACGTCCCCATTCATTCATGTGCGTCTCTATCATTCTTTGCTGCCTTCTGACCTGGTGTGTGCCCCCTCTCCAGAGCCTGTTTGCCTTTTCAGTTGACAAAGGAAAGTCCTCCCGCCGACGGTGCAGGTGCCCCTCCCCTGGCACCCTGGTTGTCAGGTGTGGTTTTGCTCTCTGCTCAGGTGGTGGTGTCAGTGTGGAGAACTCACAAGAGCCCGGCTGCACTGGCTTCTGCTTTGAAGGGTTTGCACCGGGGCTGTGTCTACTCTTGCTCGGTCTCCCACGGACAGCCTCTTCTTCGGTCTTTCTTTTCTCCATGCGCCAGCCTGCCTGTAAGAGTGCATATAAAACATGCCTGCTGTGAGAGTGCATGTGTTTTAAATGTCCAGCTCCATGGGTTGTACCGGGAGCCCAGCCAGACAACTAGCATCCCCACCAAGAAACTGCCAGCACCCAGATGCCTCCTATTGTTCCCCAGATCAGGTGGCCCTGCCCTGACTTCTGTCCTCATGGATGATGACACTCGCTTATTTCTCGCTTCTGGGCAAGAGCTGGGGTGGTGCGCTGTCTCTGCCATGGGGCTGCTAGGGAGCCGGGCCTACTCAAGACTTACCTGCTTGTTGCACTTCATAGACACTGGCACATGGGCAGTGCTGGGTGTGATGAGCAGGGGTGGGGAATGGCCCAGCACAATTCATTAGAGTTTTAGAAGATTCTATGAATAGCCAAGAGGGAGACCTGCCCTCCAGATACCGGAGCATGTGCCGAAGCTAAGAGGCCTGCCAAGCATGCAGGACCCCATGGAGCCCTTTGACTGGGTGTCCAGGGTCTGGCTGAGGTGGGGCAGACCTGACACCCCGCAGCTGGGAAGCAAGGGGGTCCGTACCTCACACCACCCACCGGAACAGGGCATAGGCTGACCTGAGAACTAAGCCAAAATATAACCATACAAAGAAGGCAGGGGAAAGAGGCTTTAACTTTGGGATAGGGAGGGTGGCTGCGATGCAGTAGGGATGGGAAAACTTGTGGTCAAGTAACAGACTCTTTCCCATAGGCAGTGCCACAGGCAAGGCCACAGGGCTGGGCGGGACTGGGAGGAAATCTTGGCAGCTCACGGAGCAGACAGGTTGTGAGCCTGCCCACACCACGTGTGCTGCACTACAGATCAGTGCAGCAAAAGCCCAGCATTCAGTACCCAAATTGGTGATCTGTAGACTCTGGTGGGCAGGTGCCTGGGAGATGTGCAGCCTCTGGGAGTTGCCAGTACAATCCCGGTGAGAGTGTTTCCTGCCACCCCGAGAAGGGCAGCAGTGGCAGGTTGTGGTGCTGGTGGATGCCCCTGGTCCAGTGGCTGGTCTGGGATGTTTGGAGGGAGTTTGGCCAGTTCTACTCACTTGAGAGCATCATCCTCTGACCCACCATTCCGCCTTCTTGGTCTCTGTCCTAGGAAGATCCTCCACCCATGTGCAGAGCGTGCGTGTGGGGCTCCTCTGTGGTACTCTGCAGGGGGTAGAAACTTTGTGGGACTGAAACACCATCCAGAGCCAAGAGGCGGCATGAGGGTACATGTCCCCTGGGAACGCCGTGCGGCAGCTAGCAGGCTGGGGACACTTGCCCCTTGGTAGAGACAGTCAGCGGGAAGACAGGGCAGTGGGATCCTGTGTGTACGATCACCCCAGAGCACGTGCCCATATTTTGCTAAGAAATATCAGGAGGCACACAGCCGACCAGATATGGGGCTTTTGCAGGATGAGTGTACTTGGAAACTTCCCAGATGAGACTGTGCTCCTGGCTAACCTGGCTGTGGGAACCAGACTCCGCAGGCCCACGGGAGCTGCCGGCTGTGGCCGCAGGAGGTGTGGAGCCTTGGGCTGGGGATGGACAGGTGGGCTGGGAGGTAGGGAGGGGGGCAGGCCTTGGTGCAAACGCTGGAGGAGATGGTGCCGCTTGGTGTGCGTGGCCGGCACTGTTGGTGTGTGATGCCCATTGGCTTCCACACAGGATGGGCCAGCAGCTGAGTGGCATCTGGAGTGCACAAGAGGGAGATAGGGGGTTGGCGACCACCCCCAGCAGTGCTGCGGTCTCCCCATCCCCCAGCCAGGTCCTTCCCCATCAGGCAGGGGGGACAGTGAGGTCCTGTCAGCATGGCCTGTGGACGCCACTTGCCTACTCTTCCAAGGGGCCTCCTGAAGTTGCCGACCAGCCCTCACCTAAGCCATGGCAGGGTCACTGCATCTCTTGGCATGTGGCCCGGACCCATCTCTGGCCAGGTTCCTGCCTGCCTGCTTGAGTCGTTTTCTTGTCATGCTCTTGTTAGACGCCGTGTGGAGTGACGTTGGGGGCTTGAGTCAACTGAAGAGCCTGGTTATTCTGAAGGAGGGAGTGGATCTGGCTGCACTTGGCTGTTAGGACAGCTCTCTCGGTTCCTCTGGAAGGCAGGGGAGGAAGAAGGAGGTCCCAGCTGGAGGGGGCGGGGGAGCAGGCAGGATGGAGCTTGCAGAGAACTCTCGAAAGCCTCAGCAGATGGGCTGGGAGTGCCTGGAAAGCTTCTGTGCCTGTGCCTCACAGCCAGCACCATGTGCTAAGAATGACTGGTGCCGGACTCAGGACCCATTCTTCCGGTTTTGCATTACCAGGTGGTTAGAGCAGGGGAAGGCAGGAGTGGTGGTCTGGAAGGAAGGCCTCCTCTGGCTTTCTCAGAGGGAAGAAAGGGGAAGCCCATGGCTTTGGTTTGAAGTGAACTTTTGCTTTTGTCTCACATATGGTAGATCCTTCTGGCTGAGGCTCAGGTGTGCCCAGGGAGTGTGGGCCCTGAGCCGCCCAGGTGGCTGCTACCCTGGATCCGCCCAGGTTCCCAGGGGGAGGACTGGTGGAGGTCACCCCAGGGGAGGCAGCACTTCCTTCCCCTGTTTGTGCTGTTTCTAGGCAGGCCAAGGACACAGAGGGAGTCCCAGGCTGAGTGGGCAGGTGTGAGGTGTGTGGATGTGCTGCTCTCTTCCGTGTATGGACAGCCTCGTGCACCTGCTCAGCTGGAGCCACAGTCTCTGTTTGTCCCTGTCTGTTCCCCACAGGACTTCATGCTGGTCCTATTCAATTTCAGGAAAGTCCTGTGTAGGTCTTTAAATGAGGGCGTCATTGGGTCACAGAGGTCAGCTTTTTTTTTTTTTTTAATTTTTATTTATTTATGATAGTCACAGAGAGAGAGAGGCAAGAGACACAGGCAGAGGGAGAAGCAGGCTCCATGCACCAGTAGCCCAATGTGGGACTCGATCCCAGGTCTCCAGGATCGCGCCCTGGGCCAAAGGCAGGCGCCAAACCGCTGTGCCACCCAGGGATCCCAGAGGTCAGCTTTTTATGTGAAATCTTGGTTATGACAGAGATTGCCTGGTTGCCGTGGGTACCTCCGAGAGTCTGTGTGAGTTCTGGAAGGTAGCATCGCTAGGAAGCCATGGTGAGGATGCCCTAGAGGTTTGGAGCTTGAGCAACTGACTGCTGATGCCATCTCCTCGCCAGTGGGGGCATAGGAAGTGTCTCTTCAGGTAAACACAGTGTGAGATGTGCGCCCCCGCCTGCGCCCCCCCTCCCCCAGCCGCTGGCCATGCAGGTGTTTTGGGCACCTCCCAGGCTCCATGTTCCAGCCCCATTGTGCACATGGCTTCCCCTCCTGGGCGTGGGCCACTGTCTGGGGTTTTCCATCCCTGTGGGCAGCTCCGAGGCTCAGCTGCACCCTTGAGTTTGTGGCATTTGTGGGTCCCAGTGGGACCATGTGTGTACATGGTGATCTTTTGTCACCTATCACTAGCTTTCCCGGGGTGGGTTGACCACTGAGAGAATGGTGAGGCCACTACAGTGGCCATGGTGGCTTCGTGTTTCCATGATGTGGCTGGGTGAAGTGGCTTGTGGATATGCAGTGCTGGGGGGCATCCTGGCCTTCTGGGGGGACAGGAGCAGATGCAGGGAGGGAGACCCACTTGATTCCAGCACCTAGCACACTTCCTTTGTGCCTGCTCCTTCACTCTGAGTGCAGCTGGCTGGCATCCCACAAGCCCCTCTGGTGACCTCAGGCACACTGCCTAAACCTTTGGTGAGATGGGACCCACACCTGTGAAGCACCTGGCGTGGGAACGTTTTCACCAGCTGTCCTGTCCTCTGGTCTGTTGCCCCAGGGGCCCAGCCTCTTCTGGATCTGGGTGTCACCCTATCAGAGAGCCAGATTCCGTGGCACCTTGCCCTTTTCAGTGAGGGTACTCTTCTCCAGGTGCTAGGTTACCTGGTTGCCCTCCTGATTGCTGTGGGGCCAAACAAGGGAAAAGGAGGGAAAGTGAGCCCTTTACATCTGGAAAAGATGGGTCTGTGACATTTAACTGCCACCCGCAAGCCCAGGGGTGGGTGTGCCCATCACCACGGTAGCCTCCTTCGCCTGCTGGGGCACACAGCATCCTGGGCGCAGCATGCAGAGGTGGGTGTGGCTTCCGTCAATGCTTGGAGGCTGCCAGGCTTTGCTACCTCAGGGTGTCCACCTCGAGTTTTCCAAGGCCCATGGGTAACGTTCCTGATCAGAGCCCCAGGACCCTCTGGCCTGTCTCTTTCTCTGGCTGTAGGCTGGCCCTGGCTTGTGGGCTGCCGCGGCCTGCAAACACTCCATGGGGGCCTGGGCTTGCATGCCTGGTGGAGGGTGGGGACAAGTGGGGCAGGCATGTCACTGAGAAAGCCAGGCACTCTTTTGCTCAAGATGCCCTCCCTTACACATTTTACCAGCTTGGATGTCCTTCAAGGGTGAACTCCCCAGGACAAGCAGAGAGGCCACCAAATGTGGATGAGCCCCAGCCCCACCTGGCACGGCGGGGCCTACTGAAGCCCTTTCCCGTCCCTTTCCCACTGTGCTGGTCTCAGAACTGGGGGAAGGGGAGAGTGGTGTTTCCTTAGTGCCCTGAGAGGCCAGGCAGGCAGGTGTGGGACAGCAGGAGCAGGACCCTGTTTGCCACTGGTAGGAGTTCCAGCCTGCATGGCAGTGACTGGGACCACGGTGGCTATGTCCAGAACTTGCTTGGGGAGCCCTGAAAATCAGCAGGACTGAGAAGGTGGCCCATCGGGCACAGTGTCAGGGAGGATTTCACCAGGGCCTGGGTAGGAGGCATGCTGGGAGAAGGGCCCTGCACCCGCGGGTCCTGCCGAGGTACACGAGGCTGCTGGGGTGGTGGGAAGTGGAGCTGAGAAGGGGTGGGGCCAGTGGGCAGCGGGCCTGGCTTGAGTGGGGGGTGAGGGATTGGAGAGAAAGGCAGTTCCTGATGGTCCCCTCCCCAGGGGCTGGCTTTCCTCTGGTCCTTCCCTCCCAATGACCACGTCTTCATCGAGGCCGCAGCCCTGGGCTTTGTGCCCACACCTCCGGCGCCAGGCTGCCCGGAGACCCATCAGTGGCCTTGCCTCCAACCACAGAGCCCTCCCTGCTGCCACTGTCTGGAGGGCTGGTCTGCCACCCACACAGGCTGGCTAGGATGACGAGGTCCTGCAGCCAAGTTGGAGGGCTCTGCTTCTGGCTTGTGAGCATCAGTAGCCGGAGCTGCCCCTGGAGGATGGCCTTACCCAGCAGCTGGGTACGCCGCCCGGAGAGGTGCACAGCAGGCCAAGGCCAACGCGATGGCCTCTTCTGACAACCAGAGCTACACGTCCCTGGTGGGGCAGCATGTCCCCGGTGGAGCAATCCTCAGAACCATCCTCTGTCCTGGCAGGGCTCTGGGTGGGTGGGATTTCGGAAGTGATGGGCTGGCAGGGCTTCCCCCGCTGACCGCGGTTGGCCTGGTTGCCATAGACAGTGCCAGTTGGCCTCTCCTGGAGTATTCTCGTTTGTGGGAGAGACCAGCCCCGGGCAGTGAGAAGGCCTTTGTTTTCTGTGCTGGACCACGGCCGTGTGGCAGGTGCTCATCAGCTGACCTGGCGGGTGGGACACCCAGGACCCCAGGAGGCCCTGCATGCTTCCTGCTTCCCTGCACTGCAGTGTTCTGGCCAGTTTGACCTGTTTCATCAGTTGTGTCTCATGTGCTCATCTTAAATGAATTTTAATCTGTAGTTACTAGGGCTTCTGGTTCTAGGAGTCCTTTCCGGTGCATCGTGAAACTCCTGGTTTACTCTTTCACATTTTTTTTCCTGCAAATATTCTCAAGCTTCTTTTTCTGCAGTCAGAGTGTGGCTGGTTTACGAGACGTGTGGGGTTTGCTTTCTGCTGTTTCATGCTTATGGTGCTTTGTTTTGTTATGTGGTGTTCTTTCTTTTTTTATTAATATTATTTTTTTTTATGTGGTGTTCTTTCTGACGGCCCCGCTCTTCGTCCTTGAAATGATCTGTGAGACTTCTCAGAGGTGTAGCATGAGGATGAGAACTTTGGTTCGCCAGGTGCCTGGGAGCACTACTGGTGCTCGAGCCTCTCCATCCAAGTCTAGCATGAGGATCCCTGGACCCCCAGTGTGGCCCCGATGGAGCTCTTGTGGCTTCTCAGGGACTCTCCCTACTTTGCTGTCTCTGTGGCACTGGAGGTGGCTGTGGATCTAGCCCACCTTCATCCTAGGAGTTGTCTGTCAGGGTCCCAGCTCCACTTAGGGGAGGGTCTCCTACCATGTTCCCCTCTTGGGGCAGCCTTGGCCTTGTGTTCAGTCTCTCTGACCTTCACGGCCATCAAGCCCAGTTTGCCCAGGTGGGCCAGTGCCCCAGGGCAGGAATAGCCAGTGTACTCTGCTTCCTTTCCTCTCTGGGTTTCCATGTTCTCTGAGATAGTAGCCAAATCCTGCATGACCTTGTTAGTTCTTGGCTCTTTTCAAGATGTTTTCATATTTTTTCAAGCATTTTGAGTTGTTTTTACTAGAAGGATCAGATCCAATAGCCTGCCCACCAGTATTGATGGCAGGTGATCTTGATGGCAGGTCTTGATCACCCATCAGGTGATCCTAGGCTGATGGCCCTTGTGGGCACAACCAGGGTCCCCGAGGGTGGGAACCCAGCCTGCTCCTGTCACCTCAGGGCCATTTTGTATATTGGGCATTGCCTTTGGCTCCATTGTGTGAGGGCCAGCGGCCAGCAGCCCATGTCACAGGGCCCTTCATCTCCTGGCCCCTGCACTTCTGCTGTGGCACTGGTCTCCATGGTGATGTCACCTGCACAGCCTGAGGTTTTACTGAGGACCTGGATGGGTCCCATGAGGTGTTAGCGATGCTTGTGCCTGCAGGGACTGGGAGGAACATGGGGCTGAGTTGTGGTGCCCTCTAGGGCCTTTGGGAGTCAGTGGTGACAGTAGTGGAGTGGATCCTTCCTCCCCGACCCCCTCCCACCACTTCCCAGCCCAGCTTGACCAGTGAACGGAAATGGGTGGAGAGGCAGGGACACCACGGCATCATCCCACAGGAAGACCTACATGTGGCTCTGGGCTGTGGTCATGTCCATGGGGCCAGCCTCAGACTTCGGCCCCTCCTTGGCTCTTCTGTGACCCGTAGTCAGATCCCCTGACACCTGTCCATCCACCCACCTATGCTTGGGTGCAGGCACAGCTTAGATGGCCAGGTCGGCCAGGTGAGAACATCCTCCTGTGAGTTCTGAAACACTGTTTTACTTCAGAGACCCAAGAACTGGGAGCACTTGCACTGGCATACAGGGGAGCTCTCACCTCTCTTCTGTTCACCTGCCTACCCCACGGCAGGGGTTCGCCTCTCTCTGGACTGCTGTGTGCGGCTGGCGGGGACTCTGGCCTGGAGCAGGGAGCTGGAACCCTTCTCGGCCCACCCCAGCTCCTCCCATGCCTGAAGGGAGGACTGTCCCCGTGTCTCTCACAGCAGGCTAGTCCCTTCCCTCTGTGGCTTCTCCAAGGCCTGGGGGCAGAGGGTCAGGAGTGGCAGAGGGATCCCTGGGTGGCGCAGCGGTTTAGCGCCTGCCTTTGGCCCAGGGCACGATCCTGGAGACCCAGGATCGAATCCCACGTCGGGCTCCCGGTGCATGGAGCCTGCTTCTCCCTCTGCCTGTGTTTCTGCCTCTCTCTCTCTCTCTGTGTGACTATCATAAATAAATTAAAAATTAAAAAAAATATGAAAAGGAGTGGCAGAGTGTTCGTGGTTTATATTGAAACCTGGAGCGAGGATGGGCAGGGTCTGGGCATCCCATCCCACCTTACCCCAGCTGGGGCCCAAGTCATGGACCCTGTTTACAGATGTGGACCTCAAACCTTGGTCTAGTAGGTGCTGTGTATTTACTGGGCTGGGGGGCAGGGTACTGCATGGACCCTCCCCAGTCCCAGGGCACCCCAAGCTAGTGCATTTGGAGCTCAATGGCCTCCTCTAGACACACATGCATGGTCACACACATGCTTGCAGACATATGCAGAAGCACACACGCGCAAGCACCCATACATAACCGTATGCTTACGTGTGCACACAGACTTTACATACATGCACATAGACTAAGCACGCCCTCACCCGTCTTGCTCATGAGGCTCTTCTAGGGGCATCTTTTTGGCTTCCATCAATGTCTACACAGGCTCTTTCTTGTCCGTTTCCTGGCTGTGGCCACTGGCCCTGCCTCATGCACATAGGCAAGACTAGAGATCGTCACAGTCACCTTCTCCAGGGTCAGTGGCCCCAGGATCTCACCTCTGTTCTCACCTCTGCTGTGGGAAAAGATCTGCTGGCCCTAGAGGCTGCCAGGCACAGGGCCTATGTGTGCAAGGGGACCTGCAGCATCCCCACTCCCCAGTACGTGGGTGCGTGTCCACATCACCAGCATGCGTGCTTTGCGCCTCATCTCCACCTGCTTACATGGAGTGTACAGGGCCCTCTGGGTTCCCCTGGCGGTGTCTGTGCCGTCATGGGTGGAAGGCATGTGCTGAGGGCCTACTGTGGACACTGCTGCAGAGCATCCTCAGGCCGGTCAGACGTGACGTAGCCCTGCCTTGACAGACTGGGGACTGGAATTGGTGCCACTCCCAGGAGATGCGGTGGTTCAGTCTGGGTGGTAGGCATGCAGCAGACCACAGAGCCACCCATGTGTGGTGTGGGAGGGTACCCACCTCCTGCCCTGGCTGTGCCTGTGGTTCTTGTTCTTGCTCCTGTGGCCACCCTCCAGTGGCAGGCCCAGGGCCAGTGAGCATTGCAGGCATTGGGGGACAGTCTGGCCTGTGCTCATGTGTGTGAGCGCTTAGGGAGATGGTTGTATGGTGCCGGTGAACGCCAGTGGTATCTGGCATATGGTTCTTGCCATGTCCAGTGAGGGTCAGGGGCATCCCAGAGGTGGTCTTGTTCCGGGCCGGGGAGCATTGCAGGTTTGGGGAGGCAGTTTTGTATTGTCTGCCATTTATTCAATGCGTTTTTTTTTCCTTTGCCCGCAGACTGGTGACCCCGTGTGAACAAAGCTGCCCTCAGGGATCCATGTGCATCATCTTCTTTAAGTTCGATCCTCGTCCCGTTTCCAAAAATGCATACAGGTAACCCCCTTGCTTTGTGTCTGCTGTCCTCCGCTTGGCCTTGGATGCCCCACAGTCCTTATAGCGCCCAGGTGGGGACAAGCTGTACAGGTTGGGCCTGCCCTGTCCAACAGCAGTCGCTCGGTGTGGGGTGTGCCGGGGAATACCACTCCGTGGCAGGAACGCTGAACTAACATACATAGGTGCGGAGACTTAGCTGCTGAAGGTCGCTGTGCAGGCAGGACAGAGAAGCAACGTGGGGGCCAGCAGAGGAGGTGGGAAACTGAGGCCCGGGGGGTGGGGTCATGATCCAGTGCACCCCCCTCCCCACAACTCTGGGCCCTGGATGTGCCCCTCTGTTCCCTGGGCACCTCAGTGGGAATCCATCTGCATTTTTCCATGTGTGAGGCTGAGAGGTAACTCACAACCAAAAATGACATTTGAAACTCATCACTAGTGCAATTGCCTGGAAAGTTTTCATCATTTTAAAATCTATACCAGCAATGATTTGAACCATTTGAACCTTTTTGACTAGCTTCTTAGATTTGAGTCGCCCTGCAAAATTGCACAGACACCATGCTGCCTAATTTTGTGCTAAATGAAACTCATCCTAAGCCAGGGGTCAGGGAATGAAGAGTGCTCAGTGTTCCCTTTGTGCGGTGGAGTGGACAGCAGGGCCAGGCCAGGGGCCTGGAGCTGAACCTGAACAGCCCCCAGCAGAATCAGCTGTTTGAGTGAGCGTGCGGCCAGTGGGCAGGATCCAGGTGTACTGACTTGGGCAGGGGCAGTGTAACCTGCAGAATTATTAACTATGAGAGGATTTGAATGCCTTGGGCGGAGCCCCATCCTCCATCCTTAGGCTGAGATCTAGACGTTGCCGGAGAGGCTCAGCGGTGGCACCCTGGATGGCAAAGAAATCACCGGGAGGCCATGGCAGCAGAACTTTCTAGGAGTCTGGCCTCTGCTGTGCAGGCAGCTGTCACAGGAGGCTGTTGGGGGAAGCTGCTGGCCACTGGGCTCATGGGGGAAGCCCTGTGTGTATCTGGGCTGAGTCTGGGGGAGCCACACATGTTGCAGGAGTGTCCCGAGGAAGCACCCTGCAGCCAGGAAAAGAAGCCTCTCCCCCTGCGGTGTCTCTCCAGTGCCCTCTACTGACCAAACTTAATATGGTACTAGCCCCAAAGTTCAGCTCCTTTACCAGGAGGAGGCAAAAAAGGGCAGATTTGGGACTGAGCCATAATAGTTGAATTCCTGACAAGGTCTGCCCCTTTGGCTCGTGAGGTTTCATGTGCACCCTTCTACGCTCATGTGAACTCTCACACACCAACAAAATGACTGTGGTTCTACCTGATGAGTGAAGAATTCCTCACACGGGGACACGCAGTGTGACGGTCACTGCGTCTGTTGCTGGCTGTGTTTACTAGCAGATTCAGCCACAGTCTCCCTGGATATGCTGTTTCCCGAGGCTACCTCCGGTCTCCTGCCAGTAGGATAAACATGAGAAGAAGGAGGGAGGAGGTCTTTCTTGCTTTCGTGCAGGACCTGTGTCCCTGCCAAGATGTCTTCCCATAACGACTCCTTGTGGGTTGTGATTTGTGATGGCCTTAGTGTTTCTTTCCAGTGTATTCCAAAGCCCTAAGCCAAAAATGAAATATGCTGCCTCTGGTGACTGACCCAATATACTCGTTTACCTTATTGGGTGGGAGGGCCGGAGGGGCTTCCAGGGGCTGCTCCTGTTCTAGCTGTGGAGCTCTCTGGCCCGTGAGAACGGGTGGCTGCAGGCCCTTAGTGTCTGTGCTCCTGTGTATGTGTGATATGAGAAGAGTGTGGGAGGAACAAAGAGGGGTCACCTCGGCAGGAACACTGCAGCTGGGCCTTTCAGAGATCTGAGATGAGCTCCCGGTACCTGGAGTGGATTGGGGAGCAGGCCAGGCTCCAGGGCCAGCAGTGTGGAGGGGAGGAGGCCCTGGCTACACAGTGCTGCCAGGGGCCATCTGGGCCTGCAGG
Organism: Canis lupus dingo; assembly: GCF_003254725.2. NCBI lineage: Eukaryota > Metazoa > Chordata > Mammalia > Carnivora > Canidae > Canis > Canis lupus. The sequence continues at coordinate 28,545,265 of NC_064268.1, read as the reverse complement.
ACCTGCCCTGGCGTCCCCTCACTTGGGCTCCCTCCTGCTTTAGCCAACCCCTGGCCTGGCCTGCAATGCACCAGCTTCTGCCCCCCACCTCGGCATCCACTGCTGTGTCTTCGTCCTCCCTCCCCCCATAACTAGCAGGAATAGGAGTGTGTGCCATCCTCACCATTTACAAGTGTCCAGTTCAGTGGCATCAAGTACATTCACATCGTTGTGCAACCATCCCCACCATCCATGTCCAGAGCTCTTCATTGTCCCCGACTGACACCTGTCTCCACCAAACACTAAGTTCCCGTTCCCCTCCCCCCAGCCCCTGGCCACCACCAGTCTGCTCTCTGTCTCTATGACCTTGACTACTCTGGGGACCTCATATAAGTGGAATCGTAGTATTTTTGTGTGACTGACTTATTTCACTTAGCATCGTGTCCTCTAGATCGTGGTGTGGCATGTGTCAGCATCTCCTTCCTTCTTAAGGCTGAGTAACATCCCATTGTAGGCACAATGACCACATTTTTATCTGTTCATCTCTTGATGGACACTTGGACTATTTCCACTTCTTGGCTCCTGTGAGTCATGCTGCCGTGAAGATTAGCGTACAAGTGTCTGAGTCCTGCTTTCCATGCTCTTGGGTGTATACTGCGAAGGGGAATTGCTGGATCATATGGCAATTCTATGTTTGTTTTTGGAGGAACTGCCACATGATTCCATTGAGTGTCTTTTGGTGGCCGTGCCATAGACTTCCCGAGCCATGTCACCCCATGTCTCCTTTTGGTGACAGAGAATGTCTTCACAGTGTGTCATCATTGTGCACTGTCCAGACCAAGTTCTCTCCCATCAAGCTGGACAAGCCAGGTATCCTGAGCCACCATCCACCTGGACTCTGCTACCCACAAAGCTGGTCTACGTGGCTAGGACACATCAGAGACCTCGTGCTCCATGGGCTGTCTTGCGCACCCTCAATATCATTTGACTCTTGGGGTAACGGGAAACACCTGTTTTTGTTTGTGGGTTAAACTCATTCCTATAGAATTGTTGCTCCAGGGTCAGATGGTTGCAAAGGGGACTTTATAACTGGAATGGTGGCTGTCATTGCCATATGAAGTTGTCCTTTAAACAACATGGATTTGAACTATAAGGTCTACTTATATGCAGAGTTTTTAAAGTATGGGACTGTGGGATCCCTGGGTGGTGCAGCGGTTCGGCGCCTGCCTTTGGCCCAGGGCGCGATCCTGGAGACCTGGGATTGAATCCCATGTCAGGCTCCCGGTGCATGGAGCCTGCTTCTCCCTCTGCCTGTGTCTCTGCCTCTCTCTCTCTCTCTCTCTCTCTCTCTGAGACTATCATAAAAAAATAAATAAATAAAGTATGGGACTGTAACTGTATTTTCTCTTCCTTATGATTTTTTTTTAAGATTTTTAATTTTTCCTAAGTAACCTCTACATCCAACGTGGGGCTCAAACTTACAACCTAATCAAGAGTCATGTATTCCACCGAACTAAGCCAGCCAGGTGCCCCTCCTTATGATTTTCTTATTAGTGTTTTATTTTTCCCTAGTTTGCTTTTTGGTAAAAATATGATATGCAGTATAATATATAAAATACATGTGAATTTGCTGTTTACGTTATTGGTAAGGTTTGTGGTGAACAGTAGGTCGATAGTAGTTAAGTTTTGGTGGAGTCAAAAGTTATATGTGGATTTTTGGGGCTCCTGGGTGGCTCAGTCGGGTAAGTGTCTGCCTTCAGCTCAGGTCACAATCCTGGGGTCCTGGGATTGAGCCCCACTTCTGGCTCCCTGCTCAGTGGGGATCCTGCTTCTCCCTCTCCCTCTGTGTGTGCATGTGCGTGATCTCTCTCTCTCTCTCTGTTTCTCAAATAAATAGATAAAACCTTAAAAAAAAGTTATACATGGACTTTTGACTGTGCGGGGAGGGGGTTGCTACCCCTCACCCCTGTGTTCAAGGGTCAACTATATATGTAAATAATAACTTAAACATTTTCTCTCTGCCCTACAGAAAAAACTGGGACATCCTCACTTTTGATGCTGTGGGCAGTGTCACCCACGGCTCTGCCATTGCCATATGCTGATCTCATGGGAATGTGATTTCTGGTTTCCCAGGACTCAGTTCCTGAAAGATGAGCCTGTCCTTGTCATACCCTGCCTGGGATTGGCCCGGCGATGGTGGCACTTGGTCTGTGCCTGCCACTTTGCTGGCCTGCTGGTGAGAGGCATGGCTCCTGAAGCATCTCTCCTTCTCTTGGGCCTCATGCAAGCATCGTATCATCTGCTTCCCCACTAGAGAAAGCAGAGCATGCATCCTGTTTTCTGTGCTGCCAGATTTAGCAGTCACAGTGTGTTGCTGAGTGGCACGTACTGGGTGTAGGCAGGGAGGGTGTAGGCTCAGCAACTGCCCAGGGAGTGAATGTGAGCGTGGCCACTTCTGTGGAGCATCTCTAGGCCTGACACTGGGCTGGGCCCTGGTGTCATGGATCCCATGGTCTACACCTCTCATCCACCACATCACTGTCACCCTGCCCCTCGATGTTGGGGATACCCATCCCTCCAGATGTGCCAGCCATCTCCATGTCACATCCCATGCTGGCTGCCTGTAGGCACTGGCTGGGCATGAACCCCCAAATGCCTTTGGGCCTCCTCATCTGTCTTGGTGTTGAGCTGGTCCTGGTAAGATGGGCTCCTTGGGTGTTCCTCTCTCCTGGGGTCACCTTTGGCATGGTGCATTATGGCCCCTGCCCAGATGTGGGATTCCCCTGGGTGGTCCCAGCTGCTGTTTCCCATACCCGTTGTTACCTGGCATTTGGAATTTTTGGTGACAGTTACCCAGTGTGAGTACTGTCTGGGTGCCTGTTGGTTCTGCTCATTTTGAATTTTAGTACCGATCTCTGCAGCACTGCAGCAAGGAGCATAGCAGATAAGAAATTACTTTAGCAGCCTGTGATATGCTGGCTTAGAGCTTTTCCGTGCTGGACTGCAGCTTTGCCTCGGGGTCCCAATGACCTTGTCCTGTGGAGGCAGCGGCGTTCCTATGGGATTCAAGTTATTTCCCTGATTATAAAGGGCTACATGCTCTGGAAAAAAGTCATCCGCTACAAGATGTACAAAGTAAAATGTGAGCTCCCATAACCCCTGTGGTAGGCCTATGGTTCCCAAGGTTCCTACCTCCACTGTACACACCTGTATTATTCATTCCCCTGGTCGTGTGTGGGACCATGGAGCTAAATACAAAGGGATTTTGCCAATGTGAAAAAGTCCCTAATTAGTTGACTTGGAGTTAATCAGATGGGAGTTGTCCTCGGTGGGTCTGACCTAATCAGGTGAACCCTTAGGTGGGACCAGGCCCCTCCTGAAGAGGTAAGCTGCTATGCTTGAAGGGGGCCCATGGCCAGGAACTGGGGTTGGTCTCCAGGAGTTGGGAGTGACTTCAGCCTAGGATGGGCATTCTGCAGCAACCTCAGGAACGTGAGGAAGATGCCAAGTCTCAGGGAGACCCTGCTAGTCGGCACATCAAGTATTATCTCAGGAGCCGCTGAGCAGAGCACCCAGCACAGCAGGCCTGTGCTCCTGACCACAGACTGAGATGAGGAGTAGGTGTTGCTTTAAGCCGCTGTATATTCTATGTTTGTGGCAATTTGTGAGGCCCCATAGAAAATCAGTACACTTCCCATTGGGTAATACTGTCATAGCTGTCATATAACCACTGTGGCCAAGCCATTTATCAAAATGTCTCTTTAGACTCATGAGCCAATTACCCTTGTTGGCTCCAGTCTGGAGGGGCTGCTGAGTGAGTTGTCATATCCTTCTGGTGGTTTCCATGGAACTCATCACTGCTGGTGACATCACTGGGGCATGGGTCTGTGCACCTGCTACCTGGCACTAAGCTCTCCCCAGATGGTGTAGAGACCCTCCCCTCATGCAAGTGGTGCACAGGCCAACCCCAAATGATGCACTGACTCACCCCCTAGATGGTGTGCAGACTCAACCTTCCAGGTGGTGTGCAGACTCAGCCATCCCTGATGGTGTGCAGACTCATTTCCCCAGGTGGTGCTTAGACTCAACCCCCCGGGTAGTATGCAGACTCATCCCCCCAGGTAGTATGCAGACTCACTCCAGGTGGTGCTCAGGCTCATCCCCCAGAGGGTGCTCAGACTCACTGTCCCATGTGGTGCTTAAACTCATACCCCCAAGTGGTGCACAGACTCTTCCCATCCAGCTGGTGCTCAGACTCATCCCCCAGGTGACGCGCAGACCCATCCATACCTCCAGACTGCACACACCCACCCCCAGATGATGCACAGACTCACCTATGGTTGAGGTGAGGAATGCCCACCCATGGATGATATATAATTAGTTAGTGGTTTCAGTTATTAGAACAAAACAAAGCCATGGGTGACTTGCTGTCCTCATATCCCCTGACTGGTAGGCATGTGCCCTGCCCCTGGGCGCTGTGGCACAGATGGACTTTTACTGGTGTTGTGCTCAGAGGTGGTGAGTGAGGGAATACTTTCTCTTACTTGGAGCCTTGATGTGGGTACTTATCATGCCCACGTGTTTCCCAATTAGGTATTTAATGAAATCCCCAGCAAACCACTAGCAATTCAGCTAAATAGTGATTCTTGTTGCAAAAATAACCTGGCAGTTAATATTCATGGTTACTAACAAACGCATGTCACTGCTCCTTATTTTAAAAATAGTAGGAGTTGAAAATCTTAAGAGAGAAAGGTTCTGCTCAGTCAGCTTTTTTTTTCCTCCCTAATTTTTCCTTTTCTGGAGACTTACATAAGAATCAGAACCAGAAGCCAATAGCACTAAGCTCAGTTTGGGTCTTGCCTCCCCGCATCCCTGGCCCCCTCTAAGCACAAGTGGCAGGACGAATGAGTTGGGGAGCATTGCTGGGTGTCTCCTGACCTCCGCCCACAGGGGTTGTGGGGCACCCGGCCCACACAAGCAGCCTATGGAGCAGTGCCAGCCAGGTTGGCTCCAGATCGAGTCGCAGAAGGAAGGGATAAAGCAGATGTGTCTGAAAATGGGGTCAGAGTCCCGCTGGCTTCTCCCTCAGGCTGCCTGTCTCAGCCTAGGGCTGTGGTCTGGCAGTTAGAGCTGCAGAGGATTGTCCTGCGAATGGCTGGGGTTCATATCAGGGACAGTGACCTTCTCCCTGCATGCCTGTCCCCAAGACCTGGAGCAGCCTGGAGAGCTGCCACAGGCTGAACAGGTGTCCCGAAGGTGGTGAGACTCCTAGGGCAGATCCAGAGGGTGTGACTAGCCACCCACAGTCGTTGGTCACATTGGTGCCTGTGGCTGGGGCTGCATGGGGAGGTGCAGAGTTGGGGGTGGGTGGTGTCACACGCTGTGTGCACCAGGGTAAAAGCACTTCTGTGGTGCTGGTACCAGTTTCACTTTTAATTTTATGAACTTTTTTGTTAACCCACATTTTACCATAAGTAAATGTTCATAAAAATCTTCTTTTGTACAACAACAAAAAATATTTATTTATTGAGAGAGAGAGAGTGTGTGCACCTAAGCAGAGGAGAGGCTCAGAGGGAGAGGGGGACTCCTCGCTGAGCAGAGAGCCCAAGTGGGGCTCAGTCCCAGGACCCTGATATCTTTTTTTTTAAATTCTTTTGTTTTTTTTTTAATATTTTATTTTTTTAAAATTTTTATTTATTTATGATAGTCACACACACACACAGAGAGAGAGAGAGAGAGAGAGAGAGGCAGAGACACAGGCAGAGGGAGAAGCAGGCTCCATGCAGCGGGAGCCCGACGTGGGATTCGATCCTGGGTCTCCAGGATCGCGCCCTGGGCCAAAGGCAGGCGCTAAACCGCTGCGCCACCCAGGGATCCCAGGACCCTGAGATCTTGACCTGAGCCAAAGGCAGATGCTTCACCGACCGAGCCACCCAGGTGCTCCTACATGTACATAATAGTCTAAGAGTCAAGAGAAAAGTTATTTTTGAAGACTTTAGGATGTGACCACCGACTGGACTAACTTGGTTTCAGATCCAGCGTGAGCATAGGTGGCTAAGCCACAGCCCCTGGCCCCGCGGCCTCTGTATACCTGCCGCTGGTGCTCGGAGGGTTCTTTGGTTGTACTTCTTAGACCTACACATCTCATGGACGTAGCAGTCCCACTCAGTCACTGTGTCCTCACTGAAAATGGCAAAGCTGACTAGAAACTTTGTTTTCCTATGTTAAAACTAGAGCAGGGATGCCTGGGTGGCTCGGCGGTTGAGTGTCTGCCTTTGGCTCAGGGTGTGATCCTGGAGACCCGGGATCGAGTCCCACATAGGGCTTCCTGCATGGAGCCTACTTCTCCCTCTGTGTTTCTGCCTCTCTCTGTGTGTCTCATGAATAAATAAATAAAATCTTAATTAAAAAAAAATAGAGCTCTTTTGAAAACGTTGACATCTTTTTTATTTGCTAGCAAAAAACTTGTTGGTTTCATGATGCAAACAAAACTAGAGAGCCACAGAAATGCTTACCCACTTCCCAAACACCCCAAAATGCAGGACGGCAGCCTCCAGCGATCCTGTGCTCTGCTGCTGCTCCACGTGGCCCCAGGGCCCTTCTGGTGGGCATGCTCACCAGGGGTAACTTCAGGGGAAGGGACAGACAGGCACAAGGGGCACTTCTCTGCACTGGGGCACCTGGGGACATGCCTGATGCCAGCTGCTCAAGGCTGTCACCTATGCAGGTCCTGCTGCCCTTTCTGGGTGACGAGTGGTGTGTGTAGGGTGGGATGGGCTACGCGTCTTTGCCCAGCATCTGCCTCTTTATTTGGCAGAGTCCGGGGGCAGTCTTGGCTGAAGGCTCCTTGAGAAACCTGCTTGTCTGGAGCCATCACTGACCTTTGTCTCCTGAGGGTTCCTGTCCTCTCTAGGACTCTCTTGTGTTGCTATGGAGGCAAATTTTCTTTGTTAATAGCAGAAAAAAATAGGGCTTTTCTGTTTTTCCCCCGAGACCTTTAATCATGCTTTGTCTTTCAGGCTCATCCTGGCAGCCAACAGGGACGAATTTTACCACAGACCATCCAAGTTAGCTGACTTCTGGGGGAACAACAATGAGGTCCTTAGTGGTGAGTCTTCCCGCATAGGGCCGGGGGTGTGGCCACGACACAGCAGGACGCAGGAGCCCCTGAGTGTTCTTACCTATTACTGGTGCTGCTTCCCATTGTAAGTGCAGGATGAATAAGTGGACGCTGACTGGACTCGTGGGGGAAGCTCCCAGGTTTGGGTCTGAGGCCAGCATTGGGGTGACCAGCCCTGAAGTCCAGCACCATTCACGTGGTGTGTTGTAGATTCCCGGGGAAATAGCTGGAAGGATCAGTTGGTTTTATTTGGATCCACCTTTCTGCTGTGGGCATACGGTTGGGTTTGTATGAGGTGCAGGTTCACACTCGATCACTCTAAAGCATCATAGCTGGTGTGTGCATACTTACACCTAGACACATTTCTGTTTACACGCTGGCACCTGTCAGGGGTGGGCTGAATTTGGGGAGCACAGGCTTGGTTGGAGCACGTTCAGATGGGAACTGCATGAGGAGTTCCCACAGAGACAGGAACGGAGGTGACAGCTGTGTTCTATGCCAGCTTGGCTGGCGGCCTCTCTGAAACTGTTGGACAAAGAGCAGTTTCTGCCCAAAGGGCAGGGAGGGATCTCCTGGAGGGCATGTGGACTGGTGTTGGCCAGGCTGGGTTCCCTCTGACTGTGAGCCAGGTGTCAGGGAAGCACAAGGGAGCCAGGCAGAGCTGATAGGGATGCTCAGATGCCCAGCAGGCTGAGTGGGCGGCCTCAGGGGTCTGGAGACACTAGGTGTGCCCTGCTTTGCCTGCAGTATCTAGAAGCTTGACTGTGGAACTTCCACGGAAGGCCTCCTTTATAGACTGGTTGGGTGGTGGTATGTGGAAATCACTGTCCAGGCTGGATTGTCCTGGTGCCATGTGGGGGTAGGACAGCAGTAGGGAGACTGAGGCAGGGCAGTGTCACAGGCAGGAGATCTGGCAGGTGGTGGGGAAAGCTGTTGTGAGGCTGTGCACTCAGCAAGAAGAGGCTGGGTCTCTGGGCTACGTCTTGGTCTCCTCAGAAGCTGCACAGGAGACCTTGGACATGTCTAGATGTGTGAACAAAAGTATGGGGCAGGGCTAGTGAGGATACCCCTATTGTGTAAGCTCCAGGCATCTCTGTACAGTAACCCCAGGGCCCATGCATGTGGGATCCTTGGCTGGGCCAGTGAGGGACAGGCCCTCAGGACTACGTGGAGGGCTGAGGGGAGCCTGTGGGCCTAGCTAGGACCATGCCAACCATCCTGAGCTAGAGTAGGATGGAAGGGGTCCTGGGGATGGGGCAGGCTGTATGTGTCACCACTACAGGGCATGAATGTGGGAGGCTGTAGTGGCAGTGAGGGAAGACTGGTCAGGGTGGGTGGGGTGAGGAGTTGAGGGCCTGATGGCCCTTCTTGAGGATTTTTGTGGATGAAGACACAGATAAAGGGTTAGCCTGCTTGGGCTCCTTGGCTATCCTGGCCACCCGGGCTCCATCTCGCTTGGTACTCAGGCTTGTACCCTGCCCCATGATCGGGACCAATCCCTGCTGAGGGGGTCCAGCCACTTGGAATCCTTCACCCTTTGTGGTGATTGGGACTTGGCCTCTGGCATGCAAGGGCTCCGGCCTAGTGGGAGGTCGCCCTGCTGCAGGGCAGCACTGGGTGGGCCCAGGAGGCCACTGTACCAGTTTAGGGCTGGAACCACTGAGAGCCACATCCTCCTACCATCTGACATCACCAAATTGTGTGCAAAATCGTAGGCCAGCAATTCTCCAAATGTGATCTGTGAGTTAGTAGCATCAGCATTTCTTGGGAACTTGTTAGAAGTTTGGGGAAATTGGGCTATTATTTTTTCAAATATTTTTTCGGTCTCTTGCTCTCTCAATCTCTTTCCCTCTCTCTGCTTCCTCACACATATATTAGTTTTCTTTTTTTTAATATTAGTTTTCTTGAGGTTTTCCCACACTTTGATGATGCTCAATTCATTTTTTAAAAGATTTCGTTTATGAGTTTTTTAAAGAAAGAGAGGAGTGTGCATGTGAGTGGGGGTGGGGGCAGAGGGAGAGAGTGAGAATCTCAAGTGGATACCCTGCTGAGCACAGAGCCTGACTCAGGGCTTGATTTCATGACCCTGAGATCGTGGCTTGAGCCAAAATCAAGAGTCAGACACTTAGCTGATGAGCCACCCAGACGCCCCTGATGATACTCCATTCATTTTTAAAAACCCTGTTTTCTCTCTGTTTCATTTTAGATCATTTCTATTATTATATCTTCACATTAGCTAATCTTTTTTCTGCAGTGTCTAATCTGCTTTTTCCTCCATCCTATATGTTTATCTCCGACATTGTAGGTTTTAACCTCTAGAAGTTCAATTTTTTATCTTCTTTGTATGTTCTTAACTGCTTTAGCATAGAGAGTATAGTTGTAATAACTGTTTGAATATCCTTGTCTGCAAAGTCTGACGTCTGCTTTAGTTCCAGTTTAGTTTTAATAGATTGAGCTTTTAGTAAGCAGGACCATGTTTTTCTGCTTCTTTGCATGCTTGGTAATTTTTGATTGGATGCTAAACATTTGTGGATTTTATCTTGTTGGGGATTGAGTATTTTTGTATATCTATAAATATTTCTGAGCTTTGCCCTGGGATAACAGCCAAGTTACTCAGAAACAGTTTGATCCTTTCAGTTCTTGCTTTTAAGATTGGTTAAGTGGCTATGAAGCTATGCCCAGTCTAAGGCCAGTGATTCCCTGCTACTCAGGCAAGATCCTTCTGTCTTCACTTGCCTGTGCTCCCTGGGTCTTGAGGTTTTACAGGCCGACTTCTGGGAACAGGTGCTGTTCCTAGCCCTGTTGTGAGCACTGTCTCCTCTAGTCTTTCTGGCTGGTTCTTTCCTGGCCTTGGGTGGTTTTCTCACACATATGCTGATCAACTGTCTGGCATTCTGTGCAGCTCTCTCCTCTCTGGTCCTCTGTCTCAGGAGCTCTGGTCGCCTCAATCTCCCCAGGCTCCCAGTCCTTCCCCTTGGCCAGGCAGTCCAGTGGACTCTGCCTGGACCTCCTCTCTCTGGAGTGTCCTGGAGGCTTTCCAGTCATGGGGTTCGCCTTGTTTGTTTCTTTTTCTTTTTTTTTAAAGATTTATTTATTTATTTATTCAGAGAGAGAGAGAGAGAGGCAGAGACACAGGCAGAGGGAGAAGCAGGCTTCTTGCAGGAAGCTCGACGTGGGACTCCATCCTGGGTCTCCAGGGTCACACCCTGGGTTGCAGGCGGCACTAAACCGCTGTGCCACTGGGGCTGCCCACCTTGTTTCTTATCTCAGAGATCGCTGTCCTTTGTCTTTTGATGTGCAGTGTCTTGGAACCCATTGTTTCATGTATTTTATTTTCTGTGGTTTTATATAAGAGAGTAAATCTGGTCCCTATTGATGGCCAGATGTGGAATTCTCGTTTACTCTTCAATGGTTGATTTGTAGGAGTTTTTACGCATTCTGGATAGGAGTCCCTTGTTGGATAAATGTATTGCCTAATCATTTTCTTAATACATTTTGGCAAGCAGAATATTTTCTTTTAGTGAAGTGCAGTTTACTCTTTTTTCTATGGTTTATTCTGTTTGTGTTTTTGCCTACCTTAAGGCCATAAATATATTTTCCTCTTTCTGCTTCTAGAAGCCTTTTGATTTGGAGTTTTGTCTTTGGGCCTCTGATTTATCTTACATTTTTGTACATGGTGTGAGGTAGGGGTTGAGATTCATGTCTCCCCCCTCCACCCACACACACCTCTCCAGTTCTTCTAGTCTTATTTATTAAGTGGATACTCGTTTGCCTATTGCATTCCTATGGCAACTTGTTTGAAAATCAGTTGAACACATATGTGTGGGTCTATTTTGGACTCCCTTGTGTCCCATTGATCTGTTCGGCTGTCTTGATGCCAACATCACACTGTCTCGATGACTGCAGCTTTTTTAGCAAGTTTTGAAATCAGGCAGTGTTAAGTCCTCCAGTTTTGTTCTATTTCAGAACTTCTTTGGCCATCCTGGCTCTTTCGTGTGTGCATATAAATTTTAGTGTCAGCTTGTTAATTTCTATAAAACAGAAAGCTTGCTAGGATTTGAATTTGGATTTGGATTGTGTTGACTCTTTCGGCCATTTGGAGAGAACTGTCATCTTAACAATATTGACTCTTCAGTTGAAGAACAGGGCATATCTCTCTCTCTTAATTACATCTGCTTGACTTCTTTCAGAGCTGGTCTGTGGTTTTCAGTCTTTAGGTATTATACATTTTTCTTTAAATATTTTCCTACTTTTTGTTTTGTTTGGTTTGGTTTAATGGTATTGTAAATGGTATGTGTAAGTTTTCATTTTTCTGATTTTTGCCTTTATTTACTCAACAGTTCTAGTTGATTTTTAAAAATTAATTAATTTTTTTAGTAATATGTATATCCAACATAGAGCTCAAACTCAGGACCCTGAGATCAAGAGTTGCATGTTGTTCTGACTGGGCCAGCCAAGCACCCCCAGCAGATTTTTTTTTTTTGATAGATTCCTTTTAGATTTTCTTCACAGGTAGTCCTGTCATCTGCAAATAGAGACAGTTTATTTCTTCCTTTCTGATCTTTACATTTTTTATCTTACTGTTGTAACTTAGTATTATAAAAATGATATTTTAATGACTTACCTGCTTTTACCCCAGTATTCAGCTAAAATGACCCTCTAATCTAGGAAGACACTTTCCTATGGCTTTAAGGGCCTCACCGATCTGGTGGTAGGGCACTAACCATGGCCTGGGCCTATGGAGTGGGATTGAGGCAAGTGGGTGGGCCTGGATGTGCTCTGGACTCCTAGGGAAGCACCCACCCTGAGGGCCTGTATGTCTTGTTACGGGAGGGCAGCCAGTGGCCCTACACCTAATCCAGGATGTAGGATTGGGGGCTGGTGCTGTTGTGAGGATGGAGCTGGCACTGTGATCCCAGCCTGGCACTGATCCAAGCATTAGGATGCATTCCACACATGCCAGGTCCCACCACAAGTTTTCAGGGGCTCCCATGGGCATCATATGTCATCCGGGCGGGGGGCAGGTCCTCTCTCCTGTGCCCTATGGGCTTTGGGACTGCCTTGCCCTGAGTAGTTCAAGTCCCTGTTCCTTAGCCAGGGCTGCTAGGCTGAGTATGTACCTCCCTAGGACACAGGGACAGGGTGAAGGCAGGTACTACTGGTGGTGACACTATCATCTGTCACAGGGCTTGACATGGAGGAAGGTAAGGAAGGAGGCACGTGGCTGGGTATCAGCACACGGGGGAAGCTGGCCGCGCTCACCAACTACCTGCAGCCACGGCAAGACCGGGATGCCCGGGGCCGAGGTACCTTGGGGCAGTGGTGGAGGGGGCGGAGGGGGGGCAGGCTTTCCTTGGGCACATGGAGACACAGGAGGAGGAAAAAGGGGCCCTGAGGGCTGCTGGCTGGCATCACTGTGGGAGCCCCCATTGCCTGGCTCACACAGCACGAGCCTGCATAGACAGGGGAGGGGGACTTTCTCCACATTTGTGCCCCAGGCCACAGTGTCACTTCTGGCTGTTGTCATCATCCCCCCATCTGTCAGGTGTTTGCAGAGTAACACCCTCTGGGAAGACAGCTCCATGGACATGCAGGGTCCCCACTGAGGACTTTTTGCCTCCTGCTGTGCTTCCATTTAGGGTGTAATGGCAGAAAACAAATTAAAACCCAACACAGAGTTGTTGATGCAGACCTCCTTAGCTGCCAGGTCAATGAGGTATGGCTGGTGTGGTGGGTGTTTCGCCTGCACCAGCCCCATGTCAGTCTCCCCGGGAAGAGGGGCTCAGCCCTGCTGCCTTGGCCATGTGTGTCTGTCCCCTTCCCACAGGTGAACTTGTGGCCCACTTTCTGACTACAGACATGGACAGCTTGTCCTACTTGAAGAAGGTTTCTGCGGAGGGTCACCTGTACAACGGCTTTAACCTTATAGCAGCTGACCTGAGGTGGGTCTGCTGGGAGGGTGGCGGTGGCCCACCGGGCACTGCACAGGGCTGAGCTGTGGGCTTGACAGGAGTTGGGCTCCCACTCCGCCCCTCAGCTTGGGGTACTGTGGCAGCCTCTCTGGGCACATTGCACCCGTTGGGCGTGGTGAGGCTTCCTAGGGCCGACCGACTGTTGTGGAGACTCGAGGAATTGAGTCGGGGCTTCCTGTGGCAGTGTGAGGGCCGCTGGCTGCTGTGTGAGAACTGTAGCCTGACTGCGGTGGGCATCTCCAACCACAGGGCCCCCCCCCCATCCCCATGCCAGCCCTTGGCCCCTGAAAGCTCCTCCATGTGTCTGTGGCTAAGGAGTCCCGTGCTTTGGGGCCACACTGCACTTGCCCTGTTCTATGGGGTGCAGAAGTGCCCTAGGCTGGAGAAAGGAGGTCCAAGCACCACTGACTGGTATGGAGCAGCCCGGCACCCACTGGTGTCAGGTGCTGCTGAGCTCTGGGGCCTCAGGGTGCTTCCTCAGTGAGGTGTGTCTGAGCGTGTGGCATGGCGCATCTCAGGTTCTGAATGGGCTCGGTGGACAGCTCCCAGGGCCTGTCTGTAGTTACTGAGGGGCAATGAAGCCCTGTTACCAGAGGACATGGAGGCTCTGCTGCACAGCCATTTGGGAGAAGTCTTCCCCTACCTGGAGTCGGGCAGATAGCAAAGAGCAGAGGCAGGAGGCAGGGTCCCCAAGAGGCCTGGGGCCTCAGTGGACCTGCACTGGCGGAGAGGCAGGAGTCAGGTTGCTGGAACCCAGCAGAGGGCCCAGGTCATGTGGGGATGTGGCAGTTGGGGTGTTGCCAGATGCATGTGAGGCACATGTGGGGGTGGAGGCTGAGCCCTTCACGTGTAGCACCTGGCACATCCTCACGGCCACCCCCATGTGCACCTGCCGTGACTGAGCTCATACAGGCAGTTGACGTGGCTAAGACCCCTGCTGCTTGTGAGTTGGGGCTGGGGTCCCACAGTGCTGCCTCGGGCTACTGGCTGGGGTCTAGGTGCCTCTGGAGATGGTAGCCCCATCCCACCAAGAGGGCACAAAGTTGGGAAGGAGTGCTGCACTTGTGACTGTGATGCTTCTGGATACCAGCTTGCAGTATCTCTTTCTACCTGAGGAGCTGGCTGGCCACCACTGGGCTGTGGCCTGGCTTTTCCGAGTGTGTTTATCTCTGTGGCTCCCATGCCTGGACCTGACCAGTGACCCTGCTGCACTGCCGTGGACCTCCACAGGGTTGCCTCTAGTCCAGGGCCTATTTCTCAGCAGGACCTGCTGAGTGCCAGCTGAGCAGTGGGCACTGCCTGGGGTCCACTTCCCACTGTGGATGCTGAGCCTTGCAGTGATGTGATTGTTGGTGTTTGGTGCAGATCAGTGGGAGTCATGTGATGCCCTGGGGGGTGACCCCAGAGCCTGTGCCCAGGACTGCTGATCAGATGCTTGTGGACAGAGGTAGGGGGCATGGCTGGGGCCGCATCCTAGGTGCCAGTCTCTTACCTGGCCCTTCCTACAAGTGTGCAGACAGATGTGGCGACAGCAGAGTAGACACTATTGACAGTCTTGGTGCATAAGACAGATCACAGCAGGTGGGGGAGTGGTAATGCCATAGCCATGAAGGGGTAGCTAATGTGGAGAGGCCCTGGCTAGGTGTCCTCACCTCTGATGCCCCAGGGCCCACGTGCATTTCTCACAGCAGGCTTCACGGAGTGGCTGGTGGATTCAGGTATTGGTGAGAACAGCCCCACAGGGCAGGTGGGGTGTCCTGTGCCCCCTCCTGGGGGACTTGCACTTTATAGATGCGGCCTTGGAACTGCAGCAGTTTGTGAATTTGTCCTTCAGTGAAGTGAGCATGCATCCTCCTTCCCTCCTGCCCTCCCCTCGTGTACCCTTGCTGCCCCAGAGGTCAGTGGATGTTGTCACCTTCCACCAGGAGAAGTGGTCAGTACTCTGTGATTGGCCTGTGACCAGACACCTGGCCTGAGCCTACCTCTTTCCACAAGGAGTCCCAGGCCCACTGTGCCTTGAGTGTCCACTGCATGTAGCATGCTCAGCCCCACTCCTGCTGCATGGGTAGATATATTGACGTGGAGGCTGCAGTGCCCTTGGGAGGACGTGGTGCTGGCATAGGCATTTGCTGCCCAGGGCCCTCTCCTTCACACCATGGGCACTCCTGGAGGGGAAGTTCCGTGCCTTCCTTGCTCCCTCTGTCCAGGGACCATTTTGCTGATCATTCTTTGTACATTTGATGCAGTCTGGGAGACTAGTAGCCCAGCAGGATTCAGTGCTCAGCAGCCATGTCAAGTGGTTGGGTGACGAGGGCTCCATGCTCTGAGTGGACACATGCATGGGCAGGTGGCTCCTGCAGGTGAGTTTGGGCCCCTCAATGCCTGAACAGGTCTCCTGGCTTCTGGGGCCACAGGGGCTCCCTAGACACAGCCCTCAAGGACAGGTGGTGGCCAGGGCAACCAAATGGGTTATGCCCAAGGGCCAGCTGTGGAGGGCTGAGGCCTGGAGGTGGAAGGAGTCTGGTCAGCAAGCAGCCCCAGTGGTAGGTGCCTGGAGGAAGTCGGGGTCAAGAAGAAGAGAGCCTCATCACTGTTGTGGCTGGTCCCTGACCAAGCACAGGCAGGAGTGGATGTCCAACCCACGAGTCTTCATGCTTTCTAGTTTTTTTCCTATAAACAAAATTTCTGAAGTCATTAGCCAGATGTCTTAAGAAATGAGCTAGGGGCTGTGGGGAGCAAGAACATGAGCAGAATGTGAAGTCATTTGGGGCCAGAGTGGACACAGCGGAGGGACTCCCTGGCAGCCCCACCCAGCCCTTTCTTTGCAGTGGTTCATCCTGGAGGCTCAGGTCCCATGGGTGGCATTCTCTGCACCTACGGGAGGGCAGCTCACAGGCCAGAAAGAGTCCTTCTCTAGTTTGCAGAGAAGGCAATTCCTCTAGCAGGAAGATTTACTATGGTATTTAGAAATGGGAACATTTTTAGCTCTGAGCATTTTGAACTATTTTCAAATGCACACTCAGCACATAAAAGTAGGCAAATGTGATCTTTGGTGCTTTGTTCAGAAGCCTCTTTTACCCTGGGGCATCCCACTGTGTCTGGAGGTGTTCCAGAGATAGCTTGTGGGCGGGGTGGGGACTGGTGGCTGCGGGTACTTTGCAGTTATTAATGCAAATAGCCTGCGAGTACCTGTACCACTGGGGCATGTGGTGAGGCGGGGGGGGGGGGGGGGTCTTTTAGATGCTGCCCCTCCCAGGATGTTCCCAGGCCAGTGGTCTCTGTGGTGAGCTGGGTGTCAGGAGCCAGGGGTCTCCAGGATCCTACCAGTGAGGTCCTTGAGAGGCTGGGGCCCTGACTAGCTCCTGTCCTAGTTGCAGCGAGTCATTGTCCCTGTGCTGGGGATGGGACTGTGGAGACTGCCAGGCAGTGAGAGATTTGGATGCCTCATGGCTCCCATCTGACCCTTTCTTCTGTCCACAGCACAGAGAAGGGAGATGTCATTTGCTACTATGGAAACCGGGGGGAGCCCGAGCCAGTAGTCCTGGCACCAGGTAAGCCTGCTCTGGTGGGTGGCGACAGATAGGGGTGGCTTCTATGGTGACACTTCTGTACTTTTCAGAGACTAGGTCCCTGTCACATTTCTCTCCTGGGATTATGCTCTTTGGCCATTTGTGTACCTTATGGCCCCTTAGAGGCCCATGGCCTATGCCTGGTCCACATATCAGGCTGTCCACAGCCAAGGCCACCTTCCCCTAGTGCTGAGCCCATGACTGCCTGGAGAGAACTGAGAACTGAAACTGTGTCCACAATAGGACATGGAGGCCCCTCCTACCCTCAATTCTATACCTTGGCCCAGAGGCCTTTGTGGAAGCATCTGGAAACCACTCCTGTGATGCTTTGTCTCAGATCTCAGTGCCTGAGATTCTGTGACTGGAGATGCTTGTTTTCTGCCAAAGGGAGAAAAGGACGGGACAGAGAGAGGGAAAGTGGAAGGGAGGGAGCGAGGTCATTTCAGATACATTGTGTTGTTTCCCTGAGCTTGTTTCTCCAGTCATGTCACTTTTTAAAAATCATGTCACTTTTAAAATAACAGCTTTCTTGAGATGTAACTCACATATCATACAACCTACTCACTTAAACTATACCATTCAGAAGATCAGAGTCTATCTGCAAAGGTGAGCAGCTCTCACTGCGACTGAATTCCGTGACATTTTCACTCCAAAGAGAAACCCTTGTCCCCATTAGCAGTCACCCCCCCACCTGTCCCCTCTACCCCTCAGACCCAGGTAACCACTAACCTACTTTCTGTCTCTCTGGACGTGCTTATTCTGGACGTTTCGTATAAGCACAGTCATCCAATATGTGGCCTTTTGTGACTGGCTTCTTAGCACAATGTTTTCAAGGTCTGTCTGTGGTTGTATTATCACAAATTAGGGCTCCATTTCCATTTTATGGCTAAATGATATTCCATTGTCCAGTCCAGATAGTCTACATTTTGTTTTTCCTTTTATCTGGTTGATGGACCCACCCTTGGGTTGTTTTCAACTTTTGGCTACTGTGGAACATGCCGCTGTGAACATTTGTCAAAAAGTTTTTGGGGGGACCTGTGTTTCCCTCTCTCATGTGTATACCTAGGAGTGGAAGTGCTAGATGGTAAGGTAACCGTCTAATCCCTTTGGGGAACTGCTGAACTATTTTCCAAAGCAGTTGCACCATTAACGTTCCCACCAGCAGCATATGAGATTCCAGTTTTTCCACATCCTCACTAGCAGTTATTCTTTTCTTAATATTTTTAAATTAAAAAATTCTACATCCAATGTGGGGCTCAGACTCACAATCCCAAGATCAAGAGTCTCACGCTCTGCCGATGAAGCCAGCCAGGAGCCTATCTTTATGATTATGGCAATCCTAGTGGGTATGAAGTAGTGTTTTGTGGTGATTTTGATTTGCCTTTCTCTGATGGCAAAAGACGTTGAGCATCTCTTCATGTGCTTATAGGTCATTTATATATCTTCTTTGAAGAGATGCCTATTCAGATCCTTTGCCCGTTCAGATCCTTTGCCTGTTTTTTTTTTAATGTTTTTTTTCTTTATTTATTTATGATAGTCACAGAGAGAGAGAGAGAGAGACAGAGAGAGAGAGAGAGGCAGAGACACAGGCAGAGGGAGAAGCAGGCTCCATGCACCGGGAGCCCAACGTGGGATTCGATCCCGGGTCTCCAGGATCGCGCCCTGGGCCAAAGGCAGGCGCCAAACCGCTGCGTCACCCAGGGATCCCTTTTGCCTATTTTTAAATTGATTTGTTTCTATTTTTATATTTGAGTTGTAGGGGTTTTTTTTGTTTTTTTAAGATTTTATTTTTTAGTAATTTCTGTGTCCAACCTGGGGTGGAACTTAAAACCCTGAGATCAAGAGTCGCATGCTCTTCCAACAGAGCCAGCTGGGTGCCCCAAGTTGTAGTTCTTTATATATTCTAGCTACCAGTCTTGTATCAGATTTATGATTTGCAAAAATTATCTTGCCTTCTGTTGGTTTTCTTTTCTTTTTTAAAATTTATTCATGAGAGAGACACAGAGAGAGAGGCAGAGAGAGAAGCAGTCTCCATGCAGGGAGCCTGATGAGGGACTCGATCATGTGTCTCCAGGATTATTACACCCTGGGCTGAAGGCGGCGCTAAACCGCTGAGCTACCAGGGCTGCCTTTCTGTTGGTTTTCTTTTCACTTTTTTGTTCATGTGTTTGAGGCACATTTTGAATTTTGGTGAAGTCCAGTTTATATATTTCTTTTTTGTTGTTGTTCGTGCTTTTGGTGTCATGTTTAAGAAATCACTGCCTAATCAAAAGCTGGTAGCTTTTCTCCTGTGTGTTCTTCTAAGGTTTATAGCATCAGCCTTTAAGGTTCAGAGGCTTCAGGACATTTTGAGTCAATTCTTATGTATGGTGTGAGGTAGAGATTCCACTTCAGTGTTTGCATGTGGCTGCCCAGGGGCCCAGGACCACCACTGGGTAGTCTTCCCTGCTGCTCTTACTGGATAAAACACAGTGATACCCCAGCCTGGTGGCCCAGGGGACCCAAGGCTGTCTTCCTTGGAAGTGGCTGCAATCACCTCAGACTCGGGATCCTCACCCTGTGAGGAATGGCAGCAGAGGGTGGTGGCAGCCTGTCTTCAGTGCATCTTTCAAGATCCATGCTTCTGAGTTCACCTGCCATTGCTGCCTGAGGCTCTAGGGGCCTCTCTACTTCAAGGCCAAGTGTTGTTTTTTTTTGTTTTTTGTTTTCCGTGAGTGAGAAACCCTTTACTTTTTTGCCACACATTCTTTTCACTCACTGTGAACTTGTTCTAAGAAAATTGCGCTGACCCTCTCATTCTCCACGTCAGGGTTCTGGCCAGTATAGAGTAGAGGGGGGCCCTGCCCCCTCCCATTGAGTTGAGGCCATTCTGATGTTGGCTATTTTCCCATCCTTGACCTTCTCAGGCAGATCCATACCTTACAGCTTTTTCCTAGCTTAGAGACAGGAGTGAGATGGGGAGGTGGTTCCTTCTTGAGGTTCCCCTTCTTCTGCCTACTTGGAATTCAGGTTGTTGATCCTCTATTATTCTGTCCATCAAGGATGCTTGGTACTTGGCACTTGAGCCTCAAGGCCTCCTGGGAGTGCTCTGCTGTGTTGAGTTCTTCACTCCTTGCCACACAGACAAGTCAGGAATCCACGTAGAGAAAGTGCTGCAGTGTGGGGTGGCCTGGCCTCAGTGTCCTCGGCCATACTCCTGGCCTCTTGCCCAGTGCAGGTGGGTGGGCATTTACCTTGAATTCCGACAGCAGGGCCCCTGCACTGGCTGGCTTGTCCCCCTCTCTGCAGGGACCTATGGACTAAGCAATGCACTGCTGGAGACGCCCTGGAGGAAGCTGTGCTTTGGGAAGCAGCTCTTCCTAGAAGCTGTGGAGCGAAGCCAGGCACTCCCCAAGGACATCCTCATTGCCCAGCTCCTGAATGTGCTCAACAATGACGAGGCGTGAGTGGGCAGATCATGCTGGGGCGAGCAGAGTATTCTCCTCCTCTAGCCCTGGGACGTAGAGGCAGGCAGGCAGGCTGTGCTGCCGTGGGAGGCTCAAGGAGGTGACTGGGGCCAGCTCCTCAGCCAGCGGGAACCTGATAGATACCCTATTCTTCATTCCTCTCCTAACTGCTCCCCTCCTGGACCAGTATACTTGGAAACTCAATGTTCTCAGAGGCTTGATGTGATCATGTATGGGGCAGAGAGTAGCTGGAGGTTCCCTATGTCTGCACACAACTAGTGGGGGATTCTAGAAAGCTCCAGGTGCCCCAGAAGCAAGCAGCTACCCTGGGAGTATGTCTGGGGGTTAATTGTCCTTCCTACATATTGTCCTACTGGTACTGTGGCATAGACACACCTGTCCTGGGAATCACCTGGGGGAAAGGAGCTCCTGACCCAACTTCCTTTAAGGTACCCCATTGGCTTCTGCACACAATACCTGCTCTAGGATGCCACCCCCTGGCATGTCCTGGCCATCCCAGCTGGGGGTCAGAGGTGCTGGCCAAGCTACCATCCTCCCATGCCACAATGTGGCCCATACTCAGGCCAGGCCACTCTCCTGCCCAGATGCCTCAGCAGCCCTTCAGAGGAGCCCCCATGAGCAGCCTCCCATTCCTTTCTGCTGGAACCCCTCCCTGTCCCTTGCTTAGTCTCTGTCTCCTTTTGGAACCATGAAGCAGGGCACCTTCAGCCCCAGCATAGCTGTCCCTCAGGGAAGCCCTCCTTGGGCTGGCCCGGCGTCCCATGCTCAGCTGTAAGTCCACATGGCCCTTGGTCACTGTCTGTCATCCTTGCTGGCCTGAAACGGGGTCCTGGCTGTTTTGACAGCTGTGGTCCTAGCACCAGCTTCAGTGGCTGGCAAGTTGCAGAGCTCGAGTGGGTTCCTGTCACATGGAGAGGTGCCCATAGGGTATCTCTTGGGGTAGGCAGGGTGTGTGTGTGGCCAGTGACCCCTCAGCCAGGCATCTGCCCCACAGCACCCCTAACCACTCAGACCTCACCAGGACAGGAAGGTGAGTTTGCTCTGAGAGACGGTTTTTGTCCTTCCTGGGGGGGCCTTGTACAGCTCTAACCAGATGGAGCCCCCAGACCCTTCCCCAGTGCCTAGCTCACAGGTGCTCTTGTCCCTGGATCCTGGGAAAGCTTCTGGTAGCCCTAGCAGGACAAGCTGGCCTGGTAATCACTCTCATTGGACCCCTCCAACTGCCTTGTGAGGCTGGTAGGCTCCTTGGGCACTGCAGGCCTTGAGGATGGCAGGTGGGGCTGCAGGTGGGTGGGTCGGGTGGCAGTGACCCCTCCTCTGTCCTTCCAGGCAGCTGCCAGACCCGGCCATTGAGGACCAGGGCAGGGAGTACGTGCAGCCCTTTCTGAGCAAGTATGCTGCTGTGTGTGTGCGCTGCCCGGGCTATGGCACCAGGTACGAGGGGCTGCTGGGTGCATTCAGTCCTGTCCCATGAGGAACCCAGCCCTCCCTGAGCTCTAGGGATCCCAGAGCCTCTGCCCTCTCTAAAAGCAGCTGCCATTTTAGCCTGGGGGGCTGTTGGGCCAGCAGACACCATAGTTGATGGTTTTGCACGAAATGCTCGTCGGCTCCCAGGGGTACTGCAGGAGTGGCTTCTGGGCTTGTTCCTGCTCCCTACACGGTCTTGAGGGGCCTGGAATGGCTATGGATGCACGCGGGGTTGGTAGATCCCCGGGGGCCCAGAGGTCCCGCTGCCCAGCTCTTCCCCCCCACCCCCTTCGCCCTGTGTCCTTGGGTCTGTTACATTTTCTGTGTGACCAGGGCAGGAATTAGGCATCTCAGCCTGGGGACATTGCCCCAGGGCATCTCAGCCTGGGGACATTGCCCAAGAAAAAGGCAACTTCTGGTCTCAGCCACAAGGGGAGAATGCCTGGGAAGGAGAAGCTGTTGAACGGGTGTCTGCTGTCCCAGCAAGTTCCCTGTCTGCCCCTCTCCCTCCGAGGCAGAGGAAGATTGGCTGTGTGTGTCTGGGAGACCCAGCCCATCCTTATGGTTCTGTCTAGGGTAGCCCACATGCTGTACTTGAAGGTGTTTGGGATGTACAGAGGAGGGTGGGCTACTGGACCAGCTAGGATGCTCTAGGAGTGCTGTTGCGCACCTGGCCCACCTAGCCTGGAGGCGGATTGTGACCTCATGCACAGCAACATCTGCCTAGACTTGGCGTGCACCAGGCCCCGTGGGCACCAGCCTGGCTGGTGACCTGCAGTAGACTGTGATGTTTCGGCCAAGATCTTGGGGGCCCGTGGCCACCAAGGACACAGGGATGGGGTGCCTGGGTGGTGACAAGTGCTGACTGATGCCACAGTGATATCACATGTACTCTGGGTGCGTGATGATGTCACAGGTTTGGTTTTCAAGTTAAGGTTGGCCTGAGTCAACCTTTCTTCCACCCTCCAAAAAATGACAGCTTAGAGCCCTCTATCTGGGGGATGGGATGGTAGGCGGGACCAGGGTGGTGTCAACGACCAACCCTGATGCTCCAGGGCCGGAGCATTGTATGCCTGAATGGTGGCCTTTCCATTCTCAGGCTTTTCTCTTGGCAGGTGGCAGGGCATCAATTCTCTCAAGCTTCTGTGTCACAGACTTATTTTCTTGACTGAGTTACATACTCACGGGTACTCATGTGCTTGAGGTAGAGTGCCAGTTCTGCTCCCTGGATAGGTGTGTGGCTGCTGGGTCTAGGCCCAACTGGGACCACCAGTCTTTAGCATGTGTGTGCCCACTCTGGGTGTCAGCCTGCACTGGGGCTTCTTGGGCACCGGTCCCTGCCCTCTCGCAGGAGGAGACAGGTACCAACAAAGTGAGGATTGGCCTTGGGGAGGGCTGGCAGGAGGAAAGAAAGTACACTGAACCTTTGGGATGGGTAGTGGTGGGGGGAGGACAGGAGACAGTTCCTGGTGACAGAGGCCCCATTTGGGGCTCGGCCAGGCAGGCAGGGGGCTGAGGGCAGAGGGCTGAACACGGGCCCCCTGCTCTCTTTCAGAACCAACACGGTCATCCTCGTGGACGCAGACGGGCACGTGACCTTCACAGAGCGTAGCATGCTGGACAAGGACCCCTCCTGCTGGGAGACCAGCACCCACGAGTTCAAGCTGCAGAGCTAACCCCTCTCCCTGGGTGTGGCCATTGGGCTCCTGGAAGGCCTTGCCTCAAGAACCAGTGTGGATAGGAACCTTCCATAGCCACATGCACTCCTGTGACTTGTCCAGCATCCCCCAGGACCAGGGCCCTCTAGTGTTTCTGTGACCTGTCTGTGTCCTTGTGTCCAGCTCAGGGTCTGCCCTTACACTGGTGGGAGGGACAGAGTCCCACAGTAGGCCTGGGGCAGGCCCAGGTGTGCTGTGTGTGTGTGAAGGCACCTGGGCCTGCCCCTGTCCAAGCACAGAGGCACACACTCAAGGCACATGTTTCCATGCACACCTGTAGGTGCACAGGCACCATGCACACCTGCATACACATGTACAGGCAACAGATAGGTGCACACATGTTCAAATGCACACACGGTTCCGGGCATACACACATATGCATGCTAGACAGGCAGAGACGTGCCTCTCACACACACAGGTGCTTCTGGCCAGTGGGTCTTTGCCTTGATCAAGAGAGAAGGATATAGACTTTTGGTTAAAAGTGGTTCTCCTTCTCCTGGGCATAGTCCACTTCTGGACAACTAGACTTGCTCTTGGAGAGGAGAGGCCTCATTTGGAATGAGAAATGAGAACAACCCAAGGAAAACCCACTGTCATAACAGAAGCATAGGCTGGTTGGTGGTCCTTTGTGCTCTGGGGGGGTGTCTTATATGTGCATGGAGTGGTCCCATAGGGGGAGGGGGTGGTCCTGCATGATGCACCAGGGGTCCTGTGTATGCTGGGGCACCTTGGTAGGCTGTCAGGCACCTACCTGCCCATTGTGGGGTCATGGGTCTTGGGTAGGCCCTCTCAGCGAGGGGACACAGCCAACCCTTGCTATTTCCCTTTTTCTTGGGGAGTCAGACTTCGTAGAAATCTGTACTTGAATGTGAGACCTTGATAATAAAACTCTAAGGCTGTGGTGAGTCAGTGCATTTCAGGTCCTTGTGTGATGGGGGACAACTGTACAAGGGGTCAGCGGGGCTGCTTTCCTGGCCTGCAGGAGCTCCCAAGGCACGCTCACCAGAACAAGCCTCTTCCCATGTTCCTCTTTTGCTCATGGGTTTCTGAGCACCATAGGTCCATCACCCCGTCCATCTGTCTGTCCTTGGTCAGAGGCTGGGGTTCGAAAGAGTGTGTGTGCATGGGACACGGCAGGTGCCAGTCACAGGGCCTCCTGAGCTGGGCTGAGGAGGCCAGGGGATGGTAGGAATGGATGGGTTTCAGGGCAAGGGGGCAGGTAGAGTCCGTGTCAACCGCAGTACCCTGGTTTTGGGCAAGCACCTGGGAGTTCTTGTCCCTCACCCAGGTTGAGCATCAAGGGGTCCCATGTGTGTCTAGTGCTGACCTGCAACTTGGCCTTCTCAGGGCCAGTGACAGCTTGGGGTAGGTTGTGGACCTGTACCAGGCCCCACTTGCCTCAACCCTTCTCTCCTCCCACCTGAGTACCCCTCAGGGGCCTGATGCCCTCTCTGGGTCACTTTAAACTCAGAGGAAAAGTGCTTGAGCATGGTCAGGTTTGAAGGGGGTCCCCAGTGGTGGCATAGCCCATACCCCCCAGGCCAGGGCAAACTGGCCCCACGTCCCACACTTGTTGGCTGAGCCACACCGGGCCAGGCTTTCAGCCTGGGCACTGCTGATCCCCTTCATCTGCCTCAGTGTCCCACACCAGCACCCACCCTGGCCAGGCATATCTGCCCCCGAGGGGCACCATGGGGCTGGTGTACAGCCATCTGGGGAGCTTTCCCTGATGTCTGTCTTTACCCCAGGGAGAGCCTACACAGGGTTACCCCTGCCCTCAGCCTGCCCTGGGCTCCCCAGGTGCCTGAGCCCTCCGAAGAAGGGGCAGCCCAACATGTAATTCTGTTGTTGTGGGTTGTGTGTCCCCTGAAAGATGTTGTCATCCTGGCCCCCGTATATCAGAATGTGACCTTATTAGGGTATTTACAGAGGTAATGGAGATAAATGAAGTCATTAGGGTGGGCTCTAATCCAGTATGACTGATGTGCCTATAAAAAAGGGGAAGTTTGAACACAGGGACAGACATGCATGCAGGCCGAATGCCCTATAAAGACTGGAGCTAGGCTATCTCATGCCAAGAAACTACCAGAAGCTGCGAGAGAGAGCCGAACAGATCCTTTCTTGGTGCTTTCACAGGGAACGTGGTCCTGCCAACACCTTGACCTCGGACTTCTGGCCTCCAGAACTGTGGGGTGATAAATATCTGTGGTTTAAGCCATTCATTTGCGGTGCTTTGTAATGGCAGCTCTAGCTAACTAATACAACTGTGAGCTTCATTTTACAGATGAGGAGATTGAAGCTTGGGGAGATAACATAACTGTGTCTCAGTCCCCAGGCAGATAGGGAGGCAGAGCCATGAGGCCAGGAAGGAGTAGGATGAGGACAGGTGCATCTTGTGGTGTCTTCCCTTGTAGGCTCATGGTCCTCCCACTTTGGTTTCACCGGCTGCCCTACACTGCCCCTCCTCCCATCACCTCATTTATCTTGCCTCTGCCACTGTCCTTGGCAACACTTTCTGCACAGCTTCTGCCCCAGGGTCTTGGCACTTGCTGTCCCTTCTGGTTGAAGAACTCTTCTCCCCATATATCCAAACCACACTCTCCTTCACATCCTGCAGCTCTTTGGTAAAGTGGGGAGGCATCCCATCTAAAACTGCAATCTGCCCTACCTTGGTCCCTGCTCTATTTTCCATAGCAGTTAGCACTGTAACATGCTAGGTGTTTTGCTTGATTGTTTCCTGTGTGTCTCTGTCAGAAGGAGAGAGGCACAAGGCAAGGCCATCGTTCCTCTTTTGCCCATCACTTTATCCCGATGCCCAGGCCAGGTTGACATTTGAATCAATGATGACATTGCTGCACTTCCCAAGTCCCCGTTTATTTAAGCCTTGAAGTGAGACCCTTGTGTGGTTAGGAGGGACCCTAGGAAGCTGTGCCTTCTAGAAAAGCTTCTGGCGTGCCACACAGGAAGGCCTGGACCTGACCTTGGCATGGTTTAGCTAGTCATCAGATGCATTGGATTCCTGAGTCCCCAACATGGGTTCTCTTTTCCCAAATGGATGGGGAACTCACCTCCTTTTCAGATGCCCCTTCCTAGATGAGCTGCTTCTGCTCTCTGGCTCTAAGACAGCCAGCTGAAGTGTGTTGGCATGGACGCTGGTGTGTGGAGCTGACTGATACGGAAGCCAAGTGTATGAGTAAACAGGACCAGCCCAGGAACGCAGCCTGGCCTTGAGGCTTGTCCTGGCTCCTGGTCTTCTGCCTGCAGAGACACTGCCCCCACCTCCCCA
Source organism: Canis lupus dingo (assembly GCF_003254725.2). NCBI lineage: Eukaryota > Metazoa > Chordata > Mammalia > Carnivora > Canidae > Canis > Canis lupus. Next base: position 28,518,687 of record NC_064268.1, on the reverse strand, counting down.
CTCATGGCCACCCTTGCCCTGCCACCAACACCTGATCTTTTGGCCTCATCTGCCAGCAGATAGCATCATCCAGGCCCTTTAGCAGAGACTGGGCTCAGGTGGAAACACAGGATTCCAAAGGGAAAAGTTTCCTCCCTCAGCTAGGGCTAGAGTTTCAGCTTCTAGGCATCCACCTGAGGCTGGAGTCGGATGGGGACTGTGGGGATGTCATGTGGGAAGGCTGTATGGGAGGCCAGCTGTAGTGTGTTGGTCTGAGGTCTCAAGTCTGAGGCAACTCACCAAGCAAAAAATGTGGAGAGTTCGCTAGGGCTGGATGGCGGCATGCCAAGGATTCCCATGAGCTCTGACCACTTAGCCACAGGGAGACTGGCCTCCTCTGGCCCAGTCCAGAAGCCAGAACCTCATGGGGCTTGGTCACATTTTTATTGTGAAGTGCCTGGTGCTGACCACTGGGGCAGCCAGGTGAACAGCAAGGGGCAGGAAAGGAGGAAAGGGCCTGGATGGGCCTCCGACTTCCTCACCTGTGACATCTTTTCATTTTGAAATGAATTCAACTTACTAAAAACTTGAAAAAAATAGAACAAAACATTCCAGTGTCCTTTACCCAGTTCCCTCGAGCCACAGTAAAATGACTACAATCAGGAAGTTAGCATTGATACAATACCACCAGCTAATTTACAAACCTGATTTGAATTTTACCAGTTGTCACACTTATATCCCTCTCCTGAGCCAGGTTCCAATCCAGGGTCCAAGTCCCATATCACACTTAGGTGTGTCTCCGGTAGTCAAAGACAGCTCCTCAGTGTATCTTTGACTTGAATGATCTTGACACTTGAAGAGCACCTGCCAGCGTTTTGGTAGAATGTCCGTCATTTGGGTTTGTCTGGTCTTTCTGTATTCAGATTTTGCTTTTTGGGTAGAAATAGCCACAGGTGATGCATATGCATGTCCTTCTCAGGAGGCCCACAACACGAGCCTTTACTGGAGCTGACTTTTGTCTTTGTTTTCAGCGAGGTATCCTTAGTATACGAGATAGCGTACGTTTTTAAGGTATAAATCTGATATGTTTGTATCCGTATACGTTTGCTGGTCACCTTGATCACTTGGTTAGGTGGGGTCTTTCAGGGTTTTCTCCACTGCAGTTACTATTTTACGTTTGCAATTAGCACCTTGGGGAGAAACTTTGCAACTCTGTAAAGCAACAAAAAAACTTGCTGCCAATTCTCATACTTCTGCCTGCTATTTCAGCATCCATGATTTCTGTCCGCAGCAGGTTTGTGCAGGCTGCCAAAAGGGAAATTTTCTACTTCCACCATTCCTTTTGCATTTATTTACTGGAATTCTGGTTTAAGGAAGAGCTGCCTCTGTCCATTTACTCATACCCTCCTTTTCTGAGGTTCTTGAAATGGCACTAGCAAGTGGAAAGATGCGGGACAGTTCAGCCTATTTGTCCTTTTATCCTAATGATTATGCTTAATGCTTTTAACTGGAAACGTGTAATGCCTGTGTGTGTGTGTGTGTGTGTGTGTGCCTGTGTGACGGATGTGGTTGTCTATGTCTCTGTGTATATGTATGCACATGTACAGCCTCCTGTGTGTGTGGTTTGTCTGAGCGTGTATGTGTGTCTGAGGGTCTATCTGCACGCACGCGTACGGCCTCCGGTGTGTGTCGGTGTGTGGTGTCTGCACGCACGCGTACGGCCTCCTGTGTGTGTGCACGCACACACGTCCGCTCTCGTCCGCACCACGTAGACCACAAAGGCGACTTCAGCTCCCGGCGTCCTCCGCGCCGCCGGCGTCTCGGCGCCTCGCGCGCGCTCCCGTTCCCGGCATGCCCCGCGCTCCCTCTTCCCGGCATTCCCCGCGCTTCCCGCGCTCTCCTGTTCCCGGCATTCCCCGCGCTCCCCGTTCCCGGCGCTCTTCGCGGCCGCCGCCCCCCGCGCGGCGAGCCCCGCCCCGGCGGCGACCGTTAGCGCGGCCGCGGCCTGAGCGCCTGGTCCCGCCCGCGCGGCCGCGCTATTGGGCCGCGTGCCGTGGCCGCGAGCGCCACGCGCCGCCGATTGGCGGCCTCCACAGCCCGCTGCGCGGTTCCCCCAATGCGGGGCGGCCGCGCGCGGGGATTGGCCGCGAGTCGCCAAGGCCCGCCCTCCGCTCGCCCCGCGCGGCAGGCGGGTCCCGCCGACCGGAGAGAGCTTGGTGGCCTTCCTAGATGGCGGCGGCGGCGGCCGTGGCGGCTAGGCCGTGAGGGTCTCCGTGCTTTGGTCGGGCTGCGGGCAGCTCGGGCAGGCCGCGGGCGCCGGAGGTAGGTGCGGGGCGCGAGGGGCGCCCCGCGGGCCGGGCGGGCGGGCGGGCGCCGCGGCCTCTGCGCGAGGGCGCGCCCTTCCCCTCCCTCCTTCCCGGGCCGAGGGCTGAGGTTCCCGGGCGGCGGGCTGGGGCGGGGCGGGGCACGAGGGCGCGAGGCGGGGCGGCCACGCGGAGTCCCGGCCTTTGTGAAGCATCATGGCCGCGGGCCTCGGAGGACGCGGGGCGGGGGTCCCGCCGTGGGGGGGCGGGGGTCCGGCCGTGGGGGCGGGCCCCGGGCTCGGGTGGCGCCGACGCCGGTGGCTCTGCGCGGGGATGAGCAGGCCCCTCGCTCTGCGGGCCGGAGCCGTAGCGGCGCTTTCAGGCGGGAAAGGTATGAACGCGGCTAGTGCTCGCCCAGGATCCTGCCGGGCGTAACAGTTTGGGAAATCTGAGAAGTCGCCCAAGTCTTTCCTCCGCCAAATGCTCATGGATTGAACGTCACGTAGGGAAGCGGGATGTGGTTTTGTTGTAACAATGGTCGTAGCAACGAATGGAAGGTTGCAACCTGTTGATAGTAATACCTGTCAAGTATTATTATTCGGTGGACTTGGGTTGCTCGTGGTAGGAGCCTGATTTGCTGTTCTGCATGCTTGCATGTACCTCGTTACCTGATGCACGGCAGTCCAGGCTAGGGCTGGTGACTCTGAGAGGCCAGCCACCCAGCGGAGACCCTGTTTCCTGGCCGACCCTGTTTCCTGGCCGAAGCCTGGACTCCCAGTCAGGGGCCTCAGGCACAGTGGCCCAGACCCTGCCGCAGGCTGTCCCTCACCAAAGGGAGTGAATGGCCAGTCAGCAGTGCGCCTGTGAGTACAGGATGTGAGGCCTATTGGAGGATGACAAAAGGAGTGGATGAGGTCATACTGCTGCTGGGTTGGGCGGGAGGCTGCAGTGTGAGAGGCTTGACCGAAAGGCACCAGCCCCAGCCCTGGACATGAACGCCAGGGCCTCGATGCCACCCCAGCAAGTGGACTTGAGTGAAGGGTGCTGTCCAAGCCTGTTGGATTTACCCCACCTACTAGGGATCCAGGGGAGCCTGCTGCAAGTCTGCTGCTGGCTTACAGTCCCCTTGGCAAGCAAGGTTTGCATCCGTGTGTTCAGTCAGCTGAAGCAGCAGTGAGGCTGCTGGTGGAAGAGTCCTTTGAGCCCTTGATGGCCAGGCACTCTGTAGCGCACTTCCTGGGGATTGTTTTATAAAACGACCGTGACCTTGGTGGTAGAAAACGGGAATCTCACTGCATTACCTGGTCTTGGTCCCTCTTAGTAGCTGCCCTTCCCCTTTTGGTGGTCTCATCCAGCTTCCTGGCTTTAATGCCCTCTCTCCTTCACATCTCCAATCACCTTCTCCAGCCCTGGCCTCCTGTCTGAGCTGCTGTCTTTTCCATATCTCCATATGTTACTTTGATGCCAAGTATCAATGTCCAAACCTAAAACCTTATCTTCACCCACCCCACACCACTTCTCATGATGCCTTCACCACCTCAATGCATGACAGCTCTGTTCATGATTTAGGGTCACCCGGATTCCTCTCTTAGGCTTCCGTGCAACACTCAGGACCATTTCTTACCACCTCCAGTTTAATGTGCTATTTTGAACTGCCTGGTGAGCCTCTTAATTCTTCTCTTTGCTCTCACCCTTGCTCCTTCCCCCACTCGCCCATGATAGTTTTTTTGGACACAGAATGGTTCTTAAAAACGTAAGATAGTGTAAAACTGGGGAAGTGAGCAGAGGAACCAGCTTGCCTGGGTGATAAAGCAGCTTTACTACTTTATAGCTGTGTGACCTTGAGCAAGTTGCTTAACCTTTCTGTCCTTCCATTCTCTCAGTGCTCTCTGAGAACCGGTGAGTGAAAATGCGTAACACTCTTAGAGCAGGGCCTGGCTGAAGGCTGGCTGCTATTGCTGTCCTTGGATCATTCAACCTCACTGCTTGGACCCTCCTGTCCAGTTGCCCATCTCTTAAGGGCCACAGTCCTGGTCTCACTCCCCCTCAGCACGTTGCTTTCACCTGCTGCACTACACTTCTACCCCAGGGTCTTTGCTCTTCCGCCACCTGGAATGTCTCCTCCTACCCCCCTAGCTTACTCTCTGCTGCCTTCAGATGGACTCTGGCTGTGCAGCCCTTGCCGTCTGCCCTTTCTGAAGCTGCCTCCCCTCCCCCCCAACTCCTTGTTTTGTTTTCTCTTGAATACTCCTCAGCTTTTCCTATTTGTTGTTTGTCCATCTCTCCTACTAAAAAAAGTGAGCTCTGTGGGGCAGGAATTTGTCCATTTTGTGTCCTTAGCCTCTAGAATGGTACGTATGCCACATGGAAAGTGTTCAGCAAACACTTGTTGAATGAGTAGAGTAAGCTTACCAGGGAAAGTAAGGCACTTGCTAAGGAGGGCCCTCCTGCGGAGCTCAGCCTTGAGCTGCTGCCCTCTGGGGCTGGGTGGACTTTCCTGATCTCCCAGGGAGAAGGAACACTCTTTTTCTCTACAGTTCCTGACCCCACCCTCTGCACCTCTTCCAGGCCTCCCTGCATTGTTGTCATTATCATCTTTGCTTTGTGCTTTGATGCTGGCAGCTGCTTGGTCTTTTAATGTGGGTAGCAGGTGTCCCCATCCTGTACCACCCTTTGTTTTTAACACCCCCGCCCCCCTTCAGCCACCAGAATCACAGATTGGCTCTTCCTAGTATCTCTACAGACCTACCAGAAACTGAAGGTTTTGGTCCTGATTTCTGTCTGTGTTCTGTAGCACTGGACATGCTGACCTGTCTCTCCTTCTCTGAAACGATCTTTGTTGGTTGCCAGGAGACTGGCCTTATTTCACTTGGTGCTCCTCATGCCTGTTCAACTGCAGCCTCCTTAGCGTTTACCTTGGTTCTGAGTCTTGTTATCTGTATGCTTTATTCCCTTGATCTTCAGCACTTTTGACAAATACACCTTTGGGGGAAGTATTGTGTTAAATTCCCATTGAATTTAGGAATCTAGAAAATAGCTCAGGGGTCATTGCCTTTCCAGCTGTGTCCAGGTGGTGGGGACCTTGTCTCTTTTTCATGGTAGTACATCCCTTAGAATAGACCAGTGAATTTGGTTGAATTAGTCAAATCTAAACAAGTCTCTGGTTTTTATGTTGTGTCTCCTTGAAAGTGCAACCACCACGCTCTACTCCTTCGCTGTAGACTTCTTAAATGTGTGATGTCTGCTGTCTTCTGTTCTATCCATGCAGCCAGTCAGGCCTGCCTTGTGTGGGCATGGGCATGCATGTGTGTATCTGCACCCGTGTGCATGGCATGTTCATGCGTGTGTGTGTCTGCATGGTGTGGGAGTGTGTTTGCATACACATTTGTGTCTGCACGTGCTTCTCCTGCTTTGATGCCCGGCTGTCCTGCAGACCTCTGGGTTTTTGGATTGTCCCTCTGACCTGCCTTTTCATGTCATCCCTTTTTTGTCCTTTCTCTGAAGGGAAGCTTCCCAGAGTTGCATCCTCAACCCTCTTCTTGGTCTGTGTTGCCTCTCTGGGCAGCCTCTCTCCTGTGGTTTTGGTGACTACCACCTCGCTGATGTGTTCTGGCCTTCTGTTTCTGGGCCAGTCACAGCTCCAGAGCTGTGGCCTCAGCACCTGTTGGACAGGTCTGCCTGGAGGCTCCATCCGTTCTCCTCTGCAGGCTCCTGCCTGAATGCTGGAACACGTGTATCCCTCCAGGGGAGAAGCTTCATTCGCCTTCAGTTCCCTCTTGTCTCTGCTCTCCACCTCTACCCGGTCAGCAGTGTGGTCAGTTCTATGTCTTTACTGTTCTTGAGGGCTCCAGCCCTGTCAACAGAGCCTCTTTCACACCTTTGTGCTCTGGCCTGGAGGACTGCCCTCTATGCCTTGGGCTTAGGCACTGGGCCTGGCACAATTGTCAGTCTCCTTTTCTAAATAGGGACTGAATTATGGCATGGGAATCACTTCACCTTTGGTGGATCCTTATTGCCCCTAGGATGGAGCCAGGCTCCAGATGGCCCCCAGGACTTCCTGTGCCTTGGCTCCAGCTGTCTCCTGAGGCTCCCCGTACCAACCCTGGCCAGGTTCCCTTCCCCACAACAACCTCCCCCCTCCTCTACCGGGAACAGAACCACGCCACCTCTGGCGACCTCAGCACGCTGCATCACTGTCCTGGTCCACGTGCCACCTTGTGGGCCCAGGACAGTCCTGGGGTCCCTGGGTAGCAGAGCGCCTGGCCGTACCTCTGAGGCCCTAGTGCTGCAGAGTTGAGCTGAGGGTCTCGCACTCGCCCTCACCCTCTGACTGACCCAGCCCTAGCAGGTGAGTGGATCCATGTCGCTCTGATGGCCAGAGGGAGGCCACACACCTTATGTGTGTTCTGGAAAGGGCAGCCTTGCACCGCGAGCTTGCTTACCGAATAAATTGAGTTAGGGGAATGCTGCGGTGAAGCTTAACCCAGTTTTTAAAAGTCTTTTTTGAGCCTTAAGATAATACTTTTTTTTGTGCTTCTGAAGTAGGAATTACAGTGGACAATTAAGTAATTTAACTTGGAACTAAAATCATAATTCAGGTTCTGAAGGAAGAACGTAGAGTTAGTTTGTTTTGAAGCCTAGAAGTTTGTCTAAGGCAGTAGTATTTTAAGTTCTTTACTGCATCGTTAATGGCACTTGACTCTCAATACCAGGGAAGCAGAAGGTTTCTGTCATTTTGTGACGATGTTTTTAAATCTCTTTGCAGGTGGAAGAAGAAAGGTGCCACTTTGGCATGAAGACAGACTCGCTTAGTCGTCAGTCATTTAAGCTGAGTGCATTGTGATTTCCAATAATTGAGGCAGTGGTTCTAAAAGCTGTCTACATTAATGAAAAGAGCAATGTGGCCAGCTTGACTAAGCCGCCAGCGTGTGCAGCGCGGGCAGGACGGCACCCGGGTCTCAACGGACTTGTGCATGTTAGCTGTATAGATTTATGTAAGGTTTTTTAAAACTCTGGTCTTTTAAAATAGTCTTAACCACTTTTACTATGGAGACATATGAGAGTCCCTCTCCTCTCCCGCGTGAGCCCGCAGGAGAAGCGGTGATGGAGAACCGAGCTTGCCCCCTCCAAGCGCTGCCCCGTGAACAGTCTCCACCACCTCCCCTGCAAACGTCCAGTGATGCAGAGGTAATGGACGTTGGCTCTGGTGGTGATGGACAGGCCGAACCCCCTGCTGAGGACCCGCTCAACTTCTACGGAGCTTCTCTTCTCTCCAAAGGATCCTTCTCTAAGGCCCGCCTCCTCATAGACCCGAACTGTAGTGGCCACAGCCCGCGCACCGCCCGGCACGCACCTGCGGTCCGGAAGTTCTCCCCTGACCTTAAGTTGCTTAAGGATGTAAAGATTAGCGTGAGCTTTACCGAGAGCTGCAGGAGTAAGGACAGGAAGGTGCTGTACACAGGAGTGGAGCGCGACGCTCGTGCAGAGTGCGGTCTGGCCCTTAGCCCTGTCAGTGGAGATGTGCATGCTTGTCCCTTTGGCGGGAGTGTTGGGAATGGGGTAGGTGTAGGGGGTGAGAGTGCTGATAAGAAGGATGAGGAGAATGAGCTGGATCAGGAAAAGAGAGTGGAGTACGCAGTGCTCGATGAGTTAGAAGATTTTACTGACAATTTGGAGCTAGATGAAGAAGGAGCAGGCGGGTTCACGGCTAAAGCAATCGTGCAGAGAGACAGAGTGGATGAAGAGGCCTTGAACTTCTCCTATGAGGTATGTCGGCAACCCCTCCTTTGGAGCACTCTTAACAAAACCCAAAGAGAGGTGTTGGGAACTGCAGCATCTTTTGAAAGCTGATGTTGCAGAGGAAAAAAAACCCATATGAGGTGGGATAATGTTAATGTGGAAGAGAAAAGGCTGTAAGAAGTCCAGGTGTTTACATTTTTCTAATGAAAGGTTTGGCTGAGCAGTCGACCTTGTACCTTCTATGCAACCTGAGTTGGAAGGTGCTCCCGAGAAACGCTTCCTGGTGGCATGTGCACCTGTACCAAGCATCAAGTGTGTTGGTTGCAGTTGTCAGTTTCTTCCTGTTTGTTTTTCAGATGATCACGCAACATAAAGGCATACCTAGGCCCCCACTTGAGAGTGCCTCATTTCTGTGTGTGTTCTCACTAATGCTGTTAAGCTTGCCTACGGTACAGGAATGCAGGCTCTGGGGGCCGTGGTGTCTGAACAGCGTGTTTTGCAGGATGATTTTGACAACGATGTCGATGCTCTGTTGGAGGAGGGCCTTTGTGCTCCCAAAAAGAGGCGAATGGAGGAGAAATATGGGGGAGACAGTGACCATCCATCTGACGGAGAGACAAGTGTGCAGCCAATGATGACCAAGATTAAAACTGTGCTAAAAAGTAAGTCAGCCAGTCAGAAAGTAGTGTGTTTGTGGGGTGGCAGAAGTACAGGTTTAAGAGCCCTTGGGTGCCAGGCAGTGGTCTGGGCAGTGGGCACATGTTTGAGGGAGGATGGGCACACGTGATGAGGGGGAAACAGACAAGACACAAGGATGCACCAGATGCATGATGACCTGGGTGCAGATTGTAGTGTTTGCTGTGGATACACACCATAGAGCAGCTGGTGTCGTGGAGAGTGGGGAGGGCACTTTGATGGGGTGAGGAGGGGAAATGCTGTTATTCAGAGATGACAAGATGGGCAACTAAAGGCCAAGGCCAGAAGTGGGTGCAGCATTCCTCTAAAAGTACAACTCCTATGGCTGCAGCATGGTGTGTGTACTTTAGGTGGACAGGTGGGAGCTCCTGTGGTAGGGATGAAGGTATTCCAAAGCTGTATTTGGATTTGGGGGTGGTGGGTGGAGCAGTTGGGAGGCATCCAGAGCTGTGCCCATGCTACTCCTTTGCCAGTGTGCTGCAGATCTGGGAGCAGTCGGTGTCAGTTTCTATCTTTTCCTGGCCTGGAGTTGCCTGTGAGTGTCCACGTGGAGATGTTGGGCTGGGGATTGGGCAATGGGAAGGGGCTGAACAGATATGCCAGGGACTCGGGCACATAGTTGAAACCTTAGGCTGAGGTCTGGGGTGCAGAAGGTGGCATGATGGGAGGAAATTGAGGGGCAGGTGATGTGCAGTGTCCCAACGCAGAGTGGCCAGTTTGGCTGTACTGGGTGCCACATGTGTCTGCCCATGTTAGCTAGTGGTGGGAACAGGATGGGCGTTGGGTTTATCAGCCGTAGATGGGGTAAGTCTGGGGCGCTTCAGCTTCTGGGAAGACATGTGGGGGCAGGCTTTACTTTACCTCCAGAAGGTCTGCTTTGTACTTTTCCTGTGGTTTCAGCAGTCTGAGCAAACAAAGCCTTGTCCATCCTGAGCGGCCCACAGGTTCACAGTATTTCCTGTGGTTTCAGCAGTCTGAGCAAACAAAGCCTTGTCCATCCTGAGCGGCCCACAGGTTCACAGTATGCCTGGCCATGACTACAGGCATGCCAGTGGGCCTGCCAGCACCGGGCACTGCTGTGTCTTTCCCTCTGCAGCCTTCTGTTCCACCTCACCCACCTGGCAACCTACCCCAGAGTGCTGCCTCCCAGGAGCTACAGCATGGGCCTCAGACTCACAGGCTACGTGTGAGCTGCATGTGAGCTTTGACGGCTGGGCCAACTTTCTGACTGCAGTTGTCACAAATGAATGGCTCACATGCACCTGTGTCCCATGTTGTACTTTGCTTGCATTTTGTTTGCTTCTCCTTGTCCTGACTTAGCCCACAGCTGCTGTAAGGCAGCTCCTTGACTCTACCCTGGGTAGGGCAGAGTGTCTAACATTGTCTATGCTCCTCTGACTTGTAGTGCTCCCTCCTCAGGGTCACAGCCAGTATTGTTGTGTTCTGAGGTCAGGCCAGGAGTTAGCACAGCCGGGTAGGGACCTGACCCTGGGATGCTACTCCCTTTTCCGTGAGAGTCACTTAGGCCATTTCATTATGTGTATGTTTTTTAGATTTCATTTGCTTGTTTCTTTTGTCCTAAATTCTGTACTTGCTCCCAATTCCTGTAAGAGCATTAAGTTTCAGTTAAATCTTTGTGTTTTTCCTAGTTACCAGGCCTGCCAGTGGCAGGTGTCAAGTGAGTAACAAGTCTTGAGCTTTTTCTCTATGACTGCCTGTAGAGGATTGGGAGTAGTGTCTTAAAACTGATTTAGAAATGTAGAAATTGGAGGTAGTGTTTCACGGGCTGGGGAGAGTGTGCAGCTTGGGTACAATGAACACTTGTTATCTAGTCACAGGGAACAGTGGACAGCAGACATGCAATGTATTAGCAAAGCTTACTCAGCCCCTGGGGTGCCTCTGGCCACAGCCAAGGCAGCCAGTGAGGGATTGATGTTCATCATGCCTGTAGCTATGCAGATAACAGCTGAGGCTGGGACTCATGTCTTGCAGACCCTTTCCCAGGCACTTTCGTGCACCACATATTGTTCTAGGCCCGAGAGTACAGCAGTGAACAAGATAGACAGCTTTCTGCTGTTGAGGGGGAACTTTTCTCTGGGTTGGAGCCATATAAACAAGCACAACAATTGAGAGCAGAGTTTCATGCATGGGAGGTCTGAGTCGTAGGCGGGGCTGGCAGAAGCTCTGGTGGAGGTTGGGGTACTTCCCTACTCTTCTAGTTCTTAGAGGTTCGTTCTTTTTAGTCCTTGGTTGACTTTACTATTTTTATCTGCCATGTGTCATAAGTTTGAAGACCTCTCTACAACTCAGTGTGCTTTTGAAGTGATTGGGGGATGGTCTTGTCTTCTGTGCAGGTCGTGGCCGTCCTCCTACAGAACCATTGCCCGACGGGTGGATCATGACATTCCATAACTCTGGAGTCCCCGTGTACCTACACAGAGAGTCTCGGGTGGTCACCTGGTCCAGGCCGTACTTCCTGGGAACGGGAAGCATACGGGTAGGGGATGCATCAGTCATGAATTTAGTCTTGTAAGTTTGCAGACTGAACATGCACATGTTGTGTTTGCATGGTAGCCAGGCAGAGGCAAGTGGAAGGCTTCAGATATTCAGAGCTTTGGGGTCATCCTTGTAATCTTTGTTGCAATTTCACTACCCACAGAAACATGATCCTCCTCTGAGCAGCATTCCTTGTCTGCATTATAAGAAAATGAAGGACAATGAGGAAAGAGAGCAAAACAGTGAACTCGCCCCCAGTGGGGAAGTGTCTCCTGTCAAGCCCCTGAGCCGATCTGCAGAGTTGGAGTTCCCTCTGGAAGAGCCCGACTCCATCGGAGCTGACTCAGGGGCCCTGGATGAGAAGGACCCACTGGGGGCTGAGGCTGCCCCTGGGGCCCTGGGGCAGGTGAAGGCCAAGGTTGAGGTGTGCAAAGATGAATCGGTTGGTAAGTTTCTGGGGTGAACTTTCTTCCTTGCTGGCTGGGATCCATCTGCAGGGATTTGGCTGCACTCCACACCTTCCCTGGCATCACATTTCTTCTGCTGAAGGCCACCTATTCCTGGTTTTGTCTGTGAGGAAGGGACTTCTAGAGACCTTTTCCACTCATGTGGTTGGAAACGTCTGCCTCCCTGATCTTAGAACCTGCCTAGGTCTGCAGGCCCTACATGGCTGGTTGTGCCATGAAGATGGCTACTGTCAACGCAGAATGGCATTTTTCTCTGGTTACTTACGTGACCTTTCCTGAAATCTTGGTTTTTCAGTAGGAGGTGCTCATGTGGCATTGTTTTGATCGGCTTTTTTTTTTTTTTTAAGATTTTATTTATTCATGAGAAACACAAAGAGACACAGGCAGAGGGAGAAGCAGGCTCCATGCAGGGAGCCCGACGTGGGACTCGATCTCGGGACTCTGGGATCACGCCCTGGGCTGAAGGCAAGCGCTAAACCGCTGAGCCACCTGGAGGGTCCCCTGAGCTGTTTTGATACGCTCAGAATGAGCTGCTTTGATCCACAGACTTAGTACTGGGAGACAGCCACCATTCTGCAGACATTTCCCACTTCAACCCCACAATTGCTTTTGATTGTGTGTCGGTGTTTCTCCTCTCTCCTGTGTCTTTTAGCTTAGGCCTACCCATGCAAGTCTCAGTTATCTCTACAGTGGTGGCATGGTAGCAGACCTCTCTCAGCCCACCTGCTGAATCTCTTTCAAAGAGGACTTTGTGTTTTCAGGATTTTTGGTTATTGCTATTTGGATATTGTCTGAATGTTGCTGCCCAGCCTTCCTCGTAACTCATAGGGGTGAGGAGCCTAGAAAAGCTGGAGAGGGGATTGGAGTGACACCACTGCTGAGAGTGGGGAAGGTGCCCCAGAGAGGGGCGGCCTCTGTGGAGAGGGCCGGTTGGAACCTCAGGCATCTGGGGAAAGGCAGGGTCTGACACTGGCCCTCAGCTTCCCCCACAGACAGACTGCCGTCTTCTCCTGACCTGCCTGCCCGTTGCCTCCCTCGGCATCCACATCAGCTTCCCCTGTCTTCTGTCAGTGTGTCAGTCGGCTTTTCTCAGGACCCAGCTGGAAGGGAGCTTTTGCTTTAAGACTTCAACGTATTGGTTTTTGTCCAAATTCATCTTTTATGCACATGGAACACCTGAATGAGTTCCTGTTTTTCTGAAAACATCTGCTTTTCACTTCTAACTTTACTCCCTCGGGAGAAGTGACCGCTTGTTTCTAGATTCACTTCCCTGCGGTAATGTGTAAAGAAATACGAGGTTTTAGTGTATTATTATTATTTTTAAATGTTTTAGTTATTTATTCATGAGAGCTACAGAGAGAGAGCAAGAGAGAAGCAGAGATGTAGGCGGAGGAAGAAGCAGGCTCTATGCAGGAAGCCCAATGTGGGACTCAGTGCCGGGACTCCGGGATCACGCCCTGAGCCAAAGGCAGACGCTCAACTGCTGAGCCACCCAGGCATCCCTGGTTTTGGTGTATTATTAAGCGGGTGCAGATTTCACAGCCTTGAGTTTTAACTACGTATTCCTCAGTCTTACACATGAACCACCCCCTCCACATCCACAGGTGCTGCTCTTAGGGCTGGGCGTAAGCCACAAGCGTCCCTGCCTCAGAGCTGACACTTGAGTCAAAAACCAGTGAGGGTGATGTGGCCGTCTAGGATATCCTGGGAGAGAGAAGGCTAGTGTACAACATTAAAAGCTGGAGGCCCCTTGGAAATTCATTGAATTAGAGATGGGTGGTAAGCAGTGGGGCTGGGCCAGGAGCTGTTGCAAAGAGGCATGACAGGTATGAGGCCCCCCAGCTTCCTGGGTGTGTTGCTGAGTGTGCAGGCAGCCAGGTGGCTGGAGGGGAGAGCGCAGGGTACACAGTACTTCCACTGCTGTGGTACTTGTTTTGATAGAAAAGTCTTGAAGGCCATCCTGAGTTTTGTGGAGTTTTTTAAAGCTTTTTTCTTTTTTCTTCTTTTTGTTTCAAAAAAATTAAAAGCATCGCAAAAATTTGTCCATAGGGACCTGCCTGAGTAATTTGAGTGAAAGGACGTGATTCTTTGCTTTCTTTGCCCAAGATTTCAGGAAAAGGGGAATGGGGATGGCATGGGTGGGACCTGTTTGATGGGCAGCCCATCACCATCCTACTCCCTGGACAGAGGAAACATAACTCTTTTTTTTTTCTTTAAGATTTTATTTATTCATAGAGACACAGGCAGAGGGAGAAGCAGGCTCCACACAGGGAGCCTGACGTGGGACTTGATCCCGGGTCCCCAGGATCACACCCCAAGCTGCAGGTGGCGCTAAACTGCTGCGCCACCTGGGCTGCCCGGAAACATAACTCTTAGGTTGGACGTTAGCAATTTTGTTCTCTGATAAATCCACACAGATCTTGAGGAATTTCGGAACTACCTGGAAAAGCGTTTTGATTTTGAGCAAGTCACTGTGAAGAAATTCAGGACTTGGGCCGAGCGGCGGCAGTTTAACCGAGAAATGAAACGGAAACAGGCAGAGTCTGAGAGGCCCATCCTGCCGGCCAATCAGAAGCTCATCACTCTGTCTGTGCAGGATGCACCCACAAAGAAAGGTGAGTTGGGGCATGTAGATTTTATCTTTGGCAGATTGGTTATACTGTTGTTTTACTTGATGGTCGTAGAATGTATGCTTTGTGTGTAAGTTGTATTTATCTCAGAGCTTACGTTTACCTTATGAATGCAGAGGTGTACTCCGTTCACGGTCATGAGCCCCTAATTCAGTGAGTCGCTAACTTGGATGGTGTCAGGTCCCAAGTGCTAGCTTGCGGCAGGTCCTCACGCTGTTGCTGAGTTAGGCCTTCTTGTCACAGAGTTTGTCATTAATCCCAATGGGAAGTCCGAGGTCTGCATCCTGCACGAGTACATGCAGCGCGTCCTCAAGGTCCGCCCTGTTTATAATTTCTTTGAATGTGGTAAGTTTGACCTCCCCTCCCTCAGCCCTGAAGAATCCTACACCTTGCTGGGGTCATGGCTGGGGAGGCGGGAACTGACCAGTAACCCTACTGTGCTGGGTTAAGAGGTGAAAGGGCAGGGCAGGGAAAAGCATGCTGTAGGTGGGGGGTCGTTTTCACAGCAGTTTATCCCATCCGAGGGCAAATGCCCCTGCCTCCCTCTTCCTCTGTCCATATTCCCCCCCACCCACACTGTCCTCTCTTCCCTTGCTCTGAGAAAGGACCTCCTGCTGTGTCTCCACCTGTTCCCCCCTCAGCCTGCCCCCCCAGTGGATGAAGGGGCCTCAGGCCTGTGCTTCCCACCAGCCGTCTCCTGTGGCCTTCCTCATCACACTTTTGTGAAAACCAGTTTGTCTTCCCCTTGTAATCCTGAACCTAAGAGTCACTTGTTTGTATGTCGTTTCCTTGGCTTCCTGCATTTGCGGTCTCTGCTATTCACCGTCCTGTGTCCACCTTTCACAGACACGCTCCCTGTCCCTGGTAGCTTGGCCTCTGACCTCCTATTTTCTTCCATCTTACTAACCCGTGCTCCCCATTTTTCACAATTTTCCTGGCAAGCTCTCTGTCTGCTGACCAACTCTTGACCCTATCTCCAAGCCTCAGAGAGCCCTCATCTCTGCCTTCCAGCAGTAGCCCTTACCCTGCCTTGTCTGTTGGTGCTAGCAGATTGTATGTGTGCATGTGTGCACGCTTTTAATGTCTTGGCAAGTATTTTTAAAACCGTAATTTTAATTTTAAGAGAACCCAAGTGAGCCTTTTGGTGCCTCGGTGACCATTGATGGTGTGACCTATGGATCTGGAACTGCAAGCAGCAAAAAACTTGCGAAGAATAAAGCTGGTAATGTGCCTGCTTGTGTGTGTCAGACCCATGCTGCCCACTGTCTGCCTCTCCCCTTGGCTAGGGAGGGCTGGGGATGGGGCAGATCCATTCAAGTTATGTAATCATCTAACTTAGTTTTATTTATTTATTTATTTTTAATTTTTTAAAGATTTATTTATTTATTTTATGATAGACATAGAGAGAGAGAGAGGCAGAGACACAGGAGGAGAGAGAAGCAGGCTCCATGCCAGGAGCCTGACGTGGGACTTGATCCCAGGACTCCAGGATCGTGCCCTGGGCCAAAGGCAGGCGCTAAACCGCTGAGCCACCCAGGGATCCCCTAACTTGGTTTTTTAAAAGTATGTGCTCATTGGAAAAGACTCCTAGAGGAAGTAAAACGTGAGGGGAAAAAAACTAGGAAACTCCAACCTTCTCTGCTCTCTGGCAGCTGGGCCAGAATCTCTTGCCCTTGTCCCCACCGCCCACAGCCGACTGGGTCATGCTAGCATGTTCTGGAGTGGGCTTGGTAAAAACTGAGCAAAACGTGGGCATGCTAGGAGGTGACAAAGAGGTAGAACCTTACATTGTTGGCATTCTTAAGTGGTTTTTACACGTTTGAGGATGATTTCCTGAGTTCTTCAATCTCTAGATTTGGGACTGCCACTCACAGAGCCTGCGAAGGCCTGTGTTTTCCAGTTAAAATGGAAGCTCCTCTGCCTCACCATCAGGGTTACTTGGCCTCTTTTTGGGAGTGGAGTACATTTTAGGGTGGGTGTTGGGTGCACCCAAAGCTCTGGTGCCCACAGTTCGATTCTTAAGGTTTCTACCTCTGCTATGGTGTCTTCCAAAGCAGCTCTGCCCTGTACAAAGCATGAAGTCTACAGTTTTATCACATTCTTACCATGTTTGGGGATTGGTAACGGTGCTTTTGTTTACAAGACTCAAGAGTTTACGTTGGTGTTGCTTTTTGTGGTGTATGCTGAGGATGATCGGGAGGATATGTTACTTTCTGTCCTGCCTTCTGTGAGGCTGTACTGGGCTCACACGCTCCACCTCTCTCCAGGAAGGCCTGCTGTCCATACTAGAGAGATTGTACCAAAAGGCTTTCAGCTTAACAGATTGGTACTACTAAGGTCATGGGGCAGATAGCTCACGTGGGGCCCACTGTGAGAGTGGAAATGTCCTGGCAGTAGGCTCTGCTCTCCCCATGTGTGAGGATCTACTTCCTCTGTCTAGACCCCAGTTACTCTTTAGATACCTCACTTGGATGTCTTGCCAGCACTTATGACTCTATAGGGTCAGACTGCTGCCCCTCCCCTGTTCCCCAGCACCCCACACCGCCCCACTGCAATGGTGAGTGGCAGCCCTGCTCAGAAATCTGTACTCAGCATTGAGCCATCCCTCTGCTCTGTCCTGCAGACTCTTTTTCAAGAGTATCTGTCCAGTCTCTACTTTTCCCTCCCACACTCAGAGCAGCCTGCTCAGTGCTCAGGCCTCACTGTGTGGCCTGGGTCCTGGTGAGCCATTTGCCTGCACACCATCACCGTGATTTCTCTGAAGCAGATTTCTCCTGTCTTGTCTGCTACAAGTACCTCAGGGCAAGAGTACATATAACCTGGTGTGGCTTATAAGGCTGCTCAAAGCCTAACACTTGCCCCACTGCATCCTTTGCTCAGGATGTGCTCCTCCATCTTCTACTCTCCCTGCCTCTGAAGTCCTGCACAGGAGCCGACGTGCAGCTTGCTCTGGAGTTGGGAAGTGAGCTGGGCCCAAGCCCTCACCCTTGGAGTTTTTCTTTTTCATAGCCCGAGCTACGCTGGAGATCCTTATCCCTGACTTTGTCAAACAGACCTCTGAGGAGAAGCCCAAAGACAGTGAGGAGCTTGAGGTGAGTGTCAATCCTGCCCTGTCTGGAGCTGTGGCTCCAATGCAGTGTCTGCTCCCTGTCCCCCCTCCCCGTCCCCACCTACCCACCAGCCTATGCAGGTTATAGATTTAACCATCCAAACTCCAGGTGGTTTCATTTGTTCATATTTCATAAAAGGGGAAACTTGTTTTAGTTCCGGCAGGGGGAGATGTCACTTTTGTCAGATTTTTGTGTTCTGTGTCTTGTAATTGGTAGTGAAGAACGTGCAGAATAAGTGTATTTGGAATGAAGGCTGGCTGTCTCAAAGACTGGCTCCCACCACAGATCTATAGAGTCCCTAAGTTACGTTGTTTTTTGTATTAAGAACTGTTTAAAATTACTTGTAAATCCTTCTGGGAAATATGATTCTATGGTTACTTGTAGTGAAGGCTTTTCAAACTCTGAAGATGGTATTCTTTTTTATACCGGCTTTCTTGATCTCTATATACCATAAATTTTGCTCCTTTAAAAAACCATACTGTTGAGTGAATTTTTGTATATTCAGAGTTGTGTAATCATCACAATGGTCTAATCTTAGAATATTTTCATCTCTCTAAAAGGAAACATCATACCAGTTAGCAATAACTCTAATTTTCCCTGTCTCCCAGCCCCTCAACCCCTGGCAACCACTAATCTCCTTTCTGTCTTGCTGGATTTGCTCGCTTGGGACACTTCACATCAATGGAATTATGCGACATGTGGTCCTTCGTTGACTGGATTTTTTCACTTAAAACATGCTGTGTTAGCTGTGGGTTTTATCTGATAGAGGAAGTTTCCTTCTGTTTTGCTTAGTCTTTTTTTTCAGGAATGGATGTTGGATGTTGTCCAATGTTTTTTCCTGCTTCTATTTAGATGATTGGTTTTTGTCTTTTACTTTCCTCATAATGGTGGTATATTGCATGGGTTTCTGAATATTAAACCAACCGTGGATTTCGGAGATAAATCCCACTTGGTCACGGTGTACATAAGTTTTATGTATTCCTGGATATAGCATGCTGGTAATTTATTAAGGACTTTTGCAGGTATATAATGGATACTCACTTGTCTGTAGTTTTTCTTGTGTGTGGTGTTGGTGTTGAGGGAGTACTGTCTTTACAGAATGAGGTGGAAAGTTGTTTCTCTTCTTTTGTGTGGAATAGTTTGTGAAATGTCGGTATTGATCTTTAAACATCAATCCAGAATCCACCAGGGAAGCCATCTGAGTCTAGACTTGACTTTGAGGTTAATTACCAATTCTGTTTTTTTCACATTACTTCTCAGATTTCCTGCTCCTTTTTGAGCTTGTTTGGAGACTTTGTGTCTTTATAGGAATTTTTCCATTTGCTCTGGGTTATCTCATTCATTGGGATACATTTGTTCATAGTATATTCCCTCATGACTTGCTGCATTTTGGTAAGCTTGTGCTGCTCCTGCCTTTATTCCTGATTTTAGTAGTTTGAGTCTCTTTGCTCTTGGTTAGTCTAAAAGTTTGTTACTGTCTTTGATCTTTCAAAGATCCAACTTCTGGTTTTGTTTGTTCCTATTGGCTTTTTAATTTTCTGTTTGATTTATTACTGCTGTTTCATTTATTTCTGTATTTCCTTTCTTTGGCCAGCCTTAGGTTTGGTTTGTTCTTCTTTTCTAGTATTTTCAGGTTAGAGTATTGATTTGAGGTGTTCTTTTTAAATACTGGAATTTATGTCTATAAATTTTCTTCTGTGTATTACATTAACTGCAGCCCATAAGCTTTAGTGTGTTTTCCTGTTTTCATTCATCTCAGAGTGTTTTTTTTTTTCTTTTTTTTTTTTAAGATTTTATTTATTTATTCATCAGAGACACAGGCAGAGGGCCGAAGGCAGGCGCTAAACTGCTGAGCCACCCAGGGATCCCCATCTCAAAGTACTTTTCTACTTTCCCTTGTGATTTCTACCTTGAATCATTGGAGTCATTTTAGGAGCATTTGTTTTTCATATATTTGTGAATTTCCCAAATTTCCTTTAGTTTAGTTTCTTTTTTTTTTTTTTTTTTAAGATTTTATTCATTTATTCATAAGAGACACAGAGAGAGAGGGAGAGAGGAAGAGGCAGAGACACAGGCAGAAGGCAGGCCCCATGCAAGTCCATGGGACTCGATCTCGGGACTCCAGGATCATGCCCTGGACAGAAGGCAGGTGCCAAACTGCTGAGCCACCCAGGGATTCCCTCTTTTTTTTTTTTTTCTCCTCTTTAGTTGTTGATCTTTAATTCCAGTGTGGTTTGAAAACATAGTTTGTATGATTTCAAACCTTTTTTTGTTTTTAAAGATTTTGTTTATTTATTAATGAGAGACACAGAGAGAGAGAGAGGCAGAGACACAGGCAGAGGGAGAAACAGGCTCCATGCAGGGAGCCCAACGTGGGACTCGATCCCAGGTCTCCAGGATCATACCCTGGGCTGCAGGCGGCGCTAAACCGCTGCGCCAGGGCTGCCCGATTTCAAACCTTTTAAGTCCTTTTAAGTTCACTGAGACTTGTCTGATGACCTGTCTGCCCTGGAGAATGTTACATGTGTGCATGAGGTGAGTGTACTTCCTGCTGTTACTGGGTGAAGCAGATGTCAGTTAGATCTAGTTGATGTATGGTGTTTGGTCTACATCTTTATTGGTCTTCTGCCTAGTTCTTCTGTGGTGTTTTTTTGTTTTTTTCTAGAGAAAGAGAGCGTGTGTGTGCCCATGGTGGGGGGGGCTGGGGGCAGAAGGAAAGAGAATCCTAAGCAGGCTCCACACCCAGCTCACTTGATCTCACGACCCTGAGATTACAACCTGAGCCGAATTCAAGAGTCAGATGCCACCCAGGTGCCTTGTCTTCCCTGTTACTGAGAGTGGGTATTGGAGTCTCCAACTGTTACTCTTGAATTATTTCTCCCTTCACTTCTGTCCATTTTTGTTTCATGTATTTTGGGGTTGTTAGGTACATATATGTTTGTGGTATTGCGATATAATAAGAAATGTGTGGTCTTTGTTCTTGGTTCCTGGTACAGAGCATCTACAATATATTAGTATTTGCTTTTTGTTCCTAGTGTTTGTTATTGTTGTTGTTGTTTAGATTTTATTCATTTATTCATGAGAGACACAGAGAAAGAAGCAGGCTCCCCACAGGGAGTCTGATGTGGGAGTTGATCCCGGACACAGGATCATGCCCTGAGCCAAATGCAGATAGACGCTCAAGCACTGAGCCACCCAGGTATCCCTGGCCCTAATTCTTTAAAAAGCTGCAGGCTGATAAAGTAAATGGAAGGGTTTTTTAAAAAGATTTTATTTATTTATTTGAAAGAAAGAGAGCAGAGTTGGGGGAGAGGCAGAAGGAGAGGGAGAAGCAGACTCCTTGCTGAGCATGGAGCCCAACATTGGGCTGGATCCCAGGACTCAGAGATCATGACCTGAGCTGAAAGATGCTTCACTGACTGAGCCATCCAAGCATCTGGAATGTCTTGTTATTTTTAACACACTCCTTTCTTTCCTCCTCCTTCTTCTTAATTTTATGTATTTAGTTAATCTCTATACCCAGTGTGGGGCTCAAACACAAGACCCCAAGATCAAAAGTTGCATGTTCCACCAACTTAGCCAGCCAGGCCCCCTTCACACATGCCTTTCAGCCACACCTGAGTTTAGGATAATGAAGTGACTTTGGACCATCCCTTTGAATGGGAGCTGGTTGCCCATGGAATTTACCATAAAATTAGAGGGTTAGAGGTTTCAGGATGCTGCCACCACCACCACCACCACCACTTCCCCCTACCCCCCATATGTGTGGTGGGGAGGGCACTGGAGATTGAGCTAATCGCTAATGGCCAATTATGTAATCAGTTATGGCTGTGTAGTGAAGCCTTCATAAAAAAACAACCCTAACTGTGAAGGGGTTCGGAGAGCTTCTGAGTTGGTGAACACATTGAGGTGCTAAAAAAGATAGCATACTCAGGGAAGGCACGGAAGCTCTGTACCCCTTCCTTTATACTTCACCGTATTTATCTTTTTAATCTGGCTGTTTCTGAGTTATATCCTTTTGTGATAAACTGGTACTCCAGTAAATAAACTGTTGTCCTTGAGCTCTGTGAGCTGTTGTGGGAAATTATTGAAGCCGAAGTAGGTTTGGGAACCGCCGTTGTACAGCTGCTGTACAATGAAACACAGGAGAGGATGCCTGGGTGGCTCAGCAGTTCAGTGTCTACCTTCAGCTCAAGACATCATCCCAGGGTCTGGAGATCAAGTCCCACATTGGGCTCCCAGCGAGGAACCTGCTTCTCCCTCTATCTCTGCCAATCTCTCTGTGTCTCTCAGTAAATAAATTTTTTAAATCTTTAAAAAAAAATAAAAGACACAAACATAAGCGACAACCTGGACTTGAAGTTATTTAGCATCAGGTGGTGGCAGCAGTCTTGTGGGACTGAGCCCTTGAGTCTGCTCCAACTCCTGGCAGTTACTGTTTAGAACTGCTTGTGGAAGCTCACACATTTGGTGTCACAAATGTTGAAACTAGAAGTCAGTTTTTTGTTGTTGTAGTTGTTAAAGATTTTATTTATTTATTCATGAGAGAGAGAGAGAGAGAGAGAGAGAGGCAGAGACACAGGTAGAGGGAGAAGCAGGCTCCACGCAGGGAGCCTGACGTATGATCCCGGGTCTCCAGGGTCATGCCCTGGGCTGAAGGTGGTGCTAAACCGCTGAGCAACCCGGGCTGCCCCAGAAGTCAGTTCTGTTTAATGTTCATATAGTTAGGTCATTTTGATGGATAGACCCTTTATTATTATTAAATATCCTTTATAGTAACATTTTTTGTTTTAAAGTCAGTTTTGTCTGATATAGTCACTCAAACTCTCTTATTCTTTGCCATGTCTTTCCTTGTTTTTTACTTTTAGCCTAATAGTGACTTTGAATCTAAATCATGTCTTTTATAGGCAGCATATAATTGAGTTTTGTTTTTATCCTCTGTCAATCTCTGCCTTTTGAGCAGAGGGCTTAGGCAATTTTTTTAAAAAAGATTGCATTTTATTTTATTTTTAAAGATTTTATTTATTCATGAGAAACACAGAGAGGCAGGAACATAGGCAGAGGGAGAAGGAGAAGCAGGCTGCATGCAGGAAGCCTGATGTGGGCCTCGATCCCACGACTCTGGGGTCACACCCTGAGCCAAAAGCAGATGCTCAACTGCTGAGCCACCCAGATGTGTCTTTAAAGATTTGTTTGAGAGACGGTATGAAGGAGAGTGGGGGGAGCGGCAGAAGGAAGGAATCCCCACACACACTTCCCCACTGAGCCCGGACCTGCCCTGCTGGATCCCACCATCCATGAGACCATGACCTGAGCCAAAACCGAGTCAGATGCTTAACCAGTTGAGCCACCCTGGTGTCCCTAAAGATTTTATTTTTAAGTACTCTCTGCACCCAGTGTGGAGCTCGAACTCAACAATCCTGAGATCAGGAGTTGCCTGCTCCACTGATTGAGCCAGGCAGGCATCCTTTTGAATTCAGTTTATCAACTTTTTTTTTTTCCAGGAGGGTTGGGGTGCTTAGTCCATTGAAATGTAATTTCTGGGCAGCCTGGGTGGCTCAGCAGTTTAGCGCCGCCTTCAGCCCAGGGCATGATCCTGGAGACAGGGGATCGAGTCCCAGTGTCCCCACGTCGGGCTCCCTGCATGGAGCTACCATTACCTTTTGTAATATCCTCAATTTGTTAACAAATTGTTTTTTCCCCTTTTATTCTTCTTTCTGGGCCTCCCATTATTATGTAAGGTGATACATTCCCATGGTATCCCACAGGTCTCATAGACACGTAGACCTCATAGACACTGGCCTGTTTTGTTTTTTTGTTGATGTTTTGTTAAAATATTTTTCAGGGGATCCCTGGGTGGCGCAGCGGTTTGGCGCCTGCCTTTGGCCCAGGGCGCGATCCTGGAGACCCGGGATCGAATCCCACGTCGGGCTCCCGGTGCATGGAGCCTGCTTCTCCATCTGCCTGTGTCTCTGCCCCTCTCTCTCTCTCTCTCTCTCTCTCTCTCTCTGTGACTATCATAAATAAAAAAAATAAAAAAAAAAATATTTTTCAGACTGGGTATTTTTGATTTGCCTGTCTTCCCCCCTCCCCGCTACCCCCCCTCCCCCAAGTAGGCTCTGTGTCTAGAGTAAAGCCTAATAAATTTGGGGCTTGAACTCACCACTCTGAGATCAAGAGTCAGAAGCTCAAGCAATTGAGCCACCCAGGCATCCCTTCAATTTGCCTAAGTTTGCTGATCTTTCTTCTGACTGTTTGAATCTACTTTTGAACCCTCTGGTGAATTTTTAATAGTTTTTATGTCTTTATTGATATTCTGTTTGGTGAGATATTGTTCTTGTGCTTTCTTTTAATTCTTTCGACGTGATGTTCTGTTTGTTTCTTTAGTTCTTTGAGCATATTTATTATAGTGGATTTAAAGTCTTAGTAAGTCCAGTTTCCTCAGGGATGGTTTGTATTGACTGCTTTTCCCTATCTTGTAGGGCATATACATTTGTGTTTCATTTCATGTCTCATAAATTCTTTTGTTGAAACCTAGACATTTTAAATAATGTGGCAACTGTGGATAACAGGTTATCTCCCTTTCCCAAGACTTGTTGGCTTTGCTATTTTTGTTGCTGTCTATTTAGTGATTTTGTTAGTTTGCTAGGACTGGCATAATGGCTATCACAACCTGGGTGATCTAAACAACAGAATTTTTTGGCCTCATGATTCTGGAGGCTAGATGTCTAAAATCAAAGTTGTAAATAGGTTTGGTTCTTTCTGGGGCTGGGAGGAAAGGAAGTCTTTTAGGCCTCTCTCTGTCATTTGGAGATAGCTGTTGGAGATAACTGGTTTTGTCTCTGTGTTTCCAGATCTCCTCTTTATGAGAATAGTAGTCAGATTAGGGCCTACCCTAATGACCTAATTTTAACTTGATTGTCTCTGTAAGGAGCCTGTCTGCAAAAAACGTCACATAATGACGTACTGGGAATTAGAATTTCAACATATGAATTTGTTGGAGGGACATATTTCAACCCATAGCAGTGACTCTCCTAGACTATTCTGTGAAATCCAGATCAGAGATTTCCTGACCTAAACCAATATGTCTCCTAGCCTTTTCCAGTGGCCTCTTTATACATGTTGGGGGTGCAGTCACCTTTAGCGCTCTAGTAGTGGACAGCTATATTTTAGCCTTTATTTCCCACTTGCACAGAGCTTCTGAGTCAATCGTGTGAGAGATTTGGGCCTTCTTGGGTCTTTCCTGGGCATGCATGTGGCCATCTAGATCCCCAGATAAGTTGGAGCTTTTCAGTGTCCTTTATGGGCATCACGTTCTCTAGCTTTCCCCATTTATGTTTTCTGACCTGCCTCTTGCCTACCAGCTGGTATTCCAGCCTCAGGCAATTGCAATATGAAACAGTTGCCACTGATTATTTTTGACAAATTTCCTGGGGAATTGGGCTGTTCTGAGTGAGCTCTGAGTTGGGTCATGCAAAGGCAAGTTTTAAAATGGGGCTTTTCAGGTATGTCTGGGTAGCTCATTTGGTTGGATGTCTGCCTTCGGCTCAAGTCATGATCCCAGGGGCCTGGGATTGAGCCCCATGTCAGGCTCCCTGCTCAGCAGGGAGTCCACTTCTCCTCCTTCTTCTGCTCCTGACCCCCCTCATGCTTGTTCTCTTGAATTCTCTTTCTCAAATAAATAAATAAAACCTTAATAAAAAAAAAAATGGGACTTTTCTATAGAGCTGCCAGCGCCTGGGCCAGATAGCAATGGTTCTTTGGGGTTGGGTTGTTGGGGAACCTTCGTGCCTTTTTCAGTGGCTGTGAGGCTGCTCAGGCTACCACAGAGCTGGGAAGAGGAGATAGGAATGGGTCAAGTTAAAATGCTACAAAGCTCATTGACTTGCCAAGATTCAGCCATTTTTTTTGAATAAATGCTTCTCAGATTGCCTTTTAATTTCCAGAATTTTGAAAAACTTGATTCTGACAATTTAGTCAGCATTCTTGTTGATTCTATGGAGGAACAAATTTTAGAGGTCCCTTATCCTGCCCCTCTGTAAGTGCTTCAGGATGCATTAAAATTTTTTTCTAATCTTTTTAGACAGATGCTGTTATAAAATATGGTAAAGTGCCCATCACAGTGTTAAATGTGTTCCGTGCTTCATTGTTGTAGATGAGCAACAGGTCACAAAGCCCATTCAGCAGACATAATCTCAAAAGGATTAGCTCCTCCAGGAAAAATCACATTTTCAGCCTAATTTCTAAATAACCCAACTGTGAACAGTGGTGTTCAGGGAGGCTTCCAAGGCATGTTGGAGAACCTTTTACCGAGACCCCTCCTCACAGCCTGCCAGGGCCCTTAGGGTCTGTTGTCGTGCTTGATGATATGTGGGCTCTGTTGGTTGCACTGCACTGTCCTCTGATACAAGGTAGCAGAAGCTGGAAGGGTAACTGTGGTTCTGGTGCAGGGAGTCCACCTGTCCTGGGCCGAGGCTGCCTTTTAGGAGGATGGAATTTTGCTTTATCCCAGCAGCTGATCTGAGCAGGCTTTGCTGTTGATCCCTGGTCGGGAGGGGGACAGGGGTGTGGGGACAAGGTGTCTGACCAGTCTCAGCTTACCGGACCCACACCCCCTCACCTGTGGCTATTATTGGCTTGAGAAAGTTTTGACATGTTGAGATAATAGTAAATTCTCCAGGGTTAGTAGAACAGCAAGGGTTAGGAATGCCTTCCCTTGGCTTCAAGATAACATCCAAGACAGTCTCTATTTAGTGTTTTGGCTTCTAAGGTACCAGCATCTTGTTTGTTTGGTGGTTGCATCAATAAGCAGTTCAGTCCAGTTTTTAATCTAGAAGTCTCTGCTTGCTCTGTCTATGGTTACTTTAGTGTTTGGCACCATTGTATTTCCCTAAGCGGGGACCACCCAGTTTCATTCTGGTCAGCACGAGGACCCAGGGGTGCGTTCCATGCTCTCCCACCCTTGACAGGACATGTGTGTTGCAGAGTGGCCTGTTGCTCCAGTTCCCTGCTCTGTCCTAGCTGCCCTTTGTAGTCCTTCCACCTGCATTGTGGCCTCCTCATATGTGGCCATGCAGTGAGATGTGCACCTGGAGGGCTTCAGCCTTGCCCCAGACTGTACCACCAACCCTGTCACTGCCTCACACTTGGTGATCAGAGGACACTTGGTGATTAGAGGCTGGTAGTTCCCTCATTTGTTGGAGGCGCATGGTTTTGATGATGACCGGTTGGCAGTCTTTGTGCTTGGTTCTTTGATCGTCCGCCTTTCTTCCTGCCCTGAATCTGCGAGGTCACTGGGGCTACAGCCTCTTCCTTGGAGCCTTTCCCATCTGGGCCTCTAATGAGGCATTTGCCTTAGGCATCTGCCATGACAAATGCTGTGGGTTTCTGGAATTTGTGCCTCAGGTTGTACTGAATAGTAGTTAAAATTCAAGTTCTGGCCATGTACTCTGGGGCTCTTCTGAAAAGTGAGGGATCTTTCCAGAAATGATCTCAGAATGTAGCCTGAGAAAGAATTTCCCAGGTGGAGGAGGCCACATGGGCAGCTTGGAAATCCCAGGTAAAAGTTCCCTCGTACATATAAGGGGCTTTTCAGTGCTGGTTCTCCAGTTCTCTAACACTAGTGAGGTATCTACAACTCTTCTCAGTTCTCACAATGTCTACGTGGCACTGGCTTAGTCCCACAAGACTGCCCACACTTCACATTCCAGCCACAGATGGGGTGCCCAGGCCACCCACATTAGCCAGCCTACTGCAGATTCAGGGGTTCCCATGATTTCCCTCAGGCTCATTAATTTGCTTAAACTAGAACTTTTTTATTTATTTTATTTTTTTATTTTTATTTATTTTTTTATTTTATTTATGATAGTCATACAGAGAGAGAGAGAGAGAGAGAGAGAGAGAGAGAGGCAGAGACATAGGCAGAGGGAGAAGCAGGCTCCATGCACCGGGAACCTGACGTGGGATTCGATCCTGGGTCTCCAGGATCATGCCCTGGGCCAAAGGCAGGCGCCAAACCGCTGTGCCACCCAGGGATCCCAAACTAGAACTTTTTTAGAATTTGCTCTCAGAACTCAGGGAAACACCTTATGTTTACTGGTTTATTATAAAGGATACAAATGGACAGTCAGATGAACAAGTCCTTAATTGTGTTTGGTCTTTCTAATGACCAGTCCCATCATAAAGGTCCCATCCTGAAACTACCAGGGTTCCCCACATGCCCCTGCCCCTAGCCTTCTCATTGCCATAAACTCAGGTGAGGTCCAGAGGCTCTCTTAAATAACCAGAGCTACTCTTGTCATTCAGGAAATTCTAAAGGTTTTAGGAGCTCCATGCCAGGAACGCAATACAAGTACCAAGTAAGAGTCCAATGACCCAAAAATGTCCTTATCCTCTTTTTTCTCACTTGGAATTTAATTGTATATGTGCACGTATACACACACATTGTCTTTTTCCCTTGTTTAAAATTTTTATTTTATTTATTTATTTATTTTTTTTATTTATTTATGATAGTCACACAGAGAGAGAGAGAGGCAGAGACATAGGCAGAGGGAGAAGCAGGCTCCATGCACCAGGAGCCTGATGTGGGATTCGATCCCAGGTCTCCAGGATCACGCCCTGGGCCAAAGGCAGGTGCTAAACCGCTGCGCCACCCAGGGATCCCTTGTTTAAAATTTTTAAAGATTTTATTTATCTATTCACGAGAGACACAGCTGCAGAGACACAGGTGGAGGGAGAAGCAGGCTCCATGCAGGGAGCCTGATGTGGGACTTGATCCTGGGATCACACCCTGAGCCAAAGGCAGACACTCAACCGCTGAGCCACTCAGGTGTCCCCCTTGTTTTAAAATTTGTCAGAGAAAAAAATAGCTTCTCTGTCAGGTTGGATGAGTTACAGCAGCACAATCCTGACTGAAATGAATTGCTGTCTTGCTCCTAAAGAATTGTGACAGTGTTTGTATCACACTCTTCTGAGTAGCTCAGCAGGTGGTGACTTATCTCCCCCATGATGCTTCTCTGGAGGTGGGGGCAGCTTTTCCTTCTTGTGTGAGCTCCAGGTGTGGATGCTGGTTCTTTGGGAGTTCTTGCTGTGCACTGCTGTCCTTGAGACACAGTGACACAACGTCCATGCACAGTGGTGGCATGAATATAGAATGTCTGGAGTTTGAGAGCTGCCATGGAAGCAGAGGCTCAGGGCAAGGCGTGTTTGGTATTCATTGAAAAGGCAAAAGCAGGTGACCAGAACTGGCACCATGCCTCTTTATAAGACCTGGGGTGATTTCTTCTCAGTATGTTATTGCTTTTCAGATAGCTGTTGGAGGTGGTTGGTTCATGGTTATTCTAGAATTTACTTGTGAGTGATCTGTTGTTTTTGCCTTTTTGTTTTTTTCCCCAATTTATTTTTTAATTTATAGAGAGTTACAGGTACTTTTTAGAGGAGTTTTGAAACGTGTATAGTTTTGTTACGTAACCCACAGTACAGTCAAGCAGAACATTTTCAGATCTTCTCCCATCCCAGTTCTCTCTTTTCACCTGGTAGGCGCTGAGCTGCCTCCCTAGGTTAGCCAGTTCCCAAATGTCTTAACAGTGGAGTTACAGGGCAGATGGCCTTAGAACCAGGCTCCAACTCAGTGATGCACCAACTGTTTTGGTGCCTGTGTCAGTGTTTGGGTCATTTTTGCTGCTGAGCATGCCCACCACAGGGCAGTGCTGGGTGTGTTCTTCCTTCTTGACTGAGGAGTGTTGAATGCATTTCTAGTTTTGGGTGGTTAGCACTTGTTTGCTATGAGGCTGTCCAGGTTTCCATGTGAGCATAGATAAGCACCCAGAATGGCTTTGCTGGGCTATTCGGTAGCTGTGTGTTCAACTGGATGCCTTTACACATCTGTAGGGAGCAGCATGTATGTGTGGGTCTGTCTCTGTGCTCAGTTCTGCCTCCTTGATCTGTGTCCTTTCACCAATGCCACATCTTCTTGAGGACATAATTTTTTTTTTTTTTTTTTTTTTTAAGATTGGTTTATTTAAGAGAGAACAAGCCAGTGAGTGTGGTGGGGCAGAGGGAGAGAATCCCAAGCAGATTCCATTGAGTGTGTAGCCTTGTGTGGGCTCGATCTCAAGACCCTGAGATCATAAACCCAAGAGTCAAACGCTTAACCAATTGTGCCACCCAGGTGGCCCCGATGACATGAAATCTTGAAATCAGATAGTGTAAACCCTCTAACTTTGTTCTTTTTCAAAACTACTTTTCGGTTATTCATGTTGCTTTGCCCTTCCATACAGAAACAGTATGTCAGTATGGAAAGTTCTGTTGAGATTCTGATTGGAATTGTGTTACATCTGTAGATAAATTCGGGGAAGATGGACTTCTAACAGTATTGCATCTTTCAGCTCACAAGCCCGGTATGTCTCCCCATTTTAAAAAAAATGTCTCCCTAATTTATTCATTCATGAAAGACACACAGAGAGAGGTAGAGATATAGGCAGAGGGAGAAGCAAGCTCCCTGTGGGGAGCCTGATGCGGGACTCGATCCCAGTACCCCGGGATCACGCCCTGGTCCAAAGCAGACACTCAACCACTAAGCCACCCAGGCGTCCCTGTCTCCCCATTTATTGAGGTTTTCTTTCATGTCTTGTATTGCTGCTTGGTCATTTCCAGTGTGTAGATCCTGCACTCATTTTCTTAGATTTAGATGTAAGTATTTCCATACAGGTTTTGGAGCTATTGTGGGAAGCACTTTAGTTTCAGTCTTGACTGTGGATTGCTAATATAGAGAGATGGAATGTTCTGTCTGTATGTTGACTGTGTGTCTTGCAGCTTTGCAAACTGTGTTACTAGTTAATAGCCAGTAGTTTTTCTGGAGATTTCTTTGGAATTTCTGTGTACAGACCAGGTTGACTATGATTAAAGATGGTTAGGTTTCTTCCTTTCCAATCTAGATGCCTTTTATTTCTTTTTCTTGGATGATGCTCTTACTGCAAGCTCCATTACACATTGAGCAGCATTGGGGAGAGTAGACATCCTAGTCTTGTTCCTGATCTTTGGCAGGAAGCACCCAGCCTCTGACCACTGAGTGTGAAGTCAGTTGTTGGTTTTTTGTCAGTACCTCTTAGGTCAAGGAAAGGTTCTTCTTCTGTTCTTGGTTTGTTGAGAGTTTTTATCATGGAAAGGGTGTTGCACTTTGTCAAGTGTATCTGTATCTCTTGATATGATAAGGCTTTTTCAAACTTTTAAGTTGTTGATAATGAATTATGTTAATTGGTTTTTAAAAACTGCATTTCTGGGGTAAGTCTTCCTTGGGGACAGCATATTTATGTATTGCTGGTTGTGAATTGCTAATATCATTGAGGATTTTGACACCTGTGTTCAAGGGAAATCAGTTTGTTGTTTTCTTTTTGTCTGATATTAATAATGTGTTGCTACTAACATCATAAGATAAATTGGCAATGGTCTCTTCTTGAGGTTTTTGAAAGATTCTCTAGAAGTGGTGTCATTTTTTCCCCCCTTAAATGGTTGGCAGTTATCACCAATGAGGCAGGTCATCTGCACGTGGAGTTTTCTCTACAGGGAAGTTTTAACTACAAATTCAACTTCTTGAATAGGGCAATTTGAGTAGTTTGCATTTTTCAAGGAATAGGTCCATTTTCTCTAAGTTGTTGAATTTATGGGTGCTGGGCTGTCTGTGGTACTCCCTCAGGTTCCTTCAGTGTCTTAAGCACCGAGTATCCGGCCGGGCTTCTGCTGTACTGTCGTCTGTGGGTCACTTCTACCTTTTGTGTGGTGGTTCCTATATGCCCTTCGCAGGTTAACCATCAGCAACATGTGGCTGTGGCACCAGCGCAGGTAGTTGTGGTGTGGGTGTTTGCCAGCAGCTGTTGGATGTCTTTGGCTTCTGAGTGTGTGTGTGCCTCTGCTCTTTCAAGGAGGATCCTGGGCACACAGGTGGTTCTCCACCTCTCAGCTTGACCACAGGTCCACAGCCCAGGTGCTGGCTGCTGGTTAGAGACTGGGTTCTCATAGATTGGGTGAGAGAGCCAGTCACTGCCGATGCGTCAGCTACTGGCCAGCCATTGAGGATGGGTCTAGGACCTGACATCTTGGTGAATAACTTTCCCTGGAAACTGATCCACGCTGGTACAGATATTTGGAAATGGAGGTATCTTGTGTGGACCTATTGGAAGACAATAACCAAATGAGGGCAGTTAGCTTTTCAGCTCACTAAAGTCTGCAATCTTCCTCAGAAATAGCACCTTGCTCTCCTTGACTCAGTCATAGTGAGTCTCTGCTGGAGAGAGAAGAACCCCTGCCTCCCTGCTCTGAGCAGCAGTGTTGTGTTCTTACAAGAAGAGGGAGGGAGATGGAAAAAAAGGCCATGTGGAGATAGGAATGATGCTGCCACAAACCAAGGAAAGCTTGGGGCCATCAGAACCTGAGAAAGTCAAGGAAGGATCTCCCTAAGAGGTTTCAAGGTGGGGATGCAGCCCCTTGACTCCTTGCTTTTGGACTTCTGACCTCCAGAATTGTGAGAAAATAAGCCACCCACTTTGTGATACCTTGTTACAGTAGCCCCAGAAGCTCAGCAGGTGCCACTAGGGAGGTGGGCTATGCTGGGTGGGCTAGGCCACATCCTCCATTCACTGGCGTGGCTCGGCAGAGGCCCAAGCATGGTTGGGGTCACAGCCACTTCCTGGCTGCTGCCTGCCTGCCTCTCTTGTATAGAATTTCCCTTTTTCCCCCTAAATGGGTTATGTGGTTTCTCATGAATGCTTCTTAGTTGTTCTGTTCTCTGGTTATAGTGACTGGTCTCAGAGCCGGGACGGGACGACTTTGTGTTTGAAACAGGAGCCAGACCAGGCCCTTTGCAGCCTTTAGGGAGCTTGCCATTTTTAGAGTCGTTTCTGTCTGACTTACCTTCTCTCCTATAATCTCACGATGATCTTCAATTTTTTTTTTCTAAGGTTGTCTGTCTTTAGATTTCTAATTGTCTGATCAGACTCAGATTCAGAAAAGGCTTCCCGGCAGCACCAGGCTCTGCCACCATCACAACATGTTCTCTCCAACCTAGCACAGTGCTGCTCGTCCTGTCTCAGGGGGGCAGCTGAACACTGAGGTGGGGGTATGAGGTGCTCCTTGAGGCAATAAAGAGGACAGGAAATTTCTGGAGGAAGCAGACAGCATGGGGAACAGCTCCGCGCGGCCAGTGGGCTAGGTCTAGCACTTAGGAGTGGCTGCTTTGTTTTGTAGTATTTTAACCACATCAGTATCGAGGACTCACGGGTCTACGAGCTGACCAGCAAGGCCGGACTGTTGTCTCCCTATCAGATCCTCCACGAGTGCCTTAAAAGGTAGGGTGGGTGCCTTCCCTTCTGAGTAGGGGTGATGGGGGCTTCTCTTTTGGTACCCAGTGTCTTTATTAGCCATTTATCCTAGCTTAAGAGCTAGGAGGTTAAAGTCTGAGCCATTGCAATTGTTCCATGTGTGCACAGAAGCCCCTCGTGTCTGGTGGTCAGTCAGAGCCTGTGAGATCAGATGAGGTACACAGAAAATGTCCTCCCCTCTTCAGCTGAGAAGCAGTTTGGGGAGAGGGTTGGCACTGTCTTCAAAGGGCCTTTCAAAGACTTTCCTGAAGCTGCCATTTCCTCCTCCTCCTCAGCCAATGTCATCTGTTGTCTATACTTTTTCTTAAAGAAACCATGGAATGGGTGACACATCCATCAAGTTTGAAGTGGTTCCTGGTAAAAACCAGAAGAGTGAATATGTCATGGCGTGCGGCAAACACACAGTGCGCGGCTGGTGTAAGGACTGCCTCCTTCACTTCCTGCCACCCCACCACAATTTCCAATGACTGCTGGGGAGATGGCACCCTGCCGTGTGGCCTCTCTGGGAGCCTGAGCCTCTGTGGCTTGGTCTTGGGCCACTGCTCTGGCGTCACCCGAGCTCCTGCCTTGTGTGCTGACTGCCTGCGATGGTGTCCACTAGCATCTCCTCCTGACCTCTGAAGGCCAGTCAGCCTAAGGCAGGACTGTGGTAGTCCTGCCTGCACCATCCCCATCCTCCTAGTCTGGGCTTGGGCTGGTATTTGGGTTAGACCGTGTTCCCTTCCTGCCACCCGTGCCCCCATCCAACCCATGGTCCCTGTGGCCAGAGGAGGGGTGTCCCGGAATGGCAGCAGAGTTGCTGCCCTGCCACACTCTGTGTCGTCCTTCCCCCTCTTGTTGAACATGCCCTCAGCTTGGGGGGTGGGAGGACAGCAGGTATGTTCCTGTTTAGGAAAGGTGGCCATGTTGACAGCTGTATGTTAGGGACTCCCTTTCCACATTTCATCTTCCTTCCTCACAGGTAAGAATAAGAGAGTTGGAAAACAGTTAGCCTCTCAGAAAATCCTTCAGCTGCTGCACCCACATGTCAAAAACTGGGGGTCTTTGCTGCGCATGTATGGCCGTGAAAGCAGCAAGATGGTCAAACAGGTAATGGGGCCCCTCCCCTGGGCCTAGGGCAGCCTCTGTTTCTCATCCTCCTCCCACCCCGGAGCACCTGTCTGGGGTCCCACTGTCACAGGGACAAAGTTGGGCAGCTGTGCTCTTGTTCAGCACCACCTCTTAGGCACTGCTGGGCCTTCATTGTGACCTCTGGGAGGTGGCAGGTCGTTGGTGCTGTTTCTTCCTCCCTGAGAAGCCTGGGCCTGGCACTGGCTGTGTGGGGATGGCCCATTCTGCAAGAGGTGTAGGTGGTGAGTGATGCCAGCCCCAGTGGAGAGGAAGCTTCTGAGCTGAGCCCTGCTGTTGTGCCCTCACGGGGCTGGGAGCCCTGGGTTTAATTTGAGGACCCCTAGGAGCTTGAGGGAGAGTAAGAGATGCAGGGCAGCTTTTCTTGGCTATGAATACTGGTTTACCTTTGCTAAACTGTACAGGTCATGTTTGGTATCTGCTGTTTTGCCGAGGTCGTGAGATTTAAACCAATACCCTTAGGTTTGTGTGCTTTGTGGGGTGGAGGGAAGTACTGTGAGGCATTTATGTTTTTGTTTTGTTTTGTTTTTTAAGATTTTATTTATTTATTCATGAGAGACACAGAGGGAGAGAGAGAGGCAGAGAGACAGGCAGAGGGAGAAGTGGGCTCCATGCAGGGAGCCTGATGTGGGACTCAATCCTGGTTCTCCAGGATTGCATCCTGGGCCGAAGGTAGGCACCAAACTGCTGAGCCACCTGGGGATCCTGTGCGTTTATGGTTTTTAATTTTTCCCCTGGTTTCCAGAAACAGTCTGAATTATTGGCACCCCAGTAGGAGTAGGGGTGGTCATTGTGGCATCCCTGAAGAGGCCCTTGTTTTGGACTTGACAAGAGAGGGTGAAGGAGGGGACACTGGGCCCTTAGGGTGTGCTTCAAGGAACTTCAAGATAGGTGTTACTGAGAAAACTTGGATGCAGTGCAGATGAGGTTGACTTCCGCCTCTATGTGCCTTACTTTTGTGCAGCATCTTGCTTGGGCTAAGATTGAGAGAGAAAGCCTGCTTTCTCTTTCTCATTCTCTCCCCATGAATGGAAACCTTCCCTCGGTTGTAGGGCTAGGGTCCAGTCTAGGCACAGCCCCAGCATGCATCTTTTGGAAGGCAGGTGGTGTCTGACACTCCAAGGCATGGCAGGCGTCCTTAGAGATGGCTTCTTACCCGAGGAAGGGACAGCTTGGTCCTGCGCTGGAAGCCATAGGGCATGCAGACACGTAGAGAGCATGTGTCTAGGTTGATGGGCTTCCAGCTGGGCCCCAGTGCCAGGGTGTGTCCCATCTGGCAGTGTGCCGTTCTGCTGGCTGAGGCTGTGCTGTGGTCATTACATCCTGAGTGCCCAGTGCCGATGGCAGGAGTGGAGGCAGGTGGGTGCCAGGGTACTTGCCTTATGAAGCGGGGAGGCCGTGGCTGCTGCTTCCTGCTGAGGGGGAGGCAAAAGTGAGGATGGCATGCTCAGAAGGTGAGCTGGGCAGCCATGGACTGGTCTATGTTCTCTGAGGTGCGTCAGCCTGCTGGCCACAATGTGTTGATGAGGCCTGCCCTGGGCACTCCTGAGAGTGAGGCACTGTGCTCCCCCAGGAGACCTCGGACAAAAGTGTGATTGAGCTGCAGCAGTACGCCAAGAAGAACAAGCCAAACCTGCACATCCTGAGCAAACTGCAGGAGGAGATGAAGAGGCTGGCCGAGGAGAGGGTGAGCATGCAGGCTTGGCCGGCACCACAGGCCACGGCTCCTCCATGCCCTCATCACCTTGCCCTCAGTGGAGGGGGGGCCGTTGAGTTAAAGGCCAAAGGGGAAAAGTGGGGGCGGGGGCAGGTGCGGGGGGAATCAGCCTCCAGGAACCCATTCCTGGCTCCTCAATACCTTGGTAGTGCTCCTCTTTCCCAGTGAGTCCTCAGCACTTCAGAGTAGATTTCCTTTTTCTTGGATTTCAGCATTCATGACACTTGAATCCAATTGCTTCATCTTTTAGTAATTATTATAGAGCTATCTGCCTGCGGTTGTGAAAGGCCCAGGCTTCTGGCCATTTCCACTCAGTATCAGCTATATGAAGGCAGAGATAGTACACCCACCAGGCCTCCCTTATTCAGGGTCCTGTGGGCAACAGATTGCCATCCTGGACCTCTTCCTTGGGTTCTTGGCATTTCTGGGAGGAAGGAGCATGTTTCACAGAACAGTTGAACCCGGGTAAGGCTCCGTCCTGGTGAAGCTTCCTAACGCCACCAGTCTGAGTGGTTGGAGGCTAGGATCTCTTTAAGCTGTAGGATTTGCCAGGGCCTGTGTAAAACCCTGAGAAAGGGGTATCTGCTGTCTGTTTGGTCTGTCTGGCCCAGAAGATGCCACACTCTTGCCCTCGAGTTGGAGTGGGGAGAGACCCACCCATGTGGCTTGTTCCCAGTGGCTGTAACTTCCTTGGCCTTTTACTTTTGGGTGTGTGTTCTAATTCCCAGGGAAGCAGTCCTCTGAGACGTCATCCAGGGAGACCCAGCCAGCCCCCCCATCCAGCCCACTCCTCAGGCCTCCCCTCCCTCCACCTGGCACTGCAGAGCCGTGGTGCCCTCCTGCTTCAGAGGCTACCTGGCACCAGTGCGCTGAACTCCCTGTCCCCCACCGACACACCTCTACCCCTTGTCTCCGGAGCCTCTTGCCTGA
The DNA here is from genome assembly GCF_003254725.2 of Canis lupus dingo. Taxonomy (NCBI): domain Eukaryota; kingdom Metazoa; phylum Chordata; class Mammalia; order Carnivora; family Canidae; genus Canis; species Canis lupus. The sequence continues at coordinate 28,482,118 of NC_064268.1, read as the reverse complement.
GATTGGGCTGGGTCACGTGTTCCACATTGTTGGCATCCCTGATCTTTGTTGTTCTTCCAGGAGGAAACCCGGAAGAAGCCCAAGATGTCTATAGTGGCATCTGCGCAGCCTGGCGGCGAACCCCTGTGCACTGTGGATGTGTGAGGGAGGCGGCAGGGCCAGGCGCGGGAACTGGCAGCTCTGCCGCCAGGGACACCACGCGCCGCTCACTCTGCAGCCTCAGGCCTCTGATCGGAGTTCCCCCCCTGCGGCCAGGCATCCTGAGGCCCAGGCCAGAGGGGTGGGGCTCTGTGCGCGGGGACAGCAGGGCCATGCAGCTCTTCTTTGGGGGCTGCCCACAGGTCTGAGTGGACGTGTTCAAGGACGGACTCCGCTTGCCCACACAGGTGGAAGCTAGGAGCTTGGCATGGCTGTGGATGACCTCTGCCTCTGTGGACTTGCTGCAGACTGGTTTATGAAGGTTTCCATGAGTGTCAGTATGTTACCTGCACAGACAAGAAGCGACAGACTGAGAAGGCAGTGGCTGAGCCCTGTGGCGCCCACCTGTGCCCAGGGCCCCCTCCGGCCACCGCAGCGGTCTGGCATCCCCTCCCCTTCCCTACCTCCTGTGTTTTCCATTTTTCTCTGAAAAGGTTATAACAGGAAGGAGTAATTTAGACCTTTTTGGCTTAAAATAAACACAATTTTAGAATCAATTATTTTTCAGAGACTAGGCGAGCCCTCAAGGTGATTCTTTTCCATCCTTGAAACATGCTGCCAGTGTATGAAGTCTGCAGGTCCCCGCCTGGCTGCCGGCCCTGGCCCTGGGCTGGCATGTGGTCCATTTTTTCTGAGTAAGTCTTAATGTCCTAAAAACACGTCTTCTTAGACACGGAGGCCCCTCACCCTCACTGGCCTCTGGCAACTTTTTACTCAAGATTTTTGCACAGTCAAGTCCATCTGTCCACCCATCAATTTTTAAAGCTTTTATGATATTTTAGCATTTGAGAAGAAACTTTTACAGTGAGAGTAGAAGGTAGATTTGGAATCACGTAGCAGATATAAAAAGTTAAGCATTTTAGCACGAGGATTTTAGAAGAAACAAGGACCCTCCGTGCAATCCATCCGTGATCACAAAGTGGCGCTCCTCTCCAGAGCTGGCACAAGCACACGGAGGGCAGCGGGCTTCCCTGTGATGATGGCTTCGCTGGATTTCAAGGGCAGCTGCCCTGTGCAGCCAGGCCTCATGGCCACCTGGTCTGACCAGCAGGCTGTGCTCTCCCAGTGGCTCCTGTGGACAGGTGTTGGGTAGGTGTGTCCCTGCCTTGGGGCCCCGGGTTGTCTGCACGTGCAAGGTAGTTACGGTAGCTATCCCCTCCCTGTCTGGAGGGCCTGTTCAGGGTGCCGTGCACTCCTGGTGCACAGTGGGCTGCAGGGTCCCATCCCACGGGTGTGCCTGTTGTCCATCACGTCCCCCATGGTTGGTGTTGATGGCATTTGTTTTCAGGCAGACAGACCGTCAGTCTTGTGTGCCACCCACAGTGTATCCCTCCCTTACCACCGATGTGACTGAGGTTGGCTTCTGTGTTGACCTTTATAAAACCCTCAAATCAAGTTGCTGTAATTAGACACTTGCTTCTGTCTTGCCTCCTGTCTGCAGCTGTGAATAATCATTTGACTGTGACCGTTTGCCCTCACAACAGCCAGATGCGCCATCGTGAACCAAAGCTTCGTGCACACGTGTTAGCTAGAGGCAGCGAGCCCTGCTGCAGCCTTCCCCTGTCCTTCCTTTGTACCCCCCCACCCGTGTGGGTACGAGTGTTGTGTGCACACAGCCATGCCGTGGGGGCAGAGGGCAGGGAGAGCCTGTGCTAATGCCACCCACCTCGCCACTGGCCATCGTGCACCTTCCAGGTGGTGGCTAAACTATGGCTGTAAGGGTGAGCCTTGATTGTCTGCATAAAGCAAAACTGTCCCAAAAGGGAATGACTGCTGTTTCTTTCTCATAACCATGCGAGGCTCTGGGGCTTCTGGATCCTCTGCTGGCCAGAACTACCCCCTCCGGTCTGCCCTGCAGAGCTGAGGCATTTGCCTGGACAGTGCTCCTGCAGCAGCTGGGCAGTGTCTGTCCTGTTCCCCCTGGCCCAGCTCCAGTGGCTTCCCTCAGGGGGTGTAGGAAACTTCGACAGACCATGGGGCCCTACCCCTGCCATTGCTCCAGCCCACCTGTACAGCTGGCCCTGGGCCATGAGATCCACATCTCTGCCTCCCTGTTGCTGTGGGCACACTGCTGTGACCTGCAGCTGTGCCAGAGGCTGGTAGTTGGCTAGTGGGAGCTGGGGGCCCAGACTTGGGCTGCTCCAGGTGCTTTGAGAGCCTTGTCCCCGACACCTGCAGTGGGGGGCAGGAGGGAACCCACATGCTGGAACTCTGAAGCTCTCATCACAATAACAGCAACGGTTCAGCAATTGTTTATTCTCGCTCTGTACCCCAGTTAACCCAAAAGGAACCTGGGGGTGGTTGGAGGGAACAGGCTCCAGGTGGACCCTGAGTGGGTCAGCCAGGTTTTATGTTCTCTTGGTGCTGCCCGAGTGTCCTGAGGCAAGGCAAGGACTTGAAGAACCCCTTGGCTCCCACTCCAGTGATACAGAGGGCCCCATTCTGAAAGGGTTTCTAGCCAGGGACCTAGCAAGAGGCAGCAGCCCTGCTTTCCTCCTGCACAGTGTCCTCTGGGGGCCCAGGTGGGGGCTGGGCTGGAGAGTCCTGGAGTGCCAGGGCACCCGTGCCATTGGGGTGTTCCACCCTCTCAAACAGGATGAGCATCTCACAATGCGGGGTCTGCGGGAACAGGTCCACAGCCACAGCCTTGACTGGCCGGAAGGGAACACCCTTCACCCGGTTAGATGGGGCCCTGCAAAGGCTGTGGTGAGAGAGGAGGGTCAAGGTCAGCCACATGGATCCAGCAGGTCCCAGGGCCACCCCAGGCACCCCCACCTCACACTCACTCCACAAAGTTGCCCATGGCCGCTCGGGGATTGCAAGAGACATACAGGAGCCGCTTGAGGTTCTCAGCTCTTCGGACGGCCAGGATCACTTTAGAATCTGAGGAAGTCCAAACGGGATGGGCCTCAGGCCCAAGGCTGCGTGGCCTGGTGTGCCACCCTCTGGCATCCCTGCCCCCCTCTTCCCCATAAGGCTCCGATGGAGGCCACTTACGCAGGCCAGCACGGGGCGGGTCCAGGATGGCAACGAGCTGCTGGGAGGCCAGTCTGCTCACCAAAGCGGGCACCAGGTCCTCAGCTCTCCCACAGTGGAACTCCACGTTGCTCAACTCTGTACAGGACACCATAGTCCTGTCACAGGGGACCCAGGATGCCTTACCCCCACAAGGCCTGCCTGGCCACAGGTGCATTTTACGAAAAGCCGCCTGACTAAGGAACCTGTTCATCCTTGCTCAGCTCTGGTGTCCTGGACACACAGTGGGTGCCCTCCTGCACCCTCTGCCCTCACCCCACCACGGGCCCTAAGAACCACCCGGCGAGTCCCAGGTCCCAGGCAGGAGCATCTGCTGCCCGCCCACTGTGTGGAGGGCTGGCTTTCACCATTATCTCGGGCGTTCACCCGGGCATCTTCCACGGCTTCCTGGCACAGCTCGATCCCCACAACTCTCTTCACCCTCTGAAACCAAGATAGGACATACTTGTGGCACCCTGCCCCATCCCACAGGCTTTTAAGACCGTGGTACAACAGGAGACATTGGGAGTGACAAAGGATCTGGAAGGGCTGGAGATCACTGGGGATCACAGGGCAGGTGACAACATGGGTGGGGTGGGGCAGGGAGCACTCACGGGGGCCAGTGCCAGGCCGATGGTGCCAGTGCCGCAACACACGTCCAGCACCGTGCTCCCTGTGTCCAGCTGGGCCCAGTCCTGGATGACCGTGTAGAGCACCTCGGCCGCCAGGGTGTTTACCTGCAGGGCGGACAAGCAGTGTCGAGGAGGGCAGGGCAGCCTCCCCACCCAGGCAGCATGCCCTCCTGTACAGCCCCCGGCTCCCATCTCTGGCCCACTCGCCCTCTTCCCAGGGGTCCCGATCCCTCCCGCACATCTAGCTGTTTGACTGCCCGAGGCCCAGTCCTTGGACTGACCTTCAATCCCATCATGCTGGCAACCTCACCTAGTCTCCTGGCTTTAAAAGCAACTTGATGCTGATACCCTATCCCTTACCTCTTTTGTGGGTGCCAGAGCCCTAGCATCATCCCAACTCCTTTCTATACCCCACATAGGTCCCTCCAAGAGGGTTGTCAACCTAACAGCAAATAACTGTTTTCCTACCTTATGATCCTTGTGGCTCCCGTGTCTTGACATTCTCCCCAGGCTAACCTGCTGTCACTGCCCTAACCCCCTATCCCCATTCATCACTGACATCCTGACATCGTGTGAGGCCTTCATGTGTCACGATCCCCCGAGATTTGGGGCTACCTGGAAAAAAGCATGAGGAGAGATCCGGAAGGTCAACCCCAGCAGGTCCTCATGAATGCACCGGTCTCCAGCCACGTGCTCCAGGGGCAGGCCCTCCTGGCTGGGCGTCTTTCTGTTGGGTGGCAGAGTAAGTCCGTCAGTGTTACCACCCCTTGCAGGGACCCGCCCCACCCCTACCCAGGCTCCTCACCGCTGTCCCTCCTCTACAAAGTAGAGGCAGGTCACCCCAGTGGCCTTGCCTGGCCCCGCCATGAAGTGCTGCGCCAAGGAGGCCTTCAGCCCGGCCAGTTCCTCAGGGCCCAGTTTCTGGGTAAGCACCAGAAAATGCCCTGTAAGGCTGTGTCACAGCTCACTGTGGCCCAGACAACCTCCCCCAGCAGGGCTACCTCTCCTGAGACCTGGGGGTGGAAGTAGACAATGGCCATGGCTTGGCCACGGCGGCTGGTGCGCACAGTCAGCTGCTTCCAGTGGCCTGAGTACGTCTCTGGGTTGTATGCGGAGTACGGAGTGGACCTGTGGGAGCCATGAGTGGCCCTGAGTCCCTCAGCATCGGCCAACCAGGACTGAGTGAGCGCCTCCCCACTCTCCCAGCCGTAACCGCCAGATCACAATCCCAAGACCCCCCAGGCAGATCCTCTGCTCCCACCTCAGAACTTCTGGGCCCCCAGCCCAGCCATAAGCCCTCACCGGATGAATTCCTGGAAGGCCTTCACCACCTGCTTGGTGGCTCCAGGGATGTGCACGGTGTCAAAGGGGGCGGCCACAGCACATGTCCCACCCTTATACTTGCCAAGCCGACAGCCGACTGTGTTGTCCTCCCCGTCCACCCCGACGCCGACCAGAAACTCACACTTATTACGATACTCGGTCTGCAGGAAGGGTGGAGGGAGGCAGAGAGACACGCCTGACCTTACTCTGGCCGTCCAGCACTTGTGAGCGGCCAAAAGAGCTCATCAAGTAAGAGATGGTGGTGAGCGAGAGGCACCAGTTTCCCCACGGGGCCTGGCGGTCCAGGGGATGGGGCTGACAACAAGTAACAGTCACGTGACGAACACCAGAAAGAGACAGAAAACAGGGAAAGCTATGATAGAGGTAAGAGAGAAGAGCTCCTCTTAGAACACGAGGTGGATTTCTGGTTGCAGCAGCCGGGCCTGACCTGCTGGGGTGATGGCCTAACCCCCTCCAGTGGGCAGCAGGCCTTGTTGTGCTTGTGCCTCTGTGAGAGCAGCCAGGGCAGCAGGGCGCGGTTGGTGCTCCCAATTTCCCTGCAGGAGGAGGTGAGGCCAAGGTTGGACTCAGCCCGCTGCCCCCCGCCCCCACCACTACCCCCCACCACTACCCCCAGCCATTCTCCAAATGCCCAGGTGCCTGGGCTCCTCCTTCGGGACCTCACCAGCCCCCCTGATTATACACGGGGCTTCCTGGCTTACTGCCCACGAGACTGTGCAGCCGTGAGGACGTCTGCACGGCGCACGGTGGGGGCTGGACGAGCATGCAGCCGAGCAGAGCTTCGGGGCCACCGGGTGATCTGCACCCACACTCACTTGGCAAGCTTCTGTAGCACCTGCTCGCACTCCAGCCGCTTCCGCTCGAGCTGCTCAGCATAGGGCACGGTCCAAAGAGGGGTCACTACATCTGCGATGCAGGTGGCTGTGGGCTCACCCTCATCCTCGCGCCGCCTCTTCCTGGCCATGGGATCCGCCTTGGGCCTGGCGGGGCGCACGCTGAGTGGGCGGCCCTTCCAGAGAGCACCGTGCAGCACACGCAAGGCCTTGTCCCGCTCAGCGGCGCTGCGGAAGGTCACAAAGGCGCAGGGAGGCTGCCCAAAGAGTTTGGTCTTATGAGGCTGCAGGCCGAAGCGGCCCAGAAAGCGCCGGACGTCACTGAAGCTGGCGTGGCGGGGCACGTTCTGCAGCTCCAACTTGAAGATCTCCGAGGTGAACAAGTCGTCCCTGATGTAGCTGTAGAGCCCGGGCTGAGGCGCGGCCCCCGCGGCCGCCCCGGGCGCCCCTTCCTGCTCCTGCGCTTCCTCCCGGGGGGCCGGGGCCGCAGGGCTGCCCCGGGCACCGCCGCCGTCCGGGCCGCAGCCGTCCACGGGCACAGGGCGCTGTGCAGGGGCAGACGGGCCTCGGGGTGAGGACCGGCCCCAGGGCCTGGGCGCCGCCCACGAGCCCCCCGTTAAGGCACCCGGCGCCCCGGCTCGCCCCTCCCCCCGGCTCCCAACTTGCCCCCGCCCCACGTTGTCTCCTAGCGGCTTCCCGCCCGGCCTCCCATCACGATCTCCCTTCACTTTACCTCGTCGCCGAGCTCGTCACTCACCGTCCGGTCCATCCGCGTCGCGCCCGGGGCCCCCGCGAGGGCCACCTCCGCCTCCGGGCCCTGGGCCTGGCAGAAGGGAGGCAGGCGCTCCGAGGGCGGCCGCAACGCCGCGAGGCCGCTTCCCGGCTCCGCCCAGGGCGGGGGCGGGACTCGAACCCTCGCCGCTCGGGTTCGCGTCCCCGACGTGGGGTACGCCGCCCGCCCGCCAGGGGCCCGTGCCGGCCGCTCGCCTGGTTGGCCGCTCTCCCGTGAGCCAGCGCGTGCCGCCGAGGCCGCGCGTCTCTATCATCTCGACTTCCGGTGATGTCATCGCCACGCGCCAGCTCGGATCCCCTGGCCCTTAGCGAGCCCGAGGGGCGCGCGCCACCGCGGGGCGGAAGTGCGCGCGAGGGCCGCCGGGAGCGCACGTCCCCTGGCTGCCGGGCTGGCCGGGCATGCGCCGGGGGCGTTTTGGCGGGAAGCGCGGGGCGGGCAGGACAATGAGACTGTCCGCCGTGTGAGCCAATAAAGCTGCGCTGGTTTTGAATCGCGTCGCGTTTCCCGCCGCCGAGGTCAGGGGTCGAGGTTCGGGTCGCGGGGCGGAGGGAAGAGCGGGAGGGCGGGAGGCGCCGGCGCCAGACGCGGAGGGAAGGAGCTACGACCAGCCGCCGAGAGGCCGCGGAGCCAGCGACGACCGAGCCCGCCGAGCCGCCGCCGCCGCCGCCGCCGCGCCCCCATGGCGGCCGCCAAGGTGCGGCCGGGCTCGGGCGGGGACCGGGTGGGGGCCGGGAGGCCGAGGCCGCTGCCGGCGGCCACGTGGGCGGCCCGCGCCGCCGCCGCCAACCCCCGCCGGCTTGCGGGCTCCGTGCCTTGCGGAGCCTCGGCGGCGCGTGGTCGGAGCTTCGGGGAGCGCGGCCTGGGGCCCGCGGGGCCTGGGGGCGCGGGCTCGGGGGCTGCCGGGCGCCCGCGTGACCTTGGGGCGGGCCCCGCCGAGGCCGGGGCGCTCCATCGGGGCGGGGGGCGGCCCGCCGCCCAGGCTCCGTGGTCTCCGCTCGCTCTGCTGCTCGCCTGAGACCCAGGCGGGGGCCCGGCTTCCGCGGCTCGGCCCACTTGCAGGCTTCCCACCGGAACCGAGCGTCCCTCCCGCCGCCGCCTGCGCAGCACTTCATTCATTCTGTGCTCACGCCCTGAACCGCCGCAGGCCGCGGGGGCGGCGGTCTGGTTCCAGCCGGGTGGACCGGCCTGGCCGCGCGACCCGGGGGCGGCGGCTGCTCCGGGGACCGCGGGCCTCTGCCCGGGCGAGCTGGCCGACCGCGGAAGGCAGCTTTTCGTATTTGCTGTTCCGGCCCGGGACGGGTAGTAAAGCCCCCCGGGTTCTTACGGACTGCAGATCGCCAAGCCACGTGTTTTGTGAGACTTGAACCTAAAACGGGCTCTTCTGCGGCCTGTAGTTTTCTATTTGTATGATTTCTGTCGATGCATCAACTTTGGGATGTAAGATAAAACTGCCGGCAGGACGTGCATTTCACGTAAACTCTAGGAGTTGGTAGCCACTTTCACCCCCTTCTGCTAAACAAGAGCACGGGGTTTTTTTTTTGGTTTTTTTTTTTCCCTTCAACCAGTAAACGTTGGTGAAAGGGTGACAGGCTCCATGAGGCTCTCTTCCACCATTGTGCCTTTTAATCTTCATCTAGTGCTGTCCTTATCCAGGTTTTACAGGTGAGGAGACAGGTGGGAAGTGATGAGGCAGTGCCTCTGGCCAGTAGGCCGCCCACCTTGAGGGGCCCCAGCCACACTGCACACACGTGCCTGATGCCTCTGCGGAGGGCGTGGAAGTTCAGCATCTTCCTGCACTCTTGAATGGGGGTGCCAGCCTTGTGTGAAAGACTGTGGGCTTAACCTCTTGCTCTGGGATGAGGCCATTCACTAGGAGGGATTGCCCACTGCGGGCACAGCTGAGCTCTGGGTGGGGGCCAGGCTCCGGAGCCAGCAGAGTCACTTCTCTGCACCTCCCTCCACAGGACACCCATGAGGACCATGACACCTCCACCGAGAATGCAGATGAGTCCAACCACGACCCCCAGTTCGAACCTATAGTTTCTCTTCCTGAGCAAGAAATTAAAACGCTGGAAGAAGATGAAGAAGAGCTTTTTAAGATGTAAGTAAGCTCACGTTGCTCCAGACCTTGGTATCTTTAGTGTAAGATTGAGTTTATGGTTTTTATGGCCATCAGGGTCTTGGCCTGGCTTGTAATTGGACTGAGACTGAGGAAAGGGCTTGGTTGGGATTGTGCAATAACTAATCCTATGTGGAAATCAAAAAGCTATTGGACGACTCTTCACTTGGTGCCCCTTCTTCTGGTGGCCAGTCCTGTGGAGAGCACAGGTGCTCCCTGGTGTCCTGTTCCTGCTGCTCTGTCCACAAAGGGGCATCGCCACAGTCCTCTGTCCTTGCCACCTTACAGGCTTGCTGCCTTTAGAGGTTTCCAACTGCACCTTTCATCTGGTTGAACAGGGAGTCTCTGCCATTGTTATCATTTCTTCTTTTGCGCTACAGACTTTGGCATCCTGAAGTTTGTGAACTCCCAAATCAGTGTTTTTATGCACAAAATGACACTTGAAATTACAAATGAAAGGGGATGGTGTTACACTTACCAAAATCATTTTCTAAAAAATCATTGTACATGTGTTTTTTGGCGCCTTCAGTAAGAAGCTACAAAGGCAGGTGTCATTTTTAAGTAGCACTGGCACCAGCCATTTGTTGAGATGTCTGTGACAAAATCAGCGCGCTGCTGAGACTGACCTGTTGCCTGTGCTCAGCATCACACGGAACGCTAGGTTCTGTTTCAAGTTAACGGAAATAGGCTGGAGTGCTTTTCCTGTCCAAGCTTACGGAGCTCCCCCACTTTTCAGATTCTATCCAAAAAGCCAGTTGAGGGTTCAAGTGCTTTCCTGACTCCTCCCTCTAAGGAAGGCAGATTGGGAAGACCAGCCTCTTCCCACTACTCTGAAAGGCCTGGGAAAGGAGAGTCACATATATCCCTTTGATCTCAAGAGAGTGGTGGGTCTGTCCCAGAAGACGCTGGATCTCCACATGTGTGCTTTGCCCAGAAATGGTGCCACAGCCAGGGACTGTTCCCTCCCAGGGGTGAGGACTGCTGCTGGTGCTGTCACACACACACTCACCCCCCGCTCTGGCCCTCCTGCCCACACTGGACTGAGAACTGCTCCTGGCAGTCCTGAACATAGGCCCTTCCTGAGGGAGGTGAGGCCAGCAGGTCAGGCCTTTACGTCTGGGCCCTTGGGCGTCAGGTGAAAGCTCTGGTGGCATCCTTTTGAGGGCAGTTATTTCCCTTAACAGAATTGAGTTTGGGAAAGAGAGCAGGGTGTTGTGCAGGAAATGGACCAGCAAGGCTGGGGTCCTAGGGGGAAGGAAATGGAGCCTGAAGTCCTAAGGGCAGGACTGTTGGGCTCACCACGGGGGCTTTGCTGCCCGGTGGGACGGGGCTTTGGCTGGGCCCAATGTGAGGTACTATTCTGGGCAGGAGGGCAGGGTGTTGGACCAGAGCTTGGTGGCCTGAGTAGAGGTCTACAGCCCCCTCTCTGTGTTGGGGGGCCAGGGAAAGAGGGCATCTCACAGCAGGGGGAAGGGCTGGCCCTGTGGACGACAGGGGTCCTCGACCTCTCTCTGTTTCAGTGCTACCCCTGTGGCCCTATGGGACACCAGGGGCTGCCCTGCAGTGTGATCACAGGCAAGCCTAGCGTACTTGGGGAGGGGGGTGTCTTTGCTGAGAAGTTGGGTCTTTCTGTTGGAAATCTCTTTTCTCTTTGATTATTCCAAGTAAAACCTGGGAATTGATTGTTGACTTGCTCTTTTGTTAGTTTTTAAACTAACAGTCCTAGAGGTACCAAGAAAGGAAAGGGTGTCTATGGTGGTGCTAGAAACAGCCATTTGTTCAATGCACAGAAAACAAGTGTTCTTTCCCAGCAAACATTTGGCTGTGTATTCCCCTCTCTGTGCACATCTAAGCCTCTCTTAATGGCTTTTCTTGAAGGCGGGCAAAGCTATTCCGATTCGCTTCAGAGAACGATCTCCCAGAATGGAAGGAACGAGGCACTGGTGACGTCAAGCTTCTGAAGCATAAGGAGAAAGGGACCATTCGTCTCCTTATGAGGAGGGACAAGACCCTGAAGATATGCGCCAACCACTACAGTAGGTGACCTTTTCGGGGAGAGTTTTCACTCTGAGTCCCACATAAGGACGCCTTCAAGTCTTCGGGCAGGCTGCCTTCGGTGCCACACGGGAGCCTGGGGGCACACTGTGACATGGGGCACGTATTCGCATTGTGTTCAGGACTTAAAGTGGGAAATGAGGTGTTCCAACACTCTCTGAACTCAGAGCAGACCTACAGAAAAACTTAAGGCATATACGCTGTGGAGTCCAGGCAGATAGGACATGGTGGGGTGGACACAGCCCCATTGTGGGCTCGGGACCATGGAGGGTCTGCCCCAGGAATGGGTGGCGTGAGGACAGCTGTTGCTGTATTTGACATGCTCCATAGGAAGCTTTCCCACTCTTTGTTTTTAAAGTTCTTATTCATTTACTTGACAGAGCATGCTCACACAAGCAGGGGGAGAGGGAGAAGCAGCTCTCCACTGAGCAGGGAGCTTGACATCAGGCCTGGACCTGGACCCGAAGGCAGGCTTAACCGACTGAGCCACCCAGGGGCCCTTACCTTCCCACTCTTTGATGTGTTTTGTCCCTGCAGGGTGTCCTTGGAGGAGGACACAGAAGGGAAAAGGGGTGAGGGGAGGAGGTGGCTACCTTATCCTTAGGTGCCTGTGAGACTGGAGCAGGTAGGGGGTGGTGACAGGTTGAGGCCTTTGGACAGGTGTGATGCATCAGCCCTGGACTCCTCATGGTGGGAGTGGGTTCCGGGAAAAGCCATAGCAGGCCTGGCCTGTGAAGAGATGACAGTAAGTTCTGGCCATATCAGTCACTTGGCTGCTGGGTTGTCCTGCAGTGCCCTGTGTCTTTGGAAGCAGTCACGTTTTGGGCTCCATTGCCATTCAGTGCCATGTCTGTGTTACTGGGGAGAATGCGTGTCTGGCAGGGCAGGGCCCCTCATATGGGCATACAGGGTGACCAGGCGGGAACCGGAGCAAAACAGCCCTTGAGGATGATGTGGAAGGATGAGCGGGTTTACAGAGACTCGAGGGATGGTAGGGAAGGGCCTTCGTGCCCTTCCCTTTTTTTTTTTTTTAATAAATATTTTATTTGTTTGAGAGAGAGAGAGCACAAGCAGTGGAGGGGGCAGAGGGGCAGAGGGAGGGAGAAGTGGAGTCCCCGCTGAGCCTGATGTGGTGCTTAATTCCAGGACCCTGGGATCATGACCTGAGCTGCAGGCAGACGCTTAATAGCCTAAGCCACCCAGGTGCCTCTTTTATGCTGCTTGGGCCGCTTGGATGTCCTCTAATGAACCCCACCGCTCCTGCCTGTCTGCCCTGGCCCTTGACTTCCATTTCAATTTGAATTTCTCCCCAGGGGTCTTCGGACACCCTGTGCTGCTTTCAGAGCCTCGTCAGGTCACTAGGTTGTTTCCGCATTGTAGGTGGGAGTTCTGGACCCGATACATACCATAGACCCTTGATGTAGCAGGTGGGTAGTGGCAGGAGGAGGCAGTGGCACTTCTGAGCTCTCTACAGCTCAAGGGCTCTCCAGATATCTACATGGAGATGGTGTGACTTCCCGGTTAGATGGTCTGTGTGCTCGGGGCTGGGCAGGGGCACACCTGTGGGTGCGGCATTGGGGGTGCTCTTGTTCTTCACACAGTCTGTCTCCCCTTTCCTCCTTGGGGCTGTGCAAAGCCTGAGGACACTGGGGTGGCTGTGCTTATTCCAGGTCACAGCTTTGATTTCCATGATGTATGAGCATGTCGCAAGGCCCACAGTGTCCACTTCTGGGGGCCTCACCCCCCAAGGTCCCTGGACAACGTCAGAGTGGTTGCCCTGGTCCAACCCTAACCCCTCACCACCCTGCGTACAGTTTTTGTCCCCCATCTCCCATTGGGCCAGATGGTGCGACTGAGCGTGGACACAGTCACAGGATGGGTGCTCCACAGGAAGGGCTAAGTGTGAGTGGCTCTGCTGGCGTTAGAGCCTTGTTCTAATGGAATTAGAGACCCTTGCTGAGGTGTTACTGTGTCAGGGAGCAGGCCACCCCGTTTCCAGATCAGGAGAGTCCTGGTTCTAAGTGAATATGAGGTGTTTGCAAAGAAACTTGTTTGAATAAGATCCATATCCCATGGGACTTTGTTTAAGCCTGGTTGGTGGACCCCAAAGCAGGACCTTGCATTGGCAACCAGGGCCTTTTGTGGTGGGGTGACCTTGAGGCAGTTGACAGGATCCTCACACGGCTCCTCTTCTCCAGTCACACCGATGATGGAACTGAAGCCGAACGCGGGCAGCGACCGTGCCTGGGTCTGGAACACCCACGCTGACTTTGCCGACGAGTGCCCCAAGCCAGAGCTGCTGGCCATCCGCTTCCTAAATGCTGAGAGTAAGCAGAAGGGCACCAGGCCCCGGGGACTATCTGACTGCGGCTGCCTGTCTGTCCGCATAGCTTTGTGGGGAGAACTGATAGCGCCTGGGAGGTGTGTGGTAAGGACTGGTCCCATCTTGCTGTCTTGTGCTGCCTCGGAGGAGGGACATAAGCCCTGCAGTTGAGCCGTGCGTTGTCAAGGCCTCACCCAGGCTCTGAGGCCACGAGCAGGGTCTTTTCCCTTTTAACCTCAGGGGGCTGGGCATCCAGTCTACCTGGGGCAGGCGTCCCCTTCCCAGAGTCTGCTGGCAGCATGGGTCCAGGCTGACCTCTCCTCGGCTTAGCCGTCTTTCCAGCCCTGGATCATCAGAGGTGCACAGTGGGCCTTGTCTAGCAGCTACTCTGTCATGAGTGGAGAGTTGAGTGTTGGGCAGAGCCCTGCCCCATGGTTGTGCACGGCCATCAGAACCGTGTGTTGCTCTGCCCAAATTGTCATGGAGTCAGATGGAGGGAGACAACCCAATATAGCCACCAGTCTCAGGAGGGACTGGAGAATAGTTAACTGCTTGGTCCGGGTAAGAGTGAGCCCAGGGCTATGTCCTTAAATCAGAATTGGCTATGGGATGAGCCGTATGTGACTTTTGATGCTTCGTACCCCCCAGGACCTGTTCACTGTTTAGGGATCTTAGGAAGTCTCGCCTCTTCTTTCTGCAGATGCACAGAAATTCAAAACAAAGTTTGAAGAATGCAGGAAAGAGATAGAAGAGAGAGAAAAGAAAGGTGACATGGTGTCGTGGGTAGGGGACTTCCTTGCAGACTCACTCTGCATCCGGCTGCAGCCCCAGGCGGGTGCTTTTTCCGTCTGCCACAGAAACATCCCGGGGTGCTGTGACCACCTCGTCCTGTCAAGGGTGATACAGCCGTCTGGGAACACAGGGTGCCTCTTGGGGAGTGAGCTGGCCATCAGGGCCCCAAGCATGTGCTCCCCGGCCTGGCCTCACAGCCCCCAGGCTGGCAGCTGAGTCATGATGTCTGGCTTGCTAGAGCCTGTGGCCAGAGGGGCCTCAAGAGGTCCTCACAGTCGCCTGGTCACTTGGGGCCCAACGATGGCTGCCGTAGCAGGTGACCCGACATAACTGAGCTCCCTGACTGCCATCCCAGGCATGAGCTCTTCCTCGTTAGTGTGACCCTGGAGGCTGGCTTGGCTGGCACACTGTGAAGTGACCTGTCCTGCGGCCTCCGCCCGGGACCACAGGAGGTGGGCGGGCTGGGCTGGGCACTGCTTCTCGGTCTTCTTACTGCGTCCCCCTATGTCTTAGCAGGGTCGGGCAAAAATGATGATGCCGAGAAGGTGACTGAGAAGCTAGAAGCTCTCTCGGTGAAGGAGGAGAGCAAGGAGTCAGAAGATGCCGAGAGCAAGGCTGGAGCGGAGGAGGAGCAATAAGCCGCCTCCCCTTGTTTTCTCTTCCTTCCGTTCTTTTCCTCCTTTTTTCTTTTTTTAAATTTTGCCCTGCCCCTTCTTTTCAGTTTGTTTTTATTCTGTTTTGTTTTTACAAGGGACTTTATATAAAGAACTGAATTCCAACATTCAGGTTGTTTTTTTCTAAGTTTTTGCCCTATTGAAGAAGACTTCAGAAAATCCATTCCCCAGTCATGAAAATGTACTGTGCTCACTTTCTTTTCCATAGTGGAAACACTTATTTATAGTCATCAAAAATAGCGAATAAACGACACATTTGAAACCTGCACGGAGGGAAGGACCGTGTGTGCGCCGGCCCGTCCTGGGAGCAGTGTGGGCGCCCCCTGGCTCTGGGCCGTGGGGGCAGCAGCGCGGGTCCCACCCTCTACCACTGGCTCCTCCACCATGGGCTTGGGGGTTGGCCCCTGGGGCCGTGCTGTGTCTGAGGTGGGGCACGTGTGCTTGTGGCCAGGAATAGGTAGGCATTTTGGTTTTTGCCTCTGGGGGAGGGAAAGGAAGACTATCAGAGTACCCTGACTGCCCTGGTGGAGGGAAAGGCCGGTCCCATAGCACACTTGTCTGGTGCAGTGTGTGAGTGCAGGATTGGCCCACGGCCCTCCTTGGATACCCTGCTGCCATCCTCAGAAGAAACTCCTGCCCGCTCACTCGTGGCATGTCCATCTGGGTGGAATTGTGGCCATCTACAATAGCTTTAAATAAAGGGACGTTTTTAAGAACGCAAATGGGTTACTGCCATTTGGAGGTTCGTTTTGTAAAACAAATTGTGTCTCAGTGTTGTCCCAAGTGGGGGAGAAGCGTTTTTGGTGCACCGACAGGCTTCTCAAGGCGCATGGTGACACATGGTAACTTGTCCTGGGAGGCCAAAGGAGCAGCGGAATGTGGCCATGCTGCCCTCCAGTGGGAGGACGAGCAAGTTATGACCTGGCCCTGGAGTTGGGATACTCCTCTCGCTCGGCTGCTGGCCATTAACACCTGCCGGGGGTACTTTACAGTGTGGCCAGTTTACTTGCCAGCCCCTACTCTGTCCGACCTCCCAGTGTGCTGGGACCTGGGTCTGGTTCCATCCCTTGGGATGTTGTTCCCTCTGGGGGATGTACTTCCAAAGGAAGCGGCTCTTTTTTAAAAAAGCCACACTGAAGAGTTCACTGGCCAGCATTGTGTCATGGCAGCCTTAGTCCTCTAGAGGCACAGGTCTGGGTCCTCTCGAAGTCCCAATGGGCATAGGGGCTCTTCCCACCAAGAAAGTACATTGAAGTTCGTGTACCTCCCCTATCTTCTGGGGAATTTTGATGTAAAGGACAGTTGCTTCCCCATGGGCTTCCTTTAGATGCACTGATGTATGAAAGGCCGGCCCAGGCTTGATCCTTCAGGGAAGGACACCCCCTTTTATCATAGAATGGTTGTTGAACATTGTTTTCTTGTTTTGGGCTCCCATACAAGATAAATTCTTGATGTAAAAGCCCAGGCTGACGTTCCTCTTGGGTGATGAATTGTGTCTCCCCTTTCCCCCAGGGGGGGAAACCCTGACTGCAGGGTAGGCCCCTCAGAACGGCTGGGGAGCAGGACTGTGCTGTGACCAGGCCACATTACAGGGTGCATGTAAAGGTGTGGATTGCTGACACTGCAATGCTGCAGAAAGGGAGGCGTGCGGTCCTGACGGTCCCACTGGGATGAACAGGGATGCCAGCGGGGCCTCTCCCGTGCCCCTCAGCCAGTGTGCTTAGGTGGGTTCCTCCCTGTGGCACAGCGGCAATGTCAAGCTACAACTGAGGTGCTGATGGTATTGGGGAAGGAGTGAGAAGAGACATGAACCTTTCCGTTCCAGGTCAGTCCACTGGGCTGCAGGTTGGGCAAGCCTGCTCTGCTTTCCTTTTCCTGGGGATCTTAACTCCTTAGGGGGAGGACTCCCAGGTCAGAGGCCTCTCTAGGTCTCTGTCCTCTTCCCTCCCCCCATCCAGGACTCCCCTCTGCCCAGAGATTCTGCAGGGACCTCACCAAGGAGACTCCAAGCACCCTTTCCTGTGACCAGTGCTTGGCACACTCCACAGCTCTCAGCTCTCAGCTGTCCTGGTGCCGCCTCTGCACGACCTGGAGTCAGACCTGACTGGGCCTGGGCTACCATTTGGGAGCCTGTGGGGAAGAGCCTCTCACAAGTGGGCCTGCATCCAGAGGCTTCCAGAGGCCTGGGGTCCCAGGGCTGGGTTGCAGCAGGACAGGAACAAGGGCAAAGCTTGGGTGGGGCATGCTTTGGCTGGAGTCTTTGTGAGGATCCTGGACCTTGCAGCTCCAGGCGCTGAGGCTATCGGAGGGCTGGGGCGCTGTGGGCATAAGTAAGGAGGTGTCTGCTCTTGGCTCACTTTTGTGCCCTGAGCCTCCCACTCAGTGCAAGGGTGCTCCCCTAACCCTATGTGGGGCCCCTGAAGTGGGCTCCCCGCAGGGCAGAGGCTAAAACTGCAGTGTTATGGGGAAAAGCCCATCACCATCTTTGCTGTCAGGCAGCTGTATTAATGCCCCAGGTCTTTTCTAATGGCACACAGCCCGCAGCCTGCTCGCTCGGACTGGTGCCTTCATAAGGCCCACCTACAGGCAGGAAGGGGCTTCCAGGCCGAGGATCCCCAGGGCCTGTGGCAGCATGGCCTGGGAGGTGGGCCCTGAGCAGCAAGGGATTCTGGCCATAGAGGACCAGGTGCCCAGGGCCAAGGAGGGTGAGGACCCCTCCCGCGATTCCCACCTGGGGAGGACGCTGATGGGTCTTGATTTCTGAGCAGAGGGCCCTGGGGGTGTGTTAGAGGGAACAGAGACTTCCTGGCCCTAACTATGGAGGGTGCGGAGCATGACCCAGGTCCTACCCTCCCAGCGGTTGGGCACTGCTCTGCCCGCCTGCTGAGCCTGCTCGTCCACACCGCAGCCGCCGGGCACTGCAAGGGTGCAGGTCCACCTTAAGCGGGCAGCGGCAGCCGGGCTGGAGGGTGGGATTTCCTGCAGGAGGTGGGCCTGCCCGCTGGCCTATCCCAGGCAGGGCAGGAGGGGCGAGGGCCGAGGGGCAGGGGCAGGGGCAGGGGCGCTCCGCCCTGCGGGGCCGAGGGGCTCACCCGGCCCCAGCTCTCCCACCTACGCACACTCCCAAACCTGCAGCCGGGGCCAGGAGGCCTCTCCCTGAGTCCAGCGCCCCCTGCCCTGCCCCCTCACCCCGCTCACTAGCTGGGCTCTGCACCCGAGTGGCCCGAGGGCTGGGAGGTGGGCCAGAGGTAAACAAGGAGGGTGACTGCCAGGGGGCTCCAGACGAGGGGCCTGGCCCTCCTCGGGAACGGCGTGGAGCAGGGACGTCACGGGGACCGCACGCACGGGCACACCCAGGCCGCCGCGCCACGGCCTGCGGGCGGGGCCCCGGGAGCCCGGCGTGGTCCGCGGCGGCCTGGGGTGGGCCGGGGCTGCAGGTGCGTGACGGCGGCTGCGCGGCTCGGGAGCGCGCGGGGCGGGGCGCGGCCGCGGGGCTCGGTGGCTCGCGGGCGGGGCGGGGCGGGGGGGCGGGCGCGGCCGCGGCCGCGGGGCGAGGGTCCTGGCTCCGCCCCCGCCCGGCCCCGCCCCGCCCGGCCCCGCCCCGCCCCCGCCCCGCGCCCCCCCGCCCGCCGCCCGGTCCACCTTAAGGCCCGCGCTGACATCAGCGCGCCGCCGCCGCCGCTCCCCGCGGGGTGGGATTTCCTCCGCCGCCGCCGCCGCCGCCGCCGCGGGTCCTGCGCCGCGTCCACCGCCCCGCCCGCCCCCGGCCCGACCCCGGCCGGCCCCGCCCGCCCGGCCCCGGGGAGGGATGCGGCGGCGCGGCGCCCAGGATGCCCCGCAGCCCCGGGACGCGCCTCAAACCCGCCAAGTACATCCCGGTGGCCACGGCCGCCGCGCTGCTGGTCGGCTCCAGCACCCTGTTCTTCGTGTTCACGTGAGTCCCCGCGTCACCGGGGCACAGGCGGGCGGCAGGGGCCGTGCCGGGGGGGCCGGCGCCGCCCGGGGCCTGAGCGGGCCGGGCCGGGTGGGCGCCGCGGGGCCGAGCGCCGGCGGCTCCTCACGGGGACGGTGCCAGCCCTCCGAGCGCCGCCGGGCCCTAGGGGACTGCGTGCAGGCCGCCCGGCTGTGGCTGAGCCCCCTCCCACGGCCGCCAGCCCCGCCGGGAGCCCAGGGCGCCCGGCCCCCTCCCGCCGGCCAGCCCGGGGCCGGGGCCGGGGCCGGGCCGGGGCCGGGGCCGGGGCCGGGGCCAAGCTGTTCCCGCGCAGGTGTGGCCTGGCCCGGCCGCCACGTGCCTGCCCGGAGCCGCCCTCCCCTCGATGCCGCCGGCAGTGCCCTGCACCCTCCCGTGACCTTCCCGGGGAGGCTGGGGTCGCGGCGGGGGCGCGGCCGTGTTGGGCACCGGGACCCCCGAGGCAGAGGCCAGGCAGGCCCGCGCAGCCCTAACCTCGTCACCTGGGACAGGCTGCTGATGCCCCGGCTGGCCCCCACCGCCCGCGCTCCCCTAGGGACCGGGAGGGCTTGGGGCTCGGGCCTTCACCACGGGGACGGGACGCTCCCTCCCACCAGTGCCATGCCGACACCGCCCGGTGACCAGAGGCACCACACTGACACCCTCCCTGGGGCCTCTGACCCAGGGCAGGTCAGCGCCGGGGTGCGAAGGAGCCCAGGCCAGGCCGAGGGGGAGCCGGCTTGGCCCCGGCGCCTTAGCCAGAGTGAGGGTGGCGGCGACGGGACTGGGAGTCTGCATTGGGTGCCCGTGGAGGCGCACGAGCCCTACCTGGAGGCCGAGGCTGGGTGGGCGCCACAGGCTGCCAAGAGCGTGTTTAAAAAAGGCCTGTGTGGACGGGCTTATTTCTGGCTTTGGCAGGCAGCGTGTTCCTGTTCCTCAGATGCCGCCGGCCGCGGGGCGGGGGGGAGAGGGGCAGGCGCGGTGGGCGCAGGGCTTCCGCAGGTGCAGGGGCTCCCGGGGCCTGGCCCCGCAGGCCGGGCTCTGGGACTTGGAGGAGTCTCACGTGTACTTCCTGGGAGCCGGGCCTCCACTTGCTGATCCTGGTTTCTCACTTCCGAAGCGCAATTCAGTGTCTGTCCTCCCCTGACGTTAAAGGTAATACACGTTCTCCTCTAAGGACTTGGGAAACGCAGGGAAATCCTTAAAGGTACTGAAATCACCGTAGCCCGGAGAGCCCTGCCTCCCTTCCTCCTAGCTCGTCCCAAGCCCTTCCCGTGATGTCAGAGGGCCCTTGCACAGCGGTCTGGTGAACTTGGCCGTCCCAAGAGGTGGGCGCTGAGGCTGCTGCACCTGCCAAGTTCTTCCTACCTCAGTTCCCAGAGCCGGGGTTCTGCGTCCAGGCCTCCAGCCCAGCAAGGCACCGCAGGCCTTTCCCTGGCTCCCGCCTTGTGTGGGACCCACTCTGCCTGACGGCAGGTGGCATGTGCCTCTGCAGCAAGATGGAGGTGCAGGGGCATAGCTGCAGGCCAGGCACAACGACCACCCAGCCAAGGCAGCCCTGATCGCCCTTAGGACAGGGCTCCGTGGACCACCGAGGCCACATTCCCCGGGCCAAAAGCCCACTGGGGACCCTGGCCCGCCCCATCCCTGGCTCTACCTGGCTCATCCCTGGTCTTTCAGGGCAACTGGGTTCCTAAAAAGGGGTTCTGCGGGGTGAACCGGGCCTAGTGACCCCCCTCACAGCATGCTGAATTCCAGGCAAGCAGGGGTCCCGGTGGTCCTCTCCTTGGGACAGGCCGCTGGTCGCCCTAGTAGCAGCCACACTTTTACCCTTTTGCTGGGTCCAGGCCTGCTGCAGACCTAGACATGGGCTGAGGAGGGCGCAGCCCACCCCTGTGTCTTCCCCACCCTGCCCCTGGGCCCCCACAGGGTTCTCTCTTCTCTGCCTTTACCCCTTGAACTTCACTGGACGCTGCGTGGCCCCAGGCCCCCTCTCTGCTCAGTAAACACAAGTTGGCCCCTTTGGGGCAGGTCCGCGCAGGCAGCAGCTCCTGACATCATGCAGGGTGGGGAGCCAGGAGCCTAGAAGACCAAGGACCCCTCCCTTGGGCCAGCTCACTGAGAGGGCTGGGACGAAGAACAGGATGTTCAGCTATGTTACCAGGAGAGGCTGGGGTGCGGGTAGGATCAGCAGAGGCCGGGGCCTCTCCCTCAGAAGATGGGGAGCACCCTGAGGGGCAGGTTCCTAGAGGCGCTTCTCCAGGAAGGCTTCCTGGGTTCCTGGTCCAGTTGTGTCCCCTCGGTCCCCAGAATCCCTTCCCATCGTGGCTCGGTGTCAGGCAGGTGCTGGGGGGCACTTTCTAAGAGCCCCCAGGTCAGGTCTCCACCTCAACCCCTTACTCCTCCCAGAGCCACTTTGCAGAATGACAGGGAACCTGTAGACATCAGGAACTAGGGCTGCTTTTGGGTAACTAACACCTGGACCCAGGCTGGGCCATCTTGTCTCTGTCCAGGACCAGGGGGCTGACTTCTGGGAGGCCACAGTCTGTCCCCAGGATGGGCCTGAGCCCTCCCCAGACGCTGAGGCCCAGAGAGGCCAGAAGGCCCAGCATGGGCCGGGGGAAGGGCAGGCCCAGGTGGATAGAGCCCCTGGCAGGGGCCCCAGGGGAAGGAAGGGAGCAGGGGTTGAGTCTCACCCCAGGCCTCACTGCCCGTGGCCTAGGGTATCCTTGGTCCCCTGAGCCTTAGTTTCCCCATCTGCTCAGGTGTCTGCAGGGATCAGATGGGTGCGCGAGGACAGGGGCCCTGCCTAGCCTGACCAGGGCAGAGTGGCCACAGACCCTCCGGTCCCAGGTACCCCCATGTGGGAGCATCACTCTTAAACACAAACAGTGTTAACGAAGAACCCGATTTAAATGAAAACGTCTGAGTTAAAATTTTCCATTCCACATTTAGCTGTGGCGCGCGTACTGGTCCTGCAGAACCCCCCACCCCCACTGGGTGGTGTCTCCCTGCTGGGCTAGGCGGACTTGGGGCCTCCATCCGGGTGGGGCCTATGGCAGTGGCGTGTGGCCCTAATACTCAGGAGGCGGGGGCTGGTTAGGGGGCCGAGCCGCCCCCAGCCCAGGCATGCCCTGGGCCCCACAGCGTGGCTGCAGCCGGCAAGGGCTGGCCAGGCCCTGCCTAGGGTGTCCCGTCCCCTGGGTGGGAACCGAGTATTGTCCTCGTGGGCAGAGGGGCCCTCCGGGAGCTGAGGACAGACACAAGGTTGACTGAGCTGCACTGGCTGCCAGGCTTGCCCACCGAGCTCGCACGTCCTCACGTGTCCTCATGCTCGCCTGGTCCATGGAGAGCGTAGCAAGGGGCGCAGTTTGAGGCAGGGCTTGTCTGCGTTTCTGTGGGCTCATATGTGCATCTGAGTGTGTTTGTGCACAAACGAGGGTGCTGGTGTGCCCGGGTGGCCGTGTCCTTATTTGTGCCAGCATGTGCACAAGCGGGCATATCTATTCTCACAAATATTTATGCACGTGTGTCTTGCTGGTCAACACACGTTGGTGTGTGCTCCTGCACATGGGCCTTCTGAACGTGGCTATGGATGCAGTGTGTCTGTGTACATGCATGTACAAGTGTGTGTTCACACATGTGTGCCTCGGAGCATATTTGTGTATCTGTGTGTGCATTGCATGTGTGTGCATGCATGCGTCCCTGCGTGTTCATGAGGACGTGTGTTTGTGTCAATGCATGTGCCTGTCGGCGTTGGCCAGGGAGCCAGTCCTCATTAGGCGTGACCCAGCCTTGGACCCTCTTTAAGGCCTGGCCTAGGGGTAAAGGCGCCCTGAGGGAGACTGAGGGGGCAGGACCGCATGGGAGTGCTTGATGCTGGGTGTGAGTCAAGCTGGGGGCCGGGTGTTGAGGGGGCAGTGGCCCAGGTCCCTGTTAGAGAACCTTCCCGTCCCCCACACCGCTGCTACCGCCCAGGCGCCAGCCCGCCCAACACCAGCTAGGGCCCCAGCCCTCTGTCCCCGGTATCCGTGGCCCAGGCACGCAGATGGCTGGTGCCCGTAGTGGACGGAGCCTGCCCACCACCTCGGTGCACAGGTTGCCCTGTCACATTGCGGATGCCCAGACGCAGCCCCAGGCGTCTCACTCAGGGCAGCTGTCTAGCCCGTGCAGCCTGGGGGTGGTCGCGGAGGCTCAGGGAGGACCAAGCAGGCCGCCTGGGCCAGGGGAGACTCTGGTCAATGCGGCTGCGGGGGCTGCCCGTGGGATCCGGGCCCTGGCTGCCTGCATAATACTTTGAATCCCAGCCCAGACGTAGGCTCACCCCAAGGCCCTGGTATGTGACAAGCCGTCCTATACCCACTCCTTGTCTGTAAAATAGGGAAAACAGCAGCGCCCACTCCCCGAGGCCGGAAGGGTGGGTTTCGTGGTCCGCCGCACGGGGCGGGCAGGCAGCAGGCTCTCGGTATCCGCTGTGAAACCTGACAGCAGGGCCGCAGGGGCTCTTGTCCTGGCCTCTGCACCCCCCTCCGGCCGGGTCCTCTTGCCGGGGTGCCCACCCGCCTGCCGCACCTCCGGCACAGGTGCGCTGAGAGCCCGCACTCGCCTTTGACACTCCGCTGTCTCTGTCTTGAAATTCTTGATACTTTTTAAACAAGGGGCCCGCGTTTTCATTTTGTGCAGACTGCAGAGCCAGCCCTTCCCGGAAGGCGCCGTGGGGAGCTGGCTCGTGCCACCTGAGTGGGGCCCGCGGTCCCCCCACTTCTCCGCGGCCCCCCTGGCGGGCCTGCTTCCCTTCAGCCCCCAGCCCCCGCTTGCCTGGGCAGCCCGTCCCCGCTGTCCCCTGCTGGCGCTTTGGCTTCTGCCCCCCACCCCGCCTTGCGGGGCAGACCATGCCTCGGGGGCCCACTGTCACCTTGCTCCATGGGATCGGATCAGGGACCACCACATACATTGAGCACCGTCTGTATGCCAGGCTTTAGCACACAGGGCTGGGGAACGTGGTAGGCACCTACTGGTGGGCTGCCCCGGCTGCCCGGGCAAGGGGAGGGGGAGGAGGGCCCTCCCCGCAGAGGGAGCCTGTGTCCCCAAGGAGTGCCTCCACCTCCACAGCAGGTCCCAGGGAAGAGGAAGGGGTAACGTGCGGCTCCTGGCCCGCTGAGCCTGCTGCCGTGGGAAGTGGAATCTTTAAATAGCCTCTCGCTTTCCGCTAAAAATAGCGAAGTTCTGCTGCCATGGAGGTGGCTGCTGGGGTGGCGGGGCTGGCTCCTGGCCAAGACAGGCGTGGGCGCAGCCGCGTGGCCGGCGTGCGCTGGGTGGTGGGCAGGGCCATGGACGCTGCTCACCCTGCTGGAGGCCACGATGCCCTGTTCTCTCCATCAGGGCTTCTGAGGGGGATCCCCACTGGCCTCCAAGTGCACAGGGGGTGAGGTATGGGGGGGAGAACAGGCCAGGAGCCACGGGAGAGATCAGGAGCCTGAGGCCAGAAGAGCCAAGTGGGTGGACGCAGGGACCCGCTGCAGGGTTGGGGCAGGGTCATAGGTCCTGAGCCCAAAGACCGGTGCGTCTCCACAGAGAGGGCTCTGGTCAGGTCCCAAGAGGGCTGACGAGGACGCTCGCTGTCTGTGACTGAGCCCCATGGGGGGAATCTGGGAAGGCTTCCTGGAGAGAGCACAGCCTTGGAGGCAAGGGCTGGGGGGTAGCAAGAGATGGTGAGTGGGGGCTATCGTGCTTTTTTATTCTCCGGGTGTTGTGCGTTGTCATAAGGACAGTAAAATGAGAACTAAAAAGAAGGGACTGCCTAGATGGGGATGTGCCCAGGAGCCCAGACCCTGAGACTGCACCCCTCAGGGACAAACGGGTGACACCTACCGTGCATTGGAGCTCCCCATGTCCCAGATGTTCCCTGGCGGAGGGGTCCCGCTAGGCTGGGGGCCGGGCTGGGTGAGGTCGGGGCTGGCCTCTGGCTGTCATGGCACACAGGCAGGGTGGGCCCAGACCTCATCCTGGACTCCTGCCTCCTAAAAGTGGGAGCCCAGGCCCCCACTTGACCTCGACTGTGACTGTGACTTGAACTCCTAATGGGCACCTGGGGGTTCTGGAGTCGGTGTTGGCCTGTGGGCAGCTTGCGTGCCGTACCGTGGGTGCCTAGCCCTAGTGGTCGAGCAGAGGAGCTGCGGGCCGATGTGCAGGGGTCTCCCCGCAGCCACGCCGAGTGCAGACGGTGGCCTTCTGTGGCCCGGCCTGCCTGTGTGTGGGTGTGCCTAAGGCATCTGTCCCCATGTCCTGTCCCCACCCATCTGCTGCACCCCCAGACCCAGCTCTGCCCTGCTGTCCAACGCAGGTGCCCATGGTTGACTCGAGCTGTGTCCCCAGCTGTTCCCGTCTACAATGGCATCATCTTCCTCTTTGTCCTGGCCAACTTCAGCATGGCCACCTTCATGGACCCTGGCGTCTTCCCCCGAGGTAGGGCCCTGTGCTGGGGCACGGCATCTGCTCACTTGCACTAGAGTGTGAGTGGCTGATCCGAGAGAGCCTGTGTGTGTGAGCGGGGGTCGTGGCGGGTGGGCTGGCAGCGGTCCGGGAAGGACCCTTCCGCCCGGGAAGTCACCGTCCGCTGCCCCCCTCTGGCCCTGGCTCGCAGCGGATGAGGACGAGGATAAGGAGGACGACTTCCGGGCGCCGCTGTACAAGAACGTGGACGTGCGGGGCATCCAGGTCCGTATGAAGTGGTGCGCGACCTGCCATTTCTACCGCCCGCCCCGCTGCTCCCACTGCAGCGTCTGCGACAACTGCGTAGAGGTGACGGTCCCGCCGCCCCGCCCGCCGGCCGTGGCCCCCCACCCCCGCCCCCGCCGGCGCGGCCCTGACTCGCTGCTCCCGCCCAGGACTTCGACCACCACTGCCCCTGGGTGAACAACTGTATCGGGCGCCGCAATTACCGCTACTTCTTCCTGTTCCTGCTGTCGCTCAGCGCGCACATGGTGGGCGTCGTCGCCTTCGGGCTGGTCTACGTGCTGAACCACGCCGAGGGGCTGGGGGCCGCCCACACCACCATCACGTATCCTTGGCCTGGCCGCGGGTGCCTGGGATGCCCCGGGGTGGGTGGCCGTCCCCAGGCCCCGCCCCGCGTGTTTGCCCCACGGCCGTTGGCCTTAACGGGCCAGCATGGCCGTCATGTGTGTGGCTGGCCTCTTCTTCATCCCTGTCATCGGCCTCACTGGCTTCCACGTGGTGCTGGTCACTCGAGGG
Organism: Canis lupus dingo; assembly: GCF_003254725.2. Lineage (NCBI taxonomy): Eukaryota > Metazoa > Chordata > Mammalia > Carnivora > Canidae > Canis > Canis lupus. Next base: position 28,456,140 of record NC_064268.1, on the reverse strand, counting down.
CGTACCACCAATGAGCAGGTGCTGACCCCGGGAGGGCCCACGCGGTGACGGGCAGGGGGCGCCCCTGTGGGCCGAGAGGGCCGCGTGGGCGCGGTGTGAGGGCAGGGCCGCCGGAGCCCTCAGCTGAGGCAGCCTGCGCAGCTTCCGGGGTGGGGGGGACCTGGCCCCGGGGTCCCTGGGGGCGCCTGGAGTGCGGGCTGTGCCTGCGCTGCCCCCCGCTCACTCCCACCTGTGGACGCCGCTGGATCTCCCCAGAGATCCTACAGCTTCCTGCCGGGGCGGTCGGGGTGAATGGGGGGCACCCATGGGCTGACCCTGCCCAGCCTGCCTCTGAGGAACCCCAGCTGTCCCTGCCTGTCCCCCCGTCCGCCTGGGCCAGGACCTTGGGTGGCCAGGCTGGCTGAGGGGTCCCATGTCCACAGGTGACGGGGAAGTTCCGTGGGGGCGTGAACCCCTTCACCCGAGGCTGCTATGGGAATGTGGAGCACGTGCTGTGCAGCCCTCTGGCGCCCCGGTGAGGCCTGGACGGGGTGTCGAGGGGCCTCTGCCGGGTTTGGGGCGGGCAGGTGCGGCCCCTCAGCCTGGTCGACCTCTGCCCTTGGCAGGTGTGGCCGGCCTTGCCTCTGGTGAGCGCTCGGGCCAGGTCACCCTGGCCATTGACCCCTCCGCCCCTGGTGCAGGTACGTGGTGGAGCCTCCCCGGCTGCCGCTGGCCGCCCGCCTGAAGCCGCCCTTCCTTCGGCCCGAGCTCCTGGAGCGAGCCGCCCCCCTCAAGGTCAAGCTTAGTGACAACGGGCTGAAGGCTGGCCTGGGCCGCAGCAAGGTGGGGGCCCTGGGGGCAGGTAGGGAGTGGGGCTGAGGGCAGACCCTCGAAGGCAGGAAGCGGCTCTGCTGGAGGGGGCCTAGAAGCAGAAGGGGGAGGAATCCCGTAGGTTCTGGAGAACGGTATAGGGCCCAAGGCCCAGGGCAGAGACCCCAGTTGTGGCCCACCCCTGGCCCACGCCCTACCCACCACTGACCACGCCCCCTCCCAGTCCAAGGGCAGCCTGGACCGACTGGATGAGAAGCCGCTGGACCTGGGGCCGCCACTGCCCCCCAAGGCGGAGGCCGGCACATTCGGAGGTGACCTGCAGACGCCACGCCCGAGCAGTGCTGGTGAGGTGGGGGTGGCCAGACAGAGGGAGGGACATGGACTGAGCCCAGCTGACCATGGTCCATCTCCCCAGAGAGCGCTCTGTCGGCGCAGAGGACCAGCCCCCCGACACCTGCCATGTACAAGTTCCGGCCTGCCTTCCCCTCGGGTCCCAAGGCGCCCTTCTGCGGGCCTGGTGAGCAGGTGAGGAGGCCTGGCCCTGCCCCAGGAAGTCCTGTGCGACCCCTCCTGGAGACCCTGCCCCCGGAGGTCCCGTTCCTCAGGCCTCGCCCCAGGAGGCCCTGACCCTGGGGCCAGTGGGGTCATAGCCTGCTGGGCGCCGGCAGAACCTCACCCTATGGGCACCCCAGCCGGGCCCGAAGGAAGCACTGGCACAGGCGGTCCTGGCTGGCCCCTTCTTGACCAGCATGGCCCGCCGGCCTGGTGGGCGGCTGCCCCCAGGAGCAGCGTGTGCCAGGATGCCTGGAATTCCACTCTTCGTCCCTCTGTAAGGCCCACGGGAAGGCTTCAGAAGAATTTGAGATTGTTTAAGAAGGCATATTTATTTTTTTCTGACTCTACAATCACTGTGGAGCAGTTGGCAACCCTGGGCAGCCTGAGGAAGGGTCCAGAACCCTGAGCATTCCCAGGCTGCCCACCCTCCTTCATGGCTGCCTGAGAGGCAAGCCCGTGCCTGGGCTGGTACGCCTGGACCGGTCGCCTCCCCTCAGGGCCGATGCCCCGCTCCACCCTGCATCTCATGAGGGCCCTTCTGGGCTGGGCAGGGAGCCTGGGCCTCCTGGGCAGGTGTCGATCAGCCCTTCTTGGGAACAGGGGGCTCTAGGTCCTTCGCCTGCCCCACCTCCTGGGACTGTCCTGGATCCCACGAGGGTTCTGGTTGGTTGGCCAAGTACCGTGAGGCCACATTTGTCCCTACCAGCACCCGCTCCGGGGTGTGAGGTCCTGTAGGCTCTCGTCCCCAGCCCACGTCTGAGCCCGCAGCCCTCAGTCCACGGAGCCTCCTTGTTGCTGTGGCTGGTCCCTTGCCCCTGCCCCGAGGTCCCCTCCCGTGTCTTGGCTCTGGGGGCACTGCGGTGGGTTGATGCAGCAGGCGGCAGTGCTCTGCTGCGGCAGCGACCGCAGTCCTCAGCCACGAGGTGCCCAGGACAGGGCTCTGGGTCTCTGTGTGCTTATTACGTCTCCCTAAGGTCCAACTCCTGAGGCTGTCCCTGTGCCAGCCCCCTTCCGTGGGGAAGTAGAGGCAGGAGCAGTGTGCCCAGCCTTCCCTGGGGGGTGGCATCCGGGGACTCTGTTCTAGCCCGTCCCTACTTCCCTCTGTGGCGAGCAAGGGAGACGTGGTCAGGGGATGGGCAACTTCCAGAAACAGCTTGTTGGGTACACAGGAGGCTGCCTCTGATGCACTGAGGTCGTAGCCTCCGTGGGGCACGGAGCACCGGCGGCTGGGGCAGGGCGTGACGGCAGGGCGGTGGTAGGACGTGCGCCCTCTCTCCCCGCAGGTCCCCGGCCCTGACTCCCTGACCCTGGGGGAGGACAGCATCCACAGCCTGGACTTTGCGTCCGAGCCCAGCCTGGACCTCCCTGACTACACGCCCGGAGGCCTGCACGCAGCCTACCCGCCGTCCCCGCCGCTCAGCGCCGCGGACACCTTCTCGGGCGCCTTGCGCTCCCTGAGCCTCAAGGCAGCGGGCCGGCGGGGTGGGGACCACGTGGCCCTGCAGCCCCTGCGCTCCGAGGGCGGGCCCCCCACGCCGCACCGCGGCATCTTCGCCCCCCACGCGCTGCCCAACCGCAACGGCAGCCTGTCCTACGACAGTCTGCTTAACCCCGGCTCTCCCGGGGGCCACACGTGCCCAGCCCACCCCTCGGCCGGCGTGGCCAGCTACCGCTCGCCCTACCTGCACCCGGGGGCGGTGGGTGAGCCGCCCCGGCCCCCGCCCCGCAGCTTCAGCCCGGTGCTGGGCCCCCGGCCCCGGGAGCCCTCACCTGTGCGCTACGACAACCTGTCCAGGACCATCATGGCCTCCATCCAGGAGCGCAAGGACAGAGAGGAGCGGGAACGGCTGCTGCGCTCTCAGGCCGACTCGCTCTTCGGCGACTCGGGCGTCTACGACGCGCCCAGCTCCTACAGCCTGCAGCAGGCCAGCGCGCTGGCCGACGGCGCCCGCGGCCCTGCCCTGCGCTACGGCTCCAGGGACGACCTGGTGGCCGGGCCCGGCTTCGGCGGCGCGCGCAACCCCGCGCTGCAGACTTCCGTGTCCTCGCTGTCCAGCGCCGTGAGCCGGGCGCCGCGGACCTCGTCCTCCTCCCTCCAGGCCGACCTGGCCAACAACAACGCCCCCGGGCCTCGGCCCGGCAGCGGCTCGCACAGGTCCCCCGTGCGCCAGGGCCCCCCCTCCCCGCCCAGCACGCCCCGCTCACCCTCCTATGCAGGCCCCAAAGCTGTCGCCTTCATCCACACGGACCTCCCAGAGTCGCCACCCTCGCTGGCCGTGCAAAGGTAGGTCCCGGGGGCGGGGGGGTACTGGGGGGGCTGGGAGGGGCTTTCCACCACAGGTCAGGTGTCCGGCTGCTTCGTGGAGCCTCTTGGCCGAACACGCAGAGGTCGTCAGGGAGGCCGATGGCTGCCTACGGGGGTGGGCCTCACCCTCCTTGGAGGCTCCTGGCCAGACTGTGAGGGGCGAGGGTCACCCAGCTCCAGGGATGCCGGGCACGTCGGTGGGGCGGGTACCTATTGAGATGCATGTTCTCCTGCAGCTGGTGCAACCGAGTGTCGGGGGGACCCTGGGGCTTCCTCTGGAGACAGTGTCCGTCCAGGAGGCTGAGTCCAGGGGACATAAGCCCACAGCAGAACATGCTGCCCTGGGTGCCCACAGCCCCGGGAAGTAAGGGCCTCCTTGCTCAGAGATGGGGAAACTGAGGCCCAGAGGGGCAGGCTGGTGCCAGACCCCCAGCAGGTGGGTAATTGGAAGCTGGGCTGGCTGCCTGCCTCATGGGGTCAGGCCCAAGGAGAGTAGCTGGTGTGTGCTGGGCCCCGCCGTGAGTGCGGGGGTATCGTCTCGGCATCGCCCCTGGAGCACAGGCTCAGTTGGTAAGGATGTCCCTGTGGCGAATGTAACTGGCCCAGTGGGTGACAGCTACCTGGGCAGGTGGGGGACGGCAGGTGAAGGACGGGGCGGGGGGATGGAGTGGAGGCTCCCAGGCTCGTGAATGTTTGGGCAGCAATGTCAGAGCTGCTGTTGGTCGGTCCTGGGCAGGCTGGAGGGCGGAAGACGGGCTCTCATCTTCCTAGGAGGGAGCAGGGATGGAGCCACCCAGTCCCCGCTGGGCTCCCCAGCTCGGGGCACTAGGACGACGCGGGGCCCCGGGGCCTCACCTTGCTCCGGTGTCTGTGCCGGTGGGAGGGACCAAGCGCCCTGGAGGGAAAAGGTGGCCATTCTGACATCTGTGTGTCCTGTGACAACATAGCCCCCTCCCTCCGCAGGCGGTGTGCCCCTACCCAGGGTCTGGGCGGGACCAGCTGAGCTCAGAGGCAGGGGCCGCCCCGGGCTTTGTGTGCGTCTGCGTCATCTGTCCTGCTGCCTCCGCTGGCCTGTCACGCCGTGGTCCCGTGTTCACTGTGTGTGTGCGTGTATGTGCTTGTTTTGATGCAGGGACCACCCTCAGCTGAAGACCCCCCCAAGTAAGCTTAACGGGCAGTCCCCGGGCCTGGCCCGCCTGGGGCCTGCCGCTGGCCCCCCGGGGCCCTCCGCCAGCCCTGCCCGGCACACGCTCGTTAAGAAGGTGTCCGGCGTGGGTGGGACCACGTACGAGATCTCAGTGTGAGGACTGACTGCCATCCATCCGCCGTGGAGCCCCGGGGACCAGGACCCCCAGCGGCTGCCCTCCCCTCCCGACTTCTCTGCCCCGGGAGACCAGGAGGCCCAGGCCCGGTGGACACGTCAGCGGAAGAGACCACACCTCCACAAGCCTGTCCCTCTTCCTCCGCCTGTCCATCCACCCATCTGCTCACCAGGGCGCGGCTGGGCCAGTGGCCTCCGGGCTGCAGGATCTGTGTGTCGGTGCCCCTGTTCCCACAGGCGGGGGCCGCGAGGGGTGTGGCACCTGCACCCTTGCACCCGTGTCCCTGAGGTCGTCCCCAGGCTGGTCCCCACCTGCTCCCCTCACAGACGGGGCCACTGTGGCCCAGAGATGGACAGAGAGGCCTGGGTCCCTGGCCGTACTGGACCAAGGCCCCACCACCCGGCTGCTCCTAACTCGTTGCCTTTCAGGGACCCGCTGGAAGCTTGTAGCTTGGCAAGGCCAGTTCTTCTTCGGGGAGTCCAGCCCCAGCCCACAGGCACCCCGCTCTGGGATTGCTCTGGGTTCTGACAGACAGGTGGACGATGGACAGACAGCCAGCTGTGGGTGGGGTCTTGGCTCCGTGTGTCCTGTCTCGCCCAGCTGGTGGGTGCGTCCCCGTGTCTGTGCGCTGAGCTGCCATGCCACGTCCCATGTGTTAACGCTCGGGCCCCCGCTGCCCCCACTGCCGGGAAACTCGCTTTCATTGAAGCCTTAACCTCTGCTTTATGCTCTTGTGGGCGGCGACGGGGGGCAGGTGGGAGCAGGCCCGGGCCGGACGCTGCCACCGGGGCCCATGAGACCTAGGAGCCCCCCCTCCCTGCCAAACTGGAGATCCCTCACCCCAAGGCATGCAAAGTCCAGGCCCTCATGGGAAGCACATCAGGGAGGGGGTCAGAGTTTCGCCTGGCGCCAGGGACCCGAGAGTAAGCACACGGCAGCGTCCGCTTGCGTTGTGTCTGTTTTATGTTTTTATATCTACATCTATATATCTATAATTTTATTAAAAAAAGAAAAAGAGTCATTTCGATCCTTTCCTTGAGCAAGGCTAGGGCTGTTGGTGCAATGCGGGGGCTCCGGGGGCGGGGAGCAGAGTGGGTCAGGCTCTGGGAGAGGTGTTGGCCAGAGGTACGGGCGGCCTTCGTGGGTGTTTCCACTGACTTAAGCTGAGCTGGAAGCTTGGGAGGTGGGGGCTGGCCGATGGGTCTTTGGCTGACGAGCATGAGGCTCCCACGGGTCTGCGTCATCCCTGGTAGCAACAGGGCATTTGGAGAGAGGTTGGGGCTGCAGCCGCCCCAGGGCCCCCGAAAGCCGATCCCAGGGGCTTTTGCAGGAGACCGAGGTCCCAGGGGTTGCACTGGGGCTGCCGGTCGGCTGAGGGCCCTGTGGGGGCCGTTGCCGCCTCCTGCAGCTACATCACTGGAACTCGCCCTCCTGGCAACCTGAGCCTCCCACTGCCAAGTGTTGGGGGTGAGGGCGTTGGGAATCCACGGTGTCTTGGGGCTGAGACAGCCAGGGCAAAAGCGGGGTCTGGGGCAGGGGCTGGCCCAATGTGGGAGGCTGGCTGGGCCTCGGACCCTGCCCTGGGCACCTCTGCCCCATGCTGACCTCCACCTTTCTGCTTCTCTCTCACGGGACGCTGCGGCCCACAGGGGGCGGATCGGCACCTGCAGCCGTGGATGGGGCCGGCGTGGCCAGCCCAGGGTGCCCCCCGGCCTGCACCTGTGCCACCTTGGCCTCCCTGAGGACCGGCCGCCGCTGCGGGCCCCCTGGAGCCTGGCCGCCCGGGCACCCCCCCGAGGGGCTATGTGCCGCCTGCACTCAGCCGCCTCCAGCCTTTTCCCCGGTCTCTCGGGGCCTGAGCGGGACGCCAAGTAGGCAGCTTTGGGGCCCGAGAGGACCGCCCGGGAAGCCAGGCAGCCACACAGCCCCTGGGCCGTGGGCTGGGGGTCCCCTCTCCACCAGCCGCACCTTGACTGACTCCCAGCTCACTGGGGCTTGTGACCCTGTGCCCACCCACCTCAGGAAGTCCCCACCTGCCGCAGGGCGTCCCACCCCCCAGGCAGGGGCCCTGGAGCTGCTGGGACCAGCATGGCCTTCCCCGGGGGGTCGCACCAGCGCCCCGACCTCCCTGCCTGACCGAGCACTTTAGACGCCACTTCCTTCCCAGGGAGCCCAGGCCTCTGCCGGTTGGGCTGGGGCGGGGGTCTCAGGTTGTCCCTGCAGGTCACTGCACTCCCTCCTCCCCACACCCAGCACATGAACAGATGCCTTAACCTCTTGGAGCCGCCAGCCTGGTGAGCCATCCGGGCCCTGCCGGGGCGGGGAGGAGACCCTGCCAGTCCAGTGTGTTCCTGGTGACTGCTCTGCCCAGCCCTGCCCGGCAGTCTTCACTCTTTCACTCCGAGATGTGGCACCTGGGGGAGCTCAGAGGGCCCCGCTGCCCACAGCCCTGCAGGCCCTGCCAGCCAGCCAGCCAGCCAGCCAGCCGGGGCCCTGGACGTCCCCAGGGGCAGGGCGGGGCTCCGGCCAGTCCTTTTCCTGCCTGGGCGGTGCCTCTAATCCTCCCACTTGGGGATGAGCAAGCTACAAAGCTATTGTCTATTGTTCTAAAAGGTATTCCTCCCCTCCACCCCCAATTTAATGCCCTAAATAAAATTTCTGGTGTTTACCTCCACGGCTCTGTCCACCAACGTGGTCCCCCTGTCCTCCGAGCCTTGGGGCAGTGCCAGGAGGCTGGACTGGACAGGGACCCTAGTTGGGGAGGGGACAGGAGTGGGAGGTGGGGAGGTGGTGGCCGGTCAAGTGTGGGGAGGGTGGGGTGGCGGGTGTGAAGTCAGCCGAGCAGAGCAGCCGGTGGCTGAGGTCTGCTGGTTGGGCCCAGCCCCAGGGAGGAGGCCTGAGGGCCCCCAGGTCCTCACTCTGCAGAGACCCTCCCTGGTGGCCGGGGTGGGCTGGGGGCTTCCGGCGGAGGGGCTGCCGCCCAGCAGGCAGGCGGGGCCGGGGTGCCCCCCGGAGCCCTCGGTGTGAGACGGGCCTCAAGAGTAGCGAGACCTCCTGCCCACCCCCGTTTCCATGGAAACAGGCTCACACGCCGCGTGTGTCACGACTGTATGTCCAGCAGCAGCCCCAGCCCTCAGGACAGACCCGCCGCCCCCCTTCTCCGCGGCTCCTGGCGGGACGCTGCGCGGCAGTGCCGTGGGCACCGGGGCCGGCCGGCCGCCTGGCCTCCTCGCTGGGGCCGCTGGGCCTCCGGCCTAGAAGGGCAGGAAGTCGTCCACCTCCAGGCGCAGGAACGGGCCCAGCAGGGCCCGGAGCTTCCAGACGGCGGCGCGGCTCAGCAGAGGCGGCACCAGCCCCTCGAAGGGCGCGGGGTCCACCACGTACACGTAGGCGGCGGTGCAGGCCAGCAGGGCGCCCAGCAGCAGCCTCAGCGCCAGCAGCCTGCGGGCGGCGGCGGTCAGGGGCGGGGGTGCCCTCGCGGCCCGCCGGGGACTGGGCGCTGCCCGGGGCGCCGCCACCTACCAGAGCTGGCCTTTGAGGCCCTCGGAACATCCCAGCTGCGGCCTGGCCTTCTGCGGGGTGGGGGGCGAGGGGTGGGGTCGGAGCCTGCGCCTGGGGGGCGTCCCTGTGCCCCCAACCACCCCCGCACCCCTCCCCACCCGGGACAGGCGCCGCAGCCAGCCGGGTCTCAGGGATGACCAGCCACCCCGCTCCTGCTGGGGCTCCCGCCCTGGGGCCTCTACACCGACGCCCACAGCTCCCCGCCCAGAGGGGCCTCCCGGGTGAGGCCTCCGGGAGAGGGTGAGGGTGTGCGGCGCCGGGCTTACCGCTACGCACGCCATCTGCTGCTCCTTCCGGGCCTGGGTGCGGCACTGGGCACGCTCCCTGGATGGAGGGGGGTGCTGCGCAGTCAGGGCCAGGTGCGCACCCCCCTCAGCCTGCACCACCCCTTGGTCTGGTGCCCTGGAGCTGGGGAAGGGTTAGGGCTTGATCCACCCCATCCTGGCCAGGACACCTGCCCCTTCCCGGGCTCAGCCAAGCGCCCCCCCTCCGAGACCTTGACCCTGCACATCACCCCAGAATCTCCAGCTGAATGTCTTCCATCTGGTCTAGTACTCCCCGGATATCCTTCTTGAGGTTCTGGGGGTCAGAGGAGGTAAAACAGGCCCCCTAACCCTGACTTCTCTGCCGGATTCCCCTGCTTCCCGGTGCTCCCCTGACCCCACGCCCTCTGCCTCCTGTTCCCGTCACCCCCTGGGTGTCACCCTCTGGGGACCTACCAGGAGCCCAGTGGCCTGGTTGTTCAGGGCCATGTGTACCTCAGCCACGCCGTCCCACACCTGGTGGCGGAGGAGAGGCCGGGTCATGCTCCGAGCAGCAGGACCCCCGGATGCGTCCCACTGGGTGGCTCCCCCGGGCGGCCCTCCCACCCCGGCCAGGCGGGCACCTCGGTAATGGCCATCTTCTTCCTCTCAAAGGACAGTCGGATCTGCTGCAGCTCGTTCTGGGGAGGGGCACAGTGGGCACAGGCAGGGCCACCGAGGAGTGTTGCGCGGAGGACCCCTCCCCTGGCCCAGCTCCCCGGGACCCACCTGAGACTGCTGCACGAAGGACTCCTCCCCCCGGCACAGCTCCCGCCGCAGCAGCTGCAGGGGCGCCCTGTCCTCCAGGGGCCGGGTGCTGGCCTGCTCCGGGGCCTGTGGGAGAGCCCTGGGGTCAGCGCCAAGGCCGGGGGCGGCGTGGGCGGTCAGGGGCTGCTTGAGAGCAGCGGGGCTGTGGTGCCCGAGGCCCGGGGTCATTCCCCTCGGCGGCCCTCTGTCTCCCCGCACTTACCCAGGCCAGGGCCGTACAGCTTGAGTGCTCCGTGCACAGGGGCAGGAACTGCTGCCCCGGCCCCAGGAGGGCCCCCAGCTGCTCCCGCAGATCTTGGTTCTGTCTTTTCTGAGAGTGGGAGACACAGATGGGACTGCTCATCATAGAGCTCCTTGGGCAGGAGATTGAGGCAGGGGTGCGGGGGGCAAAGGGCAGAAGCCGCAAGCCCATTGCACGGATGGGCTCGGAGCCGGGGCCACCACCCCCACCCCCACCCCCACCCCCCACCCCCGCCTCGGTGGGCTCTTCACTCACCAGGTTCTGGTTCTCCTGCTCCAGCTGGAGGAAGGACTGCTCTGCAGGCCCCAGGGCCACGCTCTGGAGCGGGGAGGCGGCTGCCCTGGGCGAGGCTGGGTTTCCTGACCCCGACGGCATGGGTGGGCACGGGCAGGGTCTGGGCCCCGAGCTGGGGGGCGCCCCCTGCCTGGGTGCCCCTTGTTCTCGTCCTGAGTGCAGGGGCCAGCCCCACCCCAGCCTCGCCTCCACGTGTCCTTGCCTCATCCCCGCCGGTTCTCTGGGTCTCTGGCGCTGCATCTCCCTGTCTTCGCTGGCCATAAAGCCCCCGGGTACCTCGGCCCCGACCCTGGGCCCCCCGCCCCCCGCCCCCGGAGGTGGGAAGGGCCTGGCAGATTCTATGGAGTGAGTGGAGCTGAGAGGCACCAGGCAGGGCCACCTTACAAAGCCCTGGCAGGGTGGATCCAGGCATCCTCCGTGGCTGCTCGAAGCTTGAGGCTGGGGGCACTGGGGGTGGGAGTGGCCACAGGGGCCTAGGGTTTTGGGCCCCTCCATGCCTCCCTGTAACCCCTTCCTAACCCCGGGTCCGGGCTCTAGCCTGGCCCGACCTGCCACCCTCCTATCGAGGGCCCTCTAGGTGTCATGGCTCGCAGGTCTGCCTCAAGGGTGCCTGTCACAAAGGCCTGGGCACAGCCGGGGAGGTCACAATGGGCCGGGTGGTGGCCAGAGCGGGGCTGGGGGCTGGCCGGGCCCCTCCCACCAGCTCACTGGTCCCGCCTGGGCATCTTGTCCTCCCCGGCTTCCCCACCTGCCTGAGCTATTTTCTGGAAATGGAAAACAGATAATGCAGACACAAGGTTCAAACAAAATCAAAAGCCAACAAAGTTATCCAGTGTGATCCTCCCCACCAGCCACCACCCACTCGCCTGGTCTTTGCGCTCCTCCTGGGGTGGGCTGCACATTCCGCAGGCGGGGCGTCAAGCACCCCCACCTCCTCTGCACACAGAAGAGCTCATCCCACAGCCTGGCTTTTTTACCTCACCGATCTTTGGGATTTGATTTTTTTTTAATCATTTATTGAACATTAATGGTTCTATAAGGACGGTTTATCCTCTTTATGGGTGGGGGCACTGAGGCACGAAGACATTGACCTGCCCGAGGTCACACACTGTTGAGGGATGGAACCAGATGCAAGACTGCTTTTCAGTGTTTCAGGGGTCTTTTTTTTTTTTTTTTCTATTTTAAGTCCAGTATGGTTAACATACAGGTGTACGATATGATGATTCGACAATTCGGTCCTTTGCTCAGTGCTCCTCATGAGAAATGTCCTCTTGATCCCCTGCACCTAGTCCACCCATAACCCCACCGCCCACCCCCGCTCTGGTAACCAACTCTTTGTAGTTTAGAGTGTTTTTTGGCTTCTTTGTTCATTTGTTTTGTTTCTCCAATTCCACGTATGTGTGCAATCATATGTCATTTGTCTTTCTCTGACTGGCTTCCTTCACTTACCATTATACCCATTAGTTCCATCCACGTTGATGCAAATGGCAAGGCTTCACTCTCTTTTTTTTTTTTTTTTTTATGGCTGAAGTAATCTGTTGTATACACATAAGGCACCTTCTCTATCCATCTGTCTGCTGACGGACACTGGGCTGCTTCCCCATGTTGGTTATTGTAAGCAAGGCCACGGTAAACACAAGGGTGCATGAATCTTTTCAAATTGGTGTTTTTGTATTCTTTGGGTACGTACTCAGTAGTGGAATTCCTGGATCAGAAGGTATTTCTATATTTACGTTTTTAAGGAACCTCCACACTGGTTTCCACAGGGGCTGCACCAGTTTGCATTCCTACCAACAGTGCACGAGAGTTCCTTTTTCTTTTCTTTTTTTTTTTTAATCTATTTATTAGAGAGGGAGAGTGCATGAGTGAGAGTGAGCGAGCAAGAGAGAGATAGCGAGAGAGACACGTGGAGCCAGGGCAGGGGCAGAGGGAGAGGGAGAAGCAGGCTCCCCGATGAGCGGGGACCCCAACCCCAGGGCTCGATCTCAGGACCCCGGGATCATGACCTGAGCTGAAGGCAGATGCTTCACTGACTGAGCCACCCCGGGGCCCCACGAAGGTTCCTTTTTCCCAACCCTCTCCAACACCTGTTGTTCCTTGTGTTGTCGGTTAGCCGTTCTGACAGGTGTGAGATGGTTTCTCATAGTTTTGATTTACATTTCCCTGCTGATGAGTGATGTTCAGCATCATTTCATGTGCATCTGATGGCCTCTGCGTGTCTTTGGAGAAATGTCTGTTCAAGTCTTCTGCCCATTTTTATCTTTTACTTTTTTAAAAAGATTTTATTTATTTATTCATGAGAGACACAGAGAGGGGGAGGCAGAGACACAGGCAGAGGGAGAAGCAGGCTCCATGCAGGGAGCCCGGTGTGGGACTCGATCCCGGGACCCCAGGATCACACCCTGGGCCGAAGGCAGACGCCAAACCGCTGAGCCATCCAGGCGTCCCTTCTGCTCATTTTAAACTCAGATTATTTGGTTTCCCGGTATTGAGTTTTGTAAGTTCTCTCTATATTTTGGATGTTAACCGTTCATCAGAGATGTCATTTGCAAGTATCTTCTCCCGTTCAGCGGGTCATCTTCTGGTTGGTCGTGTCTTTCGCTGAGCAGAAGGTTTTTACTTTGAAGTAGTCTCAATAGTTTATTTTTGCTTTTGTTACCCTTGCCTCAAGAGACCTATCTAGAAAAGTGTTGCTATGGCCAGTGTCAGAGAAATTACGGTGAGTGCTCTTCTAGGGTTTTTATGGTTTCAGGCTTCACATTTAAATCCTTATTCCGTTCTAAGTTTATTTTTGAGTATGTTGAATTTGAGTTAAGAAAGTGGTCCTATTTCACTCTCCTGCATGTGTCCATCCAGTGTGCCCAGCACCCTCTGCTGAAGAGACTGCCTTTTCCCATTGTGTCTTCTCACCTGCTTTGTCCAAGATTAACCATGGCTTTTATCTCTGGGTTTTCTATTCTATTCCATTCATCAGTGTCTATTTTTATGCCAGTGCCATACTGTTTCCTTTACTATAGCTTTTTTTTTAAGATTTTTAAAATTTATTTATTCATGAGAGAGAGAGAGAGGAGGGGGGCAGAAGGAGAAGCAGGCTCCATGCAGAGACCCTGATGTGGGACTTGATCCCAGGTCTCCAGGATCACGCCCTGGGCTGAAGGCGGGCACTAAACTACTGAGCCACCCCGGGATCCCTCCTTTACTATAGTTTTGTAGGAAATCTTGAAATCGGAGACTGTGGTACCTCCAGTTATATTCTTCTTTTTCAAGATTGCTTTGGCTTATTCAGGCTCTTTTGCAGTCCATGCAAGCTGAGGATGATCTGTTCTAGTTCTGTGACAGGTCTCTTCAATGCCTACTGAGCGCACATCCACTGCTGGAGCATTTGTTGCTCCTCCACTCTGTGGCCTGTGCTACTCAGCCCTTCCCACTGCTCCTGGAAGTCCCGGCCCCATCTTCCTTTTTCAGTGCCCTCCCTTGTTCTGTGGAAGCCGATCCTCAAGTAACATCCTCAGAAAGGTGCATCGGGTGAAACTCGAGTCCTTGCATGGCAGAGATGGCCACGAATCCCTTTTCTCCTGGTGGGCCCTTGTCTCTCTGCGATGTGACTTTGCCCTCTTCACATCAAGAGACAGGGTCCCTTCAGCCTGGACTCAGGACTAACCTTGCGCATTGCCTGGGTGCGTGTGCCGGGCCCGGACCTCTCTCACTGCCCTGCAGACCCTCTGCCCTTGAGGAGGCACAGCCTTGCCACCAGGTGAGAGGTCATGGGGACCGAGGTTTCTGTCATTCCAGCCCATCCCCGGTGGCCCAAAGGGGCTGAAAGCCCAGTGCGACCCCGGAGCACTGTCACCAAGCTGCAGGCTACGTCGTGATTGCTCTAGCCACTGAGTTGTAGTGGCCTGTCACATGGGAATAATGGTACACCTCAGGTCTCGAGGGAGCACCATGCTCTGACCTCAGGCTTGTTGGATGTGGGGCTGGGGAGAGAATCAGCTCAGAGAGCGTTTCCCCGCAGGGTGTGGGGAGGGCCTCCGGGGCCGCAGTGCTGCTGGGGGCAGGCCAGGCAAGGCTGCCGGTCTTTCAAATGTCAGCAGGCATGTATTAAGTTTCCGAGACATCGTTATTGTTCTTTGGATGCCCCCTATTCTTTTCTAGAACATCCTGTCCCGTTTTAGGGGTACTGGGGGTTTGGAAGGAAGGGAAACTTTTTGCTTCCTGTATTTTTCCTTAATCCTCTTTGCAGCTCCTTTTTTCTTTTTGGTCTTGGGACCTCCTTTGAGACACTGGCTTTCTCTTTATTCTACTCCTGTGTATAAGGGAGACAGGAAAGAGCTGACTGGCATGTTCTCTCCCCATTAACTTTAAGAGCTGCTGGAGCATCTTGATGTCAGGCCCCAGGAAGGCGGTCCTCGGTCCTCCTGCCTCTGAGCACACATCCACCCGCTGCATTGCTGTGGTCTGGAGTAGGAGAAGGGGAGGCCCCGGGTCACCTGCTGTCCTGACATCGCGGTCAGTGGAGCACTGTTGGCCTCACTTCAGTGTTGGAGGGTCACCCCAAGCTGTCCCCTTGCAAGGCCTGTTTTTCTGCTTGTTCCCCCAGGCTGTTCCACTAAGCTCGTCCTCACTTCCTGTCTGAAGAAGTCAGTCAAACCCCTTGTCTGGAGATGTCTTCCTCTGGCCCTCTTTGTCATGTGGGGTGGATGTGCTGCAGGAGCCGCTGGCAGGTGGCTCACTGACGGAGGAGCGGTGTGCACAGTGCCCAGGTACCAGGCTGGACCCATGTGGCCCTGGCCCCAGGAGGCCCCTCTGTGTTTCTAGGGTGGCAGTGGCATCTCTGCAGCCCGTAACAACAGGTTTTGCCGAGGATGAGCTGGGAAGGAGGCTCCTTGAGCTCAGCTCAGGCATCAGTCCCCCCACCCCCCAAACTACCACCCCCCAAACTGCCCAGCCACCAGAGGGAGGAAGGAGCCTCTCTCCCACAATCCTGCTTCGGAATCTCATGAGTCAGGATGTGCTCAGTTCAGAGTACCCTTCTGGGGGCAATTCCAGCTTAGAGCTCAGGGAGGCTTCTTGGAGGACCTTGGAGGCAAGGCAGCCATGGAGAAGGAGTCCAGGCAAAGGCCCCCGGTGGCTGCTTTGTGGCTGCTTTGGGGGACGGACGGGGGGGTGCGGGGGGCCCAGGTGGGAGCTGTGTCCCTCAGTGTCCAGCCTACCAGGTGCCAGCAGGTGCTCAGGAATGTTAAGTGGGGGACAGAGAAGAGGTCCTCATGGACACTGGTGATCCCAGCAATGACCGTGGCTGTCACGTACAGAAATGTGACTGTAGGTGGCATCCTCATGATCTCACTGTGGGCACCCTGGCTAGGCTGTCAGACCCAGAGGCAGTGGCAATCCCTGGAGTGGGTTTGAGGAGGTCTCGGAGCACCCTGATGACACAGGAGCTCTGGCTCTGCCTGTGACCCTGAGGCACCTCCCTTCCCAGCCTGGGGACCCCTTCCCTGAGGCACCCGTACCTTTACTCAGGCTGTGCCTCTGCTCACCGGAGGCTCAAAGCCTCGCCCTGCAGACCCCAACTCCCTGAAACCTTTCTCACCTCCTCCCTGTGGTCCTGGCAATGTGGCCCTGAGCCGGAGAACACGTAAGTGCTGGGGGTGCTCTCAGGGGGAGATCCACAGTTGTGAGAGCGTTCCCATGAATGGGGACAGATATGCTAATGTGCTCAAGGAGCCCTGCAAGTCAGTGTCCTGGATTCGGGGGTGGGGGTTCTGAGCCTTGTCTGGGCTTCAGGAATGCCCCCAGGAGGGTGGCTCCGGTACTGGCCGGAATTCCTGTCCACGGGCGGGAAGTGTGGCTCTCGTGCATTGTAGCGAGTACCAGGCCGCGGCCCCTGTTGCCAGGCAGCGCACCTCCCTGGACGCCAGTTGCCATGGCAGCCGCTTCCTGCCCAAATTGCCATGATGCCCAATGGCCTCAGGGAGCCTGGAGCCTGCGAGCAAGGGTTGGCTAGGGAGGAAGAGGAGGTGTGGGGTTCCCTGCCCTTCCTGCATGGACTCGCTGTGACTTCAGCATTCAATGCCCCACGTCCATATCAAAAGGTGGGAAAGAGGCCTGGAGCAGATGGAACTCAGGGGTACCTAGGGCCAGCTCAGCGCCTCGGGAAGAGCCCCATCTCTCTTCTAACCCGGGCTCCTGGCCCAAAGCCTCCCTCTCCGGGCCTCAGAGCCACCCTACTTGTCCCTCAGGCTCCGCGGGCTTCCTGAAGCAGCCCAGGCTGGGGGTTACCCTCTTACCTGGGGCATCAGGTCACTTTGAGCCCTTCCTTTCCTTCCCATGGCCTGGGAGGAGGTGAGTTCTCCTTTGCTCTGAGTGTGTCACAGAGGGTGGCCCGTGGCTGGGGTCCCACGCAGCTCCAAGGGTGGTCTTGCACTGGGTGTGGTTGTGTGAGGGGTGGGCAGCCTGGGGAATGACCGCCCACCCCGGGGCCGGCAGGTACACTCCAGGCACGGGCACACAGGTTGCTGAGAGAGAGGTGCCTCCCCTCCCTTCTCCAACCTGTGGGGGCAGCCTTGCTGGACATAGAACAGACTGGGGGCAGGCCCTAGGATGGGGGTGCAGGGGAAGGGCGGGAAGGGCAGGGAGGGCACGGCGGGGGAGCCTATGAAGCCCTCCTAGGGTGCTCCCATTTCAAAAGCCTACTCTTAGGGGTGGAAGGGGATGCTCCTGTGTCTGTCTTGTCCCTGGGCGGCCGCAGGCCATTTGTCTTCCCTTCCAGGGTGACTCTCTGGACACCCACTGCTCACATTTTTTATTTAAGAATCAGAGGGATAATAAGAATGTCAAGGAAAATCCTCTCAGGGATGCACAGCCCCAATAAATTACTATCAGCCAAGGCATTGAAGGCTCCGGCCTGGGGAGATGGTCATTGTGGGGCTGCTGGGCCCCTGGGCTCCAGGGTGAGTGAACTAGATGTGCCTGCCCCCTGCCTGTACCCAGAGACCACCCCCCAGAAGATCCCATCCAGCAAAGCTCACCCCTTTCCTATTACTCCCATGACCATCTGCCCCTCTCAGCTGGACAGTGGTGCCCGGGGAGTCAGCCCGGCCTGAGTGCCTGACGCTCGGTGCCAGGGTCACCTTGCCAGGGCCCTACCAGGGCCAGGATCTTGGGTGCTCGCCCACCTTTCTGTCCACCCTCTGCGTCACCCTGGCTCTTGCTGGGAGTGGACGCTGCTGGCCATGGGCTCCTGGAGCCCATCACTGCACCCAGGCAAGGTGCCCACAGGAGTTAGTGAGAAACGGGGGGCTGAGTGAAGAGGGGAGACCTGGAGTGGTCACAGGCCTGCTGGTATCCCTGGGGGTGCCAAGGTGCTCCCTCTCTCTGAAGGACACCCTATCCTCTACCAACCGGCCGATGTGTGGGGCCCGGAGCCCACCACCAGATGGCGCCACGACCCTGCAGACGGGCTGAAGGTTTCAGGGGCCCCCAGGAGGGGGCGCAGGGGGCTGGCGCGTGGAGCAGGGACCGGCTGGGCCCGACACCTCCTCCCCACTTGAGTCCGCGCTTCCTGCTTGGCCTGGGGCGGCGGCTGGCTGGCCTTTGGGGTCAGAATGTCCCTTGCGAGTTCTACTATGTACATCACGTGGGGCTCTCACCACCCTTAGCTGGGGGGTCCCTCACCTGCTTCCCCCAAAGAGCCGGGGCTCCCACCTGTGGGCCTTCCCAGGAGAAGGGCTGGCCCCAAGTTGCCTGTTTGTTCGTGGGCAGCTGGGCAGCCGTGGTCGGTGTGAGGACGCCCCAGGTTCACAGGTACCCTGGCCGGTGCTTGGGAGCTTGGTCAGAACGTGGCACAGGTGAGAGCCCGTGAGGGCGTCTGGACAGGGGTCGCCCACCAGACCCAAGCTACAGGGAGGAGTTGCCTTGGGCCGCAGAGCAGCGGTCCTGGTGTGTGGGGGTAGGACGCCCAGAGAGGCCACCCTGGGCCTCGGCCTGGGGGAGGGCTGGCCAGGTGCCCGGGCCCTGACGCTGTTTTGGCATGACCTCCTGGTACCTGGCCCAGAGAGCATGCTCTGAAGCCCTCTGCCCCCCCCCCCACCTTAATATCTCAAGGTGGACGCACCAGGTGTTTACCTGTGTGCTGGGGACAGAGTTTGGGGGGCAATTCTCCGAGCAGGCTCCCCGGACCTGGGTCTGGACCCTCAAGGCGCCACCTCCCAGGTGACCCAGCCCTTATCAAGGCTTTCTGACCCCTGGGCAGCCCCACGGCTCCACGAGCCAGGTTCCTAGAGCCGGGCCGGGGATCTGGGCTTGGCCTGGTGTGACGGGCTCTGGGCTGTGGGGCTGAGAGCTGAGGTGGTGAGTTTGGCCTGAGGGCTCTTGGCTGGGCCTGTGACGTTGGAGGGAAGTGGGCAGGGCCTGGGGATGGGCTCGGGGCGCCGCAGGCCAAAGAAGGTGGGGACACAGGCTCCCTCAACCTTGGGGTTTTGGGGGCCTGAGCCTGGCCTCGCTGCCCCTCGCAGCCCCAGGCAGACTGTCCCTTCAGTGTAAATCCCACTTGGCTGGGAGGGTGTGAGAAGGGGGCCCTAGGACTGCCATCACTCAGGCCCAGGATGCTCGGCTGGAAAGTGCACCGAGGTCACGCTGCCACCTGACTGACCATGGGGTTTCCAGATCCTCCTGCGGGGCTGTCTAGAGAGATGGTGGGTGCGTAGTCGAGGGGTGCGGGGCATCTGGTCCTTTCCTGGGACTGTCCGTCATCCTCCCAGCCTGCTCCATTCCAGTCCCCTTGGTGGCTCTGTCGGAGGACTCAGCCCCAAGGCCACCTAGCATCCCAGTCCTCTGGTGACTCCGGGTTCTTGCCCTTGGCCCAAGTACACCCAGATTTCCTCAGTGGAAAGCTGCTCTTTGGGCCTTACCCCTCCTGTCCCCAGAGAGCAGAGACCGGCCAACCATGTCCCCCCCGCCCCGCCCCAACTCGGCTCTCTCATGTGAGTGGTCTCCCTGCGGGGTCTGCTGTCTTGAGGTGTGTCTGCGGGGTGCAGCCTGCACACACTTGCAGCAAACTCAATCCACAGTCTGGAGGCTTCGACTTTCCCGCCACCCAAAGGCCACCCACCCACCTAGGCGGCAAGAGCTTAGCCCACCCGCTGGCTAACTGGGACCGCCAGACGCAGCAAAGAACTAGCTTAGGAGCCTACTGACCATTCAGCCAACTGGTCCTCCTGTTGCCACTGCACCTGCACCCCCTGTCCATGCCTCTCCGGTGCCTGACCTTGAGGCGCCATGGGAGCCCTGGGTGCCCGGCGCAGCCCCGTGGGTGGTGGCTCCCTGGGGTCAGCAACAGGAGGGGGCAGCCTTGCCTGCTGCGGCCCCTCCCTCCCCTCCTCTCTGCCTCCGGCCTCGGGCCTGGCTTTCCGGGGAGCCTGGGCTGAGACCACGCCAGCCCCCCGCCGACCACCCACACCACGGAGCCGGCTCTCCGGCAACGGGGCCAGCTGCCCGCGGGGGGCTGTGCGGTGGAGCCCTGGCTTCTCCCGGGAGGCGGCGTGAGTCCTTCTTCTTAATAAGGCCCCACATCGATGATAAAGGGCAGTATCACCCCTCGATGATGGGCCGCGAGCGGGCTCGCCGTACAAGGGAGACGTTTAATTTATCTCAGGAACTGGGAGCAAGTTATAAAAATGGTAATTTCTTGGAGATTCAATTACGTGTTTTCATTGTTACCCTCGGTAATCAAGGAAAAGATTTTAAAGGAAAGGGTTGCGGGATGAATCTCTGGAGGAGGATCGGGGCCAGCGGTGGTTTGGGGACCAGGAGAAGGGCAGGGTCAGGTGGGGGCAGGCTGCGGGGGCTGAGCGGCCCGGCCTCCCGGCCTCCGTCTCCGCCCTCCCCCCGAGGTGGGCCCATCCGGACTCCCATCCGAGGGAGACGAGGTGATCCTGTGGCTCCCGGGGACACCGGTTCCCTGCCCAGCGGCCCCCCGGGTGTCGTTCATCTCCCAAGGCCTCTGCGGGGGGCAGAGTGGGGCTCTGTGCAGGGCTCGGACCTGATTGTTCCCCGAGTGATGTCTTGGCTCTAAATGACATTTCTGGGATTAACGGGGCTGGCAACCGACGGCACCAGGTGATTGGAAGGGGGTTTATGACCCCGCGGGTGACATTGAACTGGCATCGGATGTGCATTTCTGGGATGGGATTTTCCTCCCTGGCAAAGGCGGCGCCCTGCGCGCTAATCGCCCGGCAGCTCCGTGCAGCTCGGGGCCGCGTGCCGGGGCGTCGTGGGGCTGGCCCCTGGGCCTGGGGTCACCGCCAGGCCCCCTCCTCTCAGAAGCCCCTGGACTTGGTTCCGAGGTGGCGACCTCGTGCAGTCAGGGGCCGCGGAGCCGGAGGAAGCAGCATCTCGGGAGAGCGAGGAGGCCTGGCCGGGTCACACTGGGGGGTGGGGGGAGCACCTGCAGGGCCCCCCGCAAGCAGACTTGGGGCGGGGGCTGGCCTGTCCCGGAGCCGTTGGTTCTGAAAACCAGATCACCCCTGAAAACCCTTTTGTCCCCGGCTCCAGGCTGCCCAGGGCACAGGCAGGTGGGGAGCTACTATCCTGCTTGGGGGGGCTCCGGGGCTCGGGGCTCTGGGGTCACCTGAGGGGAGGGCTCAGCCGAACCTCTTGGGCGGGGTTGGGCTTGGGGAAGGGAAAGCAAGGCTCCACTGTCTACACAGCAGACAGGTCATTGCCACAGACCAGAGGCTCCCGCGTCCTGCCACAAGGACCGGCCCCCGACGGGGGAAGCGGCCTCATCACCCATCTTCCAAGGGAGGACGCGGGCTCAGAGAGGTGCATGGCTGCCTGCGGCTGCACAGCAGGTGAGCGATGAGTGGGTGAGTCAAAGGCCTGGGGATGTCCCCCGAGGGACCGAGGGACCGAGGGCAGGGATGCACCCCTGCGGAGAGGTGGGGCGATCCTGCCCTGCTCCTTCCCATCGAGCTCACGAACCCACCCCACCTGACACTTGTGACCCCGACGGGAGGGGGATGGTGCCCAGAATCCGTAAAGGGGACTTTTCCCAGAGTAATTACCTTTGATTCACTTGCAGTAAATACTAGGCTATTTTTTCCTTTTCCAATAATTGAACTTATTTATTTTTAACTAAGATTAAATGTTCTCTGTGAGCTCAAGATACACCGCTGTCCTGTCAGGCCTGGTCAAAGCGCTCTCTCTTCCTGCCTCCCCGGGGGGTAGCCCACCAGGCAGAAAAGGAGCCGGTGGCCGGGAAGGGGGTGAGGGCGAGACACGGCTTGTTGGAAAAGCTCGGGACCGTGGAAAATCGGTTTTCATCAATGAGCGCTGTCACCAGGAGCACGGTCACGTTCCTTACCTTCTTCGACACCATCACCTGCACCTGCACCACCACCACCAGCACCACCACCACCACCACCTTTGCCACCACCACCCCATCTCTACCTTCACTGCCACCATCACCACCGTCACCGCATCTACCTTCACCACCACCACCACCACCAGGGGGGCTCCTGGTAGCTCCTCCAGCATCTGCTGGCCATGGGGCCAAAGCTAGAGCTCCCGGGGATACCGCAGACTGTAGTGGGGCTGGATGGTCAGTGAAGCCTGTGGGGGCACACGGGTCTGGAGTGGGGCGTTGTGGGCTGACCTGGGGACGTCATTGGTGGGCATTGGTGGGCATCTCCCATGCGGGGGGCACCTTGCAGTATCCCCGATGCAATCTCCCTAGTAGGTCTGGGTGCCAGGGCACGTCCCAACTTGTGGGCCTCATGGAGGCTGAAGGTTGTGCGGCTGGGTGTGGATGCGGGAGAGTGGGCCATGCTCCTCGACTGGTGTTTGGGGACCCCGTAGATCTCTAGAGAGAAGGTTGGGTCATACCCAGGGCTGGGGTGCACTCCTAGGAGAGCAGCCTGCCTGGCGGTGCTGGTGAGGACTGGGCATCTCCCTGCACCAGGGAGAGTGCCTTCTGAGGCCCAAGGGGACCCTCCCTGCCTCACCGCAGGCAGAGGGACAATATACGTAGGTGTATTAAAGCTCCCTTGTGTTTGGGAAATGTTATTAACAATTAAAAATCTTAAATCTTGATGACATTCCCAATGGCCAGATAATTAATACAAGAGCAGATATAATTACTTAATGATTAATAACTACACTTAATAGTTTTCAAAGTAATTGTGATAAAGTTAAATTGCTGATGTCCTGAACAGTTCAGACACCTTGGGGCTGGGCGTGGCCAAGTTGCGTGGGCCAGGATGTGGCTCTGCTGGAGTCCTGGGTCCCCACCTGGGGTCTACATACCAGGGCTGGGGATTATCCCTACAGGGAAGGTAGGGACTCCCATACCCACTTGCAGAGGCAGGGTGTTGCCCAATCACTGGGCCAGGTGGGTGGAGCCCGTCTCTTTCCCTGGAGTGACCACAGGATTGCCTCCCTGGGCCCAGAATTCACCACCCCATACCTGCAGCTATTCTGGGTCTCAGGGCTTGTAGGCGGGGACATCCTCTTCCCTGCTGGGTTAGTCCCATTGATCCTCCCATTGCCCGCAGCCCCTTTAGGCCCTGGGAATACACCTCCACCATCATACTTAGCCTGTCATGCTCCTGGAGTCTGGTCCAGGGCTGCTCCATCAATTCTCACTAAAGTGTGAGAGGCTGCTTGGTGCCGCCCTAATTCTCTAGGTCTATAGTTTCATTAATTTAGCAATGGGAAGCCTTCAACTGCAGGAAGAGGAGAAGGGCAATTCCAGGCAAAGGAGGCCTGGCCCTGGGTGCCGTGAGACTATGGACCCTGTCATCCCTGGACAGCAGCTTGGAGGATACCAGGAGCCCTGGTAGGGGCAGGACCCGAAGACCCGCTTCCCCTTCCACCAGTCATTTTGTCTGTTCTGGTTCCGGGCCCACCCGGCCAGAGTCCTGGCCCCTGCATAGCCTGCTACAAGGTGACGGGACAGAGTGGCATCCGGTGCCTGATGGTGGGCCAGGGGCTGGCAGGTGGCCACTTAAACTCTTCTTGCAGCGTTTTTGGGTAGTTTACAGTTTTTCAGAGCAGCAGGAGAAACAAAGGGGTGACAGGCAGCAGCTGGAGAAACAAAAGGGTGACGATGGCAGTCCCTCGGGGGAGGGCTTGCGTGGGGGACCTCCTGTGGCTTGGCACAGATGGCCGTCACGGTTAAGGGGCCAGGCAGGTGCAGTCCTGGCCTCGGTTTCCCCACACCCCACTTTAGAAAGCAGGAAGGTGCCACCTCGCTCATCACCCCTGTTCCAAGGACACACCTGGATGGGTAAACTGAGGCCCCAGGTCCTGAAAGCAGAAGCTTGGCCCCTGCTCCCCCAAGCCAGGCCCTCAGGTCCAGCCCCTTCAACCTCCGGCCGGCCCGCGCTCCCTCATTAGCCCGTCACACTTTTCTGTTCCGAGGCCAGAGGCTCTGAGACCATTAGTGGATGCAGCTCCGCTGAGCCTGATTGCTCATTAGGCCTCCTCCCCGGGCCCACTGCTCTTCTCCTGTGCCCGGCACACGTCCTTTCCAGCTCAGGGATTGGCTTCCCACCCCTGCGAAGACCCAGGGGCCATGGCCCTGACCCCACGGGCGACGCGGCAGGCTGAGCCGCTCTGCCCACTGCTCCCCATCCTTCCGTGGGCCTGGGAGGGCTGATGGTCTTGGGGGATTGGCTCCAGGACGCACCGTAACCACAGGAGCCTGGAGGTGCATGGAAACAGGCTTTCTGGGTCCCTGGAGGGGCCTGGCCCAGTCTCTGCTCTGTACATGGGCCTCAATTTCTCATCTGTAAAGTGGGTTTGGGTGACAGATGAGGCCGGTCCTGTGGCAGGCTCCATGTGGTCCTGGAGTGGGGCTGCTGGGTGGGCACATCTTCTGGAGCCCCAGCGTGGGGCCCATGGGGCCCATGGTTGCTAAGCCAGCTTTATTCCTGGGGGCTCTCCCTTCTCAGAAGTGGGGGGTGGGACAGAGGGACACAGGGCAGAGCCCTGAGGGTCTTACTCAGACACCCTTGGCCTGGGCGACGACTGTCCCACCGACTCTGACTCAGCTCCCACCGTGGGATCAGGCCCAGGGAGGTGCTGCCCACGACCGTCCCCTGAACCAGTGGCAGCCGCGCAGCAGGTGGGGTGACCGGGCTCTCTGGGGGCACTTGGGCTCGGCCAGTGGCAGGAGTTGGAGCTGAGCATCCCCAGGGCCGTGGCCTTGATCATCCTTGAGCTCCTGCCTAGGGCCTGGGCCCCCCTGGTGTCTTCAGCACCCAGGGCCCACCCACCAGCAGTTGGCAGCTGCTCCCGAGGACTTGACTACTCCCCATTAGTCCTCAGGGATTCAGGGTGAGGCCGAGTGATTTAGTGGTCTGCTTAATTAGGCCTCCTCATTAATAATACATTCCTGCTAATGACCTTCTCTCCTCTGTGGCATGAGACCTGTGGTGGGTGGTGGGAGGTTGCCGGGGCAGCCGGGGAGGCACGGGCTCCCCAGGAGTGAGCAGGCCGGGTGGGGGGCCATGGGCAGGGTCCCCTGGCCCTGGCACTGTCATGAGAAGCTCTGGAGGGTCAGCAAGGGCAGTGGCCTGGCCCAGAAGACAGCTGGTGGGGGTGGGGGTGCCAGGCGAGGAACCCTCCGTGTCCTGTGGTCAGTGTGTGTGATGCTAGGGTGGCTCCCGCCTGGGGGCAGGAACCTGGGGATGGTGGAGATGTTAGAAGCTGAGGTGTGGGGAGAAGGAGGCTTGGGCATGTTCTGTTTGGACAATTTCATCAGGGGACCTAAGAGAAACCAGGTGGTGATGCTCCTTGGGGGGTGGGGACTGGGTCACTGGCCTGGGGGGTGAGGGCATGATGACTTCACTTTACATTTGAGGAAACTGAGGTCAGGGAGGAGAGGGACCCAGCACTGGCACGAGGCACTGTCCAAGATTCAGCTGTGGGAGCGGGGCCGGCCCCACCTTCCAGGCCCTTTCCCCAGAAGTCACCCCAGCCAGCCCTGGCCCTTGGGGTGAGACTCAGACGGGCTGGAGCGAGAGACAGGGTTGATGTTGGGGGGCCAGTGGGGGAGTCTCAGGCCAGGGCCCAAGGACACCCCAGGAGGCAGCCCTGCACCCCACCCCCTTAGGGTCAGACAGACCAGGGTCCCGTTCCCACGGCTCCCTCCGCAGCCGCCAGGAAGGAGTCCTCTAAGGCACGGTCACAAAACTTCTAAGACTTAATTAAAATCAATCTCCAATTACTCAAATGCCATTGATTCAGGTCTCGACCGATGGGGAAAATATGATCATCATTATGGGAAATGTCGATATTAGAGCGGGGAGCATTTGTCTCGGCGTAGAGCAGGCCGGACCCTGCCGTGGCGAGAAGGCCAGGCTCCGGACCTCCGTGCAGGCCCTCTGGGAGGGCTGGCTCGGCCCCCTCCTGGCCAGGTGTCCCCCGATTGTCGCCTCCTGGCTGAGCTCCAGTTACTCCCAGAAACGCGGTTGCTAGCAGGCTGTCTCGGGGTGGCTGAAGGGAGCGCTCCCTGGAGGTGGCTTGCTAGCACTGTGTGGCTGGTGTCCTCTCGTCCTCTCGCTGTTGCAGTGGGGACCCCTGGCTGAGTCCTGCTGAGGTCCACAGCTCAGAAGTGGGGGGTGGGACAGTCAGCCCAGTCAGCCACCTGAAGACCCAGTGCAGGGGGGAAGGGCCCTGTGGCCTTGACATAAATCCCTCTAACTTTCAAGGCCTGGACTCAGCCCAGGGGCCCATCAGGCAGCAGGTGTCGGTGAGCAGCATCAGACACCTGGACCACTTAGACCTCTCAGTTCAGCTGCCACAGGAGAGTGAGGATGGAGAGCAGGACCCATCAACAGAGGTAGAACATCTGGGAAGAAGAAACATAAAACCCTCAACTCCCCTGCCCTTAAAAGAAAAAGTTGCCTCAAGCACGTCCCATAAATGTGGCAAATTCCATGTGGTTCCCGATCACGGCTGTGGGGGCGCCGGGCCCAGCAGGCCTAAGAGCCGGGGAAGGGGCGGGAGGTCGTTGCAGTTCCCCGGTGCTGGCTGCGGCGCTGGGGCTCGGTCCCGTGTCCTCCGCTCTGGGCCACCGTCCCTGCTGCCCTGGGGCCCGAGCCCGTTTGCCTGTCCTGATTGATCAGTCGGGAGGAGGGGGTGACGAGGGTGGGCCGTGCACGGGGAGGTCGGGCTTCCCCTGGGTGGGGCCGTGGGGCTGCGGGGAGGGGGCTTGGGCCAGAGAGCGTCGGGGTGGGGGTGGGGGGCTCTACCGAACTCCTCTCTTCCGGGGTGGGTGGCACGTGAAGCCCAGAGAGGCCCAGGCCCAGGCGGCACTTGGCCTGGGAGGTCAGGGTGCGAGGCCCCGTGCAGACTTCGGTGCTTGGGCCTGAGGGGTGGGTGGTGATAGAAGATTCGGGGCAGCCCCAGTGGCTCAGCGGTTTAGCGCCGCCTTCAGCCCAGGGCATGATCCTGGAGACCCGGGATCGAGTCCCACGTCGGGCTCCCTGCATGGAGCCTGCTTCTCCCTCTGCCTGTGTCTCTGCCTCTCTCTCTCTCTCTCTCATGAATAAATAAATAAAATCTTAAAAAAAAAAAAAGGAAGATTCGCAGCCGGGCCAGCGGGGCGGGCAGCCCTTGGGACGGGTGAGGGCCTGTCCCGCGGATCCCACTGCAGCCTTTCCCAAAAGGCCCGGCCCGCTTTGTGCTGAGGCTTTTGTTACTTTAATTAATGCCCAGCTTCCCGAGGCCTAATTAAACTGGAATCGCTCCACGTCCAACGGCCGAGCATGCCATTACACACAAGTTAATGTCACTATCGCAGTGGCCATGCGATGAGGGTGGCACAGTCCCCGGGGAGGGGCGCCGAGCTGCCCTCACGCCCCCTGGAGGACACCCAGCCACGCGGGGGCGGTCCCCCACCTGCACCCTGGAGGGGGCTCTTCCCGGGTCCTCCCTGTGCACGCTCTGCGGCGACTACCTGAGAAAGGTGTGCCTGTGTCAAGATTGGAAAATGCAGAAACATCAGAGAAAGGAAGGTGAGGACCCCCCCTCACCGCCCCATCCTGCTCCGGAAATGGGTGTCTCTTGTCCTGCATTGTCCTCCTGGGGGCCTGCCTTGGGCTCGGAGGGGCGTCAGAGACCTGCGGTGAGGATCGCTGCCCCGGGATCTAGCTGTTCCAGGAGGACCCCTGGGGCACAGTGGGAGGGGGGTGCAGCGGGGCTGGGACCCAGCCGGGGGTGGCGGGGGCTCTTACCCACATGGCCCCACTGTCCCGGGCAGCCCTGAGGCAGGGGGTCAAGCCTGGCTGGCCTGTCACTTCAGCATCTGGGGAGCCCCGTGGAGGCCACCCCAGGGGTGCTGACTACCCCGCAGGCCCCAGGGCGGGGGTCAGGGAGGGGCTGGCCATGCTGGTGGTGGGCACAGGGGTGAGATCCAGGGCAGGTTTCTGGTTGCAGGTGCCACCTGGCCCAGCACTTCCTCTACAGCCTGTATGTACGCTGCTCAGTCCCCACTTGAAGCTGAGACTGTGTCCCCCTGCCCCCCAGGGCCCCCCCAATGACCAGCTCAGTGCTCCTGTGTCGCTGGGCAAACGAATGTCTTAGGAGATGGCCGGGGGTCCCCTGCCTCCCCGGGGGAATGCCCTGTACTGCAGGAATCAAGCGGTCACCTCCCCTATTCCAGCCTCAAAGGACACAGCCCTCCTCGGCCCATTGTCATTCAGTTGTTCTCTGAGCCCCTTGTTTGTGGTGCAGCAGTTCTTGCTGTTTGCACAGAGCGAATCCGAATCCAGGGCGTGTTTGTTCAGTGAGATTGCCTCTGCCAGAGACACCCCACGGGACAGGCTCGGCGCAGTGGGGGGGACGTGTGCGCACACCGAGCATGGCGCATCCGCTGTGGCCACTCTGGAGGTGGCATTGCTGCAGCCAGTCCCTAGGGCTGGACGGCACCATCATGAGGCGGCCACCCGCAGTGGGGTGCTGGACCCCTGCACAGTGGCCCCATCCTACTCAGGGGCCGCCCTGCCCTTTGGCTAACCTTCTGGGGCTCTGAGCGCCCATGCAGGGGCCCACCCTGTGCCCTAGGTCAGGAGGGGCAGTGGTCGCCTGGGGAGGGGGCATGCTGAGAGAGTGAGAGGTGGCGGGAGTGGACGGCCGATGTGGACGCTGGGGGCCGGGCTGGGGGCTGGGCTGGGGGCCGTGGCCGCAACATGGCCCGGGAGCCAAGGACACCAGGGTTCGTGTCCTTGTGCTACCATTTGTCAGCTGGGTGACACTGGGCAGGTGGGTCTCTCGTTTCAAGCAGGTGGGCTGGAGATGAGGGGAATCTGTCGCCCTGTGGGGAGATGAACAACGTGCTGGCTATGCCTGGGCTGACCCAGAGTGTCCTTGGCAAACAGCAGCCAGGGAGCCGGTCGGGGGAGTCATTCTGGTGATGGGACCCTCGGAGGGCCTCGAAGGCAGCCAGCCGGCCTGCGGAACCCAGACCCCCTTCAGCTCCGAGACCCTGCCTTGATGAGGGTCCCTTAGCCTGTGAGGGCCCGTCCTGGGTTCCGCACACGCCTTATCTACTCAGGATGGAGGCCACCCTGGGGCGTGTTCTAGCTCCCCTCAAACGGGTCCAAGTAAAATCATGGGGTCACTCCCTGTTCGTTTATTTCTGGAAATAATACCCATGAGGGGATCTGCCTGGAGCTCCAGGTGCCTCAGCTGGGGTCGTGTTGGTGCCTGTGGGCTCCTGGCTGGGGCCTCACTTTGCTTCTGCTCCTTCGCTTCCCCCAGCATTCTCTCCTGGGCAGAACCTGCTCGGAGGCAACCCGGGACTGGCTTTGACCATTGATATCAGATGGACTTGACGCTGTGCCACACCTGAGCCCTGAGAACCTGGAGGGTCCCCCTCCTGCTCTGGGCTCTGATGCCACCAAAGTCGTCTGAGCCCTGGAGAGGCCATGTGGAGGGCAACCCGCTGAGCCTGGCCTTGTACCTGGCCAGCCAAGGTCAGGCACGTCCTCCGTCCCGCCCAGGGACCCTGTGGCTGGGCACCACCCAGAGCAGAACCTCATCCCCGTGACTCTTCCCAGATTCCGACCCACAGACTGCACACTGAAGTGATTGGGCCAGTGTGTCACCTGTGGCAGGTAAGTGGGGACTCGCTTCCTCGTCACCCCACCCTCCCCTTGCAGATCGAGAGGGGGGTAACTCTGGTCCACGGGCTGGAGCCCTGGAAAGGACCTTGGCCAGGCCAGTCCAGGAAGGGGGCGTCCAGTGGGGTTGGGGTCACAGTCTGACTCAGGGTCCCTTTCTAACCTGAGTCCGGAGCCCATCTAGTGCTGGCGGCACAGAGGACGGTGACGGCCGTTCTCACATTGGTGAGCTCCTACCTATGCCTCAAAGCCCGGCTCTGCGAGGCCCCTGCGTTCCCCCAGTGGGGCATCGTGGCACCCGTGCCTTCCTCTGTTACACCACCAACCACTTGATGTTATTTGTGGTGTTATGCGTGTTTTAGAAAAGGCCTGGGCCAGGTTTAGTTGACGGCCTCTGCCCAGGGAGGCCCTGAGCGGCTCAGGGCAGGGTGGCTTGGGCTCTTCTCTGGGGCTTCGTGTCTTACCAGACACTTGGGGCACGCAGATGAGATGGCAGAGCCCGTGGGGAACGGCCCAGCGGGGGCCAAGGGGGCTCCAGGGGGCTCGCCCCCCGCCTCGGGCACTTCCCCAGCAGCCCAGGAGAGAACCAGGGCTCCACGGCTGTCGCAGACAGGTCATCCAGGACACCTCGCCGCCCACGGCCGCTGCGAAAGCAGGACTCCTGTTGGACCAGGACTCGTAAAACGCATGTGAAGTTTGATGTTCCAGTCATCTCAGGTCCCCCGACCCCCCTCCTGCCCCTGCGGGGCCCCAGCCCAGCCCAGCTTCCCGGGCCTCCCCCCGCCTCCCCTGTCCACACAGCCACCGGCTTCAGCGGCTTCCGCTTCGTCCTGGGGACACAGCGGCTCTGGCCGTGCCCCCGCCTCCGAGGCCGCTCCCCCACCTGCCAGGGTGGTGAGCACCCCTCAGTCTACCAGAGGCCTTGCCAGAGGCTCGCTGCGTGGGTGAAGCCTTCTCGAGCAGGACAGCCCACGAGGCTGGAGGGCCCCGTGCTCCTACCGCCTGGCCCGGGGGGCCTAGAGTCCTGGGGTGCCCGGCGTGGGGGGGCATCCGTGTGCCTGCCAGGACCCCGCACCGGCCCTCAGCTTCCCTGTGCCGCGGCTTCCTCCCCTGGAATACGGGCTTCTGGCTAAGGCCGCTGCTGAGAAAATCCATGTCAAGAGCCTGGTCCTCAGGCCCGGTGCTCCAGGCCCGGGGCGGGCGGCGGGGCGGCTCGGGGTCTGGCCACGCAGGGGGGCGGCCGCCGGGGCCGGGGAGCGGGGCGCAGCGGGGTGCAGCGGGGAGCGGCTCATCAGTTGCGGCCTCACGTCCCTTCATTACGGCGCCTGCAGAAGATGTTCTCTGATTAGTCTGCTGAATTATGAATTAGGTTCCGGGTCCCCGTGCAGCTGTTCCCGGCTTGTCATCCCCACCACTTTATTTCCCCATCTGCTTATAAAACCAGGAGCGCCGTCCTGCAATAAACACTTCAAACGCTTTTTTTAGGGGCTAATTAATTGTGTTGCATTTCTCCGACACAGCATGCAGGCTGGACCTGCCCGGAATTCCCAATGCGGGTGCGGCTCCCGCCCGAGCGCCTGGGGAGAGGCTGGGGTGTCTGCAGGGCCCAGAGCCTGGGGCTGCGCGTGGCCTCCCCCGGCGCCTGACCTCAAGGGCAGCTCTGCAGCCTCTGTTCCCGCAGGCTGGGGGGGCGTGGGCCCCAGCCACGCCGCAGCACTTCTGCTCCGGAGGTCCCCTCTTGGCACCCTCTGGTTGCAGGACTCCAGCCAGGACCGCTGGACTCCCCTCAACTCGGTGACACATCCAAGGTCAAGTTCATGCTTCTCCCCTGCCTCTGCCTCCCCGCTGGTCTCCCCAGCGCCCAACCTTCACCAAACCTGCCTCAGCAGCCCCTTAGGCCTCCCTGCCTTGGCCTAGGCTCTTCCCCCGCCCGGATGCCGTGGGCCCTCATCCACCTGCTGGGCCTCCCCTTGTACCCGAGGTCCCGCTCCCTCGCTCCCCCGCAGCGACAGCCTGGCGGGGTGGGCACTTGTGGCACAGCAGTCTCTTTGGAATACCCGCCTCTTTGGAGGAAGCCTCTGGGAGCCCCGCCTCTGCTCTGCACCCCGGGGCCCAGCAGAGAAAGTGGTAGAGGAGGTTTAAAACAATGACATTAATAAGAAAACAGAATCACAATTATCGAGTTACAAAACAGAGAGCTCAGAGACAATTAAGTTACAGCAGCCATTTGACTGTTCCCAATGCGAGGCAAGTGGCTTTTTATTAAGTTGATTTTTAAAGTGGGCTCTGCATCAAGTCAGTAAGAGTTTTTGGTGTTGAACCTCTGGCCAGGCCTTGGGGTCCCCACGCAGCCCCCTGCGGGGCCCGGGCCCTGTGGCCCCGACAGCAGCGCAGCTCCCCCGGGCTCCCCTGGGCGGCCGTCGCGCCGTAGCAGCTGGCCGGGCCGGGTCTCTGACTGCTCGGCCTCATCTCCGCGCCAGGCAGGGCGGAGTCTCGGCCTGGCTCCCAACGGAGCCTCCAGCTCTGTCTGGCGCCTCAGCGCCTGCTCTCCCCCGTGGTGTGCTGCAGGGGCGCCTCCCACAGAGCCCGCAGCCCCCATCCCGTGCACGAGGGCCTGGGGGACGGCTGAGGCCGAGGACCAGCCCAGCTGTTGGGCCTCCCCAGCCTCAGGGACCTGGCTCTCCAGCTGAGCCCTTGCACCGGACGGGCTGGGGGAGCCGTGGTGCAGGCTTTGCCCTCCAGGGCCCAAGCGCCTTGACTGCTGGAGGTGCCCTGCAGCCCCAGTGGAGGGAGCGGAGGCCAGGGGAGGCCGGGGGAGGCCGGGCCCCCTCCTCGGGAGCCTTGGACTCCTCAGGCTGAGGGCACACGGGGACGGTACTCTGCCTGTGAGGCGTGGGCCCGTGGGAGACCCAGGGGAAGGGTGAGCACGGGGTGACACCCGGATGAGCGAGCCTCAGACACGGGGAGGGGACACTAACCACCATATTAGCATGGACCCTGCTTGCCCCCACCCGCCTCCCCCGGCTGGGAGTGGGGGCTTGTCTGGGAGGGGAAGCCAGGGGCAGAGAGGTAGGGGCCGGGAGTGGAGGAGGCCACTTGGGTGCACCAGGAGGTGGGCTGCTGGGGCTGGGCCCACTGGGGTGCCGCCGGGAGCCCTGTAGGTCACACACCTTTCTGAGGGCTGCAGGGTAGGGCCGCAGCACCCCCAGGACCAGAGGGGAGGCGGGCAGACCCTCAGACCTGTATGGGGGCACCTGCAGGAGTGGAGAAGAGTTCTAGGCCTTCCAGGAGGTGAGCCAGGCCCCTGGAGCTCAGGGACTTGGGATCGTGCTGCACACACACCCCCCACCACCTCCTGCCGGCCCAGGGGGGCCCACGGGATCCCACCCGGAGAATATGGAGATGCACTTCCCCAGTTGGCGGGGCTCTGCTCAGAACATTTTTATGGGCTGTTAATTGTTATGCTTCCATTTAATTCTGGGTGTCATTCCATGTCAGCCAAGCCCGACAGGCTGGGATTTATGCCTCCAAATTATGGGGCTCGGGCTGTTCAGAGGTAAAACAATTACCCATCAATCAGGGACCAACTGGCTCATGCTCAGGGCTGGCAGCTCTGTTAATGGGTGCGTGTGGCCACGGCCTCAGCGGGACCCCTTGTGGGGCAGGGCTTCCCTCCAGGGCCAGGGCAGGCAGGGCAGGAGTCCCACCCCATTTGGCCCTGTCCTGTGTCAGGGCTCAGCTTTTTGGGAAAGCAGCCCCTGGAAGGGAGGAGCCCAGCGCCTGTGCTTGGGGTCCTCCCACGTGTCTGCTGTGCCCTGGGAGGGTGGGACCCAGGTGGGCCGAGGGGCCCTGTGCTCTGAGCTGCTGCACGTCCTGTGTGCTGCAGGGCATGGCCAACCCCGGTCACGGTCCCCTGACTCAGGTATCCCACCCCCAGGACGAGGGGTGGCTTTGTCCCATGCTGCAAAGAGGGAGGCTCGGCCCTCCGTGGGAATGCCCAGGGCTCCAATATAGGGGCCAGCCAGCCCAGACCTACAAACAGGCACGTGCCTTGAGTTCATCTACGACCAGCAGTGGCCTAGGGCAGAGATTCTGGGCCTGGGTTTCCCTCTGGTGACCTGTGAGCACTGACTCTGGAGTACTGAGAGGGAGGACCGCGGTGCTCCTGTGGGGGTAGGCCGTGCACATGCCCCAGGCCAAGTCTTGGAGGGCTTTCCTTGGGGAGGTGAGATGGGTAGTGTCCTGGGAGGTGTAGGGAGATATGTGATGGGGAGGTAAGGGGAGGTGGAGGGGAGGTGGAGGGGGTAGGGTTGAGGATGATAGGCAGGATCCGGGGGACAGTCCCAGAGGGCATGGCCAGCCCCTGGGAACCCGAATGGTGGAGTAGACCCTGACCCAGCCTCATCTTAGTGTGGTTTGGAGTCCGTCTGGGGGGAGGGAGGCAGGGCTTCATGGTCCCACCTGTCTTGCAGGGGTTGGGGGAGAGCGGCAGGGGGTGCTGAGCCCTCAGAAAGTCGGCTCCTCTTGGTCCTGAGCCCGCCGGGCTCCACCTCCTTCCGTTGATGACACGGCCCCTCCGCACAGCAGGTCCCCGGAACCTCAGCCAGTTGGGGAGGCTCCCTTGCTGAGGATCAGGCTGGGGTCTCTGGGAGCATGTGGAGCATGTGAGGGGCCCTCGTGATTCACCCAGCGCTGCTGGCCCCGTGTGGGCCGGGATCTCCCCCACTCACACCTGCAGCCTGCGGGTGCTCACGTCCTCCCTGCGCACCCTCCGCCCACCCGGCTCCTCTGCCTTCTGACGCTCTCTTCCTGCCCCATCCCCTGCATCTTCCATCTGGCAGGGGAAAGGCTGGAGGCAGCCCTGGCTGGTGCCCACCCTGTAGGCCCAAACTTGGCTCCTCCAAGCTCTCACTCCCGTTCCCCCACGCTGTGCGGTCAGCGTGCAGCTTCCTGCCCTTGGTAGGTGGGGGCTGAGGTACCTGGCTGGCTTCCCTGGCACCCTTTATCCTGGCCTCCCCGCTGGCGCCTGCCAGGCCTGTGCCTCCCACAGGGACCGAGTGCCGTCCCCCGGCTCTTGGACTGTTAAGGTTTTGAGACCCTGGTATAGAGAGACCCTTGGCCGCCTGTCCCTGGACAAGGAGCGTGGACCAAGTCCCAGGCTGGAGGTCTCCCCGGGTGCCCCAGGCCCATGTCCTCTTCTGTCCTACTGGGAAAACTGCTCCCAAACCAGCTGCTGGAGCCTCTTGGGGTGGAAGTGCCTTTGATTCTCAGACCACGTGGCTCCCTGGAGGAGCCGGTCCGGGCTCCATGCACAGGGGTGGGGAGGAGCAGAGCGAGGCCTGGCCACACGGCCCCCGCCCCTGTTCCCAGCTGCACCCAGATGCTTGCCGGGGGTGGGGGTGGGGGGAAGCTCTTGGCCAGAAGGAAAACCTCACCCTTGCACTTGGCAGAGACTGGAGCTTGCCCTCCGTCCCCAGGGTGGTGTCAAGAAGCCCAGCTCTAGGGTCCCCACAGCACCCCCCGCTGCCATGGCCTTGCTGGGTTGCCTGCCCCCCGTGGGGCTGCCGGGCCTCTCCCTGCCATGCCTGGGCGGCCACGCTGGCATTTGGAGCCTGGGGAGCCACTGACAGCGCTTGTTCTGCTTGCTGAGGAAGCGCTGCCAGCCTGTCTGGAAATGTCAGGCTGGTGGGGCGGCGGGCACTGCCCCCACCCTCCACCTCCTACTCCTGCCAGATGATGCTGGACCTTGGGCTGCAGCCCCACTGCTGAGCGTGGGAGGGCTCGCTGGGGGCTCCGGGGCTGCGCCGGGCAGGGCAGGGGAGGCTGACGGACAAGGGCCTGTCCTACCTGGCTTCGCAGCCCTGGTGGGCTGGTCGATGCGGAAGAGCGATGGTGCACTTGGGACTGTGGGGTGTCTGAAGCAGGTTTATTGGCATTGGCTGATTTCCCCGGGGGCCCCTTGCTGGCGGTGGCCACCACTGCTCCCCACGATCTAGCTGTGGCCGGCTGGAAGGGCGGCAGGGAGGCCTGGCGGGCTGATGGAGGGACTCTGTGATGAGGGGGTCGTGGGCACCGAGGGGCCGGGGGTGGGACAGGGGCCAGGGGGCTGAAGGGAGGGCCCCAGAGGGAAGGAAGACAGACTCCCAGGGTGAGGGTGCCTGGTGACAGTGACAGGACCACTGAGAGATGGGGGTGGGTGGGGGTGGGGAGCCAGGTGGGCCAGGAAGGGACACGGGCTGGGGCACTTGGAGAGGCCTCCAGCTTGGGGCTTGGTCCACCCTCCTTGTCCTTCACAGCCCAGCCTGGCAGTCCCGTCCTGCTCCCCCGCCTGCCTCGAACCCCCACGGCCTCGTCTGTGGCTACTGCCCTCCTGTATCCTGGCCACCCTCGCCCGAGGTCCTCCCGGCAGGCGACTCCCCTGGTGCCCGACATCGGGGAGGGCTGCTGAGCTGCCCATCCCAGGCTCTGGCCTTAACTGCGGGGAGGCCTTGCCCTGGCCGGTGGCTCTGAAATAGGATTCACTCTGGGGCATGACAAGTTAACTGAACGACAAGTGGCATCATCACGCGGTCAGTGGAACTTCCTGTTTGTCGCGCTCCCAGCCTGTGACCAGGCCCCCCCCAAGTACCTGATCTTCTCTGGCTTCACTGGCTCCCACACTTCTCCCACTGCCTTCCTCTCCATCTCATCCTCGCCGTCTCTGCTCTTTCACCATTTCTCATCGTGGCGCTACCAGCCCAGGTGACAACACCCCTACTTCCCTGGGCGCGCGTCTCCACCTTGGAGCTGGAGCTGCCTCTTCCAGCCCTCAGGCCGCCTGGGGTCAGGGACACCACAGTCATGCCCATCTGGGCCCAGTCCCGGCTCAGTGTGCATCCTGTGCTCCCTGGCCCTGTCTGTTCCTCACGGACCGAGGGCACCTGCCTTGTGTGTGGCAGTCAGGCCCGCTGGGGTCCCACAGAGGTGTGTCCTCCACTCCCTCGGATCTGACCGCTCCAAGATGTGCTCAGTGATGCCCATGTCTGTCCCATCAGCCCCGGGCACGTGTCCCCAGCAAGCCTGTCTGCAGAGAGGGCACCCACACCCCCTGGCAGGTACCTCCCTATGCTGTTCTTACGCGCCCTGAAGACACGCAGCGTGCACAGAGTTTCAGGCGACATCCACCCACCTCGTCCACATCCTAAGCTGGTCCACCCTCTGCCCAAAGCCAGACTTGAGGGTTCCTTAGGGCAGTGACCTGGCTCCGAGCTGAGCTGAGCGTGGTCAGCGGGGGCCTGACGGCTCAGTGCGGTGCCTCCGGGAGCCCCCTGCCCTAAGAGGGCTCGGGGTTGGTAAGGCGGAGACAGGTGGCCGTTTTGAAGTCCCTGGCGGGGGAGCCTGCCTGGGGCGCCTGACGCACAGTGGGAACAGATGGCTCTTGGCAGGACACGTGCCCCCACCCTGTGGGGCCAGCTGCCCCAAGCTGGCATGGAGCAAATCTTCCGACAAACACAGAAGGGCCAGGTCTGGTGGTGGCCAGGGCACCAGGGACTATTTGGAGCCCACACTCGGGGCTCGAGATACACGGTGGGGTTGGGTCCCAGGAGTGCGAGTGACTACTGTCCTGTCCAGCCTTAACTTTCCATGTGTTTTTTTTTTCGTTTGTTTTTTTGTCATGATGAATGGAAGCACATTTCTGTGGAAATTAGGACATAATAAATCTGAAAATGTTGAACACCAGCTAGATGGCGTGTCCCACGGGCCTGCCCCTCTTGGGGTGGATTTCCTGTGCATCTCGGTTGGCCCGGTCCCGGTGCCTGGGCCTTGCCTTTCCATTAACACAACCTCACACTCCCTGCATTTAGAGATTCTCCAGAAACACAGGTACGCTGGCCGCCAGCGTGCAGGTCCATCATTCACGGAGCTGTCTTCCTCCGGTTGGGCATGTGGGCTGTTATGACTTCTCTGCGTTATGAACGAGGCTCAGACAAAAGTCCCTGAACGCACGTGCATCTCTGTTTTTTCCTTAGGGTCAATTCCCGACAGTGGCTCACGGGCCACAGTGGACCTGGCTGTCCTCTCAGTCTTCCAACACTGCGACTGGGAAATGGGACTTCACTGCCTTGTGGGCCATCTGCCGACACCTCGGCCCACCACAGGCCTGGTGCCCAGTGCCCCAGCCCGGCCTGAGCCTTTGGGACACTTACTGCAGTGTCTCCTGTGGGACCCGTCCTGCAGCCTCATTGGGTGGCACAGAAGGATGCCCAAGCGAATGCCCTGTGGCAGATGCCCTCCTGTGAGGGCCTGAGTCTCAAATCCTGGCTCTGCCAGTTGCTGGGCTTCCCAGCTTCGTCAGGGGGCTGCTAGTGCCACGCTAGCCGGGGCCTGTGAGCATCCCCTGAGCGAGGGCCTGAGCCTACCCCAGGGCCTAGGCTGTGAGTGTGGCCGGGTAAAAGGGGTCTGCGGTCCCTGGCACATGTGGGGCCCCTTGGGGTCTTCTAGGGTGGTGAGGAAGGAGCCCTCTGCCACTCCATGCCTGGCCAGGCCATCCCCTCAGCGTCTGGGGTGGGCAAGAGGAGGACAATTTAGGGCTGAAGAGGCTGCGTTTGGCCCTCTTGTCCTGGCACCAGCCAGACTGTCCACAGGCCCTTGTCTTTGAGGGGTGAGTAAGCGGCCTGCTGGAACGTGCGTGTCCCAGTCCTGGCCGCTCGCCACCCCAGGGGCTGTCGGGGGAGATTCCAACTGTGAAGCTCCCAGCTGGTGACTCAACTCTATTGGTCTAAATAAATCTTGTCCTTCTCCCTGTGACGGTCCCCCTCGCCGGCCCCCACAACCCCATGGGCCCCCATGGCCACCATACCCACCCCGACACGGAGGCTGGCCGCCATCCAGTGCATTATGGGATGGAGCCGACGCTGTGGCAACAGAGAGCCTTTGTGGTGGGTGAGGCCTTGGGGAGGACGTGTTGGTGGTGAGCCTGGCATCCTTGCTCAGCTGTGGGGCTGCCCGTGGTTCACTGGAGCGGCCCTTGGGACTCACTGCCTCTCTGATTTCATGCCCCCTGGCACCCCGAGGCCAGGCTGGGGGAGTCCCAGGGGCCTAACAGGCTTCACCCTCAGTGAAGGGTGGCCTGGGGCTAGACCCCGGGGGGGAGTCCCCCTGGGGGGCTTAGGGACGCCCTGGAGGCCCAGCCTGGCAGGTCCGTTGCACTCTGAGCCCAACTGCTAACATCACCCAGTCCTGGGGACCCCTCAGAAACCACAGACAACAGTGACAGTTTACCAACCATGTGGTCATGTTGGTGTTTGAGGCAGCACGCGGTGGCCGGGGCTCAGGCCGCGGGGCTCCCATGGGCCCAGGCCTGGGGTGGGGAGGCTTGGCCCCGATGTCATTCTACCCACCATGTTCCTGGCCGTCGGTTTAGACCGCAGCTTCCCAGGGATGGAGCCTGCCACCCAGGAAGTGGCTCCTTGCAGCGGATCAGCCTCCCACCCAGCCTCCTCTGACCAGGGGTGGACCCCCGAAGCCGCCCCCTCTGGCCTGACTTGCTCTCTGTCACACAGGGTAGGATGCTGCCTTGAAGGACCGGGGCATGGGGACAGAGATGTACTGGCCATGCCGTGCTGGTTAGTGGCCACCGCTACCTGACCCTTGGTGACACTGACTCCGGTCTCCCACGCTTGGTGAGTCTCAGGGTGGCCCCTTCTGTGCTCCCAGCCCACCTCACCTCCTGGCACCCTCAGGCCACCCTCTGGCCTGCGGGCAGCGTGGCTTCCCAGCACCTCCTGCCCTTCCAGGGATCATGTCTGCTCCCCCCCTTCCCTCCACCTGGCCTTCCTTCTTCCCTGAACCTCTGCAGGCCACAGTCCCCCATCCTGAGGCCCCATTACAAATGCTGCCCCCGCCAGAAGGCACCTGGCTGTGCGCTCTGCTGTGTCCGGGACACACACTGGCCTCCCTGGGCAGGCAGCTTGATCCCCAAAGCTGCCCACGGTCCCCGGATCCTCCGGGGCAGGTCCAGCCCCAGAACGGGGAGGCCACGGCTTCTTAGAGATCCTTCAA
Source organism: Canis lupus dingo (assembly GCF_003254725.2). NCBI lineage: Eukaryota > Metazoa > Chordata > Mammalia > Carnivora > Canidae > Canis > Canis lupus. The sequence continues at coordinate 28,416,811 of NC_064268.1, read as the reverse complement.
TACACCTGACCCACCCCTCCTCCCTGGCTCAGAACACCCCGTAGCTTCCTGTGGGAGGTTCCCCTCCCTCTGCTCCCACCTGTCAGGCCCAACAGATTTGGGGCCCGGCAAAGAGTAGACAAGAGTATATGTTCTGTCTAGGAAGGCTTCTCTGAACACCCACCGTGTCTTCACTGTCCTTTTATACCTCAGTACAAGACGTCCCAATAGAGGGATGTCAGCCAAGGTGCTGATAAAGCCTACAGAGAGCACACAGCCAAGGGCCGAGCCTGGGGAGGGGGCCACTGTCCCACTCAGGCTTGTGGCAAGTGGACTGAGAGGCTGAAGCTCCTGGCCTGGATCACTGGGGCAGCCCTATGCATGCTATGGCTTTGCTGGACCTGACAGAAAGAATGGCTGCATGCCATCTGGGTGGAAATCATTTCGCTGCTGGAGCGGAGCTGGAGTCTTAAGTGTTCTTATCAATGAGAATGGACGTGGTCTGTCCTGGAGGGATGCCCACTGTCTATCCTCCCAGGAGACCCTCTAGATGCAGGGCAGGGCTGGGGGAGAAAGGTCCCCCACGAATCCCTGGATTAAACAAGGTCAAGGGGGTTCCTGCAGGACTTCTCAGTGCCTTGAACAGCTCAAGTGATGGGCAGGTAATACGCTCCTTCGCGTTGGGGCTGCTATCTTCTCGCTCAGCCCAGAGCCTTGTGCAAGAGCTTGGAGGTGAGCCTGGGGCTGCCTGGGACCCCAAGGCCCAAGGCAAACAGTAGGGAGTGGGAGTCCCTGTCCTGAACTGGGGCTGAGGTTCAGCTATTTCACGGTCCAACAGGATAGCCCCCACAGGTGCTACCTAACTGATGCACCGAATAAAGGAAGAGCTTTCTGGCTCGGGTGTGGGTGTGCTCTCCTTGGGAGTGGAAGAGCCCACGACGGGGACGCCACCAGGGAGCGACCGGGACCAGCGTCCCTCCAGCTCTGCGAGGGTCCAGCGTTCGGCAGGTCCCAGGCCTCGCAGGATTCCTTAGCGTGTTTTGTTGCCATTCTGTTTGTACGGACACCTTCTTTTTGCCGCCTGCAATGCTTGTTTTCCATTTCCAGTAGTGCTGTAAGATTTCCTTTCAAAATATAATCACTTAAGTAAAAAAATAAATAAATAAAAAAACCCTTTTGAAGAAAACCCTCCAGTAAACAATAGTGAAGCAGGTGGGCGGACGGGCATAGGACTGAGTGGAGTGCGGGCCCAGCTGGGTAGGCGCGTGGGCTGGGGACGAGCAGCAGGGGCTGGGGCAGGGAGAGGGCCGGCTGGGGCTTCCTTGCTGCTGCTTGGCCCCGCTGGACCCCCGTGGGGCTGTCTGTGATGAGGCCGCCCGGGGGCCGGGGTGGCTGTAGCCACGCGTGTCTATCCCTAGGCCCCAGGCTCCCCCCGCCCCGGCCTCATCTCGTGCCCGCTGGTGCCCTTGAACCTGTGTCCAGCTGCCTGTCATTCGCCCGTTAACCTGTCAGCATGTTTAGCTTGGAAGGGTGGCAGGAATGGAGTGTTGGGGGGAGCCTGGGATGCCCCGAGTCAGCAGGGAGCTGCGCCCTGAGCCCTCCTCAGCCGGGGGTCACCTGTCCTCGGGCCCACCTGGGCAACGGCAGAGGCCAGCTGTGTTGGGCTGCCTCCCCGGCACCCTCTCGACCCAGAGGGTGAACTGAGGCCAGGGTGTGGCCCCCTGCCCGGGGTTGCGCGGCAGGGGGGACAGGCCCCGACGTCTCTGCCTTCCCAGCAGGGCTGGCATGGCCGTGAGCGGAGCAGGTGTGTGGGGGTCCAGGGGGCCGGCGTGCTCATGGCCCGTTGTCTGGGCCTGGGTGTTAGAACCTGCTGTCCAGCACCCTCCCTGGCTCACAGAGTAGAGCGGGGGGCACCTGGGGAGCGGGGGGTGAGGCGGGAAAGGCTGGGGCCGCGGCACAGACTCTGCCTGCGGCCAGCAGTCACGTCATCTAGATCATGAACCTGCACGGGCAGGGCGCAGCGCGGACACTCCCGGGGGGCTGGACCCCCCCACGGCGGGCGGGAAGGGGGCATAGATCCTGCGTGGGGGCAGCCGAGGACCCCGGGCGCCAGAGTCTGCGGGGTCACTTCGAGTCCCGAGGTGGCTGCCCCGCAGTGAGGATGGGCTCCTGCCTCAGGGTGCCCAGCTGTCCCCTCCTCCGTGTGTCTGGTGCAGGGCGGCGGGCAAGGCCTGGGAGAGGCCAAATAACGCTTGGAGGAAGTAGGCCGGGAGCCCCGAGCCCGTGGCCTCTGGGGTCACTGAGCCGCGGGGCCCCCACGCTCGGACATCCCCCGGCCACCTCCTCCACGTCTGAGGCAGCCCCGTCCTGCACGTCAGGCGCTGGGAGTGCAGCTCGTTTCTGGGATTTCATGGTAAAAATGACTCCGGGGCAGGTCCTTAAACACGGAGCCTGAGCATATGTTCCTGACTGATTTAGGTCAATCCCTGGCGGCAGACGTGTGAGGGCACAGCCCTTGGACCTCCATCTGCCTCGCGAGCCCCTGCAGCCAGGGACCTTTCCGGAAGGCGCAGACTCCCTCCCCGGGGCAGGGAGGCTGCTTGACAAGAAGCTGTAATGCTGCACCTGCTCGGGAGGCCTCGGAGACGCCGTGGGCAGGGGCTGGTGGGGATGGGGTCAGGGGACGAGGGGGGCCACCACTGGGGGCACCCAGAGGCTCTCTAACAGCCAGCCTGGGAAATGAGCTGCCCTGAGGATTACGGGGGGCGGGGGGGGGTTGTAATAAAGGGCCGGAAGCCGCTTGCGTCCCTGGCTCTAATCCTCACGTGGTCAGCCTGGAGGCCGCCGGGGCTGGTCCGATTCCTCCCCCCAGGTCAGGCCTGCACACGGCCTCTGGGACCGCAGGTACATCACAGGACGCCCCCACCCGGGCTCCGCCCAGGCCGTGCTGGGCTCAGGGGGCTCACTGCCCCGAGCTCCTGAAGATCCAGCCTGTATCCCAGGACAACCCCTCCTGTCTTGGGGCCCGGAAGGGAGTCTCGGGTGTAGGAGGTCAGGCAATGCACGAGCACCCACTGTGTGCAAGCACATCGCCTCCCCGTGAAGCAGGTTAGGTCATTGTGGGCAGGGGTCCCCTGGTGGCCCGTGGGGGTGGGGGTGCTCCTGGGCCTGGCTGTGGGTCCTGGCACATGGGTGGTCCTTGGGAGGACGGGGCCCCGTACTGCTCTAACTGGACCTCAGGGAAACAGGTCCCGGCCCCTTTTCATGCCTCCGGGGATCTCAAAGGTGACAGACCTGGATGGGCCTGACGTTCAGCGCTGCGGATGGCGGGCCACCCCAGCCTGTCCCCAGAGCAGCGTCCTCTTCCCGGGCCTGCAGGCGCCTCCTGCGTGGCCAGCTTCCACTTAAACCCCAGGAGGGCCTGAGGGTGGAGCAGGGGGAGGGACGGAGCCCTGTCAGCCCTGGCCACGCCCCAGGTGACCCGCACCTCCGCGTGTCTCCCCTCCTCAGCCTGACCTTCGGGCCCTATCTCCGGCTGCCACTTAGGGTCTGCACCCCAGGATCCCCGTCCTGTGCCCGGGGACTGCACAGCTGCACCTGTTGTCACTGCCCGATGTCTGGGCCGGTGCGGCGAGGCCTGGCCCGAGCGGGGCCTCAGTGAGGGGAGCTCCGGCCCCGCTGCTTATCCGCCTCCTGCACACGGTTGCTGCACGGGCCGTGCACCAGCCCGGGGCAGAGGGCAGTGGAGTCTGTGGGCCATCCAGAAGCCCTGCTGGAGAGTCACATCCCAACAAACAGAAGCCCTGCCACCCAAGGGCCTCTGTCCACCCCCCTCGGCCTCCTGAGAGCGGCTAGGTCTGCCCTCCTCCACAGGCCCTGACTGCACCCCACGAGCCTCTCCTGGATCATCGTCACCTCCTCCACCCTGGCCTCCAGGATGATCATGTGAGGATCCGAACTAGGAAAGAGGAAAACCAAAAAGACATCTCTGTGCAGATAAGGGCTCAGAAGACGGGTCCCGGCCACCGCGTGTGGCTGGTGGCCTTGGGCCAGGCGGCCCATCTCCCTGTAATTGGGGTAGTGAGGACTGTGTCAGACACCCTGTGATGCCCCTGGGGCAGGAGCTGTGGGACGCGTCCAACTTGGCCCCCGCATATTAGCACGCGCCATCGGCAGCAGCTGCCTCCCAGAGTCCTCCCCGCTCCCAACTGGCCTGGCCACATACCCACCCCACAGCTCTGATGGACCCTATGGATGGATTTGAACCCATGCACTTGGTGATCCCCGCTTGGGGCACAGGGCGGCTGCTGCTCCAGGCACGGAGAAAGGGGTCCTTTCTGGGGGTGGCAGGATGCTGCTACGAGGCCAGAAGAATGCAGTGCCAGTGGAGGCGTTGGGGCGCAGCCTCCAGCAGGGCAGGACCCTCATGTGACTGGCTTTTCGGGGCGGCCCAGGCAAGTGATGCAGCCTCCCCGTGTCTTCACGCTCGGCAGCATCATGGTCATGCACAGGGACTGTTGTCCAGGCTCGCGGGCGGGAACAGGCCTCTCCGAGGGGCCCAGGACACCCCGCAGACAATATTGATGCTGTTTCCACCCAAACAACCAAATGCCAGATATTAATTCCAGGCTCTGTTGGAAACACAGAAATCGATGCCCACAGAACAGGGAGGACAGACCTGAGGTAGGCCTAGCGTGGTGGCCTCTCCGCAGGAGGTGATCACTGGCAGGAGGGGTTGGCAGGTGGATGTGTCTTGGGGTGGCCCTCCCCGCAGAGGTGCAGGCTCCCGGGTTAGGAGGAGGGGCTGCTGGTTGGGCTGCGGCCTCGGCTCCCACCGGTACGCAGTGACTACGGGCTCTGCTCCTTCCAGGGGCAGCAATGCGTCCCCTGACCCCAGCACCTTCTGACACCCCAGCTCGGGGCATACATGGTGCCAGCACCCACCCTCCAGGCTCTGAAGGCGGAGCCACCCCACCTGCTGGGAACTGCACATGAGGAGTGCCTAACGCTTGCTGGGGCAGCTGCTGGGGGCCTTCTGCTGGTGTCCTGGGCCTTTGTCCTGCTTGCAGCTTCCGGGCAAGGTCCTTGGCCTGCCTGGGCCTCTGCAGTCTGTGCTCTCCATCTGGGGCCCCACCTCTGCACCCCCCAAATCCTAACCTCTGCTCAGGATGCTGGAGCCTGAGTCAGAATGGGTGGCAGACGCGGGGCAGATTCTAAGCGGCTAGTCTGTCCTAGGGCAGTCAGCTTCCTGGGGAAGGTGGACACAGGGGCAGCCTCTCCTGTCCGGGGTCGAGGCCTCCGGATGAGTGAGTGTCTTGGGGTGGGGGGCTGGTTTCTGAGAGGCTGCGGCCCGGCCAGGGTCCCCTAGCACGGGAGTCGGTGAGCTGGCTACCAGCTGGGTGCTAGAGGCTGAGGGCTTGAGTCCCTCCCTAGGCTCAGATGTTGCAACTCTAACCCCCAGGTGATGGTACTTGGAAGCGGGGCTTTTGGGAAGTGATTAGGTCATAAAGGCAGAGCCCTTACAAAGGGGGTGAGAGCCCGTATAAAAGACACCCCAGAGAGGGGCGCCTGGGTGGCTCAGTGGTTTAGCACCTGCCTTCGGCCCAGGGCGTGATCCTGGGGTCCCGGGCTCGAGTCCTGTACCGGGCTTCCGCATGGAGCCTGCTTCTCCCTCTGCCTGTGTCTCTCTGCCTCTCTCTCTGTGTCTCTCTGTGTCTCTCGTGAAAAAAATAAATTTAAAAATCTTAAAAAAAAAAAAGAGCTCAGAGAGTTGCCTCCCGCCTTTGGCCACAGGTGGACGCAGCGAGGAGATGGCCATCGTGAGCTCACCCGACACTCAGGTAGACTGAGCCTTGGCCTCAGACTTCCGAGCTTCCAGGCCGTGGGAAATACCTCCTGGTTACTTCTCAGCCACCTGGTCTGGTATTGGGTTGCAGCAGCCTGGATAGGCCCAGGCACTGGGCAGGGGTTTTCACGTCTCCAACCCGCCAACCTCAGTTTCCCTGTCTGTGAAGCAGGGTGGGGGTGTCTCTTTGCAGACACACAGCAACGGCGGATCGTGGCAGGGGCTGCCGGCCCACCCTGTGCTCACCAGTCAGCTCCCAGTGGCTTCGAAAGCTGCCATCCTCCCCAGCCCGGCCTGGGACCCCTGGGGCACCTACCCTCTCGGCGTTGCCGGCATCGTCGTGGGGCTGCCTCCTGGAGCCCTAGAGGCTGATGCTCTTCTGTCCACATGGGCCCCTCTTCTGTTCTCTGCCCACCGTGGCCCCTGGAGTCCCAGGGCCTCCCAGCATGCCCTGGAAGGAGGGGGGTCCCCCCTTTTGGGCCATCCTGGCCGTGCTCTCAACCCCTGCCAATGAGGTATCAGAATTCACAGCTTTTTTGCAGGATTTCCCAGGCAGTTATATTTAATCTGGGAGGCTGAGATGCTCGGGGCACAAGCAACAGGGTGTTAGTAACGGTGGGCCAGCCGTCAGCGGGGACGGCGATGGGCCTCCAAGGACAGCACAGGAGGAGGGATTTGGCTCAGACCCGGAGGGAGGAGGGAGGGGAAGGCCTCAGGCCTTGGTTGAGACTGAACCCAGCTCTCTGCCGGGCTCTGGCCTCCTTCCAACTGCCATCCTGTGTCCCTGGGGATCAGGGAAGTGCAAGCACGGGCCGTGCCCACCACAAAGCATTAGTGCTTCTCAGAGGCGGCCGGGGACAGGGCCTCCTCCCCCCAGAAGCCTTCTAGAGACATCTCCGGACCTGGGCTTCCATGCTGGTCTGCCCCTACTTGCCAGGGACCCTGGGTTGGCGAAGAACCCCTCTGAGCCCCCGTCAGGCCTTGGATGGGTTTGTGTTTGTACCAGGCGCCCCTTCCTGCCCCTGCTCCTTGGGGGTTCCCTTCGAGGCCTCGGCCCACCCACCCACCCGCCCTGCCTGGCTCCTCTGCTTCCTTGCCCAGCAGCTGTGGGCCAGCCTGGCACGACCACCACCTTTGCGAGGGGGGGGGAAGGTACCAGTTTTGCTTCCTGCACGCCACCTCCTCCAGCATCTCTAGGCATCCTGCAGAGGAGGAGACTGAGGCCATGAGGGGCAATGGCACCTGACAGGCCACACAGCCACCCTGGGCCACCTGCCAGTTCACACTGGCTTTTCCAGGGATGGTACCTCTAGGTGGTGGAGCTCCAGGCCCTTCCCCGCCCTGGGAAGGAGAGCAGAGAAGCCACAGGACAGGGATGGTCGTGAATGCGGGGCCTCCCCAGGGGTGGACTGGTTCAGGGTGGCCTGTGGCCGGTGCGCTGCTGAGAGGTCAGGTTATAGGCCAGTGTCGCCTTCAGAGGGAACGGATCCCATCGTCCTCCTCCCTGGCCGCGGAGCCCAGCGGCACCTTGCCTGGGCTTGGTGGGAGTCCTTTCCTGCCCGCACTGTGTGGGCTGGGAGCACCCACCCCCAGGTTCTCTGTTGTTCACTCCCTCCTTCCCGCAGGGGCTCCCCCAGAGGGGTCTCTCTCTCCGGGAGCTAGCTGAGCTCCGGCATGGGTCCTGGGCCTCTGAGTTCCCCTCTGTGTCCTGGTTTCCTCTCTTCTGCGCCTGCGCTTCTTGGTGGGCAGATCTTATTGTTTGAGTCCACGCTGTCTGTGGGGCGGGGGCCTGCATGTCTCTGAAATGAGTTTCTTTATTTTAAAATAAGAATTCTTATATTTACCCAATAGTCGCCATTTCCGGTGTTTTTCAAATATGGAAACCCATCTGGAACGAGTTTCTTGATGCCAAGTGGGCCAGGGGCTGCCTGAGGACCCAGAGCCTCCCACCCTCCTGTCCCACTGGCCCAGCCCACTGGGGCGGGGGGGCTCCTCTTGTCCTTTCCCTAACCTCCAAGGCTGTGGCATCCCAGGGTGGGGGGAGCAGCAGCTCTGGAGCTGATCCCCTCGAGGCGGTGGTGTCCTAGAGCCGGCTCTCCCCAGCCCTGACCACCGTGACAGCCGTGGGTAGATCTAGAATCTGCCATGGTGGTGGCGCTTACACCCCAGAACCGTGCGGATGCTCCAAATCTGAGCCCGTCTCCTGCGGATTGTGAAGCATTGAGCGGATCCTCACGCTGGCCAGGCTTGGGGCTCTCCACGTACCACGGTGGTCCCCAAAGAGGCCTCAGGGTCAGGTGCAGCCCTCTACCAGGGCAAGGGGGCCCGCGGAGATGGATGCCCCACTTCCTTGCCCAGCGAGCGGAACTGCTGCTGGCCCAGGCCCAGAGCCAAGACAGGTGCTCTGGGTGGGTGGACGGTGCCCCTGTGCTGCCCACCCCTTCCACCTCCCAGCTTCCTGGGGCTTTTGCAGCAAGTTTCCTCCGGGGAAAATTAGCCCTGGATTGCCCTGGTTCTTTGGAAGCTCAAACCTAATAGGACACTAGGATGTCTGTGACACGGGGTGCATCACCTGGTCCCGTGCTCCTGCCCGGGCCAGGCCGTTGGGCGGGGGCAGGGCGGCTACTTCCCAGCTGCTTGGCCTCCATTCATCAGCGCGAAGCTCCCCGCTCTCCGGACTTTGAAGCTGCAATAAATATTGATTCTGGCAAATCGATGAATTTCTGAGGACCTCGCTCGATTGCAAAGTTACAAGGATCAGGGCAAAGTCATCCACGCACCCAACTCCAGCATCGCTAAGAGCCTGGTGGGGCGCATTTCCAGGGGCCAGTGCCAGTGGCTGGGCCACCTGGAGGGCAGGAGGGGAGGGGCTTGACCGGCACCACCTCCCCCGACACCGCGGACACGGACACCACGGCCGAGAGGCTGAAAGGGGGTCCTCCTGCCAACCCATCTGGGCCTTTCCCAGGGGTCCTTGTGTGCCTGGTGGCCAGAGTCTAGGCCAGAGCAGAGGCCCTTCCTCAGGCCTGTCCGCAGCCCGCGCTCTCCCTCCCCTGCTGGCATGCCCCCGAGACGGGGAGCTCACCACCTCCTAGGCTGCTGCTTCACCTCTACCCTCAGCAGCACCTCGCCCTGGCCCCGTCCACAGGGGCGGCGCCCCTCCCCCCGCGCCCCTGCCCACTCGAGGTCACTCTGGCCGTTTTCCCAGCTCTGCTGCCACCACCTCATCGGGCCCTTCTAGCCCCGGGTCACTTCTGCTCTCCATCAGTCTGGATCCTGTCCCCCCTTTTGCACACGTTGCTCCCTCTGCCTGGAGCCCTTCTCTGAGGGACCGTCAGCCCCCGCTCCATCCTTCCTCTGAGCTCCCATCTGCCTGGAACTGTCTTCCCCGGAGGGTGAGGCTGGGCCCCAGGAGCCTCAGAGGACCCCCTCTGAGTCCCTCCAGGGACGGTGTTTGGGTGGGTGGGCCTGACCATCCCCCTCTGTTTCATGGGTGTTTCTTCTCCCTTCCTCCCCGCTGCCCCTCAATAGGGCCCTGCTCCCCCTCACTGGGACCCCGCTCCCTCTCATCTAGGGCCCCGCTCCCCCTCACTGAGGCCCTGCTCCCCCTCACCCGGGGCCCCGTTCCCCCAGCATGTCTCTTGTCTTCAGCCCACTCTGTCTCTCTCCCTTCTCCTTCGAACTTCAAGGCTGGGTCTGATGCGCTCCAGCAGGCGGCTTTATTTATGAGATTTTGGGAAATGCAGATGTGATGTTTCCAGCTAATAGCCCCAAATCACTTGTGCCGCCCCATTAGCAGGGAAACCGGCCTGTGTACATTACACACTGCCTAAGTGGGAGCCGAGGCAGAGGTTTTATGACCCCATAAAACTTTAGGAGTTTATTGCTATTGAACAAACATGTAATCCGATGCTTCAAGTTCAATATATGTAGCCAACGGCACCCAGGGCCGGCTGTGGCTGTGGCTCCCGTGGACGGGCCAGCCGGCTGGGCAGGCTGAGCCTCTGAGACATCCAGGGGCTTTGGAGCCAATTGGTGATTGATTGGCTGCAGGATGGGGGCAAGATTTATGGTGGCCATACCAGGGCCTGTCCTTCTGCATACTGAACAGCCCAGAGGGCAGGCAGAGGGGAGGGTTAGCCACCAGGAAGCTGAGGCTCGCGGTAGAGGTTGGGCCATAGGCCCCAAGCAAGGGGATGCGGAGGCAGAGGCCACAACACTCCCTGAAAAATGGTGATCCCAGCAGACCCCCTTGCAGGGAGGGGCAAAGGAATAGTCTGGGGAGGGGCCATTGGCTATGCCTCGCAGACCAGAGGTCCCCCAACCCATCCCTTCGTTATCTCCCTGTCCACCCACCCAATCATCCACCCAACCATGCCTCCACACATCTGTTTATCCATCTACTACCTAATCATCACCTGCCCATCCATCCACCATCCCTCCATCCATCCATCTGTTCATCCATGTATCTATCCACCCATCCCTTCCTCTATCCCTCCATCCATCCTTCTATTCATCCATGTTCATGCACCCAGCCATCCCTCTGCACACCCATCTGTTCATCCATCAATTCATCAGTTCATCCCTTCCTCTATCGTTCCATTCATCTACCTGTCTATCCAATGGATCCATTGCTCTGTCCATCCTTCCATCCGTCTGTCCACTCACCGGCACCCACCCACCTATATGCTCATCTACTTGTCTGTCTGTTCATTCATTCATTCATCCTGCATCCACTTGGCCACCTGTCCATTCCTTCCCTCACACAGCTGCCCCTCATCCAGGGATCGGGCTGTCCCCCGAGAGATGACCCAAGCCATGGGGACCTATATCACCTTGCAGAAATGCTGCCATTGTTGCTTTGGCCTTGGTCAGAGCACCCACACCCTCTTGCCTCGCTTCACCCCCTGGGAACCTCCTCCTCACGTCTGTATGCTCTATGTATTTAGTCCAAATAATAGAGACCCCCATGGGTAATGGTGGTTTATTTATTTCCTCCTGATTTTGCTGTGTGCACACACTCTTCATCCTAAGTTCATATGTGACTCTGTGCTTGTCTGCTCTTCATCTTCACTTTGCATTGTTGGGTAGTCCAGCTGTTTCCACCTTTTCTGCGGTGACAAGTAAATGCCATGGCCACACCGAGTCTACACAGACGGATCTGTACCTCTGAGTCAGACTCCATCAGAGGCTGGAAGTCCTCGTGACCCAGGACCCCTGTGACCTGGCCCCCTGAAGCTGCCTTTGGGGAGCGAGGGGCTTCCGTGGTACCTGGCCAGAGAGGCTAGGGCGTTTGATGGGGCTGGTTTTCAGTGCGTTGCCTCATCTGCAGTTTGCTCAAGTCCTTGGTGTTTTGGCTGGGGATAGGCTCATGTTATGTTAATGACATTAATTTTTTGTCACGTTAGTGTCAAAAATTTGCCTGATTCATTGCTTGCCTTTGAACCGTACGGTTTCTTCTGAGCCACCCGAGAATTTAGCTTTCACACAAAGTGTACTTATCTTTGCCTTTGTTCTTAGAAAGTTCTTTCCCACGGGGGATTTGGTCAATATTTGCCTGCTTATTTCCGGTTCCTTTCAACGGTTTCAGCTCTGTTTGCAGCACCTTGCCCACCAGTGCACCTACGGGCCGCACTCCCTCCCCTCCTCCTCCCCCCTCTCCCCGCCTTCCTGCTGGATGGTTCCTTGGCGGTGCAGCTGCGGAGGGGACAGACCTGACCCTGGCCTCCAGAAGGGCAGGTGCCCCAGCGCAGACGTGCAAAGCAAAGAAAGCAGGTGTGGAGTCAAGGCTGAGGACGTGGAGGTCTGAGCCGGGGGCTGGAGGAGGGAGTGGTAGACTGAGTGGGGACACCAGAAAACTCTCGTTGGAGTGATGACTAATGGGGGCAGTGGCGGTGGTCCAGGGAGTGGAGAGTGGACAGTACTCTGAGGAGACCCGTCTTGTCTGTGTGTCCGGCGTTCGGAACACCCTGGGCCGTGGGTGGGGTGAGAGAGGGAAGCAGGGAGGTGGCAGCGTGGGGCAGGACAAGGAGCCACTGAGGCAGATCCGTGTCCTGCGCCCAGAGCGGTCACCGGCCCTGCTTGCTGGCCAGCTGGGGAACACGAGGTGCGAGGTTCGAGGCCCCCCGGCTGTGTTTGGTTTGTAAAGCGGCCTGTGCAGGGCAGGCCGGGGTGCCCGGGGTGGGGAGGTCCGGCCCCGCGTGGGGCGCTCGGGTCCGTGTGCATGTTGTGCTTTAGGCCCCTGTCCTCTCTGACGTTTGGTCCCCTCACCCTGAAGGGCAGTGGGGGCAGCGGAAGCTGATGCAGCGAGGCTGACGGAGGCACACGTGTGCCCTGGGCCGCGGTCGGTCGCCCTCTCCTCCGGACAGAGGAGGCTCTCTCGAAACGAGCTCGTCCCCACGGCCGATCCCTCCGGGCAGAGGCACCAGGGGCCGCAGCGCCGGACACGCCGCGTCCTCCTCCACCTAGTCCATCTCTGCGGCTGCTCAGGGCCCCCGGGGTGGCATTAGGCACCCGGCTGGAGGGGCTGCGGTGGGGCAGGCCCCCTTCCCGCCCCCTTGGCATTGAGGGCTGTGAGGGGAAGCCTGGGGCGGGCACACGGGGCCCCAGCCCACGGTGAGAGGGACGGGCAAGGTGCCTGCCCTCCCACCGACGGTTCCCCAAGAGTGAGCTAGGGCACGTGGGACGGGCTCCGGGAGTGAGCCCGGCCCCGCATCCCGCCAGGTAGTCTCTCTGAGGCTGCTATGGGGGCCTCACGGAGCCAGGCACGGCACAAAGGGCATGGGTCTGCACACGGACGGGCAGGATGGGCCCTGAGCCAGACGTCTGGGCCCCGTCCATGGCCACAGAACCTGGCAATTCAGGGGCAGGTGGAGGGTTGGTGTGGCTGGTCACAGACAAGAAAGACACTTGGAATCAGGCTCCAAAGCCCCACGAGTTCCTCGATGTGGCTGGACCCTGCTCAGATATCAGCACGCCACAGGGTGGGGCCTGGAGGGAGGGAGGGGATAGGTCTGTAGGGTGGCAGGGGCCCTGAAGCTGTGGCAGCAGCAGGTACCAGGTGGTCGGTACCCAAAACTAGACGTGGGGCCTGGCGGGCTGCTTGGCATGCAGGCCGATGCATGAGGAAGGCGTGTTTCTCGGGTGGCTGGTGTCCGGCAGGCAGTGTCGGGAGCTCGAGGTATGGATGGACTGTGACACAGGCCTGGGACAGCTGCTGGTGTACCCGGCCTGCAGGGGTATGAGGCAGAGAGTCAGAACCAGTGCCTCGAGCGGGACCCAGTGGGCAGGCCAGCATGGCCCCTGGGCGGGGGGCCGATGGGGGGGCCCTGAGGCCCCAGCCTCTCTCTGTGCAGCAGCCTCGTGGTCACAGCTGAAAGGCAACCCCATTAGCTCCGGGGCGGGGCAGGAGCCACATCCAGAGGATTAATGGTCAGAGGGGAGGGACTGCGCCACTTCCCAGCCTTGTTGAGGTAATTATCAGTCTCGATTAGCACTTGACCTGTGGCCTGCACCGGGCGCCTGTCAACTCGTTACTGCTAATTGTCGGGACGGGTGGCACCTCCAGCCTCATTACCTGGGTCTCAGCCCCTGCCCCGCGGAGGCCAGGGCGGGCGGGGAGTGGGGAGCGCAGTGCGTACCAGGAGCTGAGGCTCCAGTCGGGCAGTGCCTCCTGGTGGGGCCTCCGGCCGCCAGAGCGCCCGCAGCTGGGCCAGGCCCCTCTGCTCTGCATGCAGCTTGGTCCACTGGCCTGGAGTCGCCAGGATTCTTTGAGCTCCGTCCCACCATGCGCCCAATGGGTCTAAGACTCTTAGGGTCCACAGTGGGCACGACTCTGTCAAGGGTGGGACCCACTCCCAAAGCCCTGCCCTCACCCCCAGTCCATGCCTCCCTGGCCCACCCTGTCTTGCCTCCTTGTGTCTGCCCCCCTTGCCCACACTCCAGTTCCCCTGAGTCCTGCGGGGATGGGGGGTCATGGACTCAGTATGGACTCAGTCAACAGACTCCCTCCTAGCTATGCAGAGGGGCAGAGGCCTGAGCTGGATCTTCTGGGACGTCACCGTCCATCTGTCCTCGTTGGGACAGGTGCCCTGCTGCAGGTGCAGGGCTAGCCTCCTTCGGGGTGGCCCGGGCAGGCGCTGATCCTCTCTGGGCAGGCCCAAGCTCCGGAGCTCACCATGGTGACGGACAGCTTTGCTCTTGAAAGATGTGTCTGGAACTGCCTCTTCCTGCGGGGGTGACCAGGGTCACTTCCATGGTGAGGGGCGTGCAGACAGGGCCTGCCCTGTGCCCCAGTCATCCTCAGCCCTCACTGGCCCTGCAGGTCCTGTGCCTGGGCTCCTGGGCGGCCTGGCCTCCGCTGGGAGCAGCTCTGTGCCTCCGCAGGGGCAGTGCCCGGAGACCTTCCACCGGAGGGTTCAGGGAACGCAGCCCCTCGGTGGCGGCCCCGTTCCCTGCTGGGGCGTCCCCCTGCCCCCCTGGCGGGATAGGACTGGAGGGCCGACTGCCTCCTCACGGGAACGAGCCAGGCGCCTCCTCCGCTTCCGCTGAGTTATGGGTTTAATAGCAGAGGAGCCGAGCAGGCCGCCGGGGATGCTCCTCGCTGGCTCGGGGGCCGGGGGCCGGGGGGCCGGGGGGCCGGGGCCGGGCCTCATCGCCCGGGCGCCCGCCAGCTCCCTGTCAGCCGGCGGAAGCAAGCCGAGAGATTTATCTTCCCCGACTTTACGAGGTACTAACAGAGAGAAGGCTGAGAGGCAGCGACTAAATAATTGATGGCCCTGCTCACTCGGGGATCAGCCGAGGAGCTGGGGTGTGAGGGGAGGGGATGGCCGGCTGCCGGCTGCAGACAGCTGGGAAACCAGCCCGAGGCCTGGGGGACCCCGACTTGGTGCTCCAGTGATCACAGACCCTTGGGGCAAGTATCCCCAGGCGCGGAGCTCAGAGGTCCCGGGGCCAGCTCCCCCCTAGCTCTCCCACTCGTGCGAGCGACCTGGCTGCCCCGTGCTCTGCACCTCCTCCGGCCCCTTTGGGCTGAATGTGGTCCCGTTGGGCCTCTGTGCTCTGTTCGCAGCCGCTGAGCCACGGGAGATGAGTGCAGCTAGGGTATCTGGGGGCGGGCCGCGGCCTCAGCTCCCCTCTGAGGGGCACCCCCTCCAGCTGCCAGGAACTTCTGTCTTTGTCCCCTATATGCTCGCTCTTCTCTGTCTCTTCCTGCCCCTATCACATCGCCAGCAGAGGGGACCACTCCCCTGCCAAGGACATGGGTGGGCCAGGGCCAGGCTGCGGTGCCCCGAGAGCCCTCCGGGTGTGAATGGGACAACCTGCTTGGATCTGGAGGCAGGAGAGACACCTGCCAGGCCAAATGGCAGGAGCCCAGACCACCCTGAGTGTCTCCTTATTGGTAATAGGGGTGTCAGTGACCACACATTTGGCCCCAAAGTGGCATTCCTCCAGGAAGGGAGGTGCTCACGCCCCCGTTCCATCTCCTGCTCACTTTACTCTGCCCAAACCATCCAGGATCTATATGATAGAAGGATTTTATTTGCATTTTTATTAAATAATTGTTTGCTATCCTCCCTTGGAGGGTCACAAGTCGGTTACTTCCTGTGGCACCAGCGACAGGGGCCTGGGGAGGGTGAGGTATGGGGGTGGGGGGGGGAGGCCTCAAACTATTGCCAGAAATAGCCATGTGGCTTCACAGCCCACCCGACAGGCCCTGCCTCAGTGTCCCCTGCAGGCTCAGGCCTGGCCTCTGGGCCCTCTGCCCCCTGAGTCTTTCCCGGGTGCTGGAATGGGTGTGGTAAGAAAACACTCCCATATCATGCTTCCCACGTGGCAGGGTGACAGGCGGGCAACCGAGTCACAGGCACGCGAAGTGGCGGCTGCTGTGTCAGCCTCCGCACCCTTCTCCTTGGGGCCTAGTGGCTGAGCCCTGGCCGGTCTGGAGCACAGGGTCGAGAAGGTGTTTACCGGGTGGGCGGAAGCCGCGCCGAGGCGGATCATCCCCTGGAGTTTGTTTTCAGTGAGCAGCGGCTTGGTGCACTTCCTCGTCTGTCAAACCCCCTTCATGCAGCCAGGCATCCTCTCGGCCCGGCGTAATCTGCTGAGCCCTTGCTCAAATATAAACAGCTTTGCTGCTTTCTAAACACAACTAATCCAATTTGGGTTTTGGGGGTTAGAGGGGGGTAGCACCAGCCAGTGGACGATCCTCGGAGGATCCGTGGCTGGAGCTGAGGCTGGGCGCTAGGGCTGTGAGGGTCACGGGTCCCCTCCCCATGGCTCCGCGTGCCTGGCCTGGCCTCGGAGGAGGGCGCTGCGTGCCGCTGCCCCACCTCGCCCCGCTATCCCTCCATCTGTCCACCCTGGCTGACCACCAGCGCGGTACACGGTGCAGCCCTGCAGTCTGGCCACCGGGACACCAGACCCAATGCACCCCATTTCCTCAAGGACCAGTGAGAGCCCGCAGTGGGGTGGGACCTGGGCTGCTGGCCCCAGCTGGCCCCCTGCCCCACCCTGTGCCAGCACTCCCAGGAGCTTCCTGTCCCCAGCTGCCCCCTCTGGCCTCAGCCCCCTGCCCACCCAGCCCAGCCTGCTGCACCCGGAGGACACGGGCTCCCGTGGGCCTCTTGCCCAGGACTGGGCTCCGACTGGGGCTTTGAGGGCGCCTCGCACAGGGTTTTGCTTGCTCGGGGCAGAAACCACAAAACTAACCAGAACACGCACAGCTCCCAGATGACGGATTCAATTCAATTCCACAAATATTGACCACCGTCTAATCCACTCGTCCTCCAGCACCGGCTCGTTCCTCTGAGATTCCCAGCGTGGCAACCGCATCAGCTCATTTAATGTGGGCCCCCACAATGTCACCGGGTCACAGCGAGGGAGCCGCAGCTCTGCCCAGGGCCCCCGCAGATGGGTGGCCAGGGCTGGCGTCTGAGCTCTGCGCCCAGGAAGGCCACTGACAGCCACGGACTGTGCCTGAGGGTGAAGAGGGTGCTGAGGCTCTACGGTGCCTGGTGGGCCTGGGGCCATGCTGGGGAGGGGGTGGAGACTCCCCTGGCCCCCTGCCCTGAGTCTGTGCTTGAGTGGGGCATGTTAGCAGGGCCTGGTGGCCGGATGGCGGGGGACAAAGCCATTCCCCAGCAGCTGCACAGGCTCGGCTGCCCGGGGCGCACAGTGTGCACTCCAACCTCTTCCTGCCCCGCCTTGGGCCAGCTCCTGTCTGCTCTGGGGCTTCCCCTGACTTTATCCAGTAACTTCACTCAGCCCCCTCATGCACTTTGCTGAGACCCTGCTCTACCAGCGTGGTGTTGAGGCCTGGGGAGGCCTGGGGGTCATGGAGGGGCCGAGAAGTGGAGGGTTCAGGGGCACCGTGCCTCTGTCGGGCCTTGTGCTTGTGGCCACTGCACGG
Source organism: Canis lupus dingo (assembly GCF_003254725.2). Lineage (NCBI taxonomy): Eukaryota > Metazoa > Chordata > Mammalia > Carnivora > Canidae > Canis > Canis lupus. Next base: position 28,399,577 of record NC_064268.1, on the reverse strand, counting down.
TGGAGAGCTGGGTCTGCAGAGGCCCCGGAGTCGGTTCCTGGTCAGCTAGACTCAGGAGGCACAGCCACCTCCTGTCTCAACAGCCCCCTGGCTCTGCTCTGCAGGCCTCCCTGGCTACCCCAAGTAGAGGAAACCCCATCCACTTGTTTCCCAGGCTCTCATTCTCCAGGCCCACCTATGCGCTGCCTCCTGCCTTCTCAGCTGAGGCTGATGCCATCACCCAGGCCTTAGAGAGGGTGAGGTGTTCAAGTGGCCCCTGTCTGGCAGGGCCTGGGCTTTGGGTTGGGGGGATCTCGCAGCGAGCCAAGACTGCGTGTGTGGGATGGAGCGGAGGCCCCGGGACAGCCCCTGCCACCCCGCAGTTCTGACCTGGCAGCTGATCTCTGCTGGGCACTAAGCTCTAAGCTGACCCTGGGCACCAGGAGATTTATCAGAAATGGAACTGATGGATTAAAGTAGAACCAGGAGAATTGATTTTTCTCCCTGGGCACTTAAATGCTGCTCTCAATCAGATGATCAACTCCCGGGCAGAGGTGGCCCTGGGACAGAGGTGGGCGTGACAGGGCAGCCCAGGGACAGAGGTGGGGTCAGGCTCCAGCCCAGTGTCTGGGAGGAGCCCTGTGTGAAGTCCCTTCTCTGGCAGGGCAGGGACCGGAGGTTGACCCCCTCCCCCCACCAGCTGTGTGGACGGACTGGCCCTGTCCCTCTGCGTCCTGTGGCCTTAGTGTGAGCCTGGGGGAGCCAGTGACTCCTCTCTCACTCAATCATTCATGTATTTGACAAGCCCTGTGCTGAGGGAGAGCGATGAGCCTCCACAGGACACACGGTGACAGTGGAGACAGGCCAGACCCGTGTACGGAGCCTCCCCAACACGCACTCATGTCCACCTGCAGAGGTCACCTGTGGCCTCTGCTCTGTGGTCCCCACCACGGCCTTCCCACCACCTTCTGCTGCAGAGTCAGGATCGGTAGGTTGGGAACCTCTTTGTTCCAGCTGCTGGAGTCTGGAATATGTCTGGGGAGCTGTGAGCACCTCGGGTGGCCCTAGGCTGTGGACAGGCTCCTGAGCAGCTGGCCTGTGGTCTCCACTGTGCCCTAGCTGGGGCCTGGCAGCCGTGGCCGGTGGTGCGGGCCCAGCCCAGACTGATCCTGGGAGACTGTGAGGCACCCAGGAAGCCAAAGGCAGTGGGTCGGCCTTCTCCAGGGGGCCTAGAAGGGGCTGCCTCTCTCTGGGTCTGGGAGAGGGGCTCTCCAGGGCCTGTGATTTGGGGGCTGCAGGGTAGTGTCAGCATGGTCACCTCGTTAAATCCATCACTGGACATCTCCCAGTACACACTGTCCTTCCCTATAAAAGGGCACAAATAAACCCTGGTGGTGGTGACTGAGCCAGTCTGGGTAATGGCTGGCATTTCCAGGCCCAGACTGGTCCCCCCAGGAACTTCTGTGCTGTCCCTTCTCTGAGGATCTCACTGGGGACCCCGATGCTTATTCAGTGTGGGTCTGAGCCTCAATTTCCCCTCTCATTTGGCAACTCAGCCCAGAGGGGTTGGTGTATGGGTGTGATACAGCAGCAAAGCTGCACCCCCCGACCCCTGATCAAACACCCAGGCTGCAGACCCGGCCCACGGTGAGGCAGGGCCCTGTGCACTGCCTGTCTAGTGGTCTCTAACAGGCTGTCCCAATCTGAATGTGACCCCTGCCCTTTCCTAGGGGCCCCACGGACCACGGGAGAAACACCGAGCTGGGAGACCAAAGGGCATGCTCCTGGCCTCCCTGGGCGCCCTTAGGATCTGCAAGGGATGGGGAACCAGGGCAAAGCAGCCCACTGCACACTGGGGCCAGTATCCAGGGCAGGTGGGAGACTGAGCGCCCACGATGCTAACCAGGTCCCGTCATGCCGGTCACATCTTTATACCCAAGACTCCCATCCCTGGAGGTTCTGGCCTCTGAGCTCTGATGTCTGAGCAGCTGCAGGCAACGGGAAGGGGGGTAGACCTCGCCCCGGCCCTGACCTCAGCACCCACAGCTGTGATGGCCCCTGCCCGGGCCCTCTGCCCAGGCCCACCCCTCCTCGCAGGCAGATAGGCCGGGGAGTCATGCAACAGTCAGAAAGTGAGAGCAAGTGGAGACCCGCTGGCTGTTCCCACCACTGCAGGGCGACGGCTGGCTGAGTCACACCGGCCAGCTTTGCTTCCTTCTGTTCCGAAGCACCGCACGGCTCTGTCCGTTGTGGAGGAGGCACACAGTGGCCTCCTACTTGCTCACTCCGTCTACTCTTGGGGGTCTGGGCTCCCCCAGGTGATGAGGGCAGCTTGTCATGCCAGCCAGAAGCTCCACCTGCCCCAGAGCTGGGTGGGCTTCTCCTCACTTGCCGCTCCATGAGTATAGGCGTGGTGCTATCCTAGAACCCCAAATCCTCCTTCTGGAAAGCTGGAACTTCCTGGTGGTGGATGGTCCTGCCTGGAGCCCACTGGGTGAAGGAACCCGGCCTTCTGTCTGGGGGTGGGGGCAGCCCCCCGGAGAGCCACTTTGGACCGGGCCGCACAGCCATGCCGGGTGGGGCCCGGGCACTGGGAAGGGCTCAAGGGCGTAGATTGTCTTTGGTGGGAAGCCCGGAACACAGAGCAAACCTAGTGCAAACTTGGTCAACAAGCCTGTTTGCTCCGCACCAAACGCTCAGAGGCTGCTTAGGTATGGACAGGAACTGGGCATGCCGGAAGGGGTTAGGGGGCTCAGGCCTGGGCATGGGGTACCTTCAGGGCAGCTTGCAGTCAGCGTCCAACCCCTGGGGGTACCAGAGCTGACCTCTGCCCCGGGGCTAGACAAGCTGGATGCTGCTCACTGCTCAGTGCTCACTGAGTGCTCATCTCCACTCGGCTCCCCTCCCCTGTGCAGCTCCCCTCGCTCCCCCCACGAAACCCCGATGCATGGCCGCACCAAGACAGGCAGCCACAGGCAAGTCCCCCCAGCCTCCCTTCCCATGGTGTCCTGCCTCGCCTTACCAGCCCTGCTGGCACAGCTACCACGCGGCTCCTGCCTGGTGCCTGGACGGGCAGGGCCACCCCTGGCTGAGGAGGAGACCCTCCTGGCTGGGCCTTGGCCTCTAGGACGGCACGCGGTCACCTTCAAAGTCACATCGGGCCTTGGCCTCTAGGACAGCTGCTGTCACCTTCAAAGTCACATCGGGCCGGTGCCCAGAGGCACAGAGGGCCCTGCAGACAGTGGCCGCTGCCCTCACATCGCATCACGAGGTGCTAACGGGGAGGTCATGAGCAGCCTGGGGCTGGGCTGAGCCCAGGCCAGAGGTCCGGCCCCGGCCCTGGGCCTCCTCTTTTCTTCAGGATACCGGGCAGCTCACAGGGCAAGTGCGCACGGGGTGGGCCTGCCATGGGACACCCTGACCACACCCTGCAGAGGTGGCCGCTCGAGTCCCTTGTCCCCAGGAGGCAAACGGAGGCTGCACTCCACACCAGGCCACGTGGGTTCACAGCCCGGGGCTTGCACTGGCCCATGGCCACTGTCAGTGGAACAAACTGGGCACCATGTAGTGTTGTCTGTGAACGTGGGGGGAGAGCAGCCCTGCCAGGTGGGGGGTTTGCAGGCACAGCACAGGCTCTTGGCACCAGTGGGTGTTTGCAGGCACTAGTTTAGTTCGCACGAAGAACATTTCAGACCTGAGCTGCCAAGCCTGCGGCTGAGCAGTGCCCAGAGGTGCTGGGAAGAAGGGTCCTGGCCAGGAAAGTGCTGCCAGGTGGGATCATTGGGGTCCCCATGCCAGCCTGAGTGTGTCTGGGGGACGCGGCCGAGGTCCTGTGTGTGCCCGGCTGGCGTGTTTAATTCCCAGGCCTGCTGTCCTAGCTCAGGGACCCTCCTCGCGGCACAGACACGCCTCATCAGGGCCCGTCCCCCTCCTGGCGGCAGAGCCCTAGACTCTGGACCAGCGCTGCCCCCGGGCCCCAGGGAACCCCTGCGTCTTCAGGGCGGATGTCCCCCCCACCGTGCCCGCCCCCCACCTCCCCCCAGCTCCTGCAGCTCCGGGGAGGGGGGCTGCTGGGCGCTGGGCGTGGCTGGTTGGTTCTGTTGGCGTTTCTGGAAGACGGTGGCTGCAGGCACAGGGCCTGGCCCATGTTCCCAGCAGGGGTGTCTGGCTGGGGGGTCCGCGCCCCGCCCTGCGCCCCCTCCTTGGCGCCCCCCCCCCCCCCCGTGCCGCCTCTCCTGCCTGGCGGGCCCGGCCGCCGCCGCCTCGGGGTGCGAGATTTCACAGCGGCGTCCTCCTTGCCAGCTTGCGTCTCACGTAGGGGATGTTTCCATTTTTACAGCAGAAAGCAGCGAGTCCAAGTGCCGCAGCCGCAGCCGGAGCGCGGCGGCCCCCGGGGAGCTGCTGCCGCGGCAGGTGCTTCGGGGGGAGCTGGCCGCCCCGCCAGCCGCGGCCCTAATTGCTGTCACTCAGGGAGCCGGCTCTCGCCACAGGCTGGGGGGGCCCGGACGGTCTCCGGGGTAGGTGCCACTGCTGGGGACCCAGCCCTGCGTCCCCGCGGGCCGACAGCGCCGCGCTAGAGGATCCAGGTGGTTCTGGGGCAGGAGCTTTGCTGCTGGACACACGTCGTCCGGGGTGTGCGACAGCCCCGGGGGCAGCGCGTCGGCTCAGGGGGGTGGAACCCGGTGTCGCTCTCGCCCACCTCACTCCCGGCCCCGGCAGCCTGTCCCGGGTGATGAGTGACCCAGGCGGCTGCAGGTGGCTCTGCTGTCACTGCTGATCCTTGACTCTGTTCTGTTGCTGAATGTCACCTGCACACTCTGGCAGTGTCCCCAGGGGTGGGAGGGACACACCGTCCCCCCCCCCCCGCCCCCCGTCACTTCCCATCCTTGCTCGGGCCCATCTCCCAAGGAACCATTGGAGCACGACCAGGACCCTTAGGGAGGTTTTCTCAGAAAAAAGTGTTTGTGGCCTGGGGCAGAGCAGGTCTGTGCGCTCCGAGTCCAAAGGTGTCAGGAGCCAGAGCGCAACTCCGCTGTGGCCCGCGGCCTAGAAGGGAAAGGACAGAAAGGGGCGAACTGCACACTCTGTGATGTACAAACAAGATGATGAGCTTTCTTAGGAAACAGGGGGAGGAGCTGGCTTTGCGTCATCAAAGCTGTCTGTGCCCCTTCAAAGAAGAGGGTCCTGTGTGGCCCATCACGCTGGTGGCAGGGGCAGGGGAGCACCGCAGGCCTGAAGGAGCACTGCTGACCCCGGAGCCCCGAGGGCATCAGCAGGCCTGCTGGGGGCCTGGCCCACGGGGAGGCAGGGCGGATTGCCAGATCGCTGGGATGCCTCCACAGGCTGCAGGCGAGGAGAGGGTAAACTGAGGCACAGAGGGCCCCGGCTGTGCACAGACTGTGGGTTGGCTGATGAGGAGTCGCCCACTGGGCCCTGCACCTTCTGTCTGTCTGCAGGGCACGATGGAGACCAGGACGGCCCTGCTTTGGTTGCTTCCAGGGGCCCAGATCCCAGGTGGTGCCTGGCCGGGGGGCCTGACAGGGCCTGACCTGTGCCATCGATTTGTAAGGCAAGAGGCACGTCTCGGTGCTCACAGCAGCACCTGTGCGTCCTTAGGCACAGTGAGGTGGGTGCAGAGGGCCCGCACACGTGGGGCTGGGCCCAAGGGGTAGTGTCGGCCCGGGTTCCCCGGCAGTCCACAGTGGCTGGGGAACCGAGCCCAGGGGCAGCTGGGAACCAATCCCGCCTCCCCCATGAGAGCAGCCCTGCTCTCGGGGGCCACGCTGCCCTCCCAGTCTTGGTTTCCTCCTGGCACCTGCTCTTTGGGGTCCAGCTCGGGTATCTCATGGGGGTCATGTGTTTGCAATGTCTGGATTTCCTGTCCTTAAATCCACCTCCAGCCACCCTTGTCTTCACGGGGAAGGGACTCTGTCTTGAATCATGAGCCTCACCATGGGTTCTGGCCTTGGTTGGAGGTTCTGAGAATTGGGCGTCCCTCTGAGGCTCCCCCTAGAAACTTCTGGCTCCTCGGTTAAGGCCTGCAACCCCCAGGGCTCAGTTTCCACCAATAAAACAGCATCTAATCTCCACATGGGGAGGAGACTGTGCTCCTCCACTCTCTCCAGGCTTCTAGGTCCTGCCCGTCTGTGTCTCCGTCCCCAGCAGGCAAGTGGCTCATCTGGGGACCTGGGACCTGCTTCACTGGTGGGCTGGGCTGCTTCCTCCGAGGTGGGGGCCCGTCTTGGGAGTGCTCTCTTCAGACACAGGAAGTACCTGTCCGTTTCTAAGTAATAGAGCCCATACCTTGGATGCTTCCTGGGGCCTGCCTACCTCCGTCTGACCCTGACACCTTGGGCTTGAACCCTGCCCGGCCTTCATCTCCCTGCAGCCTGGCACTGGGCATGGGTACCTTGCCGGTGTGGGGGCTCTGCTGGCTTCAGCCCATCTAGGAATCTGTTCCAATCACGTTCCAAACATGTAATGACACGAGGACATGAGGGCAGAGCTCCTCCAGAGACTGGCCTTGGGGCAGCCGCCACCCTTCGGGTGTCTGCCTACCCGGGCACACATGCTCACGTGCATGCACATGTCTGTATATGTGTCTACACACTAATGCACACGTGTGCCTGTGCACACACCCAGGGGTGGGGTTCATGGCGGAGATGCCAGATGAGAAACGGCCAGCTGGGGTCTGGGGAAGTCAGGCTTGTTGGCAGGTTGGGCTGGGCCTTGGACGCTCCCGGTACCTGAGGGGGGCTCTCTTTGGAGGCAGGGCCAGCTTTTGGGTCTGAGTCAGGGATTCGAGTCCCAGCGCAGGGCCAGGCGCGTTACATAATGAGTCCTTTCACCTGGCACACGGGATCCCACTACCCGGGTGCAGGAGACACGGAGGAGGTGCGTGGGGCCAGTGCGATGCTGTGGCTAGTGCCATGGCTGCTCCCTTGCACCGCGGTCGTGGGCCCAGGAGCCCAGGAGCGGCAGTGTCCGTGAGTGAGCCTTGCCTGTGCGTGAGAGTGCACCCATGCCTAGCAACGCCGAGAGTCTGAGGCCTGAGTGCTGCTGGCCGCAGCGAGCCCTGGGCGGCAGGCTCAGGCCTGGTCCCCGTCAATCCCCAAAGCCCTTCGGAAGCTGCACTGTAATTCCAGGCTCCTCTGCTCGCCCAGGAGCCAGCCTGTGGGTAATGAGGCCAGTCAATGGGGCCTCAGCTGTGCCCACCAGGCCCCCAGACATGCCCTGAGGGCCATCGGGCAGCCAGAGGCACCTGGGCCCCACTCTCCCAGCTGGCCTTCCTGCACTGTGCTGGCTGTCGCTGTCCCCTCCAGGGACTGACCACTGGGGGGACAGCTCTGAGAGGTTCGGGGGCGGGGCGCAGGTGCAGTGCCACGTGCAGGGAATAGCAGCTTGACTCTCACTATTCCCTGGCCTGTGCTGCTCACTCACACCTCAAACCTATGGCTCACACCCAGCTCTGGTCCACAGGCCACCCTGTCCCTGGGCCTGGCTCCTGGGAGTCCCACACATCCTCAGTGTCAGCCCCCTGGGGCTTCGAGCCCCCCGGCGCAGTGTGGAATCCTTTGCTGGCAAACTCAAGCTCCCACCCAACAGCCTGGGGTGAGGGCAGCGGGGACACACCCCCACATCTACTCCTGCCCTCTCTGCGTGACGGTGTGTGACTCCTGCCCTGCAGCGCTCAGCTGCCACCCCGAACTCCAGCCCTCAGCGCCCCGGCCCCGGCGCCCTGGGTGCCCCGGAGCTGTGCTTCCCAAACCCGCAGTTGGCCCACTGCTCCCCTGGTGACGTGACTTCTGTTTGATACCTGCGAGCTCCGCAGCAGCCGCTCCTGTGCTATCCTGCCTGTCACCGTCATGGAGACGGAGTCGCCCGCCTGTCAAGCCCAGGATGGGGAGACCCCCAGGGAAATTGAGGCTGTGTAGCTTCCCTGGTAACCACTCTACTCAGCCTCCCACGTCCTTGGCCTCAGAGACGCCCTCAGAGACAGATGTGCCAGGGCTCAGGGTGGAAGGACCGAACCCAGCAGGGCTGCTGGGTGCCCCCAGGGTGGTGGGCAGTCCGGCTCAGGGTGAGGCCACAGTCACAGTGACCCGGGGCTCTGGGTCCCACCGCAGCCTCCCACCCCTGGTGTAGACGCCTCTGCCTGGGCAGAGCTCTCAGCACCCTCCCAGCACCCCCAGCACCCCTGCATGCCCATTGCTGTGGTCCGAGCTGGTGGTCCCTGAAAGGCCCCAGCAGCACCCCCACCCCCAGGTGAGGCAGCAGCTGGCCCGGGGGATGGACCCGCCGCACCCCTGCGTACCCCTCCCCTCCAGCTGGCTGCCCGCAGCTTGTGACACACCCCTCCACTGTCCCTGTGCTCCTGAACTGCCTGTTTTTAAAGCCAGGTTTTATTATTATTCAGCTCTGGCAAAGCCAGCAGACGAGGAGACCATCATCCTTGAGAAGATGGTGGTTACCCACAGATCCTAAGGGGGGGTAGGCCCCGCTCCAAGGGCCGCTGGGGAAGGTGGGTCAGCAGGTGGAGGGAGAGGGAAGCCGCGGGCGGAGCCTTTATTGTAGTTTCCAAGGGGAGCCTGCAGGGGAAGCAGCCTTAGGATGGCTGGTTTGAAGGCTCTCAGCCCTCTGGGGCACAGGAGGTGTCCTTGGTCGTCTGCCCCGGGTGATCAGGGATAGGGGGCAGTGGCCCAGAGTGAGGGAGCCATGCAGGAGGCGGTGGGGAGGGACTCTGGATTGGTCGGTTTGTCTATGAAATGTGTGCTCACGGTGAGTTGTTTGCTCCCTAGGGATTGGCTAGTCCTTGGAGGGGCGGGCCCCCCGGGGGGCAGCCAGGACCCCAGAAGTCAAAGTACCACGATCTAGAAAAAAAAGGCATGGTTAACACTGTCGCTGCCGGGAAGGCCCAGGGCAAGGGGGGTGGCGCCTGGCAGGTGCTGGGGAGCCCAGGGCCCCACTGGGCCATCCAAGCCTGTCACCCACCAGAGTCCCTGGGGTCTGGACACCTGCTTGGATGGGGGAGGGGAGAGCCCCAGGAGGACTGGCCCTCTGTCCCGGCCTGGGTCCCCTATGGGAGCCCGACTTCACAGGGCTCTCGTGGCCTTTCATTACAATTTTTGTTTGGGGCAAATTTAAGAGTAAGAGAAGGAGGAGCTGTCCCTTTTGGAGGGGACCTCCAGACACGGGCATTGTCTGTGTCCCCCGAGAATGTCCCTCCTGCCCCGTCAGCCACAGTGACCTCGAGCCCAGCCCCTCTCCACGCTCCCCGCACGGCGCTCCTCTGCCAGTTCTGCTGAGGCTGCACACACGGGCTCGGCCGCTTCCTCCCTGTCCGAGGGCATCTGCCTTCTAGAAGGACAATGCAAAACACCGACATCAGTCATGGCTGCGGCCGGGTCTTGCTTCAGTTGTCCAGTTTATGGTCCTGTTTTCAATGCTCTTTACTTCCTCTTCTTCTTCTTTTTTTTTTTTTTAACTAAAATGATCCATTTATTGAGTTAAAGATTGCATATTCAGGACATTTACTCTGCATAGTAAATCTAGAATGAACCAGAGACCTATTTTTATATATTAAAAAAAAATTCAACGGTATATAGACTTATAATTTGGGGGAGGGGAAGTTTGGGAGGGGAAATATTCTTTTTTTTCTTTCATGTGATAAAATATATGTAGCATAAAATTTACTGTTTTAATCGTTTTTTAGTGTCCAGTTCAGTGGCATTAAGCACATTCGCGTTGCTGCGCAGCCATGCCCACCAGCCACCTCCAGAGCTCTTCATCTTCCCGAAGGGAAGCTCTGTCCCCATTAAACACAACCCCCAGTCCCCGCCCCAGCTCCTGCAACCCCCATCAGCTTTCTGTCTCTGAACCTGGTGGCTTCACGGCCTCACATAAGTGGAATCCTACAGTATTTGTCCTTTTGTGACTGGCCTATTTCACCCCTCTGCTTTATACGCTTTCGCTGCCTGGCATCCTGGCTTTCTGTGTTCCGCAGCAACGGGTGGTAAGGCGGATGGATGTCCTGCTCTTGATTCTCAGGGCTTGAGTCCCGGTTGTCAAAAATACACTTTACCCTCTGGCTCTGCAGTTATCGACTGCTTGTGTTGAAGCAATGCTTGTCACCCCCTAATGTGCACGTGCCCCCCTGGGCTCTGTGAGCCTCCAGCCCAGCCCCTGAGTTATGAGAACGGGAGCATTGGCTCGGTGAGTGTCTGAGCACCCAGGCCTGATAGGACCCTCCAGGACCCGGGGAGCTGTTTCAGGACAGTGTGAGCGGAGACTTCAGGGCTCCTGGGTTGGCCTCAGGAACACAGCGATGAGCCGGTCCCGGGACACGGGAACTCAGGACGCAGAGTGCCTAGGAGGCCCCTCCCAGCCCCTGTTGCCACTTCCCCCCGTGGTCAGCCTTCCCGACCGACCGATCCCCAGGCTGGACCTGTGCTCGTAGTGCCTGCCTCGCACCTCTCTCCTCCCAGGGAGAAAGGGGATCGACACCCCTGCTTCCACTTGAAAAGTTCCAGGAAGGTGTCTTGAGCAGCCTGGCTTGAGTCACGTAACTCTCCTTCCACCCACTGTGATGTGGCGGGGAGGAGGAGGCACTGAGATCGTCCCTGCCCGGGCTTTGGGCCCGCCCTGATGCCTGGGGTATCAGCCATCCCAACAGTAACGGACCCTGCAGAGCCATCAGCCTCCCTTGGGGTCGGGCTCCGAGATGAGAGTGGACAACCTGAACCTGCAGGCTTGTGGGGCCTTGAACCTGGGCTCTGTGATTCCAGGGGGAGAAACCGAGGTCCAGGTCAGGCGCAGACTCATCGGGGTCACACAGAAAGCTGTGCCACGTCCCAGTGCGACTGGGTGCCCCTCATGTACTGCGCCCTCTCTTCGAGGAAGCCTTCGTGGCTTGGCCTAGCTGGGTCTGGGGTGGTCACACGAGATGTCACACTACACACCTGTCCTTGGTGTCCAGAATAGGACAAGGGCTTGCTGCACATGTCCGGGGTGTCTGTGGAGTTCACGGTTATGGCCTAACAGTTGTGGCTGGGCTCTCTCCTCTGCCTCTCCTCGGCTTTCGCCTGGTCATACGCCTGTTCTCCTGGGTCCCTGCTGATTCCTTGACACATTGATCCCTTTCAGTCTCCAGGCCACACAAGCAGGGTGTTGCCCAGACGTGATTTTTCAGCTGGGACCTTCTCATGTGCGGGCACCCTGAACTGCAGGACGGGGCCAGGCCCCGTGCGTGCTGCTGTCAATGGGCCCGGAGTCTCATTATAGGCGGCGCAGCATCTATTTTGTAAATTATGAACATTCGTAAATGTTTGTGGAGGCCTGGCAAGATTTCGGCATGTGCAGTTGACAATTTGGGGGTGGAGGAGGCCTGTGGAAGTGACAAGTCTTATAAATGGGAACCCACTGAAACACCCCGTTAGGGAGATTTACTCCGATCTTTAAATATTGGAGATTAATTTTTTGAAAACATCTATAAAATAAGAGATTTATCCCGAAAACAATACCGTACAACCATGACAGGATGGGATTAGAGTCAATTTATTTGTGTATTAGTCAAAAACTCGATCTCATATATTGTGCAGAAAATTAAAATCCCTTCTGCATTTTATTACAAATTGTGCATTCTCCATATATGGAGATAAATAATTGATAGCATTACAAATACTTAATCTAGAAAATATTTATTAGGAACAGACAACTCATTTTTCACATATTTCATTGAGGACAATATTGCGCGCATTAAAAAATTAATGATGATTTCTTGCAAGAAAAAATTGTCTATATCCTAATTCTTTTGTTTAGTGTCACGGTTTAGGCAAGGAAATGAGGCTGCACAGTAGGACAAGAGTGTGGGGTCCAGCTGCCACTCCATGATCCTGGCCGTGGACAGGTGGGAGGTGCTGACGCTCAGAGCTTGGGCCCGGGAAGGTGCAACTGGAGAGTGTTAACGTATTGTCTGCCCCACGCTCCTTGACTTGTAATTCAAAAATAAGTATTTCTGACTTCCTCTCTGAGAAAGCACCATTTGAGGATGGACTTGCAGAGCCAGGGGATCAGTGTTTCACAGACCCTTGACCCAGAGAATCACCGAGTTGAACCATCCAGGCCCCAGCCTGGGTCCCAGGCTCTAATCCGGAAGGAAGGAAGGCCTCATAGATGGTGCGAAGCAGGTGCTTTCCTGGGGTCTGGGCCTCACAGTCTCACCTACCGGGACAGGTGACCTGCCCCCCCATCACATGCTATCCCTGCGAGGGGAGCTCCCAGCCCCCCCAGGAACTCTGCCCGGTGCCCATCTTACCCCAGGCTCCACCCCCCTCATCTCAGAGCTGCCACCACCCACCCATCACCTCATCCCAAGCCTGCGATGGAGGAGATGTGAAAAACCAGGAAGGGCATTCAGGATCTGTGCCCTTGCCCATGACCTCTGTCCTCTGCCCTCTGTCCTCACTCGGAGGCTGCGCGGGTACAAAGTGGGAGCGGATGGCAGTGCCCGTCAGGTCTTTGACGCCCCTGGGCCCCTGGGAGCAATAGGGATGGAATAAATAAAGCCGTGTTTATTAAAAAATAAATTTGGTGCCTAATGGAAATGCTGTTTCTATACATAGAAAAAAAGGTTTAAAATAAAACCAAAACAGTTTCAAAGGCACCGTGGCATTAATTATTCATCTCTTGCTAATGAAAACATGCTTTTGCAGGCACACAGCACCCCCCCACCCCTTGGGGGTCTTGGGGCTCCTGGATAAGTCTGGCCTAAGGGTAGGGGGTTGGGAGCCTCAGGTGTTGGGCCTCTGTGTGGCAGGCTCCGTGGGGCCAGGGCTGGTGGCTCTGAGCTTCAGTGTCCCCTTGTGTAAAATGGGGTGACCATGGTACCCCCTCGAGGCCGTTCAGTTGTGCGTCAGGCAAGGGCTGCACTAGGACTTGGGATCCAGCGGGGGACAAAGGATACAGACTGGCCTGGAAGAGCGAACAGTGGGGACTGGTCACTACTGGGGGCCAGTCCACACGCATCCCTGGCTTTTGCGATCAGGTAGGGGGTACCCTTGCAAGAGGGAGGAAGGCTGGTAGGTTCATCCTGATGAGACGATTCGGTCCAGGGGACAGCTTCTGAGGGAGAGACCACACCGGGGATGCAGCTCAAGGCTCCTCCCTCTTACAGAGTGCTCCCCGCCCATCCTGGCAAGGCCCAGGGGACAGCGGCTGCATACCAAGTCCTCTCTCCTGGGCTCCCGTTCATGGGCCTGAAGTCTGCAGAGATCGGCTGGCCCACCAGCTCGGACATGTGTCCAGGAGGGACGTTTCCGCCTCTGGCGCCTTGGGGCAGCCTCAGACCCTGCTTGTCGCCTCTTTCTGTATTGAGTGGGGAGCCCGCTCAGTGGCTGTCCCTTTTATTAGTCAGGCTGGGCAAGTTGTGCTGGTGAAACAGTCCCAAATCCTAAAGCCACAGAGGAGGATTTCCTGCTCGCACTGGATGCCACAGCACTTGGAGAGGGACCCATCTACCAGTCGGGAATGTTGTTTCGGGCTTCTGGGCAGAGGGAGAGGGAGAATGTGTCGGCCTTTAACCAGCCGGGACGGGCCTCCCCCACTCCTGCCCACAGTCCACTGGCCAGGACCGGCCACTCGCCACCAGGCGTGAAGCGCTGGGCTCCTGAGGCAGGAACGCGCCCCCGGGAAACCCTTGAGGAGCAGTGGCAGGAGCTTCCACTCCCAGCCCCCACTTCCCCGAGGGCCACACAGCGAACCCCCCCACCATGATGGTGCCAGGAGGCCCTGGCTGTCCTGCGGTGGCCAACGAGCACAGGACAGGAGCTTCCAACAAAGCTGGGCCCAGGGTCCTACATGGAAACCCCTACCCACGGGAACCTGGAGCTTCTGGCTCCTGTCATCATCCGGGGCAAACCCCAGGGAGGCCTGAGGCCTCGACCCTGTTTTTCACTCATTCACAACCACCTCAGAGGCACCGCTCCAGCCCCACATCCGGGGCAGGCACCTTGGGTTCACGCTGGGCAGGCGGGTCTCCGGGGGTCAGAGGACTCGGATCCCATCGGTCACCCCACTTGGCCAAGGGGCCTGGGGGCCCAGAGGAGCCTCGATGAGTGGGTGGGGGGCAGGGGGTCTCCAGGACTAGGGCTGCCTGTGGAATTAGCCGGGCCCTCAGGCAGCAGTGCAGGGGGACCGAGCAGGGGCCTCCTGAAGCTCTGTCAGCCCCCGGAGCTGGGGAGGGGGCGGGGGCTGCCGGGAGGGGCTGCGCGGCTCCGTCCTGGTCGGCGAGGCTGTCCCTGCTCTGGGGGTCCCCCTGTTCCGGGCAGGCAGGGGCTCGGTGCCTGTGACCCTGCTGCCCGTAGGAGAGGACCCGGCCCCAGGGTTCATGAGCCAGATGCCTCCCAAGGGAAGACGGCCCCGAGGTGGCCTGGCCCCGGGATGGCCTGGCTGGGCTCACAGAGGCATGTGGGGAGCTGGCCTGGTCGCCTTGGCCTGCTTTCGGCCTGCGAGCGGGTGAGGGTAGGCAGTCTGGCTCAGTCCCCCTACCAGCCTCGCCCCCACCAACAGGTCTGACCTCGCTGGAAATATTGCTCAGCTCAGTATGGATTTCCTGTCTTCGCCAAGGCTGCTGGCGGCCGGTGCAGTTGCTGAGCGGATGCTGGCCTGGGGATGTTTCTCTGGTGTGTAGGGGAGGGCCGAGTGGCTCTGAGCCGCCCAGAACTCCGGCTTCTCCTCCTACCTGTGGCTTGGGGGTTCCTCACTTGGTCCCCTGCCCGGGCCTCTCCCCAGCCAGAACCCTCTGCCCATTGCCCAGAGCACCGCCTCAAAACCCTTTCTACAGCTGGAGTGACTGGGACAAAATTCCAGAGCTCTGCACACATTTGACCTCATGTGGGGGACAGTGGGGCGGCAACGGATCTAGAGAGGGGTCATCAGTCAGTCGCATCACGCAGCCGGGCTCCTGGAGAAGTGCACACTCTGGTCCTGATCCCCTCCCTGCACTGTGCCAGGTGGGGTGTTGGGGCCAGGAAGGCTGGCCTGGGGACCTCTGGGTGGGGAAAGGGAAGGCGCCAGGTAGAGACAAGGGTAGGGGTAGGAGCACAGGACAGACGCTGTGACCCCACAGGCAGACACACACATCCACTCACGTGGACACACACACAGACACACATATCCACAGGCACACGTGCCCCTGCCCCCACCCTCCCACCCCCGCCGCACGTTCAGAGTTGTCCGGCCTGTGGTGAGGGCAGGGGCCCCGGGCAGGCAGGGCCAGCTGCTGCAGTGATAATTGGCCCCGGGTAGCCGTGCCTGGCTCACCCTCCCCAGAGCTAACGGGCGGCTGCAGCCCATCTCCGGGAGGCGGCTCTGACACCCCCACCCTCACCCTGTAACGGTGCAGGAGCTGTCGGACTCCTGCCGTGGGACATGAGGCTGTGGCGTGTGGTCCCTGACGCTGGGCCTCAGGTTCCTGGATTCCCCAGTACAGCAGTGCTCGGGGTACAGGGGTGAAGATGCATGAGGGGGCAGTGAGAGGGGAGGAGCGTAGGCCAGGAGCCACGTCCTGGGTGGAGGATGGGGAGTCAGACCTGAGGCCCAGCTCGGGGTCCGCTCCGGGGCAGGATCCCTCACTTGCTGGACAGGCTTACCCTGCCCCAAGGCCCTCTGGGCTGTCCACGGTGAGGGCCAACTAGCAGGACACGAAACTTCCGAGGCCCTCAGCCCCAGGCCGCATGGGGAAGAGTAACTGCTCTGCCATCAACACAATTTATTTTGCTCTCCAAGAAACTAACAGCTGTTTACAGTCAGCGTGTCTGAGCCACTCCCCAGGGTGGTGGTTCTGTTGGATCCAGCTTCCCGTTGGCTTCCTGTACAAGGACGGGCCATGCCAGACCTACGGTCAGAATGGCAGGGGATGCCGTCGAGGGCTGGCCACGTTTTCCTGGCCACGTCCATGGCCCTGACATGTTTCTGACCCCTGGCAGCTGTCACAGGCCGTCATTTAGGCCTCTGGACGCTGGCCTGGGGGAGTGCAGACAAAGCAGCACTCCAGTGGGGCTGATCCTGGCTGCACACGGTAAACTCGAGGGGGCCAGGGGGACCCCGGGGGGCCATGGGGTAGAGTTGGGCAGTCCAGGATGCCCTGCTGAGAAGGTTGGCCAGAAGCAAGGGCCCAGAGCAGGCGTAAATGTGTGCCTAGAGACAGGGAGGGGGCTGCAGAGCTGGCAAGTGCAAAGGCCCAGGGGAGGCTCCTGGGACACCCACAAGCTCCTCCCTCTCTGCAGACCTGTGCTTGTCGTGAGGGCCACAGAGAGTCGCCTCCAACTGTGTGCATGCACAGCAGGTGCTCACAAATACTTGCTGAATTTGAAAACAGATCAGGGGCCTCTGGGGCGCAGTGCCTGCTCAGGGTCTCCCGCTGCCTGCCTGGAGCCCGGGGCCGCTCTCTGGGTGAGCCCAGTACCCAGGGGCCTGGAGGCCTCAGCCACGCTGCCAGGACAAGGAGCAGGGTGCCTACTGCCCCCTCCGCTTCCCTCTTAGGCCTCTGTCCTCCTCTCACCCTGCAGACATACTGAGGCTGAGGAGTGGGCTCCTGAGCAGACAGGAGACCCACAGGGTGATTGGTGGGTCGGGGGCGTCTGCACAGTCTCTGGAGGGACACTGGGCGGGAAGGGGATTGTCAGCGGGCCCCAGCATTGCACGGCGGGAAGACCCGGGCAAGGTGGTGACTCCGGCCTGAGGCTTGCCCTGTGGACTCCTGGGTCCAGCTCCCGTGGTGGCTGAGAAGCCAGAGGCTTCCTCTAGGTCACTAGGGCCCCTCAAAGTCCAGGCCTGACCCTGGGGTCTTGGAAAGAAAGGTTTGGGGTGGGGGGAGCTGAGTGTGAACCCGGGGGCAAGAGGACTGGGGTTCTCGGGGGTTCCTTGTGGCCCACCTTTGAGCCAGAGGGAAGCCAGAGGTATGGGTGGGGAGCCCCGGGAGGGTGGGGAGGGGTGGAAGCAGTCTGGGTGCGGCAGCCTCGGCTCTGGGGTCAGCTCTCGGCCATTCAGCCTGACTTTGTGTCCTCCCTGGGTGGTGGCACATGGGCACACCTGCCCCCCAAGGGGCCAGAAGCAGCACAGGACTGTCCTCTGTGAAAGTCCCTGCCAGGTGCCTGGGAAGCATATCTGGTGACTGAAGCTAGGCCTTGGACTGCGTGACCACATCCCTGAACGGCCGCCAGGACGCAGGCAGGCCCGGCGGCATCGGGTGCCACAGGCCCGCGGCCCCCGACAGGGTCTGAGGCTGGGTCAGGCGCTTCAGTGTCTCCTTTGCAGGGGCCAGAGCGGCCGCTGCAGCTTCCCCCCACCGCCCGCCCCCCCCCCCCCCCCCCAGTTCTGGAGCTCTCGGGAAGCTCCTGGCTGGCTCTCGCCTTGGTGTGGACGCTCGTGGCTAGGTGCCTGCTCGGGTCAAGCCAGCTGCTCCTGCCCTGTTCTACTGCTCATTGAAGCAACTGCCCTTGGGGCCAGAATTTGCTGGAGTTTCAGCAGTAGTTCCTGGTTTTGATGTTAAGCGAGTTGTAAACAACACACCGTGCAAACAAGGAAGAGTGTGCGAACACACAGAGCAGGGCTGGGGCTTTAGGGGCCTTGGCTCCTGGAGCTTCCAGGGAACAGGTCCTTCCAGGCCACCTTCCCTCCCTGAACCGGGCCCAGGGACCCCACAGTCAAGGTGAGCGATGCCCGGGGCAGGAGGTCAATACTGTAGGTTGAGCACAGTTTGCTGCTTGGGATCAGCCCACAGGTGACCGGGCTAAAAGATGGGCCCCCTGCTGCCTCTGTGTCCCGGCGCTGAGCACCAGTGAGCGCCTGCAGGTGACAGGGCACGAGTGGCGCTGCCCAGGCCTGGCTGCTCAAGAGACACCCACCCTGGGGCTCCCTGGGGTCAGAGCTCAAGGTCTAGGAGCTGGAGCCCCCCAGGGGGACCTGTGGGGAGACCCCTGGCACCCTGGCGAGGTCCCCTGGGCTGGCCAAGTGTCTGCTGCCAGCCGCTGCTGTGGCAGGAGGCCTTAGGTGAAGGGGACGCAGGCTGGACGGGAGCGGCAGACGCAGGAACCCCAGGAGAGAAGGAGTCCTCCGAGACCCCAGCCTGAGCGCGGAGCGGGGCTGGGCAAGGGCCTTTGGTGATTCTCGGAAGGCACTGCTGCGAGTCTCATCATGACCATTTCACAGACCCGGAAACTGAGGCCTGAGGAGATGTGGCCCCTGGGCCGCCCCCGGCCCCCGCCCCCAGCCCCAGGAGGCAGCAGGGGCCAGCCGACGGCCCCTCCATCTCCTCCCTGGCCCCCCCTGCTCCTCTTGGCGTCTTTATCTGTAGTTTCCCTGGTTACAAAATCACAGTGTTTATTCCTGCCTCTTCCTGCTTTCGTCTCTCCATGTGGAGGGCAGCATTTGGGGGCCCGGGTCCCAAATGTGCCAGTCACGGGAATCGCCCAGGGCACTTGCACGGCTCCGGACCCCCGACTCGCCGGCCCGTCCTCCAGTGAGGGGACCGACCCGCACGTGTAACAAGGCCCAGAGGGGGTTCTGAGTCTGCAGGCGGGGGGCAGGTGGTCGCTGAAGGAAGAAGGCTGAGGGCCGTGGGCCCCACGGCGGCCCCCCGGGGAGGAGCAGGATGGCAGTTGATCCTGGGGCTTCTTGCCTCGGGCTGCCCAGGCTGGTGCCCGACCCGGTGCCCCACCCGGCGCTGGCCGTGCGCGTTGCCTTGGCCCAGAGCCCCCGGGGCCCGAGCTGGGTGCAGAACCTGCTGGGGTCCCTCGAGGTGCCTGGGCCCCGGACCACGCCGCGGCCCGAGGAGGGGAGTCCCAGGCGGCCTGCGCGGACCGGCCTGCGCCCCCACCCTGGGCCCAGCCCCTCCCCGCTCCTGCTGCGCGGCTCCCAGGGGCCTGGAGCTATTTCTGCTGCACCGGCCTCTGGCTCCGCCAGGCTTCAGCGAGCAGAGATTGTGCCGACGTTGACAGAACAGGCCCGCATGGCACTGTGTCAGGGAGAAGGCCCAATTAAAAGGGGAAGTGTGGGGGCGTGCAGCAGGCCAGGCTGAGTGCGGGGGGGCCCGGGCCCAGTGTGCCCCGGGGCGCCCATACACCGCCTCTGGGCGCCGGCGGCAGCAGGTGGACGGTACAGGTGCTGGGCTCCCGAGAGGGAGCCTTCCCCCCAGGTGTCCGCTTGGTGCCCCACCTGCCAGCCCCCTGGGACGGGGCACACGGGCTCCAGCCCAGTGCAGGGGGCGGTGGAGGGTGGGCACAGAGTCCTTGGCAGGGTCCTGGGCGCCCGGGGCCCCTCCCATCCACTCTGCCGTTGCTGGGAAAATGCCACAAGGCTGCAAACCTGTGTCGGGTGCAGGTGCCGGGTGCCTCCGGCCCCGCTCCTGGGCCGTGGCCACACCGACCAGCCCTCCAGCCGGCCTCCGCGGGGGAGCTGTAAGTGGGGAATTGCGTGGCTAACTGGACAGCTGGCCGCGGTGTGCAGCCCGGGCTGTGTCCTCCTCAGCACCGAGGGCTGGCCCGCAACTCAGTGTGGCCAGGGTTGTGATGGGGACATGTGGAGAAGGGGAAGGAGAACACATTGCTGGGACCCTGGGGCTCAGTGGGCCCCGGGCCGGCCCCTCATCCACTCCCTCCAACCCCCTCCCAGAGGCCCCACGTGCTAGAGGGCCCGTGGAGGAGCTCCTCATGGTCTGTGGCCCCCCGACTCAGACCAGGCCTGTCGTGACCTGCACACGGCCCAGGGAGGGGTTGAGGACCCCAGCCATGTGCCTGTGTCCCGTGGGGACGCCCACCTCGATGCAGCACCTTTCCCCACATGCCACCTCAGGCCACCCCGTCTGTGTGCTGAGCTCAGCCCTGCAGAGGGTACACGGTTCCGTGGCCTTGCCTGGCCCACCCTGCCAGCCCCTGAGTCCCTGTGGGGGACCAGGAGGAGGGGGTGAGCTGCAGCAGGACTGGTGTGTGAGGCCCTCAGATCTGAGACTACGTGAGGGAGAGGTCAGGTGGGACACCGCTCCCCCTCACCCGGCCACCCAGCCCTTCTCCACAAGGGAAGGAAACGTTGCCACACGCTGTGGACTGCAGCCCCCCACCCCACACCACCCAGTGGCTTTGCCTACTTAAGGCTGTGGGACGGGCCAGGGTCCCCTGACGCTGGGGGTGTTCCCTCAGGGCCCGGATTTCAGGTCCCTACCCCCACTCCCACATGAGCCTGTCCTCTTATTAGCACTGCTTTGCCAATTTTGCAAGTCAAATCCTGCGTTATTGAGCGTCCCCTCGGACCTCCAGCTTGGTATGCAGCCAGCCAAGCCAGAGGCCGGCTGGGGGCAAGGAGGGCTTTGTGTCAGGCATGGCAGTCACCCATCAGAGGGGCCTGGGGACCCCAGAGGCAGGTGGGACGAACCTTATGGCTTCTACCGGGCTCCAGGGTCACCTCCGTCTGTTCTCAACCTCACCCCGGCCCTGTTCAGGGTTCCCTGGTGAGCCCCTGCTCCCATCCCTCATGGGCTGCTGGTACAAGGGAGATGGGTGAGCCCATGCACACCTGGCTCAGGTCCTTGCCCTGTCCCATGCCCCACTGAGGCTCCCCAAGCTCAGGGTGAGCCATCAGCCTCTTGATCTCCACATGGGTTATTCCTTCTGCTGGGATGGCATGGTCTTCATGGTACCTCCTTGGCCAGGTTGGGGGGGCAGTGAGTCTCTCCTTCCGTGGGGCCGTCAGGGACCGAGCAGCTGTGACACACATTGGGGACGATGCCGGCTACCACAGGCTGGCTCTCCATGGGGCTGAGAGCCTGGTCTTCCAGTTTCTCCCATAGGGCTGAGACGCCCCCCTCATCTGGAGGGTCAGCCGCCTCTTAGCTCCCTGCTGGCTCTCAGCAGTTCTTTGGTGGGAGGTGAGGGGCTGCTGGTGCAGGGTCCCTGGATGAGAGCTGTCTCCTGTCCAAGCTGCACTGGCCCCCACCGCCCTCTACAGCTTCTCCTTCTCTGTCCTTTCCAGGCCCTTCCTCCTACTGGGGACGGTGAGTCCCCAGCCCCTGAGGGCCACAGGAGGGAGACCCTGACTGAGACAGGTGACTGGTAGCATGGCGGGTGGGCACGTCTCAGCCGGCTGGAGGAGGGGCAGACTCAGGACTGGTGGACACCAAGGTCCCCCCTTAGTGGTGCCATGTGTCCTCAGTACCTGGCTCTGGCTCAGGCTGGTCCTGTGGTCCCAGGAAGGTGGATGCTGTTCTAAGTGTCACATTTGCACCTTCTCATCCCCTCTTCAGCCCCAGGAAGCCTTTCCAGGAGCATCCAGCACATGCCTGACACTTGCCTGTCACAGACAGGAGACGGGGGCACCTCGGGTTACACTTGGAGGGTTTGAGTCGATACCTAACACACTCAGGACCTTGTCAGCAGTGCGAGGAGCGCTGGGTGAGGGTTCAGGCTTCAGGGCTGAGTGGGTGCAAGTCAGGCCTGGCTTCCAGGAGGAGGTGGCCTTAGAGCCTGGTCTTAGAGCAACTGTAGGACTCACTGGGTGGAGAATGTTGGATGCCAGACTCTGTGCTCACTGTCTAGAATGCCCGCGTCAGCTGGTGAGGACACTGAGGCTCTCCCGAGATGCTACCGTGGTGACGGTGGATGCCGGGCGCCCCCTCACTGCGCCTGCACCACCGTTCTCACCCCAGCGCATGTCCTATTTCTAGAATGCGGTGCCGGGTGCTTCTATTTGGTGTGTTAATTGGGGTTGGTTTTTACAGAATGAGCCTAATGGGGTGGGGAAGTCTGCAAGTCTTTGTGCTCCAGTTAACCTACAGATTTGGGAGGTGTTTGCCCCTTGGCCACGTCAGGGCTGAAGTCATCCACACCCTCCTGGCCTAGGCCCTTGAACGGACCAGACCCCGCAGTAGGGGTGTGGGGGGCACAGGCTTCCCTGGGCAAGGCAGGAATGGGGGCAATAGCACCACTGGCCTGGCTTGGGTGGTCTCTCCAGGTCCGCTTGGCCCGGGACATGGCCTTGTCGCCAGTTTGTCCCTCTGCAGGTCCGGAAGGGTCTGTGGTTGGAGTAGGGGAGAGTGTCCTGGATGGTATTGACCCTGGGGGCAGGAAAACCCTAGTCCCCCAACCAGGATCTGATGGACAGAGTGGGACGTATGGAGCAGAGCAGGGAAGGCGTTATCGAGGGACCACGTGGTGGGCAGCAAGGCAGACGGGAGGATGGGATGCATGGGCAGGGCATTTGGCACCCAGGGAGAGTCAGATCCTGGCTCTGTCCCGGGACAGGGGTCCTGGGACGGAGGGGCTGGGACGGAGAGCCAGAGAGCACTACCAGGTGGGTGTCGAGGGCGGCAGGTGTGGCTGTGGCTGCTCCTGGTGGCCAAGGGACCCTGCTCCGTCCTCAAGGGCCCTGGTGGTCCTGAGATTGAGAGATTCCCCCGTCTGCCCGACATAGCAACTGCCTCCCAGACGTCTCTGGAACCCTGGAGGCTGCTGCAGCCCCCCACCCCTCCAATTCTGCTCTCTCTCTGTTCCATCATTTTTCAAAAATAATTGTGTGGCATCAGGCTGTCACTGAGCCGCTCCCTGTCGGGCTGCCCCCACCCCCACCCCGCTGTGGCTGGCTCTGCATCCCTGAGACCCTCCCCGGCCGCGAGGTGCGTGTCAAGGTGTTTTCTCTGCAAGGTCTTCATCATCCCTTAATTGTTCCCATTACTTTTTCTCCCTCCTTGGTGAGCGTCCCTTGAAGCCTCGGCCCCCACCTCTCCTTTGCCGGCATCACAACGCGGCTGTCTGCCTGCTCCTTGGGAGGGGGCCGCCTCCCCACACCCACCCCTGCCCCGCTGCCGCTCCTCTGACTGCCCCGAGATGGATGTTCCTTTATTGCCTATAAATCTCTGCACAGCCCTTTGTGAAGACAGATCGGAGGCCTCCAGTTCCCCAGTGTTTGTCGGCGGCGGGTTTAATTAGCCCTCCCCGCAGAGGAGCGGGCTGGGCTGGGGCCAGGGAAGGAGCCTTTCCTGTCCCTGTGCTTTGTCTAGGGGGACCAAGGCTGGGGCGCGTGCAGGGACAACAGAAGGCTCCTCCCTCATGCATCCATCTGTGTGATTCAACACGCCAGACCATGTAGCTGGCTTTCCCATACCCAGTCCCAGGCTGGCCCCGTGTGCCCTGGTGGCCCGGGGGGTGGATGGCAGAGGCCCCAGCACTACCCCTGCTGGTCCCCGGGAAGGAGTCCCACTAGTTCTACCCAGCACACAGTAGGTACCTCATAAATGTATGATGAACTGGCAGGTTTCTGGCTGAATGGGCTCCACCCGCCCCCAGCCTGGGCCAGAGCATAAAGACTCCCTCCACTGAGCTCAGCCCAGCAAGGAGGCCAGGTCACCCCCTCCCATGGTCTACAGGTCCGCAGCCAGCCTCCCTGCCCGCCAGTCGGCTGCAGGAAGGAGGGAAATGCTGTGTGTGTGATGCTCAGGACAGCAGGCCGGCTGGGCACCAGCTGACAGCGGGGTGAGGGGACCCTAAGGCCAGCTCCAGGAGTCCCAAAGGGTGAATTGTGCTCAGGTGGTCCAGCCCGGCCCCACCACCGGCTGCATGGCCTCAGGGGACTCCCTGGGCTTGCCTGGGCCTGGGAGTCCAGGTGTGTGTTCTGCACAGAGTCTGAGGGACAAGAAAACAAGCCTGCTGCGTGTGCAGGTCAGCTGGAGGGAGGGACAGCCTTGGGATGGTGTAGCAGGAGCACCCCAAGCGGCCCCTCTGCATGGGACCTCGGCCCTCCTGGCAGTCTTCGGGGCTCTCTGGTGCTGGTTCGGAACTGGGCCTCTCTCACAGCAGCTTTGTGGGCCGCAGGGACTCCTGCCATAAGGTTCTCTCATTCCTTACGGCAGGCAGGAAAACTGAGAGCTAGTGAGGTGTGGCGACGTGCTCTGGGCCAGAACCTGGTTCTGGACCTCCCTGAGTCCTGGCCTGGCGAGGCCTGGGTGATATGGATCCATTCTGTGACAGCCTGGCTGGGTGAGGGTCAGCTTGGGGGGATCGTGGAGGACTTCCTGGAGGAGGGGGTTGCATCGGAGCTAAGGGTTGAAGCTAAGGGGAGGGTACTGGGAAGAGGATCCTGAGGCATCTGTAGCGGCGGGAGATGAGCAGGACCCCCGGATTCCCTCGGGGTCCCAGCTTGGGCACAGGGGGAGGGCCGCATGCAGAATGCCGCTGTCCCCCTGGGGCTGCCCGTACTTCACGTGGGGAGCCTTGCCACCGCCCCCCTCCCAGGCTGTGCTGCCCACAGCGATCAGGCCTGTTGTCCAGGGCCCCAGGGCAGCCTGAGCACAGCGCAGGGTGGGAGGAGACAGACAAGGGAGGCGGGACAAACTGGGACCAAGAACAAGGCTGGTTGGGAGGGGGACAGGTCATGCACTGGGGTCACACGTCCACCACAGCTCCAAGTGCATCTGTCTACAGGGCTGAGTGGTGCCCTCAGGCCGAGGGACACCCCCGGGCTGACACCCCTAGACAGAGGTGTGCTGTCCCGGCACCGGGGCAGAGCTGCACTGCCAGTGGGTGCGCCTGGGCACGTGTGCTGGCCTCCGGCAGGTGCACCGCTGCCCGGGCACATGGCTTCAGGCCTGTGGGCCTCCGTGTCCTCACTGGCACGCCGCGAGCGCCAGCAGCCTCTCCCTGTGAGCGCACGAATGGGATGGTGTGTGCGAGCTGAGGCAGGGCCATGAGCAGGGCAGGCGCCCTGGCTGGGGTGGGGGCCTCCACCCCGCTGCCCCAGGCCCCAGCTCGTCCAACAAACACTCACTGCTCTGTAAACACGTCCCTGGCATGTTCTCCGTCTCCCTGCACGTTGGTCTACCATAAACTGCTAAACATTCTGCAGCTTCTATTATTTCAGAATTAATTTAAGCATTAAAAAAAATAATTCTTTCGATTACTGTGCAAAACCCCGGCAGCCAGGTAAACGAGGGCAGGGGCTTCTATCCCAGGACCTGCGCCAATCCTGCAGCCCCTGGGGCAGGTGGCCACACAGGGCCACCCCAGGGACCCCGTGACCTCCAGAGGGCCTGCAGTCGGGCCTCCCCGCCCTCCCAGGGCCCTGGAATCAGGGCTGGCAGAGAAGTGACCCAGGAGCCGCCCAACCCTGAGCCCAGCACCCTGAGACGGCTGCTCACCTGCCCCACGGACCCCCAGCGAGGCCCGGCACCCAGGGTCACCCTCCAGCGATCGCTGTGGGCGGTGCTGACCTGGGAGCTGTGAGGGATGCTCTGTCCACAGGTCGTCCTGTGGCTGGCCGGCCTGGCATCTTTGGGTGGAGGCCAGGAGCATCCGCTGTAACGCAGCAGCCGGTGTTGGGGGGAGGCTGACACTCAACACCACTTCTCATGGTTTTAATTAGCTTCCTGTGCAGATCGCGGGGCTCCAGAGACTGGGGCTGGACATCAGCCACCCGCCCACCCAGGGCCCGGGACCCCACCGTGGAGAATCAGCAGGGGGCAGCTGAGGGGCCGGGGCGGGTGGGGGCAGGCAGGCGCTCAGCCACCGCCCCAGGCTCCGCGCACCCACCGCTCCCGGCCCTCACAGCACCGGCCGGTGATCTCATCGCTTCCTGGGCTGTAAATATCACCCAAACGCTCACGACTCCCAAATTGTCCTCCAGCCCAGGCCCCTCTCCTGCGCTCAGCCCGCACAGCCCACGCGACACCCCCGCCCAGATGTCTCCTGGGCCTCGACAACGGTGGCCGCTCCTCCCGCACCCCCACCTCGGGGATGGGCGCCCCATGCCGGCTGCTCAGGGCAGACGCCGGGAGCCCTGCCCACCATCTCCGCCTTCCTGCCAGATCCAATGCGAAAGGCAGCCTTGTCCCACCCGGTCCCCCCACCCCACCCTGCTTGGGCCTGGCCCCCCTCCCCACTGCACGAGCCTCTACTGCACACGCAGCAGCCGGAGGGACCTTCTCTGGAAATCAGATCCTGCCTTTGCCCCTCTCGGGACAAAGCCTCCAAGGTCTGTGGGATGTGGCCCCCTCCCCCTCCAGGTCCCCCTGGGCTCACACAGCCACCTGCCTCGCCCTCAGAAACCTGCTTGGCCCCTTGCCCCCACTCCTTGCCAAGGCCTAGGTCTCCCTCCTGGGGGAAAGGAGGGTGCAGAGTCCCGAGGGATGGGCTGCAGGCTCTGGCCGTGCCACGAGGAAAATGTGGCTGTGGAGTCAGCGCCCATGGACGGCGTCTGGGGGGTCAGAGGAGGCACATCTCAGCGTGGGGCCCTGTAGTCTCCGGAGCTGCTAGTGGGTGCCAGCCCCCACATGAGGGCCACCAGGTGGTAACAGACACAGTTAAGCCTTAAAGGCACCTTGAGGTGTCTTTCAGTGAGGAACAGGCCCAACATAGGTAGTGAGTGCCTTGTCCCTGGAGGCATGCAAGCTGAGGAGCTCAGGTGGGCAGTCTGCTCTTTGCAGAGCTCTTTGCAAATGGGCATCTGCCATCTCCTGGCTGCCAGGCCGGTGGTGGGAGCCCAAGGGCCACCGCACTGTGCCAAAGCCCCTCAGCCTCAGCTCGGAGCCTCGCCTCTTTCCCAGATCCTGCATTTTGGGCCTGGCAGGGTCTGCTCAGGTGAAAACCGGATAAAGAAACTCATCCTATGCCACCTGTGCCCGCCGAGGCCCAGGGACGAGGGGCCAGGGAGCACTGATGGCGGGCACCCAGGCATAGGGCCGAGGCACACCCCACAGGCTGCCTCTGTGAGGGCTTTCAAGGGGGAGCCAGAGGGTCTCCTGAGTCCAGAGGGCCTGGGTCAGGAGCTTTGGGCCTGTAGCGTCCCTGGCCCTGTAGGGCCTGCCCGAGTTGTCCCCTCTGAGCCTGGGGCAAGGCAATCGGGTCTTTGAGCTTAGACGTGCACCCTTTGTGCAGAGGGACAAGCTGCAAGGGCCCACATGGGGGGCAGGCAGCGCCAGGGGGCCCAGGATCAAGAAGAGGCCCTGGACTCCGCCCCGAGCCCCAGGGTGGGGTGGGGCCTGAGCCCACAGCGTGGGCACTGAGGAGCTGGGTAGGGGAGCCAGGAGCCTGGTTGCTGAGCGAGTCCCACCTCCTCCTCCCTCCCTTGGGCTTCTGGAGCCCTGGCCGCCCCCACCACCATCTGGTTCCACCAGAATCGCTCCCCCCAACCCCGCTCCCTCCCCCAACTCTCTGTGCTTCCTCCCTCGCCCTGCTCCCCAAGGCCCCTGCCCCAGGGGATGGGGAGCTTCAGTTCAGCCATGGGCCATGTGGTCTCTTTCCCTTTTGTTTCTTGAGTCCTCACGGATGCAGGCCTTGAGAGAACGTGCACGCGCATATTTTTGTCTGCTGTGTGCGCTGTGTTGGCAAGCACACGTGTGCATGCATGTGTGTGCACACGTGTGGTCCTTGCCCCGCCTGTGTACGTGCTGTGTGCACATGTGTGTGCAGGGGTCCACAGACCCATGTGGCCTGTGTTCAGGGTGTGGCACGGTGTAAGCACACACATGCCTGGGCGCACACCTACGCAGGCAGGGCTGCAGGTCAGGCATGAGACCTCGCGCAGTGTGAGGGTACACACCACCCCCTCTAGATCTCGGATGGGAGGAGCCTGGCCTCACCCACTCAGCTCTCCTTTAGGGCCACCCTTCGACCCACACATGGTCCTCCTGGGACCACCCCAACCCACATGGAGCTGGAGAGCAGCTGGGGGGTGGGCTGGCTCCAGAGGAAGGCTGGGAGCTCGGGGGACTGCAGAGCAGTCATCCCACAAAGGCAGCCCCCACCCGCTCCCGTGAGCCCGGTGTGTCTGTGCCGGACACACAGCCCTCCCCGGACAGGTGCCGCTACCAGCCCAGCGGGAAGGACAGGTGGCCAAGGCGCCCTGCCGAATGACACGGGTCTCCGTGGCCGGCGAGGGGGGCAGGGGCAGGACACAGCTCCGGTAACCACCGGGGGTGCCACGGGGCCCAGCGGCAGGCAGCTCCCTCCCCTCGCGGGGCTTCCCGGGGCCCGCGGGCCTCTCGCTGCCCACAGCACCCAGCCCGAGAGGCCACAGCTTACGAAAAGATCTCTTTATTCCACGTCGTCCGATATTTTTACACAAGTAAAATAAAATGCATATCTCTATATACCGCGATCCGGGTGGGAGGCGGCGTTCTGGAACAAACGCCGCCGCACCCTGTAAACATGACGGGGTGGAGACGGGGCGGGCGGGCGGCGCCCGTCGGGGGGCCCCTATGTACACGCGTGGCCGCGGCGGGGTCAGCAGGGCCCGAGCACCGTCCAGAGCAGCAGCGCCAGGCCCAGCGGGGCCAGGCCGCGGGCCAGGCGGGGCAGGGTGCCCGAGCCCTCGGCGTCGCCCGCCCCGCCGCCCGCCCCGCTCGCCTGGCCCAGGCGGCAGTGGCTGCGGGTGCGGTTCTTGCGGGAGCAGCCGGGCTTCCGGCGGGGGCCGGTGGGGGGCGGCCCCGGGGGCTCGGAGCCCTCGGGCCGCAGCCCGGTCAGCGGGGGCTCCGCCGAGCCCGGCAGGGTCCCGAAGGGGGAGTCGTTGATGTGCCGGGGGCCAGAGCCGTTGCCCGGGGGGCTGTCGCCGGGCGGCGCGCGTCCCTTGAGCGCATTTCCGGCCGAGGCCGGCCTCCCGGCCTCCAGCACCGAGGCCTTGTCTGCGGCGTCCGGCTGGCAGCACTTGGGGAGGCCCGGGCTCTCGTCGTCGGCCGGCCCGCCCGTCCGGATGGGACGCGAGGGCCCGGCGGCCGCGGCGCAGCCCTCCAGGTCGGTGGCCGCCAGGCGCTTGAGGTCGCGGCCGGCCAGGCGCGGGGGCAGGCTGCAGGGCAGCTCGGAGGAGGAGCCGCGGAACTGCCGCAGCCAGGCCCAGAGCGGCCGAGCCCGGCAGTCGCACACCCAGGGGTTGTCGTTGAGCCGCAGGTACTGCAGGGCACGCAGGGGCGCCAGCACCTCCGCAGGCAGCGCCGACAGGTTGTTGGCGAACAGGTAGAGCGTCATGAGGCGGCCGAGGTCACGGAAGGCATGCGGGTGCACACGGGCCACGCGGTTCTGGTGCAGAAGGAGGCGGTCGAGGCTGTGCAGGCCGCGGAAGGCGCGCTCGGGCACGCTGGGGATGCGGTTGCCGTGCAGGAAGAGGTGCGTGAGGTTGCCCAGGTCGCGGAAGGCATCGTCGGGCAGCGCCTGCAGCCCGTTGTCCTGTAGGTAGAGGTACTGCAGGGCGGCCAGGCCTCGGAACAGGCCCGGGCCCAGCTCCCGCAGGCCGCAGCGGTCCAGGTGCAGCGTGTGCAGGCGGCTCAGACCCCGGAACGTGGCGGGGTCCACGGCACGCAGCTGCGCATTGTCGCTGAGGTCCAGCTGCTCGAGGAGGGCCAGGCCGGTGAAGGCAGCAGCGTCGATGCGGGCCAGCGCGTTCGAATGCAGCCACAGGATGGTGAGGTTGCGGCAGGCCCGGAAGCCGGCGGCCGGCACGTGCACGATGCGGTTGCCGTGCAGGAAGACGCGCTGGCTGGAGGCCGGGATGTCAGTGGGCACGGCCTGGAGGCCCTGCTGCGGACAGCTCGTCGTCACCTTGGGCTCATTGTAGCAGACGCAGGCGCCTGGGCATGGTGCTGCCACCCGCCACGCCTGCAGCCACAGCACCCAGGCCAGCAGCTGGCTCCCTGTGGGCAGAGGAGAAGGTGGTTAACAGGCAGAGGGCCCTGCGAGGCTGCGGCTCGGGCTGGAGCCAGGCTGGCCCCTGCGATTAGTCCTCGGGAGGGCCCTGCGCCGGGCCTAGGACACGTTGTCATTCCTGAAAACTCAGGTGCTGTGATCCCTGCTGCATCTGCCACATGGAGACGACCGCAGTAAAACCTGCCGGGGGAGTTACGTGCTCCACACTGAGAAAGCTCCCCTGCAGATGCCCAGGCCACCCTGCCCAGCGCTCAGACGTCCAAGCTGACATGCCCACACCAGCCGCTCGAGGTTAGCTGGGTCACGACCAAGGCCCACCTGAAGCCCTCCCGAGATGGACACTCATGCCTGCAGATACCTTCTCAGTACTCTAGCGAGCCCCTCGCCCCCACCCCAAGCCTGCCCACCATCCTTGTCAGTCCCAGCACTGTCCCTGGCCTGTCCCCTGCCTCACCAGCCCACAGGCCAGGCTGGGAGAGAGGCCGGCTGAGCTCACACAGATGCTGGGCTCCAGCAGTTTCTGCAGCGGCTCTTCCGAGGGCCCTCCCAGGCTGCGGGAAGGGAGGCACTATGGCTCAGACCCCGTGCCCTGCACAGGCCCCCCTGCCCAGGCTCCCAGAGCCCCTGAGGCCCCAGGCCTGCCCAGAGTCTGAGGAGGCCTCACCACTGCAAAAAGCTGTGCTTTAATGGGGAAACCACAGGGCCTTAGAGTGGAGAGCCACAAGCCCCGCAGCCCTCCCGTAGTGGGGGGCCTGCGTCCTACCAAACGCAACTACTACCGGCACCGCAGGCTCCCGAGTAACTCTGCTCTCACGGGATCAGGAGCCGGATGCCTGAGGGCAGGGGCAGCAGGGCAGGCAGGTGAGCCCTGCGAGCCCCCTCCAGACAGGCTGCTCCCTCCTCCACACATCCTGACTTGGCATGGAACTCCTCCTGCAGCCTCCTCCCCTCGGCCTCATTCTCTGCTTGATCTCCTCCCCGGGTGAGGAGCTTACTCCTTTGCAGGCAATCGATGCCTGCGCAATTCCTCATACTCATACTCCATCCCCAGCCCCCACCGTCTCCGGGCCAGACACGCACAGGGCCTCCCTCACCAAAGACCTACACTCCTGGGGTGCTGCACCCACCCTGGTCTCACCAGCAGAGCCACACACCCCAATATGAAGCTCACCGCCTATCATCCCACCATTCGAGCCCCTTCTTTGAATGCCAAAGGTTCTTTCCTCCTTCAGGAGTGAGTCTATTAAAATGTGAATCCCCCTGGGAGGGTTATGGCTTATCAGCTAACACTGGAGTTATCAGCTAACACCTTCGTTGACAGCTAACACCTGCATTGACAGCTAACACCTTTCTTGGCAGTTAGCTAAGAGCAGGATTCTGCAGACATGAGGCCGGCTGAGTGCTGGGGCTGGAGCCAGGTGGGAGGAAGGAGAGGACCATGGGCAGCGTCCCCTACCCAGAGCTGTGACCTTGGCCTCCCCCGCCCCACCGCCCCCGACTCACGCTGGGGTCCTCGCCCCACTGGATCCTTTGTCTGGGCCAGTGCGGATGCACACCCCAAGTCCAGAGTCCTAGTGAGGCCAGCATGTGCAATGGTTGTAAGGAGTGTGCCCTCCTGGACTCTGGTCCCCAGGATGGGCACCCGTACCCTGGGGGCTCATGTGGCCCTTTTGTTCTGTCAACCTCCAAGGCTGGGCCATGGATGGGAGTCCAGAGAGGCCGGCCTGGCCCAGAACTCCGGGAGCCCAGGGCACCCTTCCCCGGTGGCCACGCACAGGAGGCTGTGAGGGGGCCCCCTCAGCCTGCTGTTCCATTTAAACTGCTGACATCCTCTCCAGGCTCTCTCCTTATGGGGCTTCTTAGGAAAGTCGGGCCTGATTATGCCAGCTGTCACCAGCGCTCACCTGTCATGGGATGTAACTATGCTATGAACACAGCACTTCCTGTCCCTGAGGACTCACGGGAGAGGAAGACGTGGGGCAGGGTGGGATGGGGGCCCCAGGTACTCACCGGGCCGGGCTCTGGACCTCACCACCACGGATGGGCCACGTCACCAATCATGCTGCGTCACAACCGTGCCAAAGTCATCAAACCGGGCCACCCCGCCAGCCAGGCGATGCCAGCAGCCACCCACCGTGACCACGCCTGCCAGGTCACCGGCCAAGTGGTCCGGTGGCGGCCAGGCCTGCCGCCGTGGTCCGTGAGCTGGGCTGGTGTCAGGTTCAGCCGACTTCACCAGAACCAGCGGCTCCTCCGGCCTCCAGCCCTCCCCAGCCGGAGCCCCCAGGAGGCCGTAAGCCACGTGCTTGGGGCTACACCCACTGCAAGGATGGCCCAAGCCGGGCTCGGGCTGAGCCACGCCAGGGGCTGAGCCACGCCAGGGGGCTGAGTGGCGGAGCAGCCGTGTGGCTCGGCCCTGCCGGGAATGGGGCGTCAGGCACAGACATAGCTCCGTTCCCGCTGAGCCAGCTGCTTTTCAGAAACCAACTTGTGAGGGTCGGTCCCTCTGCACAGGCCTGCTGCCAGAGCAGCGGCCAGCGGTGGGCTCTCTCCTCGCTGCAGCCACGGTAATTGGCTCCAGCCTGGCCCCCCTTGGGGCCTGCCTGCTGGTCTCCATGGCAACCCCTCCGCTGAGCAAGCAGAGGGGGCATCTTTTTTATGAGATAATCAAACCCAACTTTGCAGCCTGTGTTCATATTCACAGCAGGGGCCCTAGGGACACAGGAGGCCCTGCCAGGTTGCAGGATGGCCATCCCTGACCCCACCCTGGGGCTGGACCCAGTCACTCATCTGACCCCTCTGAACCCTAAAGAGCACCCTTCCCCACCTGGTCCCCACCTGGCCCATCCCCCAATCTGTCCTCCTAGCCCCTCCCCTCAGCCCCACCTCGCACTCGTGCCCAGCCTCAGTGGTTCCTGCTCTCAGCGAGCACTCCACTCCAAACACGAGGCGAGGCGGCGAGCCCCGCCGCAGCCCTGGCTCACACAGCAAGGCATGCCCCCCCACCAGGCCGCCTGGCCTCCTGAACTTCCACAAACCCAAACCAGTCCCTCTCCTGCCATCCCTGGGGCAGATTCTTGCCCCTTCTTTCCTTAGGCCTCAGCACAGAATGGCCCTGGCAGGGGTCTTCTCCAGCGCCCCGCCCATGGAGAGGTCCATGGGGTCACGGGAGGAGCGCCCTCCTCAGCTCAGGTCGGCCTCAGGAGCAGTGGAGATGGCCCAAGGGCCACCGTTGGGGGAGGACAGGCCACTCCTGACTGGGAGGCTGTGGAGGGAGCAGTGACTGGATTCCGCTCAGGGCCTCTCCCACTAAGGCAGCCAGATGGGGCAGGAATGACAGCTGATGAGGCCTTGGAGCCCAAATCCCAATGGGCCTGGGAGTGGCCCCAAACAGCACCTGTACTGCTTGCCCTGCCCCACCCTCCGGGCAGCAAAGGGCCCGGGTTCTCCTTCATGGTCACTGCAGGGTGTGGGGGAGGAAGGGGAGGCAGGAGGAACAGGGAGGAGAAGGGTGGGAGGCTTCTGGGGACTCACGAGCAGCCGCAGGAGCCAGTGGGCGGGCAGGCAGCTGCTGAGGTCAGCAGCTCGGGAGCAGGGATTGCCAGAGGCTGTAGGCACCCAGGGGGCCTTTGCTGTGCTCCCTGGCCTCTACTTCTCTCGGGGTCCCCTAGCCTGGGCTGAGGGATGTAGGTGTGCAGCCCCCGAGTCCTACGGGGCACTTCCGCCACCCTCTCCCACTGCTGTGAGGCCACAGGTACAGCGCAGGGCTGGCATCTTGCTTGCCCAGAGCCCCGGTCAGTGCCCTTGGGCCTCCCCGCTGCCATGGGGCGGTACGAGGGTCTACTCGTTGGCATAGAAGGCGTGAGTCGGAGCAGCCTAAGAATCAATTTTCTTTACAATATCACAAACCCATTTTACAGATTAGGAAACTGAGGTAGAGGGGAGCCTGGGTGGCTCAGTGGTTGAGGATCTGCCTTCGGCTCAGGTCGTGATCCCGGGGTCCTGGGATCGAGTCCCGCATCGGGCTCCCTGCGTGGAGCCTGCTTCTCCCTCTGCCTGGGTCTCTGCCTCTCTCCGTGTGTCTCCTCTCTTGAATAAATAAATAAAATCTTTAAAAAAAAAAAAAAGGAAACTGAGATAGAGAGCAGTTAATCCCTGGCCTGCTCCTTTCACTTTCCATTCCACTGCTCCATTTCACTTCCGAAATGGTCCAGGGGGCATGTCAAGCCCAAGCCTGAAGGGCAGCCACTGGGTGCGAGCGTGCAGGCGGCACCAGGGGCACCTGGCTCCCTCCTGTGCCATCTGTGGTTGGGGGGGCATCTCCAGGGAGGCTCTGAGTGGCTGTCTGCCCCCCTCGCCCCCAGGAGACTGGGGTGAGTAGGCTGGGGGCGGGGGCTGGGCAGCTGTAGTACAGCCAGGACATTGGTCAGCTCAGGACCCTCTCGATCACCTAGAATGTCCCCAGAAAGGTCACGTCACAGACCACAGTTAAACAGCAAAACAAGAGGCCACAGCTCAGCACACCAAGGCCAGAAATAGCCTTGGGCGGGGGTAGGGGGCTGGTGGCGTCCACACACCGCACAGGGTCAGGCACCCCGGCAGCGCCACACTCACCCTTTCCTGTCCCCTGCCAGCCCGCCCCCTCCACCTGCCACCGCCCTCCCACACCCCCTTCCGTCTGTCCTCCACCCCACAGGCATGCGCAGGAGGCAGCGTGCCCGCCCTTGGAGTTTCCCAGCCCCTTCCTTGGCGCCCGGGGGTGGGGGCAGCAGTGGGGGAGGGCGGCAGCAGCTCCGGGGGGCAGCCCACCCCAAGACGGCCTGCACCTCCTGCTGCCAGCCATGCCCTCGAGGCCCCACTCCTCATTGATCTTCTGGGGCTGGCAGCTGCAGGGGCAGGCCAGGTCGATAGCAGGCAAGGTCACCTGCCGGGGAGGGAGAGCACTGGACCCGGGGCCGAGCACTTCCAGCAGGCCAAGCTGCCTGCTGCGGGGGAAACTGAGGCCCAGCGCAGGCGGAGCGAGCAGCAGCAGCCTCCTGAATGCACTCAGTGTGCAGCGGACTCAGTGCCAAGAGTAGACGCTGAATCCTGCTAGAGGCCTATTTTATTTTCCTATTTTACAGGGAGGAAATGATGTTTAGGAGGGAGGCCATTTGCTCACAGTCCCGGGACTCATAGGATTCCAAACCCCACGGCGAGCAATTGCTAAAAGGCTTTGCTTGGCAGTGGAGTTAAAGCTCCCCCATCTCCACTTTACCATTCCCCCCACCCCCTAACCTAAGCTATGGTCCCCCCCTTGAATTTCTCAGCTAACACAGCACCTGGGAGGGCGCTGGGTCCCTTTCAAATCAAAGAAACCAAGGCTGCTGGAGGAGGGGCTGGCCCACCTGAGGGCCAGAGGCCCTGGATGCACAGCTCACACTAAGGGTGTGCTCCTGAGGGGATACCCCACAACAGGGGCAGCGCTGGACACTGTGAGCACTGTGAGCAGACCGGTCCCCGGCGTCTAACACTTATGGTCAAGGAGCAGGCTGGCTAGGTGGTCACCCTGCTGCATGGCATGTGCCATATGTCGGGGGGGAGATTTAGGGGGCCATGGAATCCCCACCTGGCCCCAGACATCAGGAGCTGCCAGGGGAGGAGCACCAGAGCCCACTGCCAGGGTGAGTGTCCCAGCAGACCTCCTGATGGGGGGGATCCTCAGCCCTGTGACCACGCCTTGGGAATCCATCCTTGGTCAAGGCTGAGCGGCTGGACCACAGGGCTCTGAAACCTCACCCTGCCCAGCCCATGTTTCTGCCTGACGCTCATATCCCTTGCTGCCACCCCCCCGCCCCAAGGAGTCCCACACGGAGGGCTGATGATGCCAGCATCTGGAAGCTCTGTTCGGCTGAAAACCTGCCCAGGGTGCAGGACACCCCCCTGACTCCAGGGATTCAGCTAGCATCCCCCACCCCCCTCCACCAGACCCCTAACAAACATCCACTGCCTAATTACCTGGAGAATCTGTCTCCACAACTGCTCATCAGTTGGTCCCTCAACTAATTCAATCTGGCGGCCAGCACGGGCTCAAGTCCCCAGAGGATGTTAAGGAGGAATCAGCTGGTGGCCAAATGGCCTGCCCTGCCCCAAGGGGACAGCTCAGAAGTGGGGCCCTCCCAGCGCTGGGGCCTGGGGCCTGCACTGCCACACACCCACCACCATGCCCATCTGGCCTCCCTGATCCTTTCCCATTGCCAGCTCCTATCCAGGACTGGGCGCCTAGCTGGCAGGACCAACAGTATTGGGTCCTGCCCACCCCAACACATCCCACCTCCTCCCAGGACCCTGCACCTGATACCTGCCAGAAGCTGACCATCCCTGCGAGGCCAGAGCATCAGCCTCCAACAGGGCAGACACAGTGCAGAAGTGCACTCCTCTGCGCACACCTGGGGTGCACGCTATAGTAACACCCGCTGAGGGTGCGTGTTATAGGAACACCCACTTGGGGTACACACTGTAGGAAACATGCACCCCTTGGGGTGCATGCTATGGGAACGCACACTCAGGGTGCATGCTGTAGTAGCACACAGGTGCGTGTTACAGGAACACACGGTGCGCACTCTAGGGGTACACTGTTGGGCCTTCGGCTGCCAGAGCCTGGGTGGGTCAGGGCACAGTGGGTGAGCCGGCCACACAGCAGAGGGCTGCTGTGATGCGGCTGGACAGACATGGAGAGCTCTTGCCAGGAAGCAGGGCTGCACTGCAATGGGAGAAGACAGGAGGGCGTGTCCCCACGTGCTCTGGAGACCTGGGCACTTGTCAAACATCACCGACAAGGCAGGCAGGTGGCTTCTGTAGGAGTAGGATTTATTCTACTATGAAAAGACAAGTGCAGGTCTCGGGAGGCCCCCGTCCCCTTGCCCTCTGGGCTCAGCCAGTCCTGCCTCTCGGCGGTCTGACTCAGATCAGCCCTAGTCCTGCGGGAGCAGCTGGATTGCAGCCTACCTCATCTGTCCTAGGGCAGCTGAGCTCTCGCGAACACTCCTGACCAGGGCAGTCAGGCCTCGGGAAGGGTGTAAAGAATGAAGGGGGCTCAGGGGCTTTGTAACTCAGCTGGGGTGGGGAGGGAGGGGCAGCACCTGCTCAGACCATGGAGAAGCCCAGTGAGGGCTGGTGAGTGTCCCTGGACAGAGACAAGTGGGCAGGGCCACGAGATCTGGCCCTTTCCAGGGGATGAGGGTTTCCAGAGGCAGTGATGAGATGCTCCCATTTCGGCCACCACCTGCCAGGGCACCATGTCCAGGTGACCAGAGTGAAACCCTCGTCTGAACCAATGGGTCCTCACGGCTCCTGTTCCATTGGCATCCGACAAACCAGCCCACCAGCCACCACCTGTCTTTGTAAATAACGGGTTATCAGCATATGGCCACACCTGGGTGTCTATGGTGCTGCTTAGCACTCCAATGGCTGAGTAGAGGAGTTCCCACACACGGTGTGGCCCACAGAGCTGAAACTGTTCAGGATGTGGCCCTTTAAAGAAATACAAGCTCGGCTTGTGATCAGAGCACACAGGCCACCTGCTGCGTGTGACTATTGCCATCCTCATCCTCACAGTGGCCCTGCAGAGGTCACCTGAACCCCCACTTAACGAAAAGGAAACCAAGGGTCAGAGAAGGCCACTGTCCTGCTGAAAGCACACTGCCAGAATGGACAGAGTGTGGCTGTCCCTTGGAGGGCTGGAGGGAAGATGACCCCCAAATGGTGTGTAGGTCAAAAGAAAAACGATGATTTTGCTAAAGAGGCTGTTGGGGGGCCGGTGGTCAAACACTGAGTAGGCTGCCCCCCAGACCACCCTGTGGACCTCTGGCCAGGATCTTGAATGGAAAGTGAGTTGTGGAAGCCCAGATTGTTGTCACCAACACCATCATCATCCTCATCATCACATAGGCCATGTGTGAGGCTCTCAGATCACAGGCAGCTGAGAACCAGCCTGGGACCAACCTAAGGCCAATCTGAAGCGCAGCCAGCCTCACACAAAGGTGGGGTGCCCCAGAAGTGGGTGAGCAGAGGGCCAGGGCAAGGTGGACACCAGACATCCCTGAGCAGGGTCGTGGCCCAAGGATGCCCATTTCAGCACTGGTGTCTTGAGGCTGTGCGGGGCTTCTTGGCCAAGCATGTCTCCCATCAAGGCCCTGTCAGTCCATGTTGGGCCTGTACCAGGGAGAACAGGGAGGGAGAGGGGAGAGACAGGGCCCTTGGCCTCCCGGGACTTCTCTAGGCACAAGACTTCCTGAGATCACATGACATCCAATAGCACAGCAAGGGGATGACCATCAGCCTCACTCCTCAGACAAGGGCATTGGGTGGGCCTAGTGAGGGGAGGTGAGCATGACCGCCAGCTGAGGCCAGAGGACAGGGCCTAAGAACCCCTGCTACTGCCCCAGGTGACCAGAGCAGGCCCCAAGCCTGAGACAGATACAGCTGAGGGGCAGCTGTTCTCCCCACAGCTGGCCAGCTATTGAGCACACACCCCCATGCCCTGGGCTCCCTGAACCCCCTGCACCTCGCCCTTGGCCCAAGCCTATTGTTCCCTGGGCTAGTAGGCCCTGGGGTCTGGTAGTCCCAGGATCAGATGTGGGCCCAATACCACTTTGTGGAGTGGCTGGGGAAGCTGCTGGCCAGCTCTGGGTCTGTCTCCACATCCACGACGTAAGGATGACCACAGGCTAGCACCAGCCTCCCTGGGACCCTGAGATGCCTCCGGCTCTGGGGTTGGTGTCCTGCCTCCCCAGAAGACCTTAGATCAGCCCCATCTCAGCTGATGAACCCAGGGAGGTGAGGCCCACAACTCAGAGGTGGCATCCTGGAGCCATACCGATTGCTCTGCTTCCAGCAGTCATGAGCCCCATTCCTGCCTGGCCTGATGGCCCTGCTTTGTCCAGAGAGGTTGTGTTCAGGCAGGAGGAGGGTATGGGAGGAGGGCCTAGCAGCCAGGCTGCACCATAAGCATGCCTAGAGCCACTTCCCCCACTCCCGCCGTCAGGCTCAGCCTCAGTGGAGCAAGGAGGTGCACAGACAGGCCTGGAGCCCAGTGCAGCCCAGCTTGAGTCATGAGAGATCCTTGCCTGTGCTACAGCATGGCCTCAAGCTGTTGCTGCTTCTCACAGAACACTGGCACACTTGGTAGTTCTCCTCCCTGACCACCTACCCCCCTGTGTTAGAGACTCGTGGTCATCCCTCCTCCCTGAGAGTCAACGTGATGATGATGGAGTATGTGTTAAGAAAGGCAAGGACCAGGGAGATGGACCTGCTCCCCTGGAGAAGCACCCGGGGAAAGGGTCTTCACCATAGGCTTCTGGGGGTGCTCAGGGTAGCTCCTTCCTGATCACCCCAAACCTGCCAGTTGATAAGCCCCACTCTCAACAGTGTTTCTCTAGGACCACGTGACCAGAAAACTAGGCATCTAGAAAAGACTCTAATGCAGACAAGAGGGAGAACAACTCTAGAGGAAACAGAGACAGTGCAGGGAATCAATAAAAATTAGGAAAAAATCTAATCAGTGTCCTCTCAGGGATAGAAGAAGATTTAAAACAAGAACAGGGTACTATGAACAAGGAGCCATCAGAAAACAAAAAGAGTACCTGGCAGTTAAAAATAGAATTACTAAAATTACCAAAAAGAATCGATAGGAGTGTTGGAAAACAAGGTCAAGGAAGTCTTCCAGAGAGAAAAACAAAAAGAGAAAGAAAGAAAAAAAATTGATGAGATTCAGAAGACAAATATAGGTCAAATATCTGAGCAAATGAAGAAAATAGAGGAGAAAAAAGTTATTAAAGAAATAATACCAGAAAATCTCCCAGAGCTGAAGACCCGGACCTCCACTGGGCAAGTGCCTAGCATAAGAGATGATATTCACGATGTGACTTCAGGCCCCTGGGGCTCAAAAGAGGCCTGAAGCTCCCAAGGGAAAAGGAATGTGGCATCAGGCCTCTCTACAGCACACTGGATGTCAAGAAGATAACAAAATCGCAATGGCTTCAAAACTCTGAGGGACATTATGTTCAACGTGGAATTCCAGATCAGGCCAATCCAGCCTGAATAGGTTTGCTAACATATGAAGGATTCTTTAGTGTGCATTCTTTAGAGAGTTAGTTAAGGATGTGCTTCAGCTAGAGCTAGGATATAAACCCAGAAAGAGGAAGAGGTGGGGCCCAGGAAATATTGGGTGATGACAGAAGTCCTGGGCAGTTATGAGGGGGCCAGAGCATACCTGAGCCAGACCTCCCTGGGGTCAAATGAGACACCCAGTAGAACACCTGAGGTGGAGAAGAGAAAGCATAGGAAGATAGTAGATGGGACGAAAGAGAAAAGACAAAATCAACTGTAAACTCCAGGAAAACCAGAGGCCACACAAGAGCAGAAAGGTCACCAAAGTACCCTCCCTCCACACACATTCTTCCAACCTGGGGAGGGCATTCATGTGACCCGGGTTGGGAAACACTGGTTATGAATTTAAGGGATGGTAGTGAGACAACCACACTGGGAAGAATGCTGGGGAAGAGGGGGCTGGGGTAGGAGCCATGGAAATGTGAAGGCAACCACTTGGAAAAACAGGGACCAAGGCAACAGCGGTGGCCTTCAAGGAGGAATGGGGGCTGGGGCAGGGCAAGCCAATTCTCCAGACTAGCTCTAAAGGACTGGGTGCAGGTTTTAACTTTGAGCAAGATATGGCTGACTATTTTATCTTTCCAAATGACTGTATATTTGGCACTGAAACCTCAGAAATAGAAATAGAGATAAATAAAAAAGAAAATAAAGTGTATCTGCTAGAAGGTGGAGATGAATGTGGTTTCGAAGCAGGCATCTCCAGGGTGCAGGAGGAGAAAGTGGGCCTGTGATTGCTGGAGCAGCATTTCCATGGCCCTGAACAAAGCTCTTTGGCATCATGCTCAGCCAAGGGTCACCGAGGTTGTTCCCCATCTCTAGGGACACTCCGGGCTCTTGGCTCCAGAGGCCTCTACAGTTCAGACCCTTGACGGGACAGCTTCTGGCCTGAAAATTCAGCTGTGTGCTCAGACCTTCCACAGCTGGACAAAGTCCCATCCCAGCTCCTCCTCCTCTGCCCAGTTCACAGAC
Organism: Canis lupus dingo; assembly: GCF_003254725.2. Classification (NCBI taxonomy): domain Eukaryota; kingdom Metazoa; phylum Chordata; class Mammalia; order Carnivora; family Canidae; genus Canis; species Canis lupus. The sequence continues at coordinate 28,358,808 of NC_064268.1, read as the reverse complement.
CTGAGATTCCAGGCCAGACTGAGGATCCCCAAGAGCAGGGGGCCCAGCAGGTAAACCTGGCAGGGGGTTGGGTGCACATGAGGCCTCCAGAGTGGGGGGGTCTGTGGCCCCTGGGGAGGGTTTGCCTTGACCTTGGCGGAACACAAACAGGCTTGGCTTCAGTGAGAGCCCCAAATGCGTTTCTGCCACTGAACTTGCGGCACTCAGGCAGGGGCGACGTGAATAAGTAATTGCTCTTTTATTAACGAGTGATAAATTATTCCTATATGATTGTGTGTGATAACTCTTCCTTATTTGAAATCAATTTGGGATGGAAATTGTTGGCGGCTTCTCACCAGTGAGGGTGGGAGGACCAGGCGCCGCTGCCTCTTGGAAAAGCAGGTCAGTGTATTTCGGCTACTTCCTGAGGCTGCTGTGCCAGGAGCTGGCATGTGGGAGGGGGTTGGCTGCCTTGGGGGCAGGGGCTAGGCAGGGCCGCCTTATTCTTCAGCACTTGCTCCCGGGTCCCCAGACGGGCCAGTGCGGGTGCTCCAGCATGGCCTCTCCCCACCTCCAACAGCTGCTGGAAGCTCCCAAGAGACCCAGCCTGCCCCACTAGACCCAAGACCCACACGCACCCTGGGCCAAGGAAGGGTGGGGCCCGGGGAGGAGCCCCTGAAAGCCGAAGCCCTTGCTGGGGATCACCGCAGGCACGTGGCTGGACCATCAGGGTCAGGGGGCCATCTGCAGGCCACGTTCCACCCTTCTCCCCCACCCCACGTAACCCTCAGGCTGGGGGCAGCCTGACCTGTCGCCCCGCAGAGGACGTGCCGGGTGCCCGGCTGGACTCCCCCCACCTCCCTACCCAGGCCAAGGATGGCTCAACTTTATTAAGCCTAGAAAGGCATTTTTCTTTTTCCTAAACGTTTTCCTAGTGATTTCACACACACCCCGCCCCCATCCTCATTCCCTCCTCCCCCAGCATACGCCCAGGCCCAGCTCAGACAGACTTGGTCCCCCCCGCGGTGCCCCCAGGTGGCCCCCAACTCCCAGGGGCTCAGCCTGCTTCCCCGTTGGTCCGTGTGAGGGGCAGCACACAGCAGGCACTCAGTAACTGCTCAGCAAAGGTGAGGAAGCCTGCACTCCCAGAGGCCCCCCTCCCATTGGCCCTGCAGCCTTGGGGGCCCCCCAGGGCCGGGGGAGCCCCGTGAAGAGAAAGGAGCAGATGATCAGGGAATGGGGTGCCTTTGGCCCGTGCACCCGAGCAGCACCTCTTGCAGGAAGTGGACACTTAAAACCCTGCAATCCCCTGGGCAGGTAGTCACAGCCTCCCCTCAGACCGGGCTGCAGGAAACCAGGCTGTGCCCACCTCGCCCCACTCCTGCCCGCCCCCCAGCTGCCTCCCTGCCTCCCATCACGGCTGTCATAGGCCTGAGAGGCTGGGGCACCAGCTCGGCTCAGGCACCACTGGTGACTTCACCGCTCAGGTCTGGGTTGGTCGTCTGTGGAAGGGACAGATTGGGTCTGAGAACCTGACAAATCCTAGGGCCAGGGGCAGTTCGGGGGACCCAGGGTCCCTGACACCCCCTCTCCTCCGTCCAGGGTGCCCACGTCACCACACACCTCGCTGGTCAACTTAGCCGGTCTCCGCATCACTTGCTTCTGTCGGTTGCCCCCTGGGCTGTGGGCTCCACAGGGACAGGACACTGGTGACCAGCACACACCATAAATGTCTGTCACGCACGAATGCGAGAAACGCCCACCACTACAGGCAGCTTGCAGACTCTGTGCTCCCTGAGGACGTGCAGGCCCAGGAGTCCACGGGGTACTCACATCCCCATGAGGGCGTGACAACAGCACCCCGAGGCCAAAAGCAACGTCACTCCCATTACAGAAACGTCTGTGTCTCCCCCAGATTCCTATGTTGAAGCCCTAAGCCCCAGTGTGATGGAATTTGGAAGAGGAGCCTTGGGAGATGGGGACCTAGAGGAGGTCACATGGGTGGGGCCCCCATGACGGAATTAGGGCCCTTCTAGGAAGAGGTCCTGGAGGGCTTGTTTTCATGGTCTCCACGTGGGGACACGGCGAGAAGGTGGCCATCTGCAAGCCAGGAAGAAAGCTCTCACCAGAACCGGACCCTGCTGGCACCCTGATCCCAGACTTCCAGCCTCCAGAACTGTGAAAAAATAAATTTCTGTTGTTTAAGCCACTCAGTCTGTGGTATTTGTTATGACAGCCTGAGCTGACTAATACAACTTCTCTCTTACGTCTCCGAATACATTTGCCCAGATTTTTTTTTTTACAACACGTACGAACTGGTAAATCGGAAACGTTTTCAGTTTGGTTTGTTTGGTCTCATGTGCCAACACTGGATGGGGGAGGGGGGGGTCCTGCCCCGAGAAGGGTGGGCTGAGGCAGTCCTCTGGCAGGGAGACCTCCTCCAAGACCCCCAGGCCGTGGGGTCCCTGCCCACCGCAGCCGGGCCTGCAGGAGGGCAGGAGAAGGCCCGGCCTTGGCGCTGCATCTGCCTCTCTGGGGCCTCACACAGGCCTCCCAACCTCGTGGGCCCTGTTCTATCACCTGGAGGATGAGGATAATGACAACGACCTCGCAGGGCAGGGAGAGACCATGCGGCCTGCACAGGGCAGGTCCGCCGTGAGCACACAGGACATGCCTGGCTCACCTGTGGGATCGTCTCAGGAGTACCTCCCGTCACCCCAGCAGGGACCCACCACCCCCACCTGACGGAAGGGAGGTCAGGTCACAGATAGAAGGGGCATCCTGGTGCCTGACCCAGCCTCACTCCACCTCCGCCCGGGCACATGCCCCCGACCCTGTGGCTGGCTCCCATGAGCCTTTGCTCGGCCAGTTCCCCTTTCCAGAATGCCTACCTGATTCCCAACACATCTCCTTGGAAGGGCTCTTCTCCTCAGAGCCCCACTGGGCCAGCCTCTGGAGGCCAGGCCCTTCCCGACCCGTCCCCCCCACCCCACCCCACACCTCGCCTGCGGTGTCCATCCTCACTCCTGCCCCCAGCGCCGGACTCCCACGGGGCCACTGAAGGGAGCAGGTGAACAAGCAGAGCCCTGGAGCCTGGCCAGGGTCACAGCCCGGGGACTCCCTCTCAGGGGCCCTGGGCAGCAAGAAAGCATCAGTCGGAGGGAGTGACATGCCAAGCAGGTCTTGACCCCCCGGGCCTCGGGGTGGGGGGTCTAGGGAACTTACCGGTGCTGGTGCTGGCCACCTGGCAGGGCCTGCAGGTGAGGGTCTGTCTAATTCTAGGAACACACCGCACCCCCCCCAGGTCCCTTTGTCACTGATGAGGAGGGTCATGCCTATGTCAGGCTCCCCGTGATCGGGAGTGGGGAGACAGCCAGCCGTGGCCTTGGGAGGGCTCCGTAGGGGCACTGACGTACGTGCGTGCACACACTACACACGCACACACACCCACACATGCACGCACACAGACACATGCACGCACTCACACACACACACTGCCACCACTCGCCTCGGGCCACCCTGGGGACTGGGCCGTGGCTCCAGCAGCAGGTAAAGAATGGAGTCCATTAGGGCCACCATCTGTCTCGGCCGTGACGGGTCCTCTCCGTGACATCCAGGAGGTATGTAGATGGAATATCTTTATGGGGAGAGTTTTTCTTTTGCCAATTTTCGAACAGGAAGCCAGACACTTGTCACACCTGTCCCTGTGTCAGCCTCTGCCTGACATAAATTGGGCTGTGAGGCCGGGAGATGAAAGACAGCTTGGACACGGCCGGTGTGCGGGGCCACGTGTCCCACGGCCGGGAGCACACAGGGCAGCGGGCTGGCCTCGCACTGGGGCTGGCCGGGGGGGGTGGGGCATGCCACCGTCCACTCCACCCTGTCCTCCCTGCCCGAGATCCCCCGGCCCCCCTGGGTCCCCTCCTGGCCCTCACAAGCTCCTCACCCAACTCTCATCTCCCCCACCTCCCCAGCGGCAGCCCCAGCGTCTCCTGGCTTCTGCTGCCCCCCCACCCCGGGAGCCCCCACCAGGCCAAGAGCTCCAGTGCCTCTTTAAGACCCAGGGGCTACTGTGACCTCAGGGTGGGGGCCCGGGCCTCAGGGGCCTCACCACACCCCTACTAGCACTTCTTTCTCCTGGGGCTCTCATGGGCTTTGGGGTATGTCCCTGGGACCTGGGGGGCCTTGGGGGCAGCACGTGTCAAAGAACCCAGGGGTCCCTGCTGCGTAACACAGGTGGCCTGACACTAAAGCCTGGAAAACACTTAACCAAGAGAATGGAGGGAGACACAAGTGAGCCTCAGGGACCTGCCCGGGCCCCCCTCCCAGACCCCACCCCCAGTGTGCATCTCGGTGCCTGGCTAATGGTCCTGCCCAGGGGATGCTGGGGGGCTGCCTGCCAGGCCATACTTGGAACCACACCCCAGGGCCCCCAGGGCCCCCCTCAGCTCCCCCATCAGCCCCTGTCATATGGGGGCCCCCATGCCCTGGGGTGAGGAGTGCTCACTGCAGGGAGACAGTGACGGTCCTGCATCTTCCTCAGATGGCCCCCCCAGGGGGCGGTCTTGGGGCTCAGCCCGCAAGAAAACCTGGGAGCCCAGTTCCCACCAGGCTCCTAGGCCACTGGCTCACATAGCGTCATCCGGCCAAATGTGTCCTGGGAGAGCAGGAGCCTCAGGCAGGGTGGCTGAGGGCCGTGGACAGTGGAGGGCCGTGGGAGGAAGGTGGTGGGGCTCTGGGAAGGGTGCGGGCAGGGAGAGCTCCAGGGCCCACCCCCAGTTCCTGGCTGGGGTGTGCTGCGGAGGCAGGTACAGGCCTGTGGAAGGAGGTGGGAGAGCTGGGTGCGAGCATCCCGGGGGACCTTGGGCCCCCCAGCCCTCCCGACACTGCTATGGCGGTGGCTGGCCCTTCCCTGTAATCCCGCTTCCAGCCCCGTCTCTGGGGGTGGGTGGTGCTGGGCTGGAAGCCTCGGGGCGGGGGGGGCGGGGGCAGACGGCCCACCCTCCGAATGCACGCCTGCACCCTGCCGAAGACCACGCGGCACCCCTTCCACCGCCCCACAAAGCTGCTGCAAAGTGAATTGTGGGGCAGAAGTCTCCACATGGTGAAGGCAGGGGGGCCTTGAATTCCCCTTCTGAGGCAGCAGGGGGTGACCAGGCCCAGTGTCTGCCTGGCCCAGACTCCTGCTGGGATTCGGGGATTCCTTGCCAGTATGGGGGTCCCAGAGGCCCCTCCAGACCCCCCTGCTGCTGGCCCTGCCTGCGCTCGGCGCGTCCCACCTCCAGTCCCCCTGGCCTCCCAGCCCCACTCCTCACTTGGCTCCCCTTGGCAGGAACTGGTAAGTCAAGACTCCCCGTGGGGCAGGTAGCAAGGACCCTCATGGCAGGAGGATCCGTGGGCAGGGGCAGGTGTGCACAGGGGCTCCTCCTCCGTGCTCCCGTGGCTCAACAGAGGCTCCCGCTCCGGGGGGCACGGGCGCCCACACGCCCTTCTCTACCCTGCTGCTTGGGTTGCACCGAAGACCCCTCAGGACAGGGCAGCTGTGAAGGAACCCAAGGGGTCCCTGGAAGGTGGGGGCCCCATGACCCACTGAGGGCCCTTGGAAGCCCCATCACCAGCCTCTATCTCCACAGGAAGCTCCAGCCTAGGGCAGGGGATCCCACAGGCTGGGCTCTGTGGGTGACATTTAACACTGACTCCCCTTCGGAGTGTCCCATGTGACAGGAAGACTCAGAAAGTGAGTGACATGCCCAGGTGCTCAGCTGGCTCTGGGCTAAAGCCAGGAGGGTCCCGATGCAGACATTAACTGCCCAGCCTTGGGCATCCACCATAGGATGGCATCTGGCTCTCTCTAGACCTGTGCCTTTGCTCCTCAGGGTCCGAGGGGTCTGCCCTCTCGCAGCTACCTCGGGCAACTGGCCTGCACCGGACAGCCAGCAGCCGTCCCCAAGGGCCAAAGCTGTCAGCCCCAGTGTCTCCTGGGAGCTAAGCAGGGGACCGCCCCACCGTTCAGGGAGCCCCGGTGCCAGGCTTGGGGACATGGAGAGGGAGCACAGGCACAGGTGTGCATGTCAGGTGCTGAGACCAGGGAGCTGGAGGCTTCCTTCCAGTGAGGGTGGAAGAGGAAGTGCCCAGGCCCTGAAAACAATGGGGGTCACCCAGGGGTAGACTTGAGAGAGTTTAGGCAGAGGGGCCTGGCTGGGGTGACATGTTTTAGGAAAGCATCTTAGAGCCTGAACGGAGGACGAGATGGCAGGCAGGCAGCTGAGGGCATCTGTGGCCGTGGACTTGGAAGGGGGCCGGCCCTCGCTGAGGGGTAAAAGGGGACAGACTTCCCTGGAGCCCAACTTGTCACTGGACTCGCCTTCGAGGATGGGAGGCAGCCAGGACTGTGGCCCTTGGGTGGAGATGTTGGGGGCGGAGGGGCAGGTGGTTCTGGGGTAACCAGCACCGGACAGGCTGGAGCCAGGGGACCTGTGACACCAGAGAGCAGAGCTGCACGTGCAGGGGAAAGATTCAGAGCTGCTGGGTGGGGGCAGCTAGGGCCTGAGACCCCTGCTCAACTGCACAGGCCTGGCGTACAGCAGGGGGGTAATAAATGCCTGCTAAGTGATGGCCGGGACCTGAGGGCCACAGCAGAACCCGGTGACAGCCAAGCTGGGCCTCAGGGCTGGCCCTGCTGCGGTGGGTGGGCCGGCAGGTGAGTCTGGGGCTCTGGGTCCCCAGCTGGCCTTGCGGCCCCCGCCTCCCCACCTTCCACGTGTACTCACTGTCCCTTGCCCCTGATGGAGCGCCTACTGTGTGCCTGGAGCTGCCACACGATGCTGGGTCCAGCCCCCCAGCCCCCATGGCTCTCCCCCAGAGCCCAGCACCCTACACACCTCAGACTTGAGCGTTTTCCCACCCACAAAGGCTCTGAACCGGAAGCAGCACCTCTGGTCAACAGGATTACGGAAGAGGCCTCTGGTGACCAGGAAAGGGCGGGTGCTGCCCAAGGTCACACATGAGCCGGCGCTGCACAGGCTAATCCAACGCCTGCCCAGACTTCGGGATGGGGAGGCTTCTGGCAGGCCTCTGAGCCCGCCCCATCTGGGCCCTGGCAGGAGGTGAATAAAGGCAACATCTCAACAAGGTCACAATAGCTGGGACAGATGGAGGACACGGCGCTGGGCCCAGGCAAGCGAAGGGCAATCCGAGAAGGCTCCCTGGAGGAGGTGAGGGGCCCGGAGCCCCGCCTTGGCCTGAGCCCCTCGGCACTCCACCCCCTTCCTCGATGGGCCCTTCACCAGCTTCAGCCTCAGCCTGACATTTCCCGTGACATTTGCTGCAAAGAAATAGAGTCATAAACCCAAAGGTTAAATTTGCACATTGCCTCACACTGCCAGGAGGAGCGTGGTCCCCCCGCCCACCAGGTGCCGAGGCTGCACGGTTTGGGTGTAGGACGGCCCACCCATCCGGGGGCCCTTCCCCCTTCCTGGGGCCCAAAGGTCTCCCTCAGGCTCTCGGAGGCATCTCAGCCAGTTGCCCAAAACCGTTTCTGGGCTCACCAGTCCCTGCAGTGGGCCGCCCAGGGGTGCCCGTCGGAGGCCCTGCCCGACCTGCTTGCAAACCCAAGGCCCGGGGACACCCTGCCGTGTGTGAGACCCGTCAGCGCCGCTTAACCCAGCCGGTCCCAAATTTGCTTGACCGCGAAATCCTCGTTCAGTCCCCACCAACGTTCTCTGGAACTTCAATGACGCGGAGTGTGACCGTGATGGCCAGTCAGGGACGCCGAGGCGCTGACCAGGGAGCAGAGGAGCGCCCCCCGCTGCTGGGCGGGCTGCCTCTACCAAGCCCGGCGGCCCCTGACACCTGGGGCCCTCCACCTGGGCTCCCCGCATCACTGGCGGCCCAGCCCCACGCACCAGGGCCCCGACTGGGGCTCACAGCCTGCCGCGCCCAGCCCAGGCGACCCAAGTCCCCGGCCTCTGCCCACACAGGCCCCTCCGGGAGGCCTGCCCGTGGCCCTGCCTTTCAGCTGTCCCTCCTGGGCCCGGCGACCCTGTCCTGGGGGTACAGGCGGTCGAGGCTGTAGGATGGTGCCCCGTGGGCCAACCTCATCCTCTCTCAGCAGGGCCCACGTGGAGACAGGGCCGTCAGGACGCTGCAGGGTGAGGGCAGCGGCGGGAGGGGGGCAGCCCGAAGCCCAGCTGCATAAGGGCCATCCCCAGGGTCAGAGTCCTGACCAAGGCCCAGCAGCAGATTGCACCACTACCAGGGAGAAACTGGACCCCAGGGGAGCGAGAGGCCTGGGGAGCCCACCCACAAAACGTTGGGAGGAGCTGGGAGGGGGGCCTGTGGCCACGCCCTTGGGGACCTGCGGGGCCTGCCCTGGGGACACTCCCTGGGGGCCAGCTACAGGACCCTGCTTGGTGTGAGAGGCCGAGGCAAGTTCGGACAAATTATGGCGAACCCTCAGGAAGGGATTCCACACACACCAGTAAACCCATGATGCACAAGAATAGTTCCCGACGTGCAAAATGTTTAAAATACAGCGACAAAAGAAGAAACGGTAGCACACAACACCCGGCCGGGCCCACACGCTCCAGTGACGGTTCGGGGAGATGCAGCGGGTGTGGACGGCGTGCCCACCCTCTGCCTGGGCTTCTGTTTTTGGCTCTTTGACCACCTGTCCTTTAAAGCATTTAGTCCTATAAACTTGGGAGGGCAAGGACCACATCCCTTTATCTGCCCGCCTCCAAATAGGGTCTGACAGGCTAGGGACAAATGAATGAGCGAACGAACGGGTGTCTCAGGAGCAAACACGAAGTCTGGGATGGGGCAGCTGGGCCGCAGAGTGGGGGACACGGAGAGGCGCCGAGGGGTTACCCTGAGAGGGGAAATGGGGCGTGGGGGCCAGTGCCGCAGCGCCGCTGGAGGGACGGGGTGGGGGTGGGCAGCCAGCCTGGCTCCCATGGATCTCGAGGCCCAGGCCCAGGGTGGCCACCAAGGGACAGGCAACCCTGCCCGGGGTCAGAGGTCAGGGCCCACCAGGCCAAGGGCGGGGCACAGCCAGGAGCCCTCAGGAGCCCCGCAGCAGGGACCAGGGCAAGGGTGTCACAGTCGCACACACTCCCCTGACACACTCACACATGCCTTTGCACATACCCATTCACTCATTCGATGCGATTCACTCGCTCACCGTGGAACCCCTTCCTGCTGCCCCTGTTCTGACCCCTTCTGGCCACACAGACTGAGGCTCCGTGGAGTCCCTCTGGCCTCCAGCCCAGGGGGGGGCAGGAAAGGCAGCCCCGGGGGAGGGGTTCCTTCTGCCTCCGCCAGCCGGGCCCCTCCAGGTGCTGCACCAGCTGCCACAGTCATCCGTGAATTCAGGCCTGGGGCAGGGAACAAGGGGGGGCTGCAGCCCAGAGGCAGCACCGGCCGTGGGGGAGCACAGGTCCCCGGGTCTGGGGCAGCAGGCGGGGAGGCTGTGGCCCCGAAAGCACGGGGAACCAGGGCCACACACCGCCAGCCCCGCGTGGTCTGTCACTGACGATGAGTAACGGCACACGAGTCCTTGGCCCCGGGACAGGTCTCCAGCCAGCCCTCGGGTTCCCCAGACAGCAAGACTTCCCCTTCCACCTCCCAGAGCCCGGCACGCGGGCGGTGGGGAGTCCTCCACAGGCACCCCACAAGCCCTCGTGCCTCCTGAGACGCCCTGGCCCTCTCCCCTACCTTTCATCCGTGACCGCAGGAGAGGGCCCGTCCCAACTGCAGGACCCCCAGCTGGCTGTGAATCTCCACATAGAGAAACTGAGGCAGGCTCCCTGCTGCTGAGCGGCAGAGCAGCTGGGGAAGCGGGTTGCTGGCCACCTCCACCTTCTGCGGGGCTCTCACCTCCTGCTCCCCAGCTGCCCATCACCCTTTCCAACTCCCCTGTGACCTCTGTGTGCCTTTGTTTCCTTATCTGCAAACAGGTAGAAAAGAGGTCCAGCAGCAATGCGAGGGTGCTGGGAGGACGTCATCTGTGGGAACCACTGACTGGGGTGGTGTGTGGGGGTTGATGTTTTGCGTATTTTGAAGGCAAAAGCGCCGGCATCAGAACCCCATGGGGACCTTGACCTGGAAGCGCCCCCGACTACCCACAAGGCGGACCCGCTTGCTGGCCCAAGTGACGGGTGAGAAGGCTGAGGCACACAGAGGCGGACTGTCACGCCCAAGGTCGTTCCACCGACGGCTGGCTGCGCGGGGACCCAGATCCAGGCTGTTCTGCCGTCCTACACCCAGCAACCAGGGCTTGCGAGCAGCCCTCTGCCCGGTGGTAGGGTGCAGACCACCCCCCGGCTCGGTTCGTCCTCTGGAGCTTGCTTCTCCCTCCCTCGACCCGCTTAGAGAAGAGAAGTGGCCAGCCCTTGCGCCTGCCCCAACCTCCGGCCCACCCCTGTTTCACCCCCGCACGCTCTATAAGGATGACCCACTTGTCCCCATTCTACAGACAAGGACAGGGATGGGCACCAGGCAGTACGGCCCCGCCTCTCCAAGCCCCGGCCCGACGTCCTCCTTACCACAGCGAGAGTGGGACACCAGCACCCCTACCTCAGTGCCCCCCGCCCCCCACCTGAGGCAGGTGACACACCACAGAACATCTTACCAATAAGGCTCCTACTGTGCTGGGACTCAGGCCCGAGGGCAGGGCCTTCCTGAGGTCGCCCCGGGTCAGCCTCAGTGTGGGCACATACCTGCACCCCATTGGGCTCGAGGACAGCGACTAGAAAGCACAGAGGAAGGGTCTAGTTTGTTTGTCACCGTGTTGACCTCGAGGTTGGAAATGGGCCTTCACTGCCCGGCACTGTGGCTCCAGCATGGGGGGAGGGGCAATAGTGGCAGGGGTGGGGTGGGGGGGCTTTGGCCTCACACCCTAGGCTGGGCGTGTTGAATTTGCTCCTCTGCACACGCCCTCAGTGCCTCTGCCGAAGATCTGGGTAAAGCCTGGTCACAGCCCGTCTGGGCACACGACAGGTAAAACCTGGTCACCCACGCTGGAGGCAAAGAGACACATGCTGATGTGGCCACAGGCGCATACGGTCACGCGTGCGGAGACACACACGTGCAGAACCATACTGAGTCACACACACACACACACACACACACAAAGACCCAGCGGGCTGTGGAAGGGAGACTCCCAGGACCCGGGGGTAGGCAGACAGAGGTGGGGCCGTGTCCTGCAGCCGTTTCTCGCCCCTCCATCTGTGAGCTCTGGCTGCCCAGAGCCTCCCCCTCAACACATGTGCACGTAGGCAAGGCAGCAGGTCCCACTAAGGGGCCCCAGCATGTGCCAAGCGTGGAGACCACAGCAGGCATGCTATGTGCATGCATGTGTGGCCGTGGGCGTGCAGGCGGGGGCGAGGACATGGATGTGCATCCACGGCGTGTGTGTGCGTGCACACTGGGGCAGCCTGGCATGCACGGGCACACGCGGTGTACAAGTGTGCAGCCCTTGTAGACACGTGCACGTGCAAGGAAACGTGTGTGCAGCCTGCGGCACCACGGACATCAGCAGGGCAGCCCGGGTGGGCGCCAAGGGAGCACCCTCCAGGCAGGGCGTGCCGACTCGCCTCGCCCGAGGTCACCCCCCCAGACCCCTCTCTCGGGACCTCGCCCAGGGTAGCCCAGGGTCCCATGAGGGCTGCCAGCATCCGCTCGGATGCCGGGAGCCCCACCACTTCTGGGGCCTCTTAGCTGAGCACCCCCAGCCCCCCACCCCCGCCCAGGGCCTTCAGGCTGCGGGTGTGGGGGGTCTGAGCCCGCCTTCTCCCCTCGTCAGCCCCCTGGGGGCAGCTCTGGGCCAGCCCCGCCCCCCACGCCCTCCACGGCCGCCAACGCCCCCGTTCGTCCCGCTGCGGCCTGACCCCGGGCCGCCGGGCGCCCTGAGCCGAGTCCTGGGGCAAGGGTGGCGGCGCCCCGGCCCCCTCGCCCCTGCTCGCCTGCTCGCTGCCCGCGTTCCTGCAGCCCTGCTCGTTAACCCCTTCGGGGCCGGGGCGCTCCGAGGCCGGGCCGCGCCCTTCCGGCCGGCAGACCCCACCCCGGCCCCCGGCCCCGCCGCCCCCGGCCCCGCCGCCCCCGGCCCCGCCGCCGCCGCCAACTTTCCCGGGAAGCCGCAACTTTTCCTGCTGCCGCGGGCTCCGCCCTCCCGGGGCCGGGGCGCCCGGGGCCCCCTCCCGGCGCGGCACTGCGGCGCCCCCCGCCCGCGCCCCCCGCGCCCCCGCGCCCGCCCCCGCCCCGCCGGCCCGGCCCGCACTCACCTCCGGCGGACGCCCTCTTCATCGTCGGGGTCGGGCGGGGCGCGACGAGGACCGAAAGTCGCTGGGGGGCCGGCGCCCGTGTCCCCGCGGCCGGGTCCGCATCCAGGCGCCGCCGCTCCGGCCCGGCCCCGGCCCGGCCGCGGGACGAGGCTGGGCGCGCTCGGGGCGCTGCGCCGGGCGGGGGGGCGCGGGCGCGGGGCGCGGGGCGCGGGGCGCGGGGCGCGGGCGGCGGGCGGCGGGCGGCGGGGCGCTGGCGGCGCGGGCCGGAGCCGATGAATGTTTTATGGGATCATGTGGTTCGCCGCGCGAGGAATCCGCCCGGTCCCCCCGCCGGCCGGGCCGGGGCGGGGCGGGGGCGGGGCGGGGCGGGGCCTGGCGGCGGGCGGGGCGCTCACCTGCGCGGGCCGGGCGGGGGGGCGCGGGGCGCGGGGCGCGGGGCGGCGGCAGGAGGGAGCGGCCCGGCGGGTGCAGCGGCGCCGCGCGGCCCCGGACAAAGGCGGCGCGTTGCTGGGGCGGCGGCGGCCCCTGCAGGCGGCGGCGGGGACGGCGGCGCGCACGGGAGCGGCGGGGGGCGCGGGCCCCAGGGCGTGGCGGCCGGGGCGGGCCGGGCTTGGGGGGTCCCGCAAGGGTCCAGCCGCCCGGGAGACCTCGTGCGGAGCCCCGAGGGGGGGCGCTCCCGCCCGGCCCACTCGACCCCCTAGATCCCGGAGCCCCCGCTCGCAGCAGCCCTCCGCTGGGGCAGGACCGCTCCGTCTGCCAGTTAGAAAACCGAGGCTCCAAGCTGGACAGGTTTCTGACGCCCCCAGACCGTCCTTGTGGCCCCCTCCGCACCAGCTCAGGGACGGGCCGCGGTCCCAGCCCTGCCCCGACCCACGGGTGCACCCACCGGTTCCCTCCTTTGGAACGCGGAGGCCCAGGAGATTCCCTGCCCATGCCCCCCCCCTCCGCAAAGCCAGCCTAGGCTCAAGGGCGGGAGAAGCCACTGACCCTGCCCCTTCCCACACACACCTGCACAGACGGCCCTCTGTCCCTCTCCTGGGGGGAGGGGGGTCTATCTGGCCCCCCAGATTAGCTCCTGGGGGCATCCGAGTCCTCAGCCAGCTGCCAGGCCAGCATCCCTGCCGCTGCCCCACACCCAGAGGGGCCCTGGACGCTGATCAGCCTGGCCTGGGCCTCCTGAGCCCACCCTGCAGGTAACAGGATCAGAGGGATGAGAGCCTGGCTGGCCAAGTTGGTTCCAATCTGTAGGACCCTGTGCCCAGGGCAGGCTCCGGACCCTTCCTTGTGACTACATCGTCATTCTGGCCAAGGGCTCAGTGGTCCCCCTGGGAGCCCTAGCCGGTGTCACCTGATGATACGAATCTGAGGGACCTGGTCACTAGAAAGCCTGGTGCACTCTGCATCCCCCCCCAGACCACACCTCCCAACCACAGAGGGGGCGCTGGGAGAGGTCAGCAGAGCACAGGGTTTGTGGCCCGCCAGCCTCACCAAGGGAAAGCAAGGAGCTCTCTGAGCCCGGCTGCAGGCAGCCCCGGGGGGTGGAAGCCAACGGTGGCAGCCCATGGGGGGCTGGCCCTCCGGTCGGGTGTAGGGCTGCAATGCCCGATCCCTCAGGCTGCACTGTGGCCCTGACCACAACTTTGCCCGCTCTGGCCCCGTTGCTTTCATCCCAGCCTTGCGTTACCAGGTCACAGCAGAGTACATTTAATTCCCAGACACACAGAGGTGAGGTGGAGCCCAGAGCACTCCGGTACCTGTGCACTTGGCTCCTGCCCCCAGCCACATGCCCGCAGGCACCTCTCCAGTGGGTGCTGCTTGCTGAGTGCCACCGGTGAATCCTTGCCACAGCGACACAGGAGGTGTGTCCTCCATTGTACAAGTGGGGAACCTGAGGCCAGACTGAGAGCCAGCAGGGGCTGAGGCTCGTCACCATGCTCGCACCCTTCCTCCAGAGTCCTTGCATGCAGCAGCTCCCAGACCAGGAAGAGTTCCCTCCACAGGGCCACCTCACATCAAACGGCGAGTCATGTGGCACTGGCCATTGGTCTGAGGTCTGAGCTAGGATCTCAGCTCCTGGGTGGCTATAATGATCCGGGACAGCAGGCTGACCAACCTGCTGACGATTGTGACCCCATTTTCCTGTAGGATCAAAGTCCCCTCCTGAGGGCAGTTGGGGACAGTCATTCTGGGGCACAAATGCACATAGGAGGGAACAGGGAGCTGGTATTGCCATGTGGAGGATTCTGGCGCCAGGATCCTCTCCAGCTGCCAGCTCGGATGTTTCTGGCTGCTCTGGGCTGGCACCTGGGCCTCCCACCTGCCCACAGGTTTGGGCGTTGAGAGCCCCCCCGCTCTGGGCCACAGGCAGGATACGTGCGCTCCCAGTCAGTACCTGGGCCAGCACCCTCCTCGTGGGCCACCCAGCCTGTGGGACGGCTCCCGGGCGTTGGCTGGGGCGGGGCGGGGTGGGCCAGGGCTGAGGGGGCTCAGGACAGGCGGAGACTGGGGCTAGGCGGCAGGCGGGTCCGCCCAGCAGGATGCGGCTCACTCTTCAGGCTGGAGACAGGGGGTTTGGTGAGGCACATTTATCAGGATGTGGGCAGGTGCAGGACAGTGTGCGGGACAGTGTGCGGGACAGTGTGCGGGACAGTGCGTCTCCCAGGAGGGCAGGTATGAGCCATTTCCACCCAGGGCCCAAAGGGTGAGAGAGGGAGGGCTCATGACAGTTGGTGAGGGGTCAGTGGGGAGGGCAGCCAGCCCTGGGGGCCGACCTCTGCGGGGGAAGCCAGAGACCATGTGGGAAGAGCTTGGTCACACACTGTCCTCCTCTCATGCTCTCCACCAGCCAGTTCCGGGGGGCCCAGCAGGGGTGCAGACAGGATAGGCCATTTGAGCCCCACTGATCTGAGCTCCCTCAGGCTTTCTGGAGATGGAGAGTAGGCATGGTCTGCTCTCGAGGCTAAACAGATCTGTCACCCCCCCACCGCACCCCCGGGCTGGCTTCTGCTTGCATCGCCCTCCTCAGACACGCCACTCATAGGATATGGCCTTCTTCGAGCTCAGGCAGCCCACCACGCTCCTCCAGGGATGGCACCGCTGCGGGGCTGCCTCACCCCCCCCCCCACCCTGGGGACCAGCGCTCACAGTCAGCATGTCAGGCATGAGAAGGCTCTCCCAGCTGCGTGACCTTGGCCCAGCCCCTTGGCCTCTCTGGGCTCAGTGCAGCCTGTAGACAAGCCAGATGCTGATGATTCCTGGGCTAGGTCAGCTGGTCACTGTTTCTCCTTTGTCTACCTCTCCTATCCCTTGAGAGGGCCAGTCGGGGCCCTCACGGGCAGGGTGGAATTTTCACTCAAACCTCCACGTTTAGGGGATCCCTGGGTGGCTCAGCGGTTTAGCGCCTGCCTTCGGCCCAGGGCGCGATCCTGGAGTCCCGGGATCGAGTCCTGGCCTGGAGCCTGCTTCTCCCTCCACCTGTGTCTCTGCCTCTCTCTCTCTCTCTGTGTCTATCATGAATAAATTAATTAATTAATTAAAAAAAAAACCCTCCACGTTTAACTAAGGGGACCCTTCTGCTGTGGCTGGTCCTGGGCTGATAGGGACACAGCTCAACCTCCTTAGAAAGCCGCTGCTTGCGCGGGCTCCTGTCCTGGAGAGACAGGCTTGTGGTGGCTTTGCTTGGGCAGCCCAGAGGGGTACCCACAGGCATGCAGTAGCCCCAGGGCCTTCCCGGGGAGGTGTGGGGAAGCAAGAGAATGGTCTCTGTTGCATACATTCTGGACCCCTCCAGGGCAGTGCAAGGAGAGACCTGGAAGGAAGCTCAAAGTTCCTGCGGCAAACCTTCGCCTGCCACCCAGGCGCTGCTCCAATGTGACCCTTCCCCAGCCCTCTGAGTGGGTGGCAGGGAATGTGGTCCTAGTGCCAGGGAGCTGGGGGGCGCCGGCCTGCCATCTGCCCACACCGCAGAGGGTGGCTGCCTGCCCGAGGCCTGCGACGACTCTGTGCCAGGCGTGCTGAGTGCATCGTTCCATTCTGTCCTGTGGTGTAGACACCGCCACCACTACCCATTTTACAGACGGGAAAACAGAGGTGGACCCACCCACCTCTTAGAAGCCCATCCGAGGGCCACCTCTGCCCACAGCCACTGCTTCCCCTACAAGCCCCTCATCATCCCCGATCTCACGGCTTCAGAGGGCGTCTTGGTCTTGTGTCATCAGCCTTACACCCCCCCCCCCCCCAGGAGTCCCTCTGCCCAACTTTGGTGCATATTAAGCCATAATTCATCAGCTTCCTCATCTCTTATTTATTAAAGCCACACACAGCAGCAACTGGAACCATTACAGGGAAGGCTGACCCCTGGCTGCATCCTGAGGAATCCCACCGGTCTGCTCATCTCCAAATGCCTCCGACCTCTGCACTGAACAGGGGCCTCCTCCCACAGGACAGAGCCCCGGATCCTGGAATGCTAGATGTGTCCTTCAGGCCATGTGCACCTTCCACCTCCAAGAGGCTGCTGAGGACCGTGGATGAAGCATATCCATTGCACAGCGGTGGCTCTCGCCGCACCGCCTTTCCCTTCTCCCCAGCCCCCTTGCTGCTGACCTGGAGCCCCTGTGACAGGCCCCAGGATGACAGCCTGAGCCTGGAGAGGGGAGGAGATGCAGGCTGAGTGGGACATGCATTGCTGGCACCTGGTCCCCGAGGCTAGATCTGCCCCTTCTCCAGGCTTCCAAAGAGAGGCATGAGACCCCAGGGCTCCCTGGTGGTCACCGAGGGGGGAGCTCAGAGTCTTCTAGTAGGTGCAGTAGGTTGGTGGTCTCTCAGCTAGGAATGAGTAAGATACTTCTGGTCCCTGAGGGCCCAAAATCTGGTACAGGGGTAGAGCTCTGGAAGGTGGGGTCCCCAGGCTGTGCCCAAGGCGTCAGCGCTTGATTCTTGCCCCTCCTCCACCCCTGCAAGGAATGTGCATCCTTCTAGAGCCACCCACCCAGCAGTGACAGCTAAATTGGGATGCGCTGTTCACACTAGGAGCCCAGAGGGCAGTCAAAACCGGGTCGGGGAGGCACCTGGTGAGGGGACCTGGGAGCACCCAATGGGCTAGGGAAGGCAGGAGTAGGCATGGCCACAGCTGCTGGAGTGGACGTGAGTGGAGGGCAGGGCAGAAATCACAGGCCCATTCTGGGGCCACAGTGAGGGGTCTTCCACTGGGCTCCGACTCAGTGTCCAGTCTTGCTCTACCTACGGCTCCCTGGGCCCCTGAGCCCCTCCTCTGGGCTGCCATGACCACAGGGATGCAAATGTGCTCCATTTCCCAGAGGGAGAGGTTGAGGGCAGAGAAGGGCCAGCCCCCCACCCTGCTTGGAGCTCAGAGCTCCCACCCAAAGGACACTGTGGAGGACCCCTTCGCCTTCTTCCCTTCAGTGCCTTCATCTGCTCTCTTGCTCAGTCATTTTAGTCATTGAGCAAACATGCCGGGAGGCCAATCCCAGATACCCTCATAGCTCAGCTAGATTCCTATTCCTCCCACTGTATCTCACCAGTATCCAGTGAGGGAAACTGAGCCCCAGGGGGCACAGCTTTGTCCTGGATCACTCAGCTAGTAAGCTCAAAATAAAGGGTATATCTATGCTGCTTGGTCACCCAGAAGCCCACAGGGACTGATGCACCAATGGAGTAGGCAATTGGGACAGAGTGTCCCTGGCACCCCACATTCTGCTGGGTGACTCAGCTCAAGCTCTCCGGGCTTTGGCCCCCATCAAGTGGCTCTGCACCTCAAGAGCCACAGGACAGAGAGTTGTTCTGGGTAAGGATAGCAGAGCTTTCACCCCATGCCCTGGCCTATTCTGGACTGAGCTTTTCCCTGACCTCTGCCCAGGGTCACAGGCAAGGAGAAGGGCGGTGGCTAAGACATGGTCTTGAGGTGAGACAGAGTTCTCTCTGGCTGGTCTTGGAGACTGGGGCCCCGGGCTGGGACTCCCTGTGCACAGGACCCAAGTTTTCTCATCTGTTCAATGGGCTGTCACCCAGTGCCTTGCACGGGAGTTGAAGGGCACGATTTTGGTGCCTGGTGTGAGGAGGGGCTCTGAGACAGTGGCAGCAGGCGGGCCTCTGAGACTGGGGTATTTTTAGCCAGGATTCCTGCTGACGGTCCAGGCTGGCCGAGGTTTGTTGCCAGCCACAGAGGCGCTTCTCCCAGCCTGCATCAGGACATCTGGGGTCTGCCCACCTCAGCCTGGCCCCTGCTCAGTACCCTTGCCTTACCAGCCCACCCAAGTGGCTGGTTTCTCCAGGTAAAGCTCTCTCGGGTCAGCCACCGTGGAAGCTGGGCCTGGGCTCCAGGGGTGCCACCGGGCAAGGGAGGCCTGGGCGCAGAACCATGGGCAGCCCATATCCTGGGTGCGAGTCTCTCAGCCACCACTCTTGGGCAGCCTGGGGGGTCAGGTTTCTGGAAGGTTCCAATCAGCTCCCAGGCCCCAGGCCCCAGGCTCTGGGCTGAGCACGCACAAGGTCTACTGGCTGCTGCCTTCCGCCTGCCCGTAGGCAGTTTCTGGAATGCGCGCCCGGCACAGTGACCACAGCCGCCTTCCCAGGGCCTGGATCCTCTGCCTGACATGCCTGCCCAGTGCTGCTCTGGCCACTGGGCCAGGCTCACTCTGCTCAGGGGCATGTGATAGAACGACCCACATTTGGGCCCAAAGAACCCCATGGCTGCCTCCCTTTCCGCAGGCAAGTGAGGACACCCAGATGGTAGGTCCTCTCCCTCCTCCAGTCCCTGGAGACACTGTCCTTCCAAGGCCGGGGCCAGGCCCCAGCCCAGCACCCTGGACAGCACCGCGCCTGCGCACTCCTTGGGGGTGGGGGGTGGGGGGCGCCCAGGGCAACTAGAAGAACCCAACCCCGCCCCGGCGCTGCGTCTTCTCTGGCCCTGCTGAAGTTCTAACTGCTTGTTCTCTGAATAAATCGAGAGGCCCTGCCAAAGCAATTCTGAAGTTCACATGAAAGAATATGTGAGCAAAGAAACCCAGGAAAAAATTTTAAAAATAAGCTAACCGAGGTAGACCAGCCATGTGGGATCCTAAAATATGTTCTAGAACCACAATAATTAACACAGCCCATGGACAGTCAGATGACGGGAAGGAAAATCCAGCAAAAGACTCCAGTGCAAGTAGGAGAAGCGAGCAGGTGAAGTCCAGGAGGGATAAATGGATTTTTCAATAAGTAATTCAAAATATGGAATAAATATACAGTCTTGGGACAACTAAACAGACATTTGGAGGAAACGTTTGGATACCTACCTCACTCCTTGACACCAAAATAAGTTCCAAATGGATCAAAGCTTTAAAAAGGAAAGACGAAACTGTAAAACTACTAGGAAGGATAAAAAAAAAATCTGTAATTTTGAATCATTCTAAGAATTACACAAAACCTAGAAGCCATAAAACAAAGGGTGGATATATTCACTCTCATGAAAATAAAAGGCAGATGCATGGTGGGGGGCACAGAGTAAAAAGATAAATAAGAAACCAGGAATATAGGTGACTCATTTCACAGAGGGCCGCTGCTTGTTATAACGCAAGTAATTCTTACAAAGAATAGACCTAAGAAAAAGACCTACAACCCAAGAGAAAAATGGACCAAGACCTGAAGTGAACCCATAAAAACAGGTTCAACTTCGCTTGAAATGAGAAAGATGTACATTTAAATTACAGTGAAATGCAGCTCCCCCAGCCCCCCCACCCCCATGAGGTAGCAGAGCTCATCAAGGTAGGGGACTCGCTCTGGTGAGAGAGGGGGCACCTGCAGTTACTGGGGGAAGGAGGAGACAACTGCATGTGTGTCTGGGGGTGAGGGCAGGGGACATCCCCAGGTATGGCTGTGGGGAGTGAGGGAGGGGACATCTGTAGGTAGGGCTTGGGGAGTGATGAGGGGGACACCCACATGTATTGCTTGGGGGGGGAGGGGATACCTGAAGATAGTCTGAGGGTGTCAAGTGGCTGGAGATGGGGAGGGAGGGAGACGATTCTTCGTGCCCCTTTTTATTCCACATTACAGGCTGGGAGATCCAAAATAGGAAATAAAGCATTATTTTAAAATAAAGCAAATGACACCATCTCATCCAGCCTGCCACCACAGACAAGGCGGCAGGTGGGGGCTCGCCGGGCTGTCCCACCTGTGTGGAGCTGCAGAAGAGCACCTGTAAGCACCTGCTCCCCCTTTGTCTTCATTTGGCACCCTGCTGGCCGAGGCCTGCTTTCTTTAGTCTCTCCTCTTGCATCTGGGGAGCCGTGCCAGATGCAAGCGAGACTGCCCTGGCGGGCTCCCAGCCCTCCGTGCCCCTCCTCATTGTGTCTAGTCAGCTTCACCCATGTCACATTATCAGCCCCAGCCGTCCCCACGTGTCACAGGTGGCCAGCAAATCCCAGGCTTCCCACACGCTGGAACTCCCAGCCTCAGTTTGCCTGATGGCAAAATGGGGTGAGATTTACTGCACAGGAGGGAGAATTAACAGGAACAGGGAGGACAAGAGGAGTGGAATGTAGGGGGAACAGCACCCCTGAGGGGGATCCCAGGACAGGTCAAGGATCCCTGAGTTTTCAGGGCCTACCTAGGGACAATGGTCTGGGAGGTGCAGAGAGCCGGTCAGTTGGGAGAAGGGAAAAGTGATCCAGGAGGGCTGCCTGGAGGAGCCAGATTGCTGCTTCCTAGGTGCTGAGTCAGGGTGGCCAAGGCTGAGTGCCCTTTGTGCAGGGACTCACCTGCCTACCTCTGCCTGCCCAGCCCTCATCTACTCATGTCCGAGGATGGGATGCCTGACAAGCTGGTGCTCTGGGCAGCCCTCGGGCTGAGCTTCAGGGACCAGACTGATTTGAGAGCAGCTCTCAATGAAGCAGAGCATGTGGTTCTCCCCTGCCCCATAACTCACCAGCTTGTCTTGTCCTGGCAGAGCTTTCTGGGGAAAAGGTCACCTTTTCAGTGGAGGCGGAGCTGGAGGTGGGAGGATGGCAGCACCAGTTGTGGGGAGTAAGAACCGGGGAGGCATGTCCATGAGTGACTCCACTTGCCAGGTCAGGAAACCACAGGCTGTGTGCTCCCTCCTCCCCCCAGGCCCCAGGACAGGGACACCCTGTCTGGGGGGCCCAGACTTCTGGGAGCAGGGGGTCCGGCCACCAAAAGCATCTGGCCACAACTGAAATCAGGAGGAAGGCTCGGCTGCATGCCTGAGCAGGGGTGTGGATGAGGCAGCAGCCTGGGCCCATGTCACAGATGAAGAAACTGAGGCCCAGGAAGGTCTCGCTGGGAGCAAGGAGTGGGGAAGAGCAAGAAGCCAGATGTATGGTGGGTCCCTTTGTCTCCTCTGCCCAGGCCTGCCTCCTGAGGAAGCCCCCGAGATGCCTGAGCCCGGGCCCTCACGGTGCTGGGGGACGTAGCCGCTGGAGGCTCAGCCAGCCAACCACTCTTCTATGTTCCTTTGTGCTTGGGGGGTTTCAGTGACTAAAAATCAGATCCTGGTGCAGAAAAAGGACATCAGGTAAGAGCTAAGGAAATAGGAATAAAGTGTGGGCTTTGGCTGATAATCATATATGAACATGGGTCCATCAGCTGCAGATCCTAACGTGAGATGTGAACTGGGTGTGTGATATATGGGAACTCCCGTACGATCGTCTCGATTTTTCTATAAATATAAAGCCGTTCTAAAATAAAAAGTTATAAAAAAAAAATAAAAAGATAGGTCTGTTAGCAAAAATCTGGGATATACAGAATTGAGCACTGGGATCACACTCCCTCCAGTGGTGACCCAGACTCTGGCTCAGGCGGTTTGCATGTGCCCAGTTTTCACCCTCTGGGGCCTAGTCCCACAGCACCCTCCTCTGCTCCCCACACTGACACCTGCCCCGCCCGGAACATGCTCTGGATTTCTCTTCCTGGCAGTGGAGGCCCCTGGGTACAATCCATCCATCCATCCATCCATCCATTGCACACTGCTGGACGTGGGGCTGAGTTCTGAGTTAGTATTTTAGTCTGGCTCTTACTCTGCAGAGGGTATCTCTGTACCTAGGACCCTGCCCAGGCCCCTTTTCCGGTGGGCTGAGGTCAGCCCCTCCTCTGTGAGTGACCCCATGTGCAGATGGCAGAAGGAGGGGGTGGCCCCATCTGAGCTCCCAGGAGGTGGGGGCAGTGGGCTCAGACCCAGCGGGTTCTTCCCTGCGAGGCTGTGTGGTGTCTCACAGCCTGTCCGGCCTCCTTCCATTTCTTCTATGGAAAGTAGCATGTGTAGGGGGACCCCCAGGCCTGAGGGTCAGACAGGCTGGCTTCAAAACTCCACACTAGAGCCTTACCCGTTCCTGGCTGGGTGACCTTGGCAGAACAGGCGCCATTTAGCTCTCTTGAAGCATTAGGGGAGGAGGCTCATGGTGCCCAGCCAACTGTGCCTACCCAAGGAGGGGCCAGGAGGGGTTCTGCTCATTGGGCCCAGGAGCCCCCATTAGCCCTGGTGATATGTGTGAGCTCATATATGGGGGCGCCTGAGCAATCAGGGCTGGACCTGGGGAAGGGCCCAGCTCTCTTAGTGATCTGCTCTGTTCCAGGCCTGAGGAAAGACCATGCTGGAGAGGCCCCTAGAGTCAGGCCGAGCCTCCTCCCTTCCAGGCACATCCTGGGACCCAGGTCAGGCCCACCGGAGGCTCATGTGGTGTCTCAGTTTGTCAGGGCTCCTATAACAAGATACCACCGGCTGGGTGGTTTATAAACAGCATAAAGTTATTGATCCCAGTTCTGGAGGCTGGAGTCTCCAGTCAGGTGCTAGCACTGTCGGGTGAGGGCCCTCTTCTGGGTCATAGGCTTCTTGTGTCCTCAGGGGGCAGAAGGCACAAGAGCCCTCTCTGGAGTTTCTTTTATAAGGTCACTAATCCCAACTATGGGGGCTCCACCCTCTGCTTAAGCACCCCCAGGGGCCCCACCTC
The DNA here is from genome assembly GCF_003254725.2 of Canis lupus dingo. Taxonomy (NCBI): domain Eukaryota; kingdom Metazoa; phylum Chordata; class Mammalia; order Carnivora; family Canidae; genus Canis; species Canis lupus. Next base: position 28,335,587 of record NC_064268.1, on the reverse strand, counting down.
CTGGTACCATCGTCTTTCGGGTTAAGATTTCGACATATGTCGACGCCTGGGTGGCTCAGCAGTTTAGCACCTGCCTTCGACCCAGGGCGTGATCCTGGAGTCCCGGGATCGAGTCCCACATTGGGCTCCCTTCATGGAGCCTGCTTCTCCCTCTGCCTCTCTCTCTCTCTCTCTCTCTCTCTCTCTCTCTCTCAATGTGTCTCTCATGAATAAATAAATAAAATCTTTTTTAAAAAAGATCTCAACATATGAATCTGGAGGGTACACATCCAGGCTGCAGCAGAGCCTGATGGGCAGGGGCTCCAAGCATCAGTCAGCCCAGCTGACTCAGCCTCAGGTCGAGAAGTGGGGCCACTGACATGTTCTTTCTCTTTATGAAGCCTGGAGGCCTCAGCTGGGGCACGCCTGCCCTGAGGCACATGTGTCCACTCAAACGCCGATGTTTGGACCCGAGACACTAGCAGGCAGTGCTTGGAGGCTCCTGTGGTCCTCTGTCTGCTAGGATTGGGCTCAGTGGTATCATTGGACACCTTGAGCTTGCGTTTTGGACACTGGTCATGAGGGAACTCTGTACTGACAGTGGACATCTGACTATCCCCAGTTCCTTCCAGAAGTGAGAACTTGCTCCCAGGAGGTTAAGGTAAACCATGGAGGGTCACCTGGCTGCTGTCCTGGGACAGCACCCAGCAAAGCTGCCCGGCTTCTGCTGTCTCCTGTCACAAACCCGCACAACCAGGTTTGTTGGTGTCCACACCCTTTGTCAAGGAAGGTGGGTGCAAAGCCCAAGCCCGGGGGAGCTAGCCCAGGGTGCAGCCAGCTCTCCTGCTTTTCTCTGACTTCCTTCTCTCCATCTGTGAACTCCCAGGGAAGGGCCAGCTTGGTCCGGTCTGCCTGGGGATGGGGGCAAGGGGAAGGTCTGTGACTGGCCACCCTCGCCAGAGTTCCAGGATTGGAGCAAAGGGCCAGAGTCTCCCCAAATAAATGGGGCATCCTGTTCCTGGCACCGCACATCTGTGGGTATTTGTTAAAGGCTAGATGGCCACTTCCATCTGCAGGAGAGGAAACTGAGGCTTGAAGTGGTCCCAGACGTGCCTGAATGCTGCACCGAGTGGCACTGAATCCCGAATGGCCGCCTCTCTGTCTGCCACACCAGAGTGGGTGGGAGGGAGTGGCTGCAACCAGCAAATTCTGCTGTAGATTTTTCTAGTTGCAGGAGTCAGAGGAGATGATTAAAGGTGGATTGAGGGGAGATAAAAAGTGTGAGTGATGCACAGGACGAGGAGAAAGTGAGAGAGCCTCAAAGACCCTGCTGTGCTCTCGATGGGGTGACTCAGAGACAGGCTTCACACAGGGAACGTGGAGGCGCGGAGGGGCGGCCTTGGTCCTGGATCAGGGGCCCCATGGGGCTAGCCCCCCTGCTGGCCTCAGGCCTGTGCTGGGGGCAGGGAGGGAGGGCCAGCCTTTCCCCAGGCCTGTGTCCCACAGCCTTGGGGACTCTTCAGGAGTCCAGGCAGACAGATGGTAAATTGGGCTGGGGGTGGGGGTGGCGGGGTGCATCCAGATCCCACGCCGCTGTCCCCTCCTTGCGCCAAGCACGAGGCCGAGCCACAGAGAGACGGAGGGGAGCAAGGTCTCACCAGGGCTCAGCATGCTTCAGGGGCCCCATTACGGCCAACTTTGAACAAGGTGCCTGTAAGAGCACAGCGGTTCTGGGGGGGCCGGTCACCACGGTCGCCACGGCACTAGAGCGAGAGGTGGCGGGGCCTGGACGGTCAGGGCCGCGCCTCTAGGCGGCAAGAGGGCAGCAGCCTGTGCACCAGCCCAGCTCCCCCGACCCACCCGCCCCAGAGGAGGGGAGCCTTGAAGTGCCAGGCCTTTGAATCGCTGTCTCCATGGCAACGCGTGGGCACAAAGGGCTGGGCCAACAAGCAGGCAGCGGCTGCGCAAAGCGGGAGGAGGAAGGGAATCTTTTATTTATGGGGAGGGAGCGTCGGGGAGCCGGGCTGCGCCCACACCCGTAGCCAGGCCAAGATCTTGAGGCTGTGCTTTCGGCCCCATAGCCAGGCCCCTGTCCCGACGCCCTCCTGGCACCGAGATGCCCGGCCTGGTAGGAGAGGATGGAAGGTGGATGGAGGGCAGAGCCGGGGCAAGAGCCAGCGTGCGCCCAACCTGAGAAATGACCCCAGAGGGTCCCCCGGGGGCCATGGCAGCCCCGTTCTCCACTGCACCCCGGTCTCCTTAGGGCACACGTGCCAGGGCGGGTGCAGGCAGTGAGGAGGTACAACACAATGGGGTGCTGCAGAAACAGAACTTGGGGTGGGGCCAGGGGCTGCCTTACTAGGTCCTGAAGAAGGGTGTCTCAGAAGAGGAGATCAGAAGGAGCCAGACAAGAGCAAAAGAACCAGTAGTGCAAGGGTCCTGCCTCAGGACAGCTGCGGGGGGATGAGGACCGGCAGGAAAGCCAGGGGCGAGAAGGGCAGATCCGCACCCCCCCCCCAGCCGTCCTTCCCCCACACCGGGCCGCAGGCTCCACGCCTCGGGCAGTAGAGGCCCTGGGCGCCGGGCGCCTTGGGTCTGACTACTTCGTGTGCACCTGCCACCCACTCCCGGTGTCGAGGTCCCAGCCCCACCTTCTCCACAGTTCTTCTGAGCCCCCCAAGTGCAGGAAACTGCGCATGGGGTGCCACGAGGGGGAATTCTGACCCCAGAGGCCCCGGGGCCGCAGTGCAGGAGCCACCACCGTGGAGCAGAGATTTTTACTTAAAAAAATATCGGAGCCAGATTGAAGACAGAGAGAGAAAGCGAGTGAGCAAGAGGGAGAGGGAGAGGGCGAGCGATGAGTGTCCGTGGTTGCTCCCCCATACCCACCCGCAACAGCCCCACCTCCTTTCCTTGTCGATGTCTAGACTGGGGCAGTATTTTGTGAAACTGGAGGAACCGCACTGGGAATTCAGAACCAACGGTACAGTGGCCAGCGCACGTTTTCTGGTTTGAGCCGAGTGAGGGAGGTAGCGGGGCGCCCACCCTCGTGGTCTTCAGAGTTGCCCGAGAAGCCAAATCCTGCGGCTTACGAGGGGCTTGTAGGAAAGGCTGCGCCCCTTCCAGCTGGGACCTGGCCTCAGGGCTCTTAGGAAGCTGCAAGGCCTTTGGGGAGCCCAGAGCGTGGCCCCGCGGGCCCCAGGGCTGGTTGGGGCACTTGGAGCTGGTTCCTCCTGTCACCTCTGCAGACAGCAGCTCCCACTCCCACCTCTGCCCTGAGCGAGGTGCCTCCCTTCCTGTGGGTCGGTTTGGTCTCTCATGCGCTGGACTTTGGGATCTGAACCATGAGGCTGGGAGGGAGAGCTCCAGGGGACCAGCCAGGATGGGGAGGGAGGGGACAAGCTAGCAGACAGGCCAGGGGACACGGGCTCGGCGAGCACACAGTGGGGGGAAGGTGGCCAAGGTGCGGTGGGCAGCCAACCCAGAGCCTGTTCTCCCCACGGGTGCTGTGTCTGGAAGAGCACCCCCGGCCCCTCCATTCCAAAGATGGGACCCTCCCGCCCCGGGAGCCTGGAGGACGTTCCCCAAACCACACTGGCAGCAACTATCGTGTCTGAGCTCTAGCCACAGCCCACCGCCGCAGGGCTCCAGGCCAGACGAGCCCGACTCTGCTGGATGCTCAGAAAAAAAAAAGAAAGGCTTGCGGCTACCAAGTGCTTGCCCCCAGTTCCCCTCCACCCTTCTCTGATCCCCACTGAGGGCCTCCCCTTGCCCAGCCTGCGATGTGCCTGGGACCCTGCCCATCCCCAGGTATGGTGGGAAGCGTCACTGCCACACCCTGGCTGGCTCTGTGTGGCTGGACTCTCCCTCGGACAGCCACAGGCCCCCACAGACCTCCTCTCCCTGGGGTGCTGCTCACGGACGCCAGGGTGGCCGGTCCTGCCTTCTCCCCAGCCGCCTGAAGCCACCTGCCTGGAGACACTGTCAACTGCTGGGAGACTGTGGCCACCGCCCCGCACCTCGATGGGAGGAGGCGCGAGGCTGCACCAGCTAGAGTCCTCGGCAGGGGCGAAGTGAGGGACCTGGTGAGGGCCACTGCTGGGGCCAGGGACGGGGTAAGAGGCCCAAGGCTGGCACCAGGGGCAGAGGGGACAGCAGGGTGACCTTCCGCCTGTCGGGAGCAGAGCCGGGTAGGAGGCCTCCGTTTGCGTGCAGAGCCTGTAGCAGTGGCTCTCCGCAGTTTTTTATAAGTGGGAAGTTGTTTCTGTTACTCATCAAACCCTTTCATTACAAAATGCCCTTGTCTTTGAAAATATTGCGCTTTGGAAGGAGCCAGGGAAGCCGGGTTCGGTCCGTTCCCCGTGGAGAAGGCTTGAGCGGCCGCCGGGCCGAGCCCTCACTGTACGGGGCTCACGGAAGGCCCCGCGTCACCAGCATCAGGGGCCTGGGCTGGGCCCGAGCTGCCCCTCAGGGCTCACTTGCCAATTCGGGCTGCCGCTTGGTCTGCACACGTGTGCCGAGGGGCCCCACGCGGGTGCCCTGGGTGGGTAACCGCCCCACACCCTGGGAGGGGAGGCAGGCTTCGGAGTTCGTACCCATTCCTAGAGGGAGCGCACAGGTTTTGCCAGCTTCTCAAGCTCATCAGAGACCCAGCCAAGGCCACTGCTCTGGCCACAGACCCGGCGTCACACGCAGGGCACATCAGGCCTGGCCTGTCTTCCTGGTGCTCCCCATGTGGGATAGGGGGCTGCAGACGCCTGGTGTGGGTGCAGGAGGGTGGACAAAGCATGCTGTGGGGCTGCGGGCCCCTGAGGACGAGGTGTGGACCCAGGTGGGGCAGTGGGCAGGGCCAGGGGGCATGGAGGGGCAGCCTTCCCTGGGAGATGGAGCAGGATCGGGGGGCGGTAGGGGTCCCTCCAGAGTCTGGGTTGAGGGCATTCTCCTCTTCTATGCAATGACTTCCAGATGGACATCCCTGTTGGTTGGCGCTGGGCCCTTGGGGGCCAAGGGGCACCTCTGGGGCTCGCTGTGGGCCAATGGGATTGTTTTTTGGGGTGGGCACCACCCGCCTGCCCCTCGCCTGCTTTCCCTGGAGGCGGAGGACCTTGCAAAGAGCTGCAGGGAGCCAATTATCCCCGAGGCAAGCCGGCTGCAGATAATTGGGAAGACAGGCTTTCAACGAGGCGGGCCCGCAGCACGGAGCGCAGGGATGAGTCCTCCCCAGCCGGGACTCGGGGACTCAGTGGCTGGCTATGCCCACGGCTAATTGGGAGCCCTGGGGTACCGCTGTGGCCCTAGGGAGGTGGCATTTTCCTGGTGACTGAGGTGTGGCAGAGGAGATGCCTGGGGACCCTGGAACTGAAGTTGGTACCCCCACACCCCTTTCTACCTCCCAGAAGCCTCTGTTCTTTCTCAGAGAACCACAGCGGCCCTTGAACCAGAGCTCACCGTGGCCTAGAACAGCCTGTCATCTGTGGAGAGGATATTTGCATTTCATCCCGCAGACCGTGGGGCCACCAGCCACTCTCCTCCTAGGCCGCCTCACTCCTAACTGGGAAGCAGAAAGGGAAAAACCAAAACACGAGTTTCCTACTACAACAGGTGGAACCTTCATCCCCTGCCCCTGACGTGACTCCCCTGGATTGTCACAACACCCCCCTGCCCCCAAGAAGAGAGACCAGCATGGTGAACCCCAGCATGGGTAGGGCAACTACCTCTGACTGCAAACCCCCGGGGCTTCAGGCTGGGGGTGCAGGGCCTCGCTTCGCTCTACCTCCTAGGGGGCATGGCTCTCCCAGGGCAAATCCAGTCACTTCGGACTTGAGACGGGTGTCAGAGGTAAGTAATGAGTGACCAGCGCTCAGCAAAGACCTGGTCGGAGTAAGGGGGAGAGGGGGCATGGAGCCTGTCGGGTCTTTGGGCCCAGTCCAGATGGAGGCAATAAGGGTAAAGATATTGCTGTTGGAGCTCACGTGGCACGCCACAGAGGGAAGAAGCTTTGGCCGGGGGTGAAGTGAGGTGGAGGTGGATGGGGGTGATACACCCACAGTGAGCCTTTGGCTCCAAGGAACAGATAACTCACTGCAAACTGAGTGGGATGGTGAAAGGAACTTGCGGGTTTATGTAACTGGGAGGATTTACGGCAGGGTAGGCTTCAGGTGATGCTTGATCAGGGCTCAGCTCTGCTCCTTGGGGTTCCCTCAGCAGTGTGGCTCTGCGGGCCCAACTTGCCATCTCAGTAGCTCACGGCCTGTTCGTCTCAGCTAGCCATCCAGTAGCCACCTGGGCCCCACTGCCATCACCAACCTGGACCATCACCATATCCCGGGCAGGACACAGTGACTGGGCTAGCCTGGGACCAGCCTAGGCTGATTCGGACCGGCCGCTGTGGCAGGGACAAGCCTGTTCTGATGAACTGAGTCAGCCAGGCCCTCGTCCTCACAGCAGGAAAGGGTCAGTCCCAGTCATGTCCCAACTGCCGTAGGCAGGGTAGGAGAGGTGCTGATGTGGCTGGGATGGGGCAGCCAAGGTTCAGTCTAAGCGCAGGAGGTGGCCCTGGATGGTTTCTCAGGCATCGGTGGGGCAGGAGGGCAGTTAGAAGCTTCTGTCCAGAACAGAGGCCAAGCAAGTGGGGTGAGGACAGAGGGGGAGGGGGTAGGAGAGGGGGAGATTGGAGGAGAATAGGGGCAGTATCTCTAGGGCCAGGAGTGCTGTGTAGTGTCTGGGGAGGACAGGGCCAGGGCATGTGCGAGAAGAGTCAGGTGTGGGGCCGACTGGGCCCAAGGCTGGGCCCTTCGAGCGGCCAGGCTAGGGATAGGACCATGGAGGCTGTCTTGCTCCGTGAAGTTGCTCCCCTGCCTGCGGAGCAGGACCCTGCCCCCGGCCCACCTGCCAAGCAGAGGTCTCTGTGCTTCCAGAAGTTACCTTCTCCAGGAGGTGTGGTGCAGTGGCGACATCGGTGTGCTGTAGGGGCCCTGGGGTGTGTTCATCATGAGCAAACCTGGAACACTCTAGAGCCTCACCCCAGCCTCTGGGGGCTCAGGAGTGCAGGAGGGAGACCCTGAGGGAGGCTCCAGGTTTGGCCAGGACAGTGTCCAGGAGGGTGATGTGTGCGTGTGTGTGTGTGCGTGTGTGTGTGTGTGTGTGTGTGTGTGTGTGAGACGGGGAGGGATGCCAGGGGCCCTGTGTTGGGGCCCGCAGAAGGGCCTAAAGGGCAGGCACTCCTCAGGCTAGCAGCTCTTCGGGGCGGGGAGAGGGAAGGGTGAGCCTTGACATCCCCTGCAGCCATGGGTCAGGGTCTCAGGGTCCTGGAGGAGGGACAAGGTCCCAGGGGCGGGGGCAGGGGCGGGCTCCATCAGGGAGGCTCGGTAGCCCTCTGCTGCCCTCTGCTGGCCAGCTCTGTCGCCGTGGGCCTGCATCCTGGGATCCCAGACCAGGGCCTGGCGGTGCGGGTGCGGGTGTAGGGTCCCACCCATGAGGTCTGAGGGGCTGGGAGCCCGTGCTAAGCTCTGCACCCAGCCCCCCCCGCAGATCTCCTGCTGGATTCTCTCTGGCGGACAGCAGGGGTCAGCCTGGCACGTGGCCTCCGAAGAGGGGCAGCAGCAGGAGGGCCTCTTTGGGGCCACAGCCCAGGTGGTGGGGGCGATGACAGGAAACATCACCTCGTGTGCCCTGCACTACTGCTCCCCATTCTTGGCCCTCGAGCTGGGGGGTCTAAGGGAGGCTAAGGTCAGGGCCTTCTACCTTCTGCCCCCAATTTGCACCCTGGACTGGGGCCCAGCCCCTCCAGCCCCCTCCTACCGCAGGGGTCACCAGCCAGACCCACTGTGTGAAGCGCAGGATATGGGGGGGGGAGTGTACCTGTATGGTGGCCCTCCCTCTACGTGCCCGGGGCTCTACGTATGACACAAGGAGTCCTGTCAATCTTAATGGTGGCTGGCTCATGGTTTTTTTTTTTTTTTTTTTTTTGGCTCATGGTTTTAAAAGGCCTGCAGGCTGTTCCAGATGTGCAGTGGCTTCGATGCTGACGCCCGTGCCCAGATCTAGTGCACACTCAGTAAGTGGAAGCTGCTGTCCCAAGGTAGCCGCCACTGTTGTCCACCTGTGTCTGTGGGGCGTGCTGGCTCTCGGCGGCAGGGGCTGAGCTGAGGCTGGGAGCACGGTGCTGGGCTCATGATGGGCTCCGGGTGAAAGCTCCGTGACTCAGAACCCATTTGTTGAGAAGCTCTTGGTGCCTCAGGACCCCCCCCCCCCAACCTCCCTTGGCGCCCCCAAGGCTCCTGCTCTTCTAGGACATCACCCTGCGCTTTGAGAGGTGGTGTGCCATAGGTCCCCCATTGCCACTGCTCCCGACCCCATCCACCCTTGTTGGGTGCAGACCACTTCTCCAGGAGGCTGCAGAGGAGGGCACCGCTGAAAGGGTCTCTCAGGTCTCCTGGGGCCTCTGCACCCACCAAGCTACCATGAGCTGGCACAGGGTCGTCTGGTCTCTTGAGAACTCACCCTGAGGCAGCCCTCCCATATGGCTCGTCCTGGACAGCAGACAGGCCCCCGTGAGGACAAGGATGCCGTGAAAGCTCCAGGAGCACAGGAGCTGGGACTCAGGAAGGGCAGGAAGTCCCAGAAAAGGAGGTGTGCGTGCACACACGAACTCATGCATGGTATGGGGCGAGCATGCTGAGTGGGCACATGCGGGTGTGCATGGATCTATCCGTGCGTGCACACATGCGTGTCACACCTGCAAAGAAAAGAGCCTGGCGAGAGCTATACCTGAATTTCAGCTCTGGCTTCCCAGCCCGGGTCCTGGGATCTCAGATGACGCTGTGGTGTCCACCGCCTTTCCGTGTATTTACCAAGACGTCTACAAAGAGCTACCTGCCGGCTCTATAATCAGAAAGGAAATGAGCTTTTCCAAAACATCAGGCGGTGTTCAAAGCAAGCCAAGGCCTCTGAGAGTCTGAGAGTGAGGCCTGGGTGACCCAGAGCCAGGTTCCTGGAAACTGGGATGGAGATTCAGGCAGAAGCGGGGTGGCACAGAGGGTGGGGGGACCCCGCAGGGCTCTGACTTCCAACCCCGAGTTCGTGTGTTTCATTTCTCTACCAGCTACCCCAGCACCTCTGGGCTGCCAGTCCCTGCCAGGGCTGCTCCTGGCTGACCTCCTATGGCCCCGAGGTGGGACTTCCCACCGTGCCTCACAGCCCCACTCTGCCAGAGGCATCCGCCCCCGGGCCCTGGGGCTTCCTTGGGGTGGGACCGTCACCCCCCAGGCTCAGCCTCTCAAGAGGACACAGGACCCCCGTGTCCGTGGTTTCCTACTTCCCCTCGGCCTCACCAGCTGGCAGCCTCTGGGCTGGCAGGGGACACAATCCCCACCCCCCCCACCCCCGCCACCCCCGGCCCTGCTGCCTCCCCCCACCCCATGTGTGTTTAAACATTAATCAGAGGAGGGGGAGGCCCACCTGCACTGCTTTCTGTGATAACAGAGTCTAACACGGCCTTGGTGCTGGTTGCAGCCCCTTTAGGAGAGTGGCGGGATGCACAGGTGGACGTCAGCCGTGTGCTCTGCCCAGGCCAAGGAGGCCAAGGAGGCCAAGGTCAGCATCATCCCCCCGCACCTGGAGGCACAGTGTGTACCAACATCAAAGCGTGGCCGGAGTGAAAATCAATGTTGGGCTGAGACTCCCAAGCCTTCAGAGGCCGGGTGCAGGGGCGGAGCCGGGAGGGAGGGGGATGGGGAGGGGCGGGGGGGGGGGGAGGGGGCTCTAGACCAGCTGGCTCCACGTGTCCTGAGAAGCTTTCCACCTACCCTGGCACCTGCGGAAGGGCAGCCAGGGAACAGCCTGGAGGGGGGCCAGGCTCCTGGGCCACATGGAGCAGAAGTGCTGACCGTGCACTGGGGCGTTTCCCAGACAGGAGCCAGAGGCCCTGAACAGCGCCCACGGACACCCTGGACGGTGCCAGCCCATCACTAGGTAAGTTCCGGAGAGCCTGGGTTGAAGGGCACTGGCTAGGGGTCAGCCTGGTGCCTCACGTCTCCATCCTGTCCAAATGATCACACATTAAAAACCAAAGCCGCAGGGTTATTTTATGGTGTTATTACTTTTGTAAAACATGTTATTCTTTTTTAAAAAGCAATCAGGGGGCAGCCCCAGTGGCGCAGAGGTTTAGCGCCGCCTGCAGCCCGGAGTGTGATCCTGGAGACCCAAGATCGAGTCCCACATCGGGCTTCCTGCATGGAGCCTGCTTCTCCCTCTGCCTGTGTCTCAGCCTCTCTTTCACTCTCTCTGAATAAATAAATAAATAAATCTTTAAAAATAAAAAATAAAAAATAAATAAAAAATAAAAAGCAATCAGGGCAGCCCCGGTGGCGCAGAGGTTTAGCGCCGCCTGCAGTCCAGGGCATGATCCTGGAGACCCGGGATCAAGTCCCACATCAGGCTCCCCGCATGGAGCCTGCTTCTCCCTCTGCCTGTGTCTCTGCCTCTCTCTCTGTCTATGAGTGGATAAATAAAATCTTAAAAAAAAAAAAGCAATCAATACAAACATTATCATAGAAAACAGGGTCATCCCTAGCCTTGCCTGCCTTTGTTCGTGGGTTCTTGCCCCCTTCCCCCTGCCCTTGTGGGCACACGGCTTCACCTCCAAGGGGGTTCCCTTCCTTGTGTATCAGTGATTCACACCCACGTGGCTAACACTTAAACAGAGGCTCACGTTATCATCATGAGGATGCCCACGGTACTCCCAGCCCGTCAGCCCCAGTGGTGACATTTAAGGATGTCCTGAACCATCTTTATCAGGGGGTACAGGGAGAGATCACAGTCCAAGACCCCCACCGCCCCCTGGAACCAGTGGGCCAGACCAGCTCTGCCCCTGCCTCTGAGTGACCCTCAGACCCAGAAGATCTGGGCTGAAATGCCTCCCGTGCAGCCCAAGGAGGCATGAGGCCCCTGGGAGGCACTCAGCCATGCTGGGTGCAGCTCCTTTCCATCCCTGCTCTAGCCGGGGGGCCCACATCAGTGACTTTGGTGAAAGTTCTGATGTGTCTACTGGGGAGAGGCAGAGTAGGGAGCCCCCAACCTCTCCCTATGCCCGAAGCACCATGAGCGGCTGTGGTTTGGGAGCCGGGACCAGCGATGACTGCTGGGGGTGGGTTCACCCTGCCTGGCTGGAGGGAATTGAAGGCATGGGGTCCCACGGCATAGGGTCAGAAATCAGAAGCAGAGACTGTGAGCCACCCCCAGGGCACTCTGCTGGCTAGAGGGGCAGCTCAAGTTGAGTTTGGCTGATGGAGGAGGGGCACCAGCTTCTCCATCTCTGAGTTTCACTGTGACCCCCTGAGGCCCCAGCTCTTCCTCACCAAGCCTGAGTCCTCCTTGTCATAATTCAGCTGTCACTTCCTCTGGGAAGCCCTCCAGTCCCTGCATGGGTACCCAAGAAACACAGCCAGGCCTGAGGCCCTTGCTGCCAGCCAGTTTGGCACACACAGCCAGACTGAGCCCTGGGGACACTGGACAAGCGTATCCCCTGTACACCAGGGCCACCTGCCTTGGGAGTACAGACTGCCAAGGACAGGGGGCAGGAGGGTCTAACTTATGCAAGGCAGCTGGCTGGACGAGGGCCATTTCCACTAGTGTCCAAAGCTATGAAAGGCTGGTCACAAGTGTCTAGGACTTGAACCAGAAGCCACTGCTTTGTCTTTTCTATGGCTGTTATTGAAGCACTTAAAATGTATATATATAATATATGTTTTTTTTTTAATTTTTTTTTTAAATTTTTATTTATTTATGATAGTCACACAGAGAGAGAGAGAGGCAGAGACAAAGGCAGAGGGAGAAGCAGGCTCCATGCACCGGGAGCCCGACGTGGGATTCGATCCCGGGTCTCCAGGATCGTGCCCTGGGCCAAAGGCAGGCGCTAAACCGCTGCGCCACTCAGGGATCCCATAATATATGTATTTTATCACAAAAGTCACATTTGCTTGTTGGGATAAAAAAGCTCAAAGTAGACAGAGTTGGGCAGCCCTGGTGGTGCAGTGGTTTAGTGCTGCCTGCAGCCCGGGGTGCAACCCTGGAGTCCCAGGATCGAGTCCCATGTCGGGCTCCCTGCATGGAGACTGCTTCTCCCTCTGCCTGTGTCTTTCTCTCTGTGTGTGTCTTTCATGAATAAATAAATAAATAAATAAATAAATAAATAAATAAATAAATAAAATCTAAAAAATATTTTAAAAAATAGACTGAGTCGTGTAAAGTCACAAGTGGCTGTAAATGCCCTCCCACACTCTACCCAGGAGACCCTACAGGGCCTGCGGCATGTGCTGAGGCCATCAGAGCAGCTTGTCGCAGGCGTCTTCCTGTGTCCTGCCCCATAGCTCTGGGGAGAGGCCTGAATCCCCTGGTGAGTCCCCTGGACTCTGCTCTCTGGGGACGTCCCCACTCAGGCTGGGGTCACCATCACCAGGCTGGAGCAGAGAGGGTGTGGCTGGCCCAGCATCACCAAACATCCTGGCTCCTGGTCAACCCTGCAGGCCCCAGGTGCATGTCTGTGACATCCTGCCCAGATCTGAGGTCTCTCTCTCTGCGTGGGGCCCCTCAGAAAGGGCTGTGGGGAGGCCAAAGTCAAGCTTCTCGGGATGGCTTTGTCTCCAAGACTTGGCCCAGCACCTGTCAGCCCTGCAAAGGTCTATGTCCTTGGTGACCTACCAGCACCCCTCAGTCCACCAGCCACCATACAGAAAAGCTGTGGGGGCACCGCCACATCTGTACCCTCAGGACTATCCTTCCATGCGGGGGCCCCCAGTCTGTGGCCTGCTCATCTTCAAGCCCTGCCTTGACCTCTCCAAGACAGCAGCCAGCCTTCTCCTGAGCTCCGCCCAGCTTCTGGGGGACTCTGTCTCTTGAGGCCTCCCTGTACCTCTCGGGCACCCCACACAGGTGGCAAAGGCACAGCTCTGCTTCATCAGGTGCTTGGTGGGTGCCAGGCCTGCGCTAAACCCCTCTGGGGCCGGTTGAACCTTGGCAATGACCCCATGGGATGGGTATTGTTACCCTTCTCGCTTCTCCATAGAAGTCCCAGATTCTCTCTGGTCCTACACGGCTGTCTGCGGCCTGGCTCTGCCTTCCACTTGCTCCTGGTACAGGGCCGTGCCCAGGACATGATGGGAAGGAGAGTGGCCACTGGCGTAATTGCGTTATCCCAGTCTTCACTGGCACCCACCCTCTCGATCCTATTAAAGGCATCTTGAGCCCTGAGCGCCCCATCCTCTTCACCGTATGGAAGTCCAATTCACTCACCACGAAGACACACACGTTTATCCAGCTTAACCCTGTCGTCTTTCCTTCCTTACTGTTGCCAGGGGCTGAAGGTCCCTCCAACCTGGTTGCCTTCCTAGGCCTGTGCCTGTGCTGGGCTCCCGCGTTTCTGCTTCCCCAAGCCACCCCCGGCCAGGGATCTGGTGGGAGGAGGCGGGCTCTGTGGACCTAGCGCACACCTGACAGCTGGAAAAGGTGGAAGAAGGCTCTGGGGACAGCCACCGCAGCTTCCAGTCCAGCTGTGAGCCCTAGGGCATGTGGCCCCTGCTCTGTGAACCTCGGTTCGCCCCGCATAAAACGGGGCAGTCACTGTAGCTCCTGTAGGGGAAGGTGGTGATTGCCACACTCAGCATACGGAGTGCACCCTGATTTTAGGAGGAACCTGGTGGGCAGAGGGGTCTGAGCGCCTTTTCTCTCACATGAGTGGAACGTGACCATACAGAGTGGCTGGTGTGGCACAGTGTGACTGTCCCCACGTAAACATGGTACAAAGGATCTAGTGGACAATCTTACCTTCAGGAAACACAATCATGTTTTACCAGCTCTGAAAACAATGAATAACATCCCTTAGCTAAATAGAGCTCGAGCGGAGTCTGTGAATGCTGGCGTGGCGTGGCTAAGGGGATGATGTGCCCATGCGGGAATTTACATGACAGGGGAGCAAATACTGGCTGGTGTTTGGTGCAGGCCGATAACGGAAAACAAGCCTCGAATTAAACAAATGTGAATGGATTCCTCTGCAAGCAGCCAGAACAAATATATCAGTAAAAATGGGTACAGAGCAAGTGGCAAAAATGCAATAAATCAGAATGAATCCTCGCGTGGGGGGTGGGGGGCGGGGGCGGTGGCGGCTATGATTCAGGTAGACAGATATTTCGGGAAATATGGCTAAGAGACGCACAGCAAAATAATAACTTTGACCGAGTTCCAATGTCAAGTTCATGGCTGGAGTGCAAACAAATATTTCACCGAGTGTCCGGATGAGACAGGACACGGGAGGGACTCGGAGGGAGGGCGGGCTGGGAAGAGCCGGGGCATGTGACCACAGCGAGAGGGGTCTCTCGGGGCCCTGAGATGGCAGGGCAGGCTGCCTGCTGAGGCCTGTCCCCTGGCTGCTTCTCTTGGGAACGCCTGGCCCTGCTGACCCGCCCGACCTTGTGGGGCCGGGGTGACCAGCAGGTGACTGCCGCGTGACTGAACCCACTGAGGCGTGGCCCCCTTGGGTCGACCTCAGCCTTCTGAGCTGGAGGACAGGGGCCCAGCCCTCTGCCCCCTGCGCTCACCTCCTGGGGACCCCCGCCCCTCCACAAACTCCTACCATGATCTCTGGCCCCGGGCCCGTCCTTCTTTCAAAATGTGCCAGCAGCCATTCCCAGCAGAACCGGCTTTGTAGCATTGACCCAGCACCGGTGAAAAAGTCACTTGTTTTATTTATGTTCCTATTCAGCAGACTTCTTGCAGGCCGGCCTGGTCTCTGCGGGGACACTCCCAGGTAGATCATGGTCGCTGGGGACCTGGTGGCCTGTGACGCTGCCTCAGTCTGGAGGTGAGCGGACCATCTCAGCGAACACTGTGTGGCCCTGCTTCTCTGTCCCCCCTCCCCCCTCCCCGCCCAGGTCATACGCTGCCCTAAAGCAGATGCCCTGACTGTGAACCCTTTGCTTTTGATAACGTGACAGCTTATTGGGATACAATTTGCACACTGTACGACTCACCCATTTCGAGGGCACAACTGAATGGTTTATTAATATAATTTGCAAGGTTGAGCAAACATCCCCACTATTTGGTGGGGGCTAAATGGACTAAAATGGACTGGAGTTTCTTCATCCAGCTTCCCCTGGAGACTGCATGGTCTACTAGGCTCCAGAGTCCGGGAATAGTTGCCTAACACAGTTCAGTTGTTCATTCCGTGGTGAGATGACTTCCTGCAGCTTCCTACTCCTCTGTGTCCACTGCCACCATCCTCGAATCCTTTGCCTTTGAGCCACAGGCTACAGTGAATGTTTTGCTGTAAGACGTGCAGTGGTAAACCCAAAGTGACCTTCCACCTGCATGAGGCTGGACTGAGTAGCTCCACGGACTGTCCCGGGTGCCTGGGTGCTGGTGCCAGGACGGGCCCCGTCACTGACCACCGCGTGACCACCTCCTCCGTGAGCTTTACCTGGACCTAGCCTTGACCTTGTCAGCTGTGTTTTGGCTTAGACTGCACTCTGGTATTTCCGAGTTAGAGCAGGAATGGAGGTGCCTGGCATGTTGGGGGAGAGGCGCACGAGACTGTTGGACTGTGGGCTGACCTGGCATTTCATGTGCCCCATCATTTTGCCAAAAGTCTATGTGATATGGATAGCTAAGAACCTTCTCCATTATCAGAGTGGTGACAGGTGACACAGCCAGTGGTGCCAAGGGACTTCCCTCTCCCTGCCTCTCGTATGAGTGTATTAGAGGGAGGTCACCGGGCAGCAGCATATAAAATCAACAGGATTATCCCCCAGCTGAGCACAGTATGGGCTCCCGGTGGGGAGGGTTAGGGTTAGGGTCTCTAGCCCTGTGTTTGCTGGTGTTGATGGTGGGTGCACCTGCCCAGGAGGTGAGACTGTTTCTCCTGACGCACAATGCCTGGGGAGGCTGAGTGCTGGGAACCTGGGTCCAATCGTGGTATCTGGCCCAGATGCCCTTGGGGGACACTGCAACCTGGGCAGTTGGTGTGCACAACAGAGGACAGGATGTGGCATCAAAGGGGCATCTGCACAGAAAGCAGGAGCCAGGATGCTAGGCAAGGGCTGGGTGTGATCCAAGGTGACTCAGGGGTCAGGGCAGGGCCCAGAAGGCAAGTCTTAAAGCCACAGCCTGCAGCCTAGAGCCTGGGGTCAAAGTTCCCACATCACACATGCTCCTTTCCTCCTTCATTTAATAAAGACACAGTAAGGGGGCAGTGCGGGGGGGGGGGGGAACACGGTGGGTGGCTGGGACTCTGCAGAGTGAAAATTCATAAAAAGGGAAGTGGTTTAACGTGGAGTCAGGGAGCCGGCAGGGGGAGCGCTCTCGCCCTACAGGAAGAGCAGCTCGCAGCAAGTCCATCCTGCTGCTGCTTTACTACCCAGGCAGGAGAAAGTTTTTTTCTCCTCCTCCAGCAAGGGCCCAGCTAATGAGACCGTCACAACGCAGCCAATGAAAAGCCACTCTACTTAGGATTCCCTGTTTACTCCAATGGACCTTTTTGTTTATAACCATTCCTTCCAAATCCCCCCCTCACCTCTGTAAAGGAGCATTCCGTTTCCTTCGTTCCCCAGACTTGCCCTATGGTTTTGCTACATCTCCCCTGTCCCGAATTGCAGTTCTCTGCTATTTCCGAATAAACCCATTTTTGTTGGTGAAATAACTGAAAGCTTTAGGTATTTATTTATTTTAAGATCTTATTTATTCATGAGAGACACGTAGAGAGAGGCCGAGACACAGGCAGAGGGAGAAGCAGGCTCCCTGTGGGGAGCTCGATGCGGGACTTGATCCCAGGACCCCGGGATCACCACCTGAGCCAAAGGTAGATGCTCAACCACCGAACCACCCAGGTGCCCCTGAAACCTTTATTTTTGAGGCTCAAAGCAAAGCCAGCAACAAGTGGAAGAAGGAGTTGTGACCAAGTTGGTGCCCAGCCAGGGACATGTCTGCCAAGCTGACCCTGAGGAGTAGAAGGAAGGGGTGTGGGGTGCAGGGGGATGGACAGGTACTGGAGGGACGGTAGCAGCGGGCCGGAGGGCAGAGCGAGGGCTGGCAAATGAGCCGCACGGGTGAGGGAGGTAGGGTGGGTGCCCCTGTGTGGGCAGGGGCCGGCGGCTGATGGTGGATGAGCCAGACTGAGCCATGCAGCTTTGTCATGATGGCAGCAGGGAGCCCTGAAGGGTTTTCAGGAGGAGGGAAGATCATTCATGGAACCGACCTACCCTTGGTGAGCTAAGTTTCAGGCCGCTGAAGGGACCCCTGAGTTCCTGGCTCTAGGCCTTGACTCACCTGTCTCTTGTTTCTTTTTTCTCTTCAACCCCAACAAGAGCAAAAGCAGACAGAAATACGTGACCGCTTCGGGAAGCCTCCCTCGATGCAAGGCAGCGGCGATGGCGTCCCCCGGGGACATGAGTAAGGTCTGGGGGGAGGATGCTACAGGCGCGGGGTGGGCAGCGGTCAAGGAGGCTGGGAAACATCTTCCAATGCACAGATCTGCCCCACGACAGAGAATTTACTCAGCCCCTACTGTCAACAGCGCCCAACGGGCCTGGAACAGGGCCTCCGAAGCTCCAACACCGAAGCACATCAGTGAGCCAGGCCAGCCAGGTGAGTGAGGCTGAGGGAGGCTGCCACCCGCAGGGGGGCCTGAAGGTCCCCGCGGGGCGGAGGAGGGGCCGAGGGGTGAGTGATGGGGAAGAGGGTGCCCTGGTGGGCAGTCAAGGCAGGTCCCTCCCAGGGGAGGATACCTGGGGCTCCCGGCAGGCCAGGAAGGGCCTCAGGGGCAGAGGGGCAGAGGGTGGGAAGGGAAGCCCGAGGGAGGTGGCAAAGCAGAGGGCAGCGCACTGGGGGCCTGAGGTCCGTGCCTGTCCCCTGGGTGGGCGGTGGGACCCGGAAGACCGAACAGAATTGGGCAAAAGCCCCTCAGGAGTCTCCCTCCCAGGCTCGCGCCGTAGGCCTAGGGACGAGGAGGGACCGCGGCACCCACGGGGCCAGCCTGGGGCCTGGGAGACCGGAGGGGGGCATGCACGGGTGGGGGGGCTGTCGATCGGCCCCGGGAGGGAAGGTGGGCCTGGGGCCAGGCAGCCTCGGCCGCACGGTCTCTCCGGGGACAGGCACAGGCTCGGGGGTTCGCGGCAGAAGCGCCCCCTTCAGGGACTCGCAGGGGTCGGGCCTCCTGGGGGGGGCGCGGCGGGGCGGGGCCTCGGGGGGGAGGGAGGAGGTCGCTGGGGGAGGGAGGGGGCCGCTGGGGGCGCGTGTCCTGGAGCGGGGGGCTCCCGAGGAGGGGAGGGGCGGGGCGGGGCCTCGGGGTGAGGGAGGGGCCGCTGGAGGGGAGGGAGGGGGCCGCTGGGGGCGCGTGTCCTGGGGCGGGGGGCTCCCGAGGAGGGGAGGGGCGGGGCGGGGCCTCGGGGTGAGGGAGGGGCCGCTGGAGGGGAGGGAGGGGGCCGCTGGGGGCGCGCGTCCCGGGGCGGGGGATTCCCGAGGAGGGGAGGGGCGGGGCGGGGCCTCGGGGGAAGGGAGGGAGCCGCTGGCGGGGAGGGAGCGGACCGCTGGGGGCGCGCGCCCTGGGGCGGTGGGGGGGGCTCCCGAGGAGGGGAGGGGCGGGGCGGGGCCTCGGGGGGAGGGAGGGAGCCGCTGGCGGGGAGGGAGGGGACCGTTGGGGGCGCGCGCCCTGGGGCGGTGGGGGGGGCTCCCGAGGAGGGGGCGGGGCGCGGCGGGGCGGGGCCTCGGGGGGCGGGAGCCGTTGGGGGCGCGTCCCGGGGCGGGGCTCCCGAGGAGGGGCGCGGCGGGGCGGGGCGTCGGGGGGCGGGAGCCCTGGGGGCGCGTCCCGGGGCGCGGCGGGGCGGGGTGGGGCGGGGCGGGGCCTCGGGGTGCCGGAGCCGTTGGGGGCGAGTCCCGGGGCGGGGCTCCCGAGGAGGGGCGCGGTGGGGCGGGGCGTCGGGGGGCGGGAGCCCTGGGGGCGCGTCCCGGGGCGGGGCGGGGCGGGGCGCGCGGCGGGTACTTGGGCGGCGGCGGAGCGGCGTCCGGCCCGCCATGGCTGCGAGGCGCCTGGTGTCCGCGCTGCGCTCCGGCCCCGCCCGCGCCGCCCCGCTGTCCACCGCGCCCGCCGCCCGGGAGCAGCCTGCCGCGGGCCGGGGGGCGGCGCCGGGCTGCGGGGCGGCCGAGGCCGCGCGGCCGCCGTCGCGGGTCGTGGACTTCGGGAGCCCCCGGGAGGCGTACCGCAGCCGGCGCAGCGGGGAGCTGGTGCGCGGCTGGCTGGTGCTGCGCCTGTGCGCCTCGCCCTGGCTGCTGGCGCACCACGAGCAGGTGTGCGGGCGGCGGGCGGCGGGGGGCGGGGGCGCGGCGGGGCGGGGCGCGGGCCCCTCCGTGGGCCCCTCCGTGGGCTCCGTGGGCTCCGGGAAGCGTTACTGGAAAGCGGGGGCCACTTGAGCATCGCTTGCAGCCGGGGCGTGACCGACTAAAGATCAAGACCGGCTTCTGAATGTTTAAGCTGCGGCCGCCCGCAGCCATGCGACGTTGTCACCTGAAGTCTAAACGGAGCGCTTCCCAGTGCTGCCTGAAGGGATGCCTTGGAGGTGTTGGAGGGTCATGGCCTGGGAACCCGGAGTTCTCCGAAGTGGCGGCTTAGGAGGGAGCTCGCTAGGCACGGCCACTGGATGTTGGGGAAAATGGGAAGCCACGCGAGTTACTTGTATTAGTCCAACATAGTAACTTGTGAAACGCCTTGAGGGCTCTGGGGAAGTAAAAAGCAGAACAGTGTCTTAGCCAGTGTCAGTCTGGACGTACAGAGAAGACGGCTGTTTCGGGGTGATCCTGGGAACAGCTTGCAGGGTGCAGCTGCTGGTGCTGAGGGTCTGGAAGGCTTTTCATGCCGGAGGTGTTCATTGCTCGAGTGAGACTGTGCTGAGCGGGTGGTGCCGCCTCCCTTGGGCGCTGGGGGAGCTGGGGGGCTGGGGGGCTGGACCAAGGCACCTGCAGCCCTAGGTGAAGGCGAGACCACGGTGCTGGCAGCTGAGGGTGCAGGCCCACCAGGCCGGACTCGGTGAGTGAGGGCACTGTGAGGCCAGCGGAGTGTTGCACGGGGGCTCTCTCCACGGGTTCTACTCAGATGCACCCTGGCACTGATAGTGGCAGGAGTGAAAAGGAAATGAGGAGGAGGAGGGGCAGAGCTGGCGATGTGGAAGCTTCTGGGAAGCCATCTGTGTTTGTGGTAGACGCGGATGCCCTGTGGTAAATTTGTGGCTCTGGAGCGCCCAGGCCAACTGGAGAGGACAGTGGAAAGGGACCCTCAGGGGTCAGGGCACCTGGTGGGGGGTGAAGGCTGGGAAGCACCAGTGTCTGAGGGGCAGCCTGAAAGGAGCAGCACATCCTGGAGGAGCAGGGGTCAGGAGGGAGGAGCCAGCTGGGGCATGGGGATGACCCGGGAGGGAGTAGCTGCCGCAAGGTCTCTGTGGAGGACACGGACAGGGTCCTGGCTCGGGCAGCTGGGGCCTCATGGGTCGGCTGTGTGGGACTGGGATGTCAGGGCAGGACTGGTGCAGCCATGCGGCTGGAAGGGAGGAGTGAAGGCTTGGAGCCATCCAGGCCATGTTTGTCTGGTCTCAGCCCTGAGAGCAAAGCCAGGGGAGGAGCCAGCAGACCTGGGGACCGTGGGGTCCTGTAGGTGACCACTGCCCAATGCCAGAAAGCACTGCAGTGCGGGGACCACCGTGGGTACCTGGAGGTGTGGGGAGGCTTGGCCCCGGGGATGCCGCCAGGAGCCCACTGACGTGTGCTCCCTGTGGGGCTTGTTAGGCCACAGCATTACTAGTGGTTACACTGGGGTCAGGGGCCTCAGTGCCTGGCCCTGGAGGAGACGGGGCGGAGGCCAGGCTGCAGGGCTGTGGGCTGCTCAGCAGGACCAGTACTTACTCACTTTGTTCTCTGGCCTGTTGTGAAAATTCCTTCTGCTCAACAGTGCGGGTCTGAGCAGCACCTGGTGGCAGCGGCGATCGTCAAACCTGTTCCTAGGGAGTGTCCGCCTGAAGCAGCCCTGTTTGAGCTGCTGTACTGGTTTGGGACCCAGTGGGATCCCTTCCTTGCCAGAAGACAAGGGTTTAGGAAGCCCACGTGTTCCACGAGAAAGGCTTCTGTGCTTGGGTGTAAGCCAGTGCAGAAGGGGGTAATGAGGACGGGGACAGGATGGTGACCTTGGGGGACAGGGAGGACAGGGAACTGGCCTCACCCCTCCTTGCTCTGCACACATCTGTTTGAGTCTTTTACAGTGAAAACCAGTATATGTGTTCCTGGTGCAAGTTTCCAAACCCACTGAGAATGCCCCCACCTGGGGCAGAGTGGGGCCTGCCCTCATTTCAGGCTGTGCCACCCAGGGGTACACCTGATGCCGGGGGTGTTTTTCAAGGGGTGGCTTTGCTCTGCAGTTAGCTTCAGATCGGCCAGCCCTGCCCCATGTGCTTCCATAGCCCTCTTGATGGGCTGGCTTCCCTTTGCCAGAGTGAGAGGGTGAGTGACTGGCTCGGTGACCTGAGTGGCCTTCCCTGCCATTCCCTCCGAGCCCCGCCTCTCCTTGGGGAGGTGGTTCCTGTGAAATGCCGGGTGTACTGGAGGTTACCAGCCCAGGGATGCCCTGGGCCAAATTCCAGTGTTTGCCTTGCTCCTGCTTCTTTGATTAGCATTGGCTGTGGCTGCTTTCATGCTTCACCAGCAGGTTGAGTGGTTACGACTGCGACCGTGTGGCCCACACAGCCTGCATGATTTACCATGTGGCCCTGCACAGGAAAATTTGCTGGCCCGAGAGTAGATGACGGGCCTGTTTCCACATGTGGGGATTTCTGAGTTCCCAGAACTGACATGTACGACGGCAGGGGTTGTCCAGAGCCAGATAATGGTTTTCAGGAGTCCGATTCTGCTCCACCTACCAGTGGGGTGAAATCTTTGATATAATCAAGATCCAGCTTTTCCTCTGGCAGGGGTGCTCTGGCCCATGGATTCCCTGACTTCTGGCCTGGGCTGCGTAGGGCCAAGGCAGCCTGTCCCGTTCTCCTGAGTTGGCCTTTTATTTTCCATTTCTCATCCACTTTATAAAAACAGTGAGATGCCATGAAGCCAGGTGCTGCAGAGAGGCAGTGGCAAGGCAGAGGGGATGGCCCGGAGACCCGTGGCCTTGGGATGCCCCCCGGTGACCTCAGGTGGGCTCCTGAGGCATCTCTGCCAAGTCCCAGCCTGCGATTATGGGCGGGTCTGCCTTTAGGCCAGTGTGGGGCTGCTCAGGGTTGGTTTGGGGATGCAGGTGTTTGATTTGCTCATACTTCTGCTTAGACTAGGGATTGTTCCCTGAAGGCCTGATCCCAAGAGATGTTCCTCAGAAAAGGGTTCTGTTATCCATTAGGCTTGACAGACCTCAGGCTTTTTCTGTCTTGGAGCTGAGTGCCGGGGACAGTGGACACAGGAATTCCTACACAGATGGCAGATGTGCCCCCCCAGCAGCCATCCCTTGCAGCCCCAGGGGACTCTGCTGTCCTCATTCCTTCCTGGCCTGGCCTTTCCTGCTGCAGGAGCTCTGTGCCACCCCCATGCCCTGGCAAGCCCCCCTCTCTGGATCTGAGTTAGCAAACATCTCCCACCTGTCACTCCCTCACCCTGTTCTGAACCACTCCATGGAGGTGGCTTGCTCCTTCGAGGTCTCCCCTATAGGATGTGAACTCCTTCTTTTTTTTTTTTTTTAAGATTTTATTGATTTATTCCTGAGAGACACAGAGAGAGAGAGAGAGGGGCAGAGACACAGGCAGAGGGAGAAGCAGGCTTCCTGCAGGGACCCCGATGTGGGACTCGATCCCGGGACCCCAGGATCACGCGCTGGGCCAAAGGCAGAAGCTAAACCGCTGAGCCACCCAGGGATCCCCAGATGTGAACTCGTTCTTATCCTAGAATTGTACCAGGCCCAAAGCAGAGGCTCAGGACTTTGGGGACGAATGATGGCAGAAATTGGGTATGTGGCAGTGTGGTTGGAGGAGAAAGCTGAGTGGTTTATGGGCAGCTGTCTTCCTCAGGGGCACGTCCACTTGAGCTGTAGGTCTGCTAAGGCCCTGGATGGACTGTCCTAAATCCACTGGTCCCACGATGGGCTCTCATCTCCCAGACCTTGAAGATGGTCACCTGGCTTATTGTTAGCCTAAGGTTTACTGTAGCTGAAGTCAGACTCCATCTGAATTTCCGCGTGTGTTCATCTGCTCGGCAACCACTGGAGGGCCGGCCCCTTGCCAGGCACTGTTTTAGGGACTTGGAATAAGCAGTGAACAAAACATTGAAAAATCTGGGTGCTCGCCTGCTAGAAAGTTGTACCAAATCCTCCTCCTACCTGGCATAACCCAGCAAGTATGGATACAGAGAATGTTACGATGAACTCACCCGCTGCTGTTCCCAGAGAGACTTGCTGTTCATTTCTGTATCCACCGAGTGGTGGTCAGGCACCCGCTCTGTGCCTCTGGGGTCACCCGTGAGCATGCAGGGCAGGGAGGTGAGTGGTGTTGGGGGCAGGGGGGCAATGGGGGCACTGGGACCTCTGTGGACCTCTGCCCTACGTGAGGAGTGGAGTCACAGTAGCTACGAGCTGAGAAACCAGCTGCTGCTGGTGGTGCCCACTGGTAAACCAAGGCCAGAGTCGGGGTTGGCCCTGGGGACAGTGTCAAGGCTCTACGGTTGGAGCGAAGGGGGCGGGGGAGCAGGGGTGTCCTGCTGGGGACAGGGGAGCCGGGGTCGCCGGGACAACCCTTTCCTTCTGCCTTTCAGCTGCTCCATCTCACCAGGAGGCTTCTGGGGCAAAGGCTGTTTGAAAAGCTGATGAAGATGACCTTCTACGGGCAGTTTGTGGCCGGCGAGGACCAGGAGTCCATCCGGCCCGTGATCCAGCACAACAGGGCATTCGGAGTGGGCTCCATCTTGGACTATGGGGTGGAGGAGGATCTGAGCCCCGAGGAGGCCGAGCGCAAGGAGATGGAGTAAGGCCTCCCTGGGCATCTGCCCGGAACCCCAGAGCGTCCTGGGCCAGCGGGGCGGGGCTGGGCCGAGGCCCCGGGCTGGGGGAGCTTGGTCAGCCTGCTCCCCGGGCTCTCTCTGGGGTGCTTGCACTTTTGCTCTGTGCGAAGGGCACGTCCGGGCTCCCTGTGTGCGCCAGGCCGGAGGAGGGGCCGGGATCGGGGATGGCCACTGTGGTCCACAGCCCAGTGTGGCCCGCCTGCCAGGTTTTGTGTGGTCTGCAGGCTGAGAGTGGCTGGGACTTTTTTATAACTGGTTGAAACAAAACGAGAATGATACTGTGTGACACGGAAAAGTACATGAAAGTCAAATCACTTTTGCTCGGGGTTGGGGGGGGCAGAGTTGATAGCTACGGCAGGTGCCGTACAGGCCACGAAGCTGGAGGCCGATGATGCTACCTGAGTGTCCACGAACAATGTTTGCTGCACCTGGTGTAGGAGGTGCTCTGGCTTCCTGTTCCAGAGCATCTCATCTGGGGGATCGCTAACCTGCCCCACCTTGCCTCGCTCCTGGAAGGTTTTCTCTTCTTTTTTTAAAAAAGACTTTATTAGAGAGAGAGAGAGAGAGAGAGAGAGAGAGAATGAGCAGGGTGGGGGAGGGACCGAGGGAGAGGCAGAAGCAGATGCCCCGCTGAGCAGGGAGCCCGATGAGGGGCTCAATCCCAGGACCCCGGGGTCATGACCTGAGCCGCAGACAGACGCCGACCCAACAGCTACCCCTTCTGGGAGGGTTTTCAAATCAGCAGGTGGGCTCTGGTGAGTCCAGGGGTCAGTGTGGCAGGCTGGCCTGGGGTCTCCTCCCGAGGTCACCAACTTGCTGCAGGGCCTGTTCTCTGGGACAGATGGGCACCTCCCTGACTCACCCTTCTGGGCCAGGGAACAAAATTAGACAACAAGGTCACCCTCTGCTTCCTGGGGAGGTAACCGCACAGGAGATGCAGGCAACACCAGCCCTTTCTGTGCAGAATGCCTCGTTCTCACGCTGGTAGCTGCACCCTTGCTTGCATCTGGGACCCTTAGTGGGGACAGGCCTGCTGAGTAGCCTGCCCTGTCTGAGACTGGGGTGTTTGCTCTGGCCTGCCAACGAGAGGGGAGGGGAGGGGAGGAGGAAAGGCATGACCCGAGGCTCCTGCCTTGGGAACGGAATGTCCAAGCCAAGCAGCAGCAGCAGCAGCAGCAGCGGATTGGCCTGCGGAGCCCAGCCCCTGCCCGGCCATTTGCTGTCTGAAAGGCGGGGTCCTCCAGCTTGGCACCCCTCTGTGTAGTCCTCGTGGGGCGGCCCTCAGTGGGGCTGCCTGTTGAATGACTAATGGGCTCTGTGGCCCTGCTGGGTTGAGGGCTGAGTGGTTTCACAATGAGATTTTCTCCCTCTGGCAGGAAGATTCCTTTCCCAGGGTGATCTGGCTGGCTTCCCGCCTGTCCTGCAGGGGGAACCCTGGGAGGTGGGCCGGCCTTGCCCGGGCATGGTGCCTGGTGCCGAGGAGCCGTGCCCCAGGGCCACCCTGATGCTGTGAGGAGCTCTGCTTGGTGGGCTTTGGCATGTGAGTGGTGGTCCCTCCCATCCTAACATGGGGACTCCAGCCGATGTCAGTGGCAGGTGTCAAAGCCTCGTGGCTGGCTCTGCTGCCCCGTGGCCCAGTGCCTTTGGAGAGGCCTGGGCTGAGGGGGCAGAGCCAGGCTTGCAGGTGCTGGTTGAACATCTACGCTGTCAAATTGCCTGCCCGGCTTACCGGGTGTTCTTGCTCAGGGAAGGCTCCAATATGCAGCCCCCACGCACCCCACCGCCCTGCAGAGACTGCTTCTGCGTCCTGGGGGCAGGGGGCAGAAGTCTGTCTCGCTAATCTTGTCACGAGGCCCACGGACCCTGCTCTGGGGAGTGGTACAGGGGCCACTGCCCCTAAGGTCACACGAGTTGGGCAAGGGAGGGTACAGGTAGTGCCGAGCCTGCCCTGGCATAACCATATGAGGACAGAAAGGATGGAGGCGTCCGAATGCACGGGGCTGCCAGCAGGCCTCCCGAGGGTCTGAGGAGGGGGCCCAGGAAGGGTTCCCTGGGGTAGCAAGCAGGAGATGGGAGGCTGTAGGTGCTGGAGGGAGAGGGCTGGGTGGGACCGTGTGTCCCGCAATACCTGATGGAAGGCAGAAGCTGGGGCTTCTAGGAGAGGAGCCCAATGGGGTCTCCCCAGCAGTCTGAGAGCTGTGAGATAGGGGGCTAGGGCACCTCCCAATGGTGGGCTGTGATGAGAACACCCAGGGACAGTGCGTACGGCAGGTAGGTGTCTCGACTATGCAGACACAGGGACGGCTGGAGGTGGAGCCCGGGGTGCTGGCAGCCGGCCGGGTGCTGCCTGGGGCGCCAGGGAGGTGGGTGTGCAGGTGGGAGTGAGCTCCACTGGGCTTCCCGCATTGCCCCCAGGGCAGAGCTGGCCAGGGCTCCCCTCACTTTCTGCTTTTTCCTAAAAGGCGTCCAGTCAACACATCCTCCGGAGCAGCGAGCTGAGTTTGGAGGCGGCCTAGGGGATGGTTGGGGCTTCCTGCCGCCTCGGCAGCCCTGGTGCTCACGTGCTTCTGCCCTCTGCCCCCGGGGCACACTCTCTTCGCCCTTCCAGGTCCGGGGCTGTGCACGTGTGTGCGCACAGGGCACTCCCTTCCTTTCCCCACCGATGACGCTGCTCCACTGCACCTGGCAGCTGCCGTCTTTGTCTCTCGTGACCCACCCGCCAGGCCTGGTTGAGTGTGAGCCTCGGCCCTCGTGCTGCCGTCTGCTTGGAGGCCGCTGGGCCCTGAGCACGCGGCGGCGCGGCCCACCCGGTTCCTCCGCTTAGTCACTGCTACAGGGCTCCTGTCTGCTCTGTGCCCAGGAGGCTCAGGGATGGAAGTAGCCACAGCCCCTGTGTCCTGCCGCTGGGCCTGCTGGCAGCCAGGAAGGGGTGGCCTGTGCTGCCTTCACCTGTGGAGCCCAGCTGGGGCCCGGAGGGTGGACAGGGTGGACAGGCCGGCCGTGGAAATGTTGAGCCACCTTACACCGTGCTGGGCCCCAGGGGGCCTTTTAGATAATGATTTCCCCTGTGAATGGAATGCGGCCTGCCTGGACGGCGGGCACCTTGGAGGTGGATACTCTGTCACTCTGAGCCACGGCCGTGTGGTTACAAGGCAGGCCCGAGTCCCCAGGAGCCACTCTCCTTGCCGATGAGAGGTGGGCTGCAGGTGACCGAGGGGTCTCATCGGCACCTTGTTGCGGATGGTGAGGCCTGAGTGATGCTTTTGCCTGGTTGTACCTGGGCCCCAGCCTGAGGCAGCTCCTGGTTCCCAGTGGGGACGCCGTGTGTAGGGCTAACCCCCTCCTTCATGTTACAGTCAGATATTGTCGCACTGTGACACCCTCTTCTGTACATCGAGCACACATGTCTAGTGGCCATGACGTGGCTCCTGTCCCCTGTCCCCAGGATGGGGCCTTGTGGGCTGGGCAGCACTATGTGGATGGAGCCCCAGCCCCTGTGGACTGGCCTGACTACTGGGCCGTCCAGGTCCTGACCTGGGCATCCTGGCTCAGAGTTGCCAGATACAGGCCCTGGGGTGGCACAAGAGCTAGGGCCCAAAGGAGGGACTCCTGGAGGGTGGCCCGCAGCCCCAGACTTGTTGGAGGAGCCGGGGATGAAAGCCGGCGTGGCTCTTGAGGCCACCAGGTGGGGTTACCTCCCAGCAGTGTCACCGGCTTCATCTCTGCCTCAGGCGCCCTGGGAGGGGGGTTGGGGAAATTGCTGTCCTTCTGCGAAATGTGAGTGGAGCCTCAGGAGCCCCAAGGGGCCCAAGCGTTTGGGAGCTCACAGGATAGCTGTGGGGCTTTGGCTGAGCTCTTTCTGTGGTAGCTGGGTCGGGAAGCCGCTGGACTGCCACCCCCAGGCCGGGGAGTGTGGCCAGGGCCCTTCGTCTGGGCAGGCTTAGCCGTGATAGGGTGCGTGATAGGGTGCTGTCCTAGACGGCAGGCGCACTCGGGGGTGGGGGCTGCTGCGATTCTAGCAGGTCCGGGTGGCGGGGCGGCAGGTGGCGAGGGCCCAGCCCCGGGACTGCGGGGAGGCGGGGGTGGCTGGGCTGAGCCTGAGGGCGGGGCAGAGGCCACCGTGGCCTCAGGCGGCCTCACCGGCTTCTCCTGAGGCTTGGGAGGCTATTATTTCGGTGTAATGGGAGACCGGGCGGGGCGGGGAGGGGGAGCTTGCATTTTAAAGAAAAATGCTGGTTGTTTCTTGGAAGATTCGCCTCTGGGGTAGGAATGGGGCCGGACGCTGGGGGCGGTGGCTAGGGGTGGAGCTAGCTGCACCTGGCAGGAGCCCGGAGCCCGACCTGGGGCTCCTGGCGGTGGGAGGCGCCTGCATGTAGGGGGCACAGAACAGGGCAGGGCCCTTGCTCCTCAACTCTGGGCATTTTGTGCGTGTGGCCGCCCGGGTCCTCGCCTTGTGGGCCCCGCCTGGCCCGGGCTCCGACTTCCCCTCGGAAGGAGCACCTGCTCCGTGCCTGGGGCTGCCGCCTGGGTGGACTCACTCCTCGCGCTCCCCCCGGGGCTGGGGGCCAGGGCCGCTGGGCCAGGTGGGGTGTGAGGGGCGGTGACCCTGCAGGCGGGGTGGGTGCCGAGGGAGGGGGCGCGGGAGGCACCCTGGCCGGCCCTCGGGCTCAGCCCCTGGCTTCCTCCGCCCCTGACTGCGAGAGGGAACCTGCCTGTCACCTGCCTGTCACCTGCAGGCCGTCACCGCTCCTTCCTTCCTGCAGGTCCTGTACATCGGCTGTCGAGAGGGAGGGCAGTGGTGAGTTAAGAGGAGGCCCCCCGGGAACGAACGCTCTCTGCGCTCGTCCCCCCACCCCTGCTCAGGGAGACCCGGGTTCGGGGGCCCAGACTTGTGCCCACACGGCTTCTCCCTGGAAGCCTCCAGGCCGTTGCTCCAGGTCGGCTGGCATCCGCGGGGCCCTGTCGGGGGCCTGGTGCCCTGGCCCTCGTGGGCCCGGCCTGTGACGAGGGCTCAGCCAGGGGAGGGCGGGGAGCGGTGGGCAGCACGGGGCGGGAGCAGGCCCGCTGCCGCCCGGGAGGCCCCGCGCTTGCCCAGCGTTGGGCGGGAGCCTGCGTGCTCAGGCCACGTGCCTGCGCCTCTAGGTACGAGTAAGAGGGAGAGGCAGTACCAGGCCCACCCGGCCTTCGGAGACCGCAGGGATGGTGTCATCAGTGCCCGCACCTACTTCTATGCCAGTGAAGCCAAGTGTGACAGCCACATGGAGACGTTCCTGCGCTGCATCGAGGCCTCAGGTGGGGCCCGGCTCCTTGCTGGCTGTGCACCTGCCGGCGGGGCTGGGGTGGGGGCTGAGCCCTGTGCGCAGACGTGCTCACGGCGGAAGTGAGTCCAGGCTCTCCGGGTGGCCCAGACAGCCATGGGGTTGACCGCGAGTGACGCGGAGCCACACGTGGGCTCGGGTCACCCCGGGGTCACGCCTGAGTCCAGCCCCTGCCGAAGGAGCCGGGCGCCTCCTCCTGGACACCAGTGCCCAGACGTGAACCTCAGGAAGGCCGTCCGCAGGCTGAGCGGCCCCCCGCCAGGATCCGGGGCTCGAGCCTAGCCACGCTGGGCCCTCGCCTTGCCCGTGGCTGTGCCGCTCCGGGAGCCGGTGCCACGGAGGCCTCCCCACCCAGCTGCCTCCGGGTGGAGTGCCCACCGGGGGAGGCGACTCAGGTGGGCCTCTGTGCCCTGGAGTCTCCGGGGCCTCCCCAGCCACAGTGCAGCCCCCACCCCTCCCCATGGGGCCCCAGCAGCCTTCCAATAGGGAACTTTGTACCTTCTGAACCCTGGAAGGGGTGGGAGTGGGTGGTGCTCAGAAGCTGCCTTCTGAGAGCCGTGCTGGGGAGACAGCAGGTGGTCAGGGGGACACTTGGCCTTGGGGGGCCAGAGAAAGGGCCGCCTCCCCGCCTCCGGGCCTGCTGTGCCCGGAGTGAAGGTCACAGACCTGAAGACAGGTCGTGGGTTTCTGGGGGGGAGGAGCGGGGGGCGGTTGGGGCCTTCTGTGCTCCACCTTCTGCCGTGTTGGGAGTCTCTGTGTTCTGTGAGCCCTATCCCCCCGCCCCTGCCCTCGCCTTGGGCAGCCTGGGGTGCTGGTGGGTGGCATGGGAGAGGACACGAGGCAGGGATAGAAGGGCCGTTCGTCGGCTACTCTGGCCACCGCCCTCCTGGATTCATGCTAACGAGCCCCGCCAAGCTGCCTGTTCCCGCCCCTTGGGGTGTCCCAAGCCGCCCTGAGCGTGTGTGCTTATGGGCTCCGTAGGAGGGACGCTGTGGTTAGCCACCGGCCAGGATATATGGCTCCTTGGTGGGCTCTCCCCTCCTGTTCAGGGCGGGCGGCGGGGGAGCTGGCAGGGGCTCCTGGGGCCACCCACCTGAGCCCGAGATTGCGAGCTGCCACTTAGAGCTGCCCCCAGGGAGGGAGGGAGCTGGGAGCAGAAGGCCCGCGGGGGTGGGGGTGGGGGTGGGGGGTAGCGCCCCTGCGGCCCCTGGGAGGGCCGGTGGGGAAGGGAGGAGATACGGCAGCAGGTGGCAGCGGGTCATTCAGGGCTCCCCGGAGGGCTCGGGCCCATCTGAAAGGAAGAGCTGGGACCTTGTGTGCTGTCGGCCATCGGTAGAAGAGGGTCCCTGCCGGCCCTTTGCAGTCCGTCCCACATCTGGCGAGACGTGTCTGCCTCGAGTACAGATTCTGGGCACAGGCTCCTGGTCCTCCCCGTTCCCGTCTGGAGCCCTAATGGTTCTTCCTGTGGCTTCCGACAGGCGGAGCCAGTGATGATGGCTTCTCAGCCATCAAGCTCACTGCGCTGGGGAGACCTCAGTTTCTGGTAAGTGCTAGAACCTTCTGCCTGCAGAGAGTTTGTAAGAACTTGGCTGAGCCTCATGCAGTGAGCATGAAGTGAAAGCTCCTGTGTTGGCACCTTGGTGTTGGGAGCTGGGTACCAGCTGGACCCGGGGGGGCCCCAGAGTCTCTGCAGGGGTGGGAAGCTGGGCACGCACCAGACGGTGGCTCAGGCCTGCACTTGCAGCTGCAGTTCTCAGACGTGCTGACCAAGTGGAGACGATTCTTTCACCAAATGGCTGCAGAGCAAGGGAAGACTGGTCTGGCTGCCATGGATACCAAGTTGGAGGTGGCTGTGCTACAGGTGGGACAGCCTTGCCCCGGTGGGTGTGAGTGGGTGGGCACCGAGGGGCTCGGGGAGGACTGGCCAGGTAGTGTTTGGGGTGGGTTCCCAGAGGCTCCCAGCACCCCCTGTGGCGGCTGGGGTCCGTTGGGAAGGACATGCTGGGGGGGGGTTGGTGAAGGGGGAGGCTTGCCCTGCAGGTGACAGGGTGCTGCAGAGCTCTGGGTCTGGGAAGCGGCATTAGGGACAGGAAGGAATAGACCTGTCTGTGAAGCAGAAACACAAACCCGAACTGTATCCCGTTCGCCCTAATGCTGTAATAAGGCCAAAAGAGCAACACGGACATTCCGGGGGAACAGGGAGTGTTAGTGAACGGGACTAGGGCAGGTCCCCAGGACTGGCACCTTCTCACTTCTCAAGGAAAGTGTGGCAAAGATGGGCATCGCCTCCAGGACGGAGATTGAGAACTGGTTCACTGCGGAGACCCTGGGCGTGTCTGGGTAAGCGTGGCCCCGAGCTGGGAATTCAGGAGCATCTACCCCGATTCAGCTCTGGTTCCTGCAGAGCCCCCGGGCTTCTCCCAGTCCTGGGTGCCCTCCTGGAGAGCATGGGCCTGGGGTGACAGTGCCGAAGGGCCTTTTCCCTGACACACAGCGGGAGTTGACAGGGTGCCGGGGTCCGCACGGCCGGGGCTGCGGCTAGGCCAGGGCCAGGCAGGACTACAGCTGGGTGGGAGCGCCCCTGGGCTGGCAGCGCTGCTCACAGAATTATTTGGGTCCTGGAGTAAGTGTGCCACACTCAGCCCTTCCTGGGACCCGTGTGGCAGGCAGGAGGGTCATGGCAGCTGAGGTCCCGAGGGGACTGAGGTCACCAGGGCCCCTGGGCTGCAGAAGCTGCCCCTTCACACGCGGGGCCTCCCACGTTTGGCTCTTTCCCAGGCCTGCCATGGCCCACGCTGTTCTTGCTGTTTACCCTGGGTTTGTAACAGCCCCCGCCACCCCACTGCAAGAATGTTGTGGTTTAGGTTTCCATTTTGTAAACAGAGGACAACGTGAACATTTTATTTGTCTTTCGGAACTGAACACCGAGGCGGGCTCTGTGGGAGTTGGGCTTGGGGTGCCCTTTTAAGGTGTGGGCTGGTGTGGGGACTGCCCCCCTCCATAGACCCTAGCGCCCCTGTGCTCATGCAGCTTCTCCCGCAGCACCCTGGACCTGCTGGACTGGAACAGCCTCATCGACAGCAGGACCGAGCTCTCCAAGCACCTGGTGGTTCCTAACATGCAGGTGGCACCCCTCGCCCCTGAGCCCTGTCTCATCGGGGTGCAGGGCTGAGAAGGGAATGTTCCCTGTCCCTTACCCTGGGGCCACGGCTGGCAGGGAGCACTGTCCTTCCTGGCCGCACAGCACCCTATGGTCCGGGGGGAAGAGGACAGATCCCCGAGTGCCCCACAGAGGGGCACAGAGACCCATGTCATCTACCTGCGCATGCCGGGCCATCCCAAACCTCGGTGGCCTGAAATGGCAGTAATCCTATTATCGCCGGCGCGGTTCGGGACTGCCGGGGCCCAGCTGGTGGTGGTAGCTCTGGTTCCCTTGCGGTTCTCGGAGGGTGGCGGGGCCTAGGGTCATTGTGCAGGGGCCCTGCTCACACAGCCGGCGGGTGGTGCTGGCTGTGGGGCAGGGCTTCCTCACCATGCGGCGCCTGGGTTCCCAGGGTGAGTGTCGTGCCCACCCCGCCCAAGCCAGGCGGAAGCACCTTTTCCAGCCTAGCCTCACGTGTCCCATAGCGTCACCTGGGCCCAGTTGTGTGTGTGAAAAGCAAATCGCCAGGCCAGCCTGTGTTCAAGGGGAGAGGAATGAGCCCCCTCCCCGCTGCCCCTCTTGCCTGTGGGAGGTGCCAGGACTCTGCACCCTGTTTGAAAACCCCCCTCAGGCTGGGCTGTAAAGCAGCAGCAGAAGCACCTTGGGGAAACATCCCGCCAACCGTGCCTTCCACAAGCATCTGGCCCCAGTGGACTGAGGGCCCATCCCCCAACTGAGACACAGGGCCAGCAGAGGGGCAAGCTTAAGGCCCCTCCAGGAATGCCCTGGGCAGGTGTTAGTGGGCATGTGGCGCTAGCATGGGCATGGGGCCCGGTGCTGTACGAGCCTTCAGGGGAAGGCCACCGTCTGGGGATGGTGCCTCTGTCCCTGCTGCGAGCTGTCCCCACCTGCCTGTAGACGCAGTTCTTCCTCTGAGCCCTCTCCTTGCTGGGAGCTGAGTCCTGGGTGATTGGACGGGTCAAGGGTTACTTCCTTACCATTGTCTGGGGGCAGGAGGGGGATGTCCTGCAAGGGTCCTGGGGAGGCTGTGGGAGCAGACACCTCGGTGCAGGCCTGACCTGCGGCGGCTAGCCCTGTGAGTCAGAGGGTGGTGGCTGGCAGTGACGTTCTGGGGTACCATGTGGCCTCGGGGCAGGGCACTGATCTTTACTAAAAAACAGGGAAGGGGGGCGGTGGGGATGAGGTGGCCTTGCTGGTCCTGGGGACCATGCCCTGGGTGTTGGTGGGCCCTGCACACGGGGCAGGGGGCTGCCCTTCGGGCAGGTACGGTCTTGAAGCCCGGCTGCAGCCTGACCATACGCCGCCCCAGACAGGACAGCTGGAGCCTCTGCTGTCACGGTTTACTGAGGAGGAAGAGCTGCAGATGACGAGGATGCTGCAGAGGATGGACATCCTGGCCAAGGTCGAGGACCCTGAGCGTGCCCAGAGAGGGGGGTGCCTGGCTTACCGGACCCCAGTCGAACCCCCGTCCCCCCCTGCACCTCTTAGAAAGCTGCCGAGATGGGCGTGCGGCTGATGGTGGACGCCGAGCAGACGTACTTCCAGCCGGCCATCAGCCGCCTGACGCTGGAAATGCAGCGCAAGTTCAACGTGGAGAAGCCGCTCATATTCAACACGTACCAGTGCTACCTCAAGGTACCGGCCCTGCCTGCTGCCTGCTGCCTGCTGCCGGCCTCCCTCGAGGCCTGCTGGTGCTGGGGAGGAGGCCTCGAGCAGGAAGAAAGGCCCAGGACCCTGTCACCAGCTGTGTGCCGGCCCCTTCTGTGGGCCTCCGGTCCCAGCTGGGGTGTAGAAGGGGTAGGAGGGAGGCGGGGGGGCCTTTGTACAGTCCGCTGCATGTGCTGTAATCCCCGCATGCCGAAGGCCTCACAGGTCACGGGTTTTTCCAGCCACTTTTTAATTCGGGTCCCTCTGAGGATCCGATGAATGCACTGGTACCCCTCCCCCCCCCAAAGACTTGCTCAGAATTTGGCATGTACCTCAGGGAGCCTGGGGTCCTTCAGGGTGGGATCAGCGAGCACAGACCTGGGCTGGGCTGTTCCGGGATCAGGCAGGTATTTGGAGGACACGGCGTGGGATCCGGGCCGGTGTCCCGAGCATGCAGGACCCCTGCCCCCCAGTCAGTCTGAGGAGACCCTGGAGCCTGCCGTGGCTGCTGGCAACCTAGACTGGCCCCTGGCAGGTTGTCCCCAGGTTGTCCCAGGCCACACAGAGGAATCCTCGTTTCTTAGAGACAGGTCAACAGGCCTTCCTTACCTGTGCTTGTCTCTCAGCCCCGCTAAGCCCCTGCGGGCTAGGCAGCTCCTGCTGGCCCTGGGGTCTCACGGTTGACTGTACCCTGGGGGCACCTGGGTCTTAGGGGACACAGGCCAGGGGGGCATCATCCTGGTCATCGTCAACTTGCGGCCCTGGTCCCACAGGACGCCTATGACAACGTCACCCTGGACGTGGAGCTGGCTCGCCGTGAAGGCTGGTGCTTTGGGGCCAAGCTAGTGCGTGGTGCCTACATGGCCCAGGAACGTACCCGTGCCGCAGAGATCGGCTACGAGGACCCCATCAACCCTACGTACGAGGCCACCAATGCCATGTACCACAGGTGCGCCAGCCCTCCTGGGCCCTCAGGGCTTCGTGGCTTCCTGGGCAGGGCTGCTGGAACCCACCCCATGTGACCCCCATCTGAAGACGGGGCAGGCCTGCGAGTCAGAAGCCTCCGTAGGACCAACATAATGCTTGGGGCCGGAACTGATGATCTCCTCTGCTTTTGGTCTACCCTTTCCCAGAACTATTAAGGTGCATTTTTAGTACAGAAAAGTCTACTGAATAAATCTAAACTGGCCCAGGTCCCCCGCCAGCTCCCGTGCACACCCAGGACCAGGGAGATGCCCCGAGCAGCCTCCTGCCTTTCGTGGTACAGTCGTCAGCTCTTGTGCACCTGCTTCTGGTCTGTTGGCCTTGCTGACGCTCGTGCAGCAGCACATGCAGAGCCCGTGCTTTCTCTCCAGGAGACACCACCAGGAGTGGGTGTCTGCCCGCCCTGGCTCCTGCCCCCTGCCGGCAGCGCCCTGCTGCTTTCCCAGAGCTCCCCGGTGTGCCAGGTGTGTACTCACGCCAGCCCTGGCATCATGCACCCCTTGTGCCCTTGCTTCTCCACGTGACACCCATCTGGATTCTCCTGTGTCACGTGCAGGCCTGAGGCGTGAACCCAACAGCCAGCAGGGTGCCCATCTCTGTGAGCTCTGGGTGGTTCACCGTCAGGTCATTCTAGCAGTGGCTCGGCACCTACCTTGCCCCCGTGCACTCACGGGCAAGGACACAGTTGTGGCACGTTCCGGGCCGCGGAGTCGCTGGGTCCGAGGACATACACCGTCACTGCCAAACGGTAGCATCCTCACTCCGCCCCCCAGGCCTTTCACTTCCTTGGGGACCGCTTCCCAGAAGTGAAGTCGCAGGAGTCACGGGTGCCTGGGGCACTGGAACTTGCCCCAGCTGGTCCCCTGCTGCACATCTAGCCCAGGAGCTGCTGTTTGCTTTCCTGCCTAAGAGGTGCTGAGGAGTGACAGGTGTAGCCCTGGTCCCACCGCTGTGGCCATGCTTGGGAGGAATGGGCCTGCTGGATGGCCCTGGGCCTGTCTGTGGCCTCTGCAGGTGGGGGCTCATGTGGCACTCCCCTCAGGTGCCTCAACTATGTCCTGGAGGAGCTGAAGCACAACAGCAAGGCCAAAGTGATGGTGGCCTCCCACAATGAAGACACGGTTCACTTCACGCTGCGCAGGTAGGCACCCCCTCTAGCAGTCTGGTGCTCTCCAGCCGGGGAGGGGCTTGGGATGAGTGCCGTGGAAGCACGTGCCGCGACCTGCCAGACGTGGTGGTATTCGCAGGGTAACCTTGGGCGGCGACCTGGAGCGGCAGCTTTGGTGTCCTGCGGGCCCCTGCCTCCCAGGTCCGAGTGGCCTTGGCGCTGCAGTAGAAAAGGCTGCCGGCAGTTACTTTGGTTTTTAAAATTAGTACCTGCTTTATTGAAGTTGTGAATTCGAAAACCAGGTTTCATTAGGTGATTTAAATAGCTTACTGCCATGCCCAAGTGCAGCGTGTAATGTGGGCCACCCTCAGGAGGTGGCTGGCACGTCACCTGACTCATAAGAATTTCTTTCAATGCTTTAAACTGCATTTAGAATTTAATATAGTCTGTTTTCTCTTTAAATGCCTGCCCTGTGGAGCAAAACTTTGGTAGAATCCAGACAAGTCAGATAGAGGAATAAGGTGAGGTAAATTCACGAATACCTCAGTGTCATCCCCCTGTTGTGTTTTCTGTCCTAACCCAGGCAGCACCACGTGGGGGCAATTCTGTCTACCCCGGTTGCCACCTTCCTGGGCTTGAGGCCCCCAGCATAGCGGCAGCGGCCTTCCCGGCCCTTGCCTCTCCCAGGAGCAGAGCAGGGTGCTCAAGGCTTGGGGCTGAGCCAGGCTTCGTGAAGGGGCGATGGAGCAGCCGGGGCAGGGTGCAGCCGGAGCGGGGCGCAGCCAGACTGGGTGCCTTCAGGGTGCCTCCTGATGAGCTGACACTGGTCGCTCCACACTTGTTCGGGGACGCGGCACTTACTCTCCACTTGTGACCGCACAGCTTTTTCACAGCCTGAAACTATAGCTGACAAGCATGATTTCTAATGCACAGTGGCCACGGCCATCAGGGTGAGGACAGGAGCACCGAGGCCACCAGTGCCACCTAGGCCGAATGCAGACTGGCGAGGCTCCCTTGCAAGAGTCCCCGCCAGGGTGGTGTGGCTGTTTCCCTGGGACGGCTGGGGGGCCGAGTGGCATCCCAGCTGGACAGGACTGTTCTGTTTTCCTCCATCCCTAGGGACTTCCCAGGTGCTCATTTCCTGCCTCGGATGCCCTGTCCTTGTCACCGGATGTCACAGGGTCAGGAGCACCTTCTGTGTTCAGTGCAGAAACAAAAAAATTAGTTGTAGCCTGACTTTTAAAACAGATACCTGATTAAGTTGCAAATCCTAAAACCTGGTTTTCCCTTAGACTTAAAAATACTACTCTGTGATGGAGATTTGATCAAAGCTTGAACCCCTCGGGCACCAGGGTCCTCCACTACCACTAGACGGTGTACACCAAGAGCCTCCCCTGCCCCTGGCAGAGCAGCTGGGAAGCTGCGCCCCTGCACAGTGCAGGCCCCCGTGGGGGTCAGCGGTGTGGACGGTGCCCACTTCCCGGGTCTCAGTTACGAACTCAGCAGCTTCGGTGGGCCGCCAGCGGGGATCACAGGTAGTCCACTCACTCAGACACCAGTCACGCGGAGAGCAGTGCAACTAAGTCAGAACCTGCCCTCAGAAGGGCTCCCTTTCTCCTGTCTTCTGAACCTTCCCACCAAGAGCTGTGTATCTTCACCATCTTAGCAGGGGCGGCCCCCAGCCCTGGACACAGCTTTCCCCCGGCTCGAGTGCCAGCCGAGCGCTCTCATCGCCCCCGGGGGCCGTGCCAGGCTCCCAAGTACCGCTCCACGGATGTCACAGCAAAGGCTCAGCCCGCATAGCTCCCTGCTCCTGCTCAGGGGGCCGGGGAGCCCGCAGCGGCTGGGGCTCGCCTTCCCCGAGGAAGCAGCACGGGTCTCTAACGCCACACCAGGGATCTCAGTCTGATAGCCTATGTCAGCTTTGGCCGAGTGGCAAACCAACTCACAACTCAAGAGACCTGAACCGCAGTATATTCTGTGGGTTTGTCTTGCATCTGTGGTCAGCTAAAGCCTGACTGGCCCTAAATGGCTTCATTCATTGGCAGGGGCAGCAAAGGGGACTGCATCACATGTCCAATTTCTGACAGGCCGGGCTTTGCCACATGGTGGTCTCGGGCTTCCAGAAGCCCTGGAGAGGGCAAGCCTCTGCCCACATCATATTTGCTCTTGTCCTTATGGCCAAAGAAGTCCGGAGGCCTAGCCCAGATGGCAGGTGGAGGGCCCCATGTGCTGGACAAAGTTGCAGTCACAGGGCAGAGGGTGTGGAGAGTGGTTAGCAGCGGTCATTGCAGGAGCCACTGGAATGTCCCACCACCAGAGGTCAGAAGGGCAGCAGTAGTGTGGCAGCCCTGCTTTAATAGGGTTCGTGTTCCAGCGGGGGACGGAGATACTGGAGACCAGAGCAACATGGTAGAGACTGTGGCCTGCTTTAGACTGTGTGGCCCCCACATTGGAGCCAGACTCTGAGGGAAGGAGGGAAAGGGCCAGTGGGATGACCCTCATGCCAGGGCGAGGTGTCCTCAATGCTCTGAGAGCCAGGGGTGCACACTCCTGGGCCGGCAGCCTGCGTAGGGATGAGAAGGACTCAGGCTGAACATGCCTGGAGGTGGAAGGACAAGGGGAGGTTTCAGAGCGCTGGTGCAGACACGTGGATATAGGAAGCTGGAGGTAAAAATGTGGGAATCCTCAGCCAGTAGACATTTCAAACCCTGGGAATTTTGGTAAGATCCTGTGAGTGGGGAGGTATGAGGACAGGAAAGGACGCCCGACAGAGTTGGGTGGGCCACCCACCCCAACATCTGAGCACTATAGCAATGTTCCGTTAGCCACACAAAGAACACCCAAAATATTACCTGTATTCAGTATTTCGGAAAAATGCATTCTTTTTTCCAGTTTGATATGGAATTCAAAATTCCACGTGTGTTCAGTACCTGCAGCCCATCTCAGTGTAGACCAGCTGACTATTGTAAAGAATCCATAGCCTCCAGGGGCTGGTGCTGCTCTACAGGGCGGAGCAGCCAGCAAGGGGAGGACAAGAGACCCGGTGGGAGGGAGACACTGGGGATGTGTCCCTGAAGCAGAGGGGCTCAGGAAGGGCCGGGGGGGGGGGGCCCTCTGAGAGCCTCCCCAGGCCACACCTTGGGGTAGGCTTGCCTTGCTGGGCAGGGCACCAGAACAGAGGTCAGGGTGGAGAGGAGGGAGGGGGAGGAGAACTTGGTGGCCACGGGCTGAGGTGGGAACCAGCAGGGCAGGGGTTTGGGCGGCACAGAGCCTACACCTGTGCCCCAGACAGCAAGGGATGGAGGTTAAATTATATGCTTGAGAATCTGGGAGTGGCACTGGGGCAGGGGCTCACCTGCCACCTCATCTGTCTATAGGATGGAGGAGCTTGGCCTGTACCCTGCCGATCGCCAGGTGTACTTTGGACAGCTACTGGGCATGTGTGACCAGATCAGCTTCCCACTAGGTGAGCCAGGCCTCTGGGGAACAGGGAACAGGGTGGGGGTGTCCAGGGCTGGGACTCACTGCTCCTGCCTGTGTCCAGGCCAGGCCGGGTTTCCTGTGTACAAGTATGTGCCTTATGGCCCTGTGATGGATGTGCTGCCCTACCTATCCCGGCGTGCCCTGGAGAACAGCAGCGTCATGAAGGGCGCCTGGCGGGAGCGGCAGCTGCTGTGGCAGGAGCTCAAGCGGAGGATCCGCACAGGCAGCCTCTTCCACCGTCCAGCCTAGCGTTCGTGGGCAACTGGCGTCACCCACCTTCAGACTTGACCTCCAGCCCTTCCCAGGGCCCCCAGCCCAATGCCATAGCCTTAGCCCAACCCCAGCCTCACGTGGATTCACCTTTTTATGCCCAAGACTGTGAGACCTGCTGGAAGTGGCCTCCATGCTCTTGCTCGGGATGTGGGCACGCAGGGGGGTTCTGGTGCCTGCCAGAGCTACTGCGAACTGTCAGGAAGGAGTGCCTTTCCACAGTGAGCATGACCCTTCTCTCTGCCTGCTCCCATGAACCTGGACCCCAAGGACCACCCTGTAAGCCAGGGTTCACCCAGCCCACACCCTAAGCCCCACAGGTGGGCAGCTGCCAGGCTAGGAAGCTGACCAGGTCAATAAACCAGTACTGCTGCAGCCCTCAGCTTCATGCCTGCAGTGCTCTCTCGTGCCTTCCCGTGGGATCAGCATCAAAGATGGAGTGGCCCTGATGGCTCTGCCCCTCTGGCACCATGTGTCCCTGGGGCCTGGCCCACCATGGGTGGGGCAGACCCACCCATACCTCCCTTCAGGCTGTATCACAGATTAGGCTACGCGGGGTGCTGGAAACTCGCACCCCAGGATGACAGCAGGGTCCCTGGGCTCAGACCAGTGCAGGCAGGATGTTCCTAGGGGTGGGCCTGGCGCTTCTCCACCCCAGAGCCTTTCTGCTGCTCTGACAGAAGCAGACTCCTGGCTGCCCACGCACTTCCAGGCTCCCCGAGCGGCCTAGATGTGGTCCTAGTGCCTGGGGACATCTGCTGGTTCCTCCGTAGGCCGTGGAGCTACCAGGTGAGGGCCCTGTCATGGCAGGTACCACAGAGCTATCACACAAGCCACATGCAGGCTACACTGAGGTACCTTTATTTCTCTGGGCCACACAGGCCTTGGGCCTTGGACTGTCTCCCACTTATTTAGGGGGCTGCACCTGCCAAGGGAGGGGCTGACACCAGAACAAGCATGAAATCTGGGGCATGGCAGAGGTGAGGATGTGCCCAGTGGAGTGAGAAGGTGCTAGGACCTCCAACTCCACTGTCCCCTGAGGTCTGAGGCGGACAGCCAGCAGAGCAGACCCGCTCTTCCCTTTACCACCATCCTAGCTTCAGACAAAGGTGGGTGGCAGGTACTGACCGCCAGGGTCCACTTGGCCTCTCCGCAGAGGGTCGACCTCTCCTGCAGGCAGCTGGGAAGGTGGTGGCCAGGTGTCAGGAGGACAAGTTCCACTCAGCTTCCTGCTGCTTGCGGTGACAGAGAGACAGAGGTGTCTCTCAGGTGTGACGGGCAGCGGGTAACTGGCAGAGACCCCAGCTGATCACAAGGCTGTCTTGCCCGCCTGGCAGCCCCTCTGTTGCAGCTTCCTGATGAGTTCCAACAGGTTCATCTGCAGTGTCAGCTCCTGGAATGCAGAAGGGCTACTGTGAGACCAGAATGACACCGGTCTCTCCTGTCCTGGCAGGAGCCCCGTTTCCCGAGAGTGCCAGGCAAGGAACCCATGGGACTGACTTCCAGTGAATCCTGGCCACAGCTGGCCAGAAAGGGACAGAAGCAGGGACATCACCCCGCACCAAGGCCTGCCACTGCCCTGGCTCAGCGCACAGGGAGGACCAGTGAGGGCCCTGTGAGCAGCAGGCCTGGAGAAAGTGAACGATGCTCCCACAGCCAGCTGGCTCGCCCTCCTGTGGGCGGAGGCAGTGGGACCTGCCTTACTAATTCCTCCCCCGCGCGGTCCCCCCCCATGGATAAAACCCCAAAGGGAATTGGGCCTTTGGGAACCAGCATCCCCTGGGCTGTGCCAGGGCAGGACTGAGGCACTGACCTGTGGGTTGGTGGTCACATAGAAGCCAGCAACCCCTGCCTTCTCCAGTGTGCTCTGCTGGTCTGCTACCTTCCGGTCCAGCTCTAGGACAATCTTCTGGTCCATTGCCCGCTGCTCCTCACGGATTCGGTGCTCCACAGCCTGTACGGAGAGGGCGGCTCAGGGCTCAGCCCCCTGCTCATCACACACTGCCTCACACACATTGGTGGGCTGCCACTTCCTCCAGCCTGGTACCCATTCCAAGATCACTGACGGTGCCCTTACTGCACCCAGACTGCTCCCTTCTCTGCCACACTGAGCCCTGCAGAAAGCCTCAGCTGCCCCATGGGGATGCTCTCCCATCTGGACCTCCAGCCAGGTGTCCTCCCTTTGCTGTCCAGACCTTACCCAGAAAGGACTGCTTGGGGCCACATGAGCTGGCCAGATGCCAGGTCTACTTCCGTTTACTATCAAGTTGCCAACCGTCTCTGGGCCTTTGTATATATTCCCTCCCCCTGGAGCTGCCAGCTGATCCCAGCTAAGTACCTCTTCCTTGTGCACCCTGGCCCTGGGCTGCTTGGGACCCTGCAGAAGTCTTTCCATGCACCCCCCACCACCCATGGCTTCTTGGTTACATACGGGTCTCCTGGTGGTCCTGAGCATCCTGGGAACAGGATGGACCTCTGCTGGCTGGTCCCCTCATCCCACCATTGCCCTGAACAGGCCCAGCCCTTTGAGGAGCTACAGTCCTGGGAAGCAAGGGGGGGGCGGGGGGGTCACACACTCTCCACTTGGTCCTGCCACATCCCAACTCCCACAGTAAAGAGCCACATTTGGGGACTCTTCAGGCTTCCAATGACCCACCCAAGCTGAGGCCCAGAGCAACCAGCAGCTCCCAAAGCGCCCTAAGCCCTCTTCACCGCAGCCTAGTCAGCAGAGCCCAAGTGGTACCCACCCAGCCCACACCCTCACCTCCAGCTCACGCTGCTGAGCTGCCTGGAGCACGGGCAAGTTGTGGGGTCGGCAGGCCTGCTGGGCTTCCTGGTGCTTCTGTCGCAGCGCCTGCCTGAGCACTAGGAGAGGAGACCAGAGAAGTCCAGTAGGTGGTGATGGGCAAGATGGAGGGGGGCAGGGAACACTTCTTGCCTTGGCACCTATCCTGGCTGTCCCACCATGGGGCAGCCAGGCCAAGGGGCAGACATGAAGCCCTGCCTGATGACCCAGCCCACCTGAAGCCCTGCACTAGAAGCTGGGTGAAGTTCTAGGGGATGTCTAGTACCCTAGCCCACCCAGTCTTGCCCATACTCAGGGCAGAGCCTTTCTCCAGCAGCGAGGATCTAGGGGACTCTGGAGGGTACAAGGCAACACGGGAGGGTGAGACAGGACAGGCTGGCATGGGGGGTGGGGCCACAGCTGCAGCCAGTGCTCAGAAGATCAAGAAGAGTAGGAGACTGTAGTCTGGAGGCTTCTGGGCTTGGATGGCCACAGGCCAGTAGTCCTGGGTGTGAGCTGCCCATCACCCAGGGGGTGTTCAGGACACCACCCAGGCAACCTCCGGAAAAGGAGGGCAGCAAGGAGAGGAGTCACTGTGCCCAAGCATGGCATGGCCTCTGCTCATGGAGGCATGGTAGTGTCAGTCCCTCAGTGTTGCCCTTCAGGGTGGGCAGAGCTGTCCCATCTCATTCCTAGTGCCTTGAGGGAGTAGGGCAGGTACAAACTCTGAGAGACCCAAGGATGGGATGAGCCGTTAGAGGCCCTGTGCTGGGGAATCTGTGTTGCTTGGAGAGGGG
Source organism: Canis lupus dingo (assembly GCF_003254725.2). Classification (NCBI taxonomy): domain Eukaryota; kingdom Metazoa; phylum Chordata; class Mammalia; order Carnivora; family Canidae; genus Canis; species Canis lupus. The sequence goes on along the minus strand of NC_064268.1, from coordinate 28,291,993 downwards.
CTCACCGAGACCACTGAGGACAGCTCCCACGGTCATCGTTAAATCACACCATAAATATAAGCAAAACCGTCCACTCTATTAGGACTGGTCAGAGAAGAAAGATATCATGGAATGAAAAGAAACCAATTACAAAATAGAATAAACTACACAGCCTAGGGGCATCTGGGTGGCTCAGTCAGTTAAGCATCCAACTCTTGATTTTGGCTCAGTTCATGATCTCGACATGAGTCGACAGTTCGAGCTCTGGGTTGGGCTCTGCACTGGGCATGGAGTCTGCTTAAGATGCTCTCTCCCTCTGCACCCCCCCACCCCCGCTTTTTCTCTCTCAAAACAACGGCCAAAACCAAAACCAAAACCCAACAACAGAATCCAAACTACGTGGCCCAAATCCTAGACCGGTATCAAGTGGCCAGATCTCTCCTATAAGGAAACACAAACAAAACGCTATGTCTTCATCAGGGGTTTGGCACCTCCTGTGCCCAGAAACTTCCCAATCTCCTGTTTCTTGGCATCCTGTGCATCCCATCAGCATCCCATCAGGATGAACCTTCAACAACGGCATTTATCACTTTAAATGAGTTTAAAACCAAGATCCACACTTAAGACATCTCAGGGGGTCTTCTGAGACAAGGCAAGCAAGATGCTCCCTGGTTAATGTTTATAAGGAGAGCACATATCCCTGCCTTATCTGTTTCTTCCCATCCCACCTGGGATATAGCATCTCCTTTACTCCATTTATCAAACATTGCTGCAAATCCCAAATTCCACTGGGTGGGCAACCATAGGTGAGAAGAGAGCTGTGGCCACTGCCCAGGCAGAAGGGGCCTGGCTTTAGCAATGACTAAGGAAAGCAATAGGAGCCAATCGCTACCACCTGCTCAGTCAAGGGGGGAAGGAAAAGCAGACAGCCAAAGCCACAGGGTGCTCACCCACTGCTGGTGGCATTAAAACCCACCTGAAACTTCCAAAGAACAAGTAGCAAAGTGTCTAGAGGGTTATCAAAAATGACCCACTAAAAGGAGCCAGGATTTTGTGGAAGAATTGCTGCCCACCTTCCACTTTTATTAATCTGAGTGCTTATTCACTCTCTGAACTACTAACCTCTGTGGAGATAAACATAGATCACCCAAAGGAGAACAGGAATTACTTACTGACAGCAAAGATTAAGAGGCCACCACTGCCTGTATTTGGCAGAGACTCAAGCACAGGCAGGAGAGGTGGGAAAGCTTTATGGTGGTCAAAGGGGAAGGTTCATCCTGATGGGAGGCTGCTGCAGAAGCTGGAGGTGAGCCGAGGCAGGGAAAGAATGAGAAAACACCTTCCTGTGCCAGAAAGCAGGTAAATGCTCCAAGAATGATGGGGACACATCAAAAGTACAGGGGAGCCAGCCTCAGGGCTCTCCCACCGACCAAACGTGGCACAATTTGAGCATTACAAAGAATAATGAGCTATGTACCTTGGATTTGTGACCGTATGCATCTTACACCCAACAGGGATGTTTGCAAAGACAGTCACTCCAACAATGGGGAAAAGGTAATACCAATTCCATAAAAGTTGTTCTAGAAAATGAAAGAGAACAGTGACCCAATGCATTCTATGAAGCCAGCCTTACCCTAATACCCCATCCAAAGACGTTATAAGAAACTACAATGTCCATTATGAACACAGAGGCAAAGATTCTTCACAAGATTTTAGCAAATCAAATCCAACACAAGCAAAAAGGGTAATACATCCTGACCAAATGGGATTTATCCCAGGAATGCGGTTTATCCCAGGAATGAAAGAAATGAGTGTAACTCACCGTAGTGACCAAAAAGCCACATGATCATCTCCACAGATGCAGAAAAAGGGATTCAACACAACCCCATGTCCACTCCTGAGACACACACTAGTTTTGGCCACAAAAGCTTAAGCTGCCTATCATCATGCCTAGACCTGCTGTCCAGTTTACAGGGAACACAGAGGATGGACAGACGGTTCCACGACAGCAGGAGGAAGCAACCCGACAGGTCCAGAAGGGGGACATCCTACCGGTAGAACCCTTCCCAAACTCAATACCAGGGTACGTGGGGCTATTTCCCAGAAGCGGAAGAGGCCAAAGTAACGAACCGCAATGCATAAACCCAGGCTGGCCTCACAAAGCCACGATTGGCGACCGGCTGGATAATGCGACTGTGGACTGAAGCTCAGAAGACCCCCTGAGATGAGTAAGTTTCCAGGATGCCTCCGCTGCGCTCACGCTGGAGCCTTCTTGCTTTGGAGCATGGTTCTCAGTCCCGAGCCGAGGCTGACCCCCAAGGATGTCTCGGGACGTTTCTGACTGTCGCTGTGGGAACGTACCACCATCCTCTCACGGGCGGAAGCCTGGGATGCTGCTCAACATCTTGCAACACACAACAACATACTGTCTTACCATTAAGACTTGTTCAAGCCACAAAAGGCAGCGCTGCGCTGAAAACCCCAGGCTAGAGGGACGCTGAAGCCTCTCGGTGAAGCCCTTGGTGTTGCTTATGTTCAGGGGTGTCAAGAGCTTTGGCAAAATGTTGATTCCTGAATCTAGCTGGAGAGGATACCCTAACATTACCCTGTACTAAATGTTCTAACTTTTCTTTTTTTCCTTAATAAGTAAGCTGGGGAAAAACAACAAAGGTGGGAAAACGTGATGGGGCAGAGCTGCGCAGCATACCTTGCAGGGCTCCCCGAGACCCCTCAGTGGGGGCGCCTGCGAGGGGCCGCGGCTCACGAGGCTTCGGCTAAAGTGAGGACGTTTCCGGGTCCCCAGGGTGGCAGCGGGCATCCTGCAGGGGGCTCTACGCGCTCTCTGTGCGGGTGGCGTGCGCTCCGCGCTGCAGGAGGGGGTCTGACCGTCAGGGCTCCAGCCGTACCGCCGACCGCCACCCCGGGGCCTGCCGGGGGACTGAGCGGGCGCGCGGGCAAGTCCCGGCACCGGGCGGGGGGCGGCCCGGAGGGACCGTGCGGCTGAAAAGACTGAACTGCCGACGCCTCCGTCACCACCAGAGCGCTGGCAGTCTCCTGACCCTTGACCTGGTCACGTTACGGGGCGCCACCGGGGCGACCCCAGGGAGGGGGCTCGGCCTGGCGCGCAGGCCGAGGGGCGGGGGGCGGGGCGCACCTCGGTGCTCGTTCTGCAGCCGCAGGCGCTGGTTGTACAGGCTCTTCTCGGTGAGGTGCTGGATCTCCAGCAGCCCCTGCACGATCTCGAACACGGTCCCGTCCAGGAGCGCCAGGGCCAGGTCGCTGAGCGTCGTGTAGGACAGGCGCTGCTGGAACGAGCTGCGGGCAGAGGGGCGGTGAGCGCGGGCGGGGCCCGGGCCCGCCTCCGCCGCCCGCCCCGCCCCGCCCCGGCCCGCCCCGCGGCCGCGCACCTGGGCAGCTCTTTCACTAGGCTCTGCAGCGCGGACAGCAGCTGGTAGTGCCGCTCCTGCTGCCGGGCCCCATCCACAGCCTCGTCCAAGGCGCCCGGGTAGCGCTCCATGGCGCCCGAACCCCGCCAGCCGCGGCCAGGGCGACGCGCGTCCTCTGCGTCTGTCCCGAGGGAGGCGCGCCCCGCCCACGTTACGTCCGTCTTGAACACGGCGCGCCCCGCCCCTTTTGCGACAGGCACGTCCGGCGCTGCCCCCTTTTACGACAGTTGGGCGCGGCGCGGCCCGCCCCCTGCGCCCGCCGGCACGAGGCTGGCTCCGCCCCTCCGCGGCGGTGCGGGGCGGGGTCCCTCTCGGTCGCCGCCTCTTGCTGCGCCCTTTTCCCCAAGCGACTTCAGAGGCGTCACCGCGCAGCCTCCATATCGCGAGATTTCAGAGAAGCGCGCTCTGCCGCCCTGGCCGGCTCGGAGCGCGGCCCCGCCCCCCGGCGCGTGCCCGGGTGGACGCGGGGGTGCGAGGGGTCGCGTTGGTGTCGGCTGCTGGCGACCGGGCGCTCCGTGGTGCTCGTACCCAGGGCAGCCTTGCAGAGTGGGAGTCGGTTCTGCGGACTCTGCACAGATCCTGCATCCCTGCACCGCGGCCCCTTTGTTCCCCAGCCCACCGAGCAATGACAGTGACCGGTTGGTTGGGCAGAGAGGCTGCCTGGTGTCCGGTGAGTGGATCATTCCGTCCCCTCCATGCCTGGAGTCCCCCTCTGCCGATGTCACCCTTGGCCGCGCATTCACCGTGTTCATACGTCTCTCTTTTTTTCTCTCTCTCTTCCTACTCAATAAAGGTCTGTCCACACACCTCTTTCCCCAAGCTGGTCCCCAGTCCTGTTCCTTCCAAGTCCCTGACCGTCCCGCCAGGCCATTGGCCATAGCCCAGCCCTTGGCAATGGCACATCTGGTCATTTCTACTTTCAAGCAGAGTGCACCACCCGCAGGTGCATGGCTGGAAGTCCTGCCCCCTGGAAGGGACTCCCTGCACCACTGTCCTCCGAGGATGCTACAGGAGAGGGGCCCTAATGCTGTTGCTATCCATTTCCTGAGTATCATTCAGAGCCACCTGTAAACCAGGCCCCCATCATCAGCATAGGAAACTCCCTGCGTAGGCCATAGGTGCAGGCTGGGAGAGAAGGCAGTGTAGCAGGAGTGGGGACCATGGGCATTTGGGCCACTTCTTCATGTAACATACGTGTGTTTAAGGTCTGCTCGGGCCCAATGACACCTGTACACTTCCACTGGATGGTGAAGTGCTGCTGTGCATGCCCAGTGTTATGGTTTGGTGGATCAGATAGCATCCAGTTCATGAGGGGCAGCTTGGGTGGCATGGTAACTTGATGGCCATACTCAAGTGCTCAGTCTCTATGAAGATCCAATAGCAGGCCAAGAGCTAGTTCTCAAAAGGAGTGTAATTGTCTGCGGATCATGGCAGGCCTTACTCCCAAATCCTGAAGGCCTGCACTGCAGTTCACCAAGAGGGGCCTACCGAAGGCTGCCGACAGCACTCTCCACCATTGATGCTTCAAGCACCAGCGACTCCTGGCCTCGAGGCATAGACTTCTTGTCCTGGCCAGCCCAGCCATGGCTACCTTCCGGTGGGGGAGCTGCCCTCTGTGTCCGTCCCCTTTAAGAGCACTCCTTTTGGATACTCTTGGGAAAGCCCCCCCCTGAAGTCCTAGTGCAGGTGGATGGGTTCCGTGGAGTATTCTGAGTCAGAGTGACTGGGCTGGATTGGTGTCATCTGGGCAGGCTGGTGGCTCAAGGTGTGTGGGGCAGGTTGGGCCTGGGGAGAAGGGCAGTACGTAATGCCTCTGTGGCACGAGCTGAAGAATGGTGACAGAAGTCAATGTAATGCGGTGTGCATTTTGCCACATTTTTTTGTGCTAGCATTTGGGGAAAAATAGTGGCTTAGAGTGTAAAATTATTAGGTCAAAGGAATGAATCACTGATATATGATAAAGCATGGATGTGTCTCAAAAGCATGATGCTGAGTGTAAGAAGTCAGGCATAAAGGATATGAATAGGGCAGCCCAGGTGGCTCAGCAGTTTAGTGCTGCCTTTGGCCCAGGCCGTGATCCTGGAGACCCGGGATCAAGTCCCGCATCGGGCTCCCTTCATGGAGCCTGCTTTTCCCTCTGCCTGTGCCTCTCTCTGTGTCCTCTTCGTGAATAAATAAATAAAATCTTAAAAAAATAAAAAGGCCTGAATAGCGTGGTTTCATTTTCATGAAATACCCAGGCAGATCCAGAGATGCAGAAAAAAAAAAAAAAAATCAGATTGGTGGTTGTCAGAGCCTGGGGAAAGTGTGGGATGGAAAGTAATCATTTAGCAGGAGGGAGTTTCTTTTGGGGTGATGAAATGCTTTGGAATCGAGTAGTGGTGACAGCTGCACAGCTTTGTGAATAGATTATAAATCACTGAATTGTTCATTTTTAAGAGGGTGAATCTTATGGTATATGAATTATATCTCAATTTTTAAAATTGTTAAATAAATACATATATACATTTTTAAAAAGAATTAACATGGGGAACAGGTTAAGACTTTCTGAGTGCTTTGTTTGGTTCCCCCACTACTGAGATGAAGGAAGACCTCCCAAGTGACAACAAGCACCATGTATTCAGGGATCCCTGGGTGGCGCAGCAGTTTAGCGCCTGCCTTTGGCCCAGGGCACTATCCTGGAGACCTGGGATTGAATCCCACATCGGGCTCCCAGTGCATGGAGCCTGCTTCTCCCTCTGCCTGTGTCTCTGCCCCTCTCTCTCTGTGACTATCATAAATTTTTTTTAAAAAAAGCACCATGTATTCAGAACTTGCTCTATGTGGTGAGGGGCTCAGCCACTAGCACTTGCAGGGATTCCAAGGCAGGCAGAGGAGTGGGGAAGTTTTCTGGTGGGAAAAAAAAGGAAGGCATGTCCCAATGAGAGGATCAGGATGACGAGAAGAGGGGCATGATTTGTGAGGGGTAGCAAATCTGGCGTTCTCCCATTTGCTGTGTTGGAAGCCAGGACAAAATTGAGGGAAACTGCCAGCTATTGATCAAGTCCTGACTGCTCCCGGCCAGTTGTTGCAAAGACTGTGGTCTGACCTTCCAGGCTGGGAGCTGCAGGTAGTTGGAGAAGGCAGGCTCCTGGGCTCCTGAGCAGATTTAGAAAATTCTGTTAACCACATAGAATATTACTCAGCCATAAAAAAGAACAAAATTTTGCCTTTGCAACAACATGGATGGAACTTGAGGGCATTATGCTAAGTGAAATAAGTCAGACAGAAGCCGATAAATACTGTATGATCTCACTATATGTGCAATCTAGAAAAACAAAGCAAAACAAAACAAAAACAAGCTCATGGCTATAGAGGACAGATTGGTGGTTGCCAATCTAGAGGAAGGAATGGGAGGCTCGAGGGGGGTGGGTGTGTGAAGGGAGTCAGAAGGTACAAGGTTCCAGTTCTAAAGGAATGTCATGGGGATGCACCGCACAGCATGGGGACAATAGTTAATAACATCTTGCATATTTGAAAGTATCCAGAAGAGTGGATCTTGAAAGTTCTCATCTCATGCCTGGATATACAAATATCAAATCATCACGTTGTATAGCTGAAACTAATATGCAATGTTATGTCAATTCTATTTCAATTTCTAAAAAATTTTGTGGACTGAAACCCATGCTTCATCATTTCAAGTCAATCATATGCTCTTCTTGGATAAAGAAACTTCAGTGTTTTTACAACTACGATTAACCAGAAAAAAACAGTAACAATTACGATAATGATGAGTAATAGGAATGTTAATAGTAACAATCATTCTTCCTATAAATCTCAGGACTTCCATTCTCTATTTTAGTAACTTCCTTCAATTGCCTACCTTCATAGCCTATATGCCCTCCTGGCCTCCCATGGTTACTTGGAAACGTTCCCCACAAGGTGCCTCAGAAGAACCAGCTTCCAGAGGGACAGCTGACCCCCTGGGGTTCCCTTCTCAGTGCTCCAGGCCGCCCTGTGAACGAGGTCTTGGAGTATTTTCTGAGGGCACCTGCACGACTGGAGCCCAGGCAGGACGTGGCGGGCCGGTGGACGGCGCACTGAAGGGGCTCGTCCTGTGCTGGGCCATCCTTCAGCCCAGGCCGGCGCGCCTCCCCCAAGCTGCAGGCTGCTCCCCGGGTCACCCCGGGTCAGCTCTTGGAGCCCACTTGAGTGATCCCGCCCTCTTGGATGGCATCTTGGGGCTTGGCCTCGGGCATGGGGGCAGGGACAGATCCCATGCCCATTTCAGTCCGCGCTCTGGAACTAAACTGTGAAAGGGGTCGCTAGGCGGTGCAGCACCACCAAGAAGGACTGCACTGGGGTGGATCTGGGTCCCTGCAACCAGTAGGGTGCCCTGCCTGCCTGTTGGGCCTGGCCTTGTCCAGGCCCCCAATGACGAGATGATGAGAAGGAAGACGGGGAGACCCAGTAAAGCCCTACGCAGGCCTCTTTGCATCGGCCATACTGGCCAGGCCACAGCTCTGGAGAAGGACTTGGAGTATTTGGGGGTGTTCAAAGATTGGGTCCCACAGAGGCCTGCACAATGGATGGAGCCCCCGACCTAGACTCACCTATGGGGCTCCAGCTGGCCTCCACCTCCAGGGTGGGACTCAGAAAAGCTGATGGGAGAGTCCGGCCACGGGGATCCATGCAGGCCCACCTGCCCAGGCCACCTGTGTGGTTAGGGCCAGCTGGGGTCTCTGGAGTGGAACTGAGGGAGGCTTGGAGGCACCTCTGGGCACCGGACCTCAGGAGCCCTGTTCTGTGCCCCTGCAACCCGCTCCGCTGCTGGACCACCAGGAATGGGGCTTGGGAAATGGGCAGCAGGTGCCTCTGACAGCTGGGATCTCTGCGGGCTGTTGGCTGAGCCTGCGAGGGGCATGCGGGCCTCCCCAGAAGGCCGGGTCCCCCACCTGGCCGGGGCGGACATGGCTGAGGGCCCTGATGCCACTGGCGGGGCGGGACACGGCCGAGAGCACCGAAGGCCCCTGGCCGGTCGGCGTGGGCGCGGAGCGCTGTCCCTGTCACCCCGCAGCGGCTCTGCCCGGTCCCTGCGTATCTACTCGGCAGCGCATGGCCGGTGCACCCAGGCACGACTGGCAGCAGGACCGGGAAGCCCCCGCGGGTGCCCTGGCCTTGCCGAGGGTCCCGGGCCTGGTTCTCCCGGGTCCGGGGAAACCATATCAAAGCGGCGGCCAGGTGGCGCCCGGCAGCCGTGCTTCACGTCTGAGCATTGGCACCAGATGGCCCGCGGCGAGGCCACACACCGCCACCCGGTGGCGCAGCGGCCTCCAGGCACCCGACCGCGTCTCTCCGCGAAGCCCGTGCCGGGTGTCGCGCGTGCATGGCCGTGCTCCTGGGTGCAGGGTGCCGGGTGCAAGGTCCCGGGTGCAGGGTCCCAGGTGCAGGGTACAGGGTGCTGGGTGCCGCGCGTGCATGGCCGTGCTCCTGGGTGCAGGGTCCCGGGTGCAGGGTCCCGGGTGCAGGGTGCCACGCGCGTTCATAGCTGTGCTCCTGGGTGCCGGGTGCAGGGTGCCGGGTGCCGCGCGTGCATGACGGTGCTCCTGGGGCTCCTTCTCCCCGAGGCGAGACCCCGGAGCGCGAGAAGCACTGGGATATTTTCCTGAGAGGCCGGCAGGCCGGGGCGCGCTGCCTGGGTTTCAATGAGCAGCCCCGGGGGCTCCCCGACTCTGGGGCACTTGGTCACTTCTATGGAGGCTCAGGGGGCAGGGACTGGGCAAGGGACACGTTGGAAGTACTCCGAGAGAACACGGATAAATCATTGTTATTTATCATTATGCAGTGGGGAAGGTCTTTCTAAAGCATGACACAGTCCAGAAGCCCTAAACCTCACCTCACAAAGTTTGAATAAGACAGATCTTTGCGCGTAGCAAAAGCAAAGTCAAATGACAACAGGGGTGGGGAACATTTATGCAAATACATGTAGACTACAATACTGATTTCAGTATTACTTATTATTATTATTATTATTTAAAGATTTTATTTATTCATTCCTGAGAGACACACAGAGAGAGAGAGGCAGAGACACAGGCAGAGGGAGAAGCAGGCTCCATGCGGGGAGCCGGATGCGGACTCGATCCCCGGGTCTCCAGGATCACGCACTGGGCCAAAGGCAGATGCTTAACCGCTGAGCCACCCAGGCATCCCAGCATTACTTATTACAACCGAGGGAAAAAATTAGCTGTAAGATAAATTCCAGCACATCAATACTATGAATTTGTGTTTTACTTTATTTTTTTTTCACTTTTTAGAAGAGGCAGATCTATAGTTACTAACATGAGAAGATGTTGATGACCTGCTAAATGAAAACAGCAAATGGTAGAACTTCTCTTGAAAAACATGCACTTAAAAAAAGTACTTACAAGGGAGTGGGGCTCCTGAGTAGCTCAGTTGGTTAAGCAGCTGCTCTTGGTTTGGGCACAGGTCATCATCTCCTGAGTTGTGGGTTGAGCCCTGCTTGTGGCTCTGTGCTCAGTCCATAATCCCCTTCAGATTCTTTCTCTTTCTCCCTACTTCTCCAGTCCTCCCTGCACTTGTGTGCTCTTTCTCTCTCTCTCAAATAAACAGATACAATTAAAAAAAATTACATGGAAAGGCAAAGGAATTAGAATAGCTAAAGCGATTTTGAAAAACAAGGAAAAGCTCTCTCCTATTTTAACAGTTATTACATAGTTAATAAATTCTGTGTGGTATTGGCAGAGGGATAGACTAGACATGTTGATCAATGGAACAGAATAGAAACCCAAACAAAGATGTGCAACTGATTTTTGGCAAACATGCGTAAGTAATTCCTGGGCTGAAAGATGGTCCGTCTGTCAAACGGAAGTAGGGCAAGCAACCATCCACAGGCAAGCTAAACTACACTAAACCCCCAAACCTCACACCACATCAAACATTAACTCCAAGTGGACCACACACTTATTTATAAAATGTAAAACATTAGAAGAAAAAAGTCTATGAGAAAAACCGGGGATCTAGGGTTGGCAAAGAGATTTTAGACTTGACAACACAAGTGTGACCCATAAAAAGAAATGGATAAATTAAAATTTATTAGAAGTTAAAACCAAGGTTCTGTGAAAAACCCTTTTAAGAAGATGAAGCAACAAAATACATACTGAAGGGAAATATTTATATATCACACATCCAACCAAGGGCAGGTGTCTAAAATTAAAAAAAAACAACTCTCAAAATGTGCTGGTGAGAAACAAACGGTCTGATTACAAAATAGGCAAAAGACACGAAGAGGCACTTCGCTGAAGAGGATATGCAGATGATAAAGAAGCACATGAAAAAATTAAAATCACAGTAATATATCATGACATATCTATCAGAATGCCCTAGACGAGATGTGGGAAAACAGTTCCAGATGCTGGTGAGGGTGTGGAAAACCTGGCCACTCACACAGCGCTGGTACTAGTGTAAGATGGTATAGCCACTCTGGAAAATGGCGTGGCAGGCCCTCCACCTCCACCTCCACCTGTTTGCACTACAAATAAGCAAACACAACGATAAAAACATGCAAGTCCTGTCTGGCCCAGAAACTCAGCCCCAGGCATCTATTCCAGAGGAATGAAAATGGATTCAGTGCAGTCAAGGGTTGACTCAGTAGGTCTGGCATGTTTTACAGCTTGCACATTCCAAAGAAAGGTCTTGACCTCACCTGGCTCCTGGGAGAAAAGCTCTAAGACCTTTGAATGTCTTCCCTGGAAAGAGTGTCTTTGTTTAGTTGGGGCCTTGGATAGTGTAAGCCAACAAAGTGATTTATGGTGGGGAGGACTTGGGCCATGCAGAATCATTCTGACCTCCAGGAAGTCAGCTTCATGGAGTCCTGTGAGAGTCCTGTGAGTCTTTCTAGAGGGTGATGCATCTACCTGGAGGGTGGTCTGGAGGACTCCACCCTCAGGCCCAACAACACTTATATGAATGTGAGATCCTGGACATGAATGTTTATTTTATTTTATTTATTTTATTTTATTTTATTTTTATTTATGATAGTCACACACACACACACACACAGAGAGAGAGAGAGAGAGAGAAGCCCGACGTGGGATTCGATCCTGGGTCTCCAGGATCGCGCCCTGGGCCAAAGGCAGGCGCTAAACCGCTGTGCCACCCAGGGATCCCTATTTTTATTTATTTATGAGAGAGAGAATGAGCAGCGGGAAGGAGCAGAGGGAGAGGGAGAAGCAGACTCCTCACTGAGCAAGGAGTCCGATGTGGGGCTTGATCTCAGGTTTCCAAGATCATGACCTGAGCCTAAGAGCGATGCTCACCGACTCAGCCACCGAGGTGCCCAGACATGAATGTTTTTAGCATCTCTGTTCATCACAGCTCTCAAACTGGAAACAATAGAGAGGAATGTCAAGAAGTGAAATATTAAATAGTTGGGTGAAGGAGTGGGTGCCTGGGTAGTTGTGGAAATGGAGAGAAGTGTCTACCGACACATATCAGAGGAAGAATGGATAGGAGAGGGTAATGGATTGATTATGACATGGGCAGTGACAGGGTATAGAAATGCAAATGTTGGATAGGGTTACTAGGTGAACAGCGGGAGAATATTTTTTTTTTAATTTTCATTTATTTATGATAGTCACAGAGAGAGAGAGAGGCAAAGACACAGGCAGAGGGAGAAGCAGGCTCCATGCACCGGGAGCCGGGTGGGATTCGATCCTGGGTCTCCAGGATCACGCCCTGGGCCAAAGACAGGCGCTAAACCGCTGCGCCACCCAAGGATCCCTATTTTTTTTTTTTTAATTTAAATTCAAGGGGCATGTGGGTGGCTCAGTGGTTGAGTGTCTGCCTTCGGCTCAGGTCGTGATCCCAGGATCCTAGGATTGAGTCCTGCATCAGGCTCCCTGCATGGAGTCTGCTTCTCCCTCTGCCTATGTCTCTGCCTGTCTCTGTGTCTCTCATAAATAAATAAATAGAATCTTAAAAAATAAAAGTGTCTGATAACCAAGGAATAGCAGAAATGGGAGGAGATGGGATTTTTTTTTCTTTTTTGCTTTAAACTCCCAGTTTATTTCAATGGATTTTTTTATAAATTTATTTTTTATTGGTGTTCAATTTGCCAACATATAGAATAATACCCAGTGCTCATTCCATCAAGTGCCCACAGGAGATGGGATTTCTAATCAAGAAAGAAACCTCTTTTCTTACCATGTTCGATTGATCCCTTTTCGCCCTGAAATTTTCCACTGTCACCTCTATTAGAGGGTGGGCCATTTTCTCTGCTAGAACTTGTTTTCATAAACAGAGAAGAATAGGGTGTGGGCCAGCTTCCATTTTTGAGAAAAGACATTTCCTCTTAATGCCACAGTTGCCTGTGAGGACACCAGTGGGCCAGACAGCAGCAGCTGAACCCACAGTGTGCAGAGCTGCCCTCACTCTGAAAGTTCTATGATGACCAATCACCGATGTGATGATGCACATCTTTCATTCCATTCCAACTGTCACTCTCTGAGCCGATCAAGTGCAGTTTGGTAGCAAGTGAGAAGCTCCCCATGATGGGAAATCTGAATTGCTGTTCTACAGTATGTTCATACTGATTTTCTACAGGTATGATTTTCTACAGGCACTGAGGGGGACACTTGATGGGATGAGCACTGGGTGTTATTCTGTATGTTGGCAAATTGAACACCAATAAAAAATAAATTTATTATTAAAAAATAGTAAGACATTCAGCATTGTAGGTTTAATTGCTTAAACCAGTAAGCCCCAGCCCAGATGCTACTTTCACATTAATTCCCATTAACCACTCATCAGGATGGGTCTGTCAGTTGAAGGCAAGCTAATTCTTGGCAGGGTGGTAGTGTGACCATTGGTTTGGATGGCCTGGATTTTGAATCAGCTTGGGAGGCAAGAGGACCACCTGTCACAGTAGGTGGCCAGTGAGAAGGCTCTGGGTGACTGAGGTGACATTGCTGAGAGCTGGGGGAAGGTGGCCAAAGCTGCACTACCCTGGTCCTTTCCTGGGGCTTGATTTGGAAAAAACTGCATCGTATTTTCTGTCAGCGACTCAAACACAGGGCTGAGTTAGGACCGAGAATAATTTCATGGCACAGACACATTGCACAGGGCACCCACTCTTGCTCAAAGAGACATGTGCACACGGGCGCCTGGGAGGTACAGTCGATTGAGCATCTGCCTTCAGCTCAGGTCGAGATCCCAGGGTCCTGGGGTCCAGCCCTGCATCTGGGTCTCTGCCTGCATCCAGGTCCCTGCTCAGCAGGGAGCCTGCTTCTCCCTCTTCCTCTCCCTCTCCCCCTGCTTGTGTACACATGGGCCCATGTGCGGGCTCTCACTCTCTGTCACATAAATAAATCTTTAAAGAATAAAAAGAAAGAAAGACACATTGGCACAGGTGGATTTGAGAACGTGAGGACAGCTGTTGGTGCTAGAGTCCAGAACATTTTCTCAGGGGTTCTGGGCAGGTCTTGGGAGCTCAGGGATCTCTCTCACCAGGGAACCAATTACATTCCTGTCCAGAATCCATCACATATCAGTGTGGCCAGTCTGGGAAGTTGCCTCAACTACCTATCAATGTCCGCACTGTAAAGCATGGGTTACAGCCCCTGCTTCCCCTCCTGATGGTGCTGCTGTGGGGATTCCAACAGTGGGATGCTATGCATTCTCCATGAGCTGTAAAGTGCTGTTCCCACATGAAGGCTAAAAAAGGAGCTTCCATCCTCCCATGCTGGGGAGCCAGCCAAGCCCCCTGTCTAGATCCACCCATGACCAGATATCTAACCCCTTCAGTAGTGATCTAACCCCTTCAGTAGTGTAGTGTAGTGCACACCTACAGAGCAATTGTGAAGCACTCACCCTTGACTGTGCTCCAGACTCTAAGTGTAGTAAATCCCATTTAGCCTCCTAACAGCACATTAGTGTGTAGGCAGTATGGACATTTCCACATCTCAGAAAAAGAAAATAAGGCACAGAGGGCCCTCCAGAACTCTCTCAGGTATGTGTGGGTTCTAAGTGGGATGAGAACCCAGGCCATAAGGTGTGGTCATGGTGCTTTGCTGTGTTTCTCTGCTAAATCAGAGTATTTGCCCACAAAACATGTCTTTGGGGAGTTTCAGTGCACACCACATTGCAATCTCTTCCTAAGTCCAACTCTGAGCCAGGGCACTGGCAGGGCAGCTGGTGAGTAGGGAGGGGGAACAGAAGGCCAAACTCTGAGTCAATTAGGACTAATCCCCCATGGCCTTCTGCCCACAAGATGCCAATATTACTCTCTATTGCTATGTATTTCCCAGGACCTTGTGTTGAGGTTGAGACTGAAATTATGCAGCCCTGCACAACCACATCACTCATCTCTGGAAGAAATTTAAGAAAGTGCGCTTCTGTTTGCCCAACCGTGTACACCTGATCAGTGACACAGATGAAGGTACTGTGGGAATTTACTCATTAAGTTGATTTAAGAATAATTCTTTCATTCAGTGACATAGACATAGCAGAAGAGCATAAAAATGCTGCGACACATTTTTCTATTATTTCAAATGTACAAATTTAAATGTATCAAGTCCATCACCATAGTATAACCATGGAAGTCAAGATGCATTTCTAACTGACATCTGTGCCCCCATGTTCGTGACAGCAGTCTTCCTAAGAGCTAGAGATAGATACAACCCCCAAATCCAGCATGTGATGAAAGGACATGTAAAATGTGATATGCACATTGGATGGAATGTTACTCAGCCATAAGAAGAACCCAAATGTTTCAATATGCTGCAGAATGGATAGACCTTGAATAACCAATAGTTTTTTGAAAGAAGGCATGCACAGAAAGATATAAATTCTTCAATTCCACTCATAGGAGGAAATTAGAGTAGGCAAATTCATAGAGCCAGAAAGTAGACACTTGGATGGCTGGAGGCAGGGGGTCGGGGGAGGAGGAACAGTCATCTCTTCATGGGTACAGAGATTCCTTAGGATGAAAAGGTTTGGATGTAGATGGTAGTGATAAGTACACGGCATAATGAATGTAAACAGGGCCGCTGAGCATATACTTACTTATTAATAAAAGCATGAAGCCATAAAAACCTAACAATCTGAAGGAATAGAGGACACATACATAGCAGCATGTATGAAGGCATGGAAGCTGAACTGGTCCTGTAACAGCTGAAGAAGTGGGAATGTGGCTGGCCTTTACAATGGGCAGGACAACTCAGGGGACTCAGTCATGAAATGCAAGGTGCATTGAATTTTTCCCATTTTGAGACTGATGATTTCCCACTGATTGGATCCCTTTAGCTTGAAAGCAAAGGCCCTGATTCCTTTTCCTTCCTGCTCCTCTCCTTTGTATTTCTTTGTCCACCAAGGAGGTTGGCTCAGCAGCTTGCTCACTGTTCACACCCGCGCACTGTGTCCCCGTGTCCACATCAAGCAAAACTCCCCAAGTAATTCCTGGGCAACCAACCAATGTCCTGACAGCTACTCTATCTTCTTAGATCCCATGGAGGGACCAGCTGAGGACCTTTCCAGGGACTGGGCAGAGGAAGGCACCTCATCTCTGCCTGAGGTAAGCTCGCCTCTCTTTCTCTGAGATAGAGATGTTGCTTCACTGGTTTCTTCTCCAATGAATGCAGAACAAAATTCTGATAATACACCTTAGGGATGACACAAGTATTCTCCTTTGTGGGGGGAATGAAAGTTTGTTACCAATGACAGTGGACACAAAAAGGGGGACGTAACAGGGCAGCCTCACTTAAAAAGTGTGTGGGATCCAACACCTTCGCCAGGAGAACATATTTGTCGTTCAAAAAGAATTTTGGATCTGTTGATCCGAATGGACTTCAGAGATCCGCCATGAAAAGCTCATGCATCTTTAAAAGCGTCCTCTTTCACTGGAGTGGGGGAACATTGACTCAACCCCTGTACTCCATCCAGTTTCCTGAAGGCCTCACCAAACAAAAGAGCTGTACAAACAGTATACAGGATGGTGTGACCCAGACTGTGTTTTCTTTTCTCCAATCGCAGTGGCTGCTGGGACCAACAAAAACTGTATGTATTTAAGAGTAATATCCATGGTGTTGCAATCTAGGGTAAAAAGATGTCTACCACATGATTCTTGGTTCCACCTGGGAATGAGGGGTGGGGTATAGTGAGAAGAGATTGTCCACTAAAGCACTGAGAGTTTGTTATACAAGGCCTGGAGGCACTATGGCAAGAAGGAGGTGTTGGTGTGTGTGCATGTGGGTCGAAGAGCACCTGCGCCCACTCGAGCATGTGTGTGTGTGTGTGTGTGTGTGTGTCTGTGTTGTGAATGTGAATGTCGATGTGTGTATTTCCCAGGAGGTATTCCCACACTTGCAGCACAATAAAGGTGTCACCTTTCCAAAGTCATCTCATCATTGTGACACCATTACCTGCTCATCCTTCCCTCACCACAGCTGTACCTGGAGGATGTTTCCATTTCCTTTCATTAGAAGGCAATGGTGCAGAGATGAATGACCCAAACCCTTGACCCCCTACATGGACAGCCAAGGTGTGAACCCAGGTGTCGGTTCGAATGTAGCTATAGGTTCTTGACCTGCACTAATCGCTCAGTCATGGGGTCATTATCTACAAATAGCTAGTCAGCAAAGCAGAGCCAGCATCTGGGTCCATACCTTAATATACTAGATTCTACCAAAGTCCCCTACATGGCCCAACATTACACAGTGGCCTCCACGGTCACGTAAACCAGGGCAGCTATAGGTGCACATATCAATGATTTTGTCCTGTCACTGGTGTGAAGTGCACATAGGAAAGGCCATGTATTCCTGGTCAGCCCACAGATTCTGGAAAATGTGAGTCCCCATCGAGGATAGCGCAGAGCAACATCTGTCATGGCTGAGGTTATTGTGTATACATGACCAATAGCAGATAAGAAACAAGGAGGTAATTTAGTCCACTTGATCACATAGGAACTGAATGTTAAACTTGGTTGTTAGCTTTGTGCCCAACACTCCCATTGCAAATCTCAGGCACGGCTGGGTTAGAGAGTGCCAGCTCTCACCCCAGGCCTCCTCTGTGTAAGGAACTTCCCATTTGTCTGATGGCCCCAGGCTAGCCTGACTCAATGGATACACACACATAGAGCCCAAGAAAGGTGGAAGGAATGTATCAAGCTGACTGGTTATTTTGAAAAGATACGACGGCAGTAGTTTCAGGTCTTGTTTCCTTAGGACAGATGATTAGTAAAGAATCATATGAGGAAAAAAAAAAAAAGAATCATATGAGGATACTTTCCCTAGGGTTGAATTCAGCCCCACAATTAAGGCTGCTTTTCATCAAGCACAAAATCTTACAAAGACATGATGAATACAGTAGCAGTATATGGGGATCCTGGGGCAAGAACTGATTTCCAAAGAAGAAGAGAGGGACGGCTTAGCAAAACTTCAGTCAAGAGAGGTTATGGGACCGGGTCATCACATATAAGCCACTTTAGTGTTTAAACACTTTCCATGGACTATTTCACCTTGATCAGTCTCACTTAGCTACAAAGACAGCCCCTGTTCTCATTTATTTCCTGCTCCTCTCTCATTCCTTCCTCTGTCCACCAAGGAGGATGCCCAGCAGCAGTCTGTAACTTCCTAGCCAACCGCCAGTACACACTCAACTCATGTCCTCATCCATCTAAACTCCCTGATGAGTTCCCGGGCAGCCCCACCAGCATCCTCAAAGTGGCGCTGTGTCCTCGTAGCTCCCCTCAAGGGCCTGACTCAAGAACTTCTCAGTTCAAGGCGGAGAAAGAAACCCCAGCCCTCCCTCAGGTAAAGTCATTTTCTGTGTTAAATGCAACTGATGCTTTATTTTCATATTCATGGATTTAAGACATGAACTTCCAAGCATGTGCATCCCAGAAGGTATATACAATTTCCTTGGTGCTGACAGTGGCCCTGAGTTTCAATCACCAACTGACACCATATTTAGAGGGGCTTTAAGAACACCGGTTACACAACAAATGGTAGCAAGCATTTTCCAGGAAATAATCTTCCTCCATAGTTTTGTGTTTGCTGATCAAACTGGACCTGTGAGATCTGACATTTAAAGTTTCTGCAGGTCACATTGAGCTTTTTTTTTTTTTTTTTTTTTTTTTTTTTTTGTGATCACTGACTCAATGACTATATCTCTGCTGCCTTACTAATGTCACCAAGAGAACAAAGGATATGTGCAGATGATGTGCACAGGGTGATGTGATCCTTATAGTGTTTCCCTCTCTCTAACTGCAGCAGGAGGCAGCCCAAGATGGTGGCTTTATGTATTCCAACATCTGTCACTTCTCAAGGAACAATCTAGCTTATGAACAAGGTGGGTCTTTCCCCTCTGCTTTGCTCTGGAGAGCTTCCCTGATCCTGGGTTCCTACTGGGAATGGAGGGTGTGGTTGTGAGAAAAAATGATTGTCCAGCTCTACAGACTCTGGAAGCAAGTAGGTCATTTAGGAGATACAGGTTGTCTATAGGAGGCTGGGTTTGTTCCTGTGTGACTGGATGTGATGTGATTGTATGAGTGGGTGCGTTGAGTGTGTGTGTTCCATCAGAAGACATTCTCACTTAGGCAAATCAATGCAAGTGTCAAATTTCTAAAAGTAAACCTCACCCCCACCGGGCACACTGCTTAGGACCCCACATTCCTCTCTCACCACAGCTGCACCTGGAGGTTTGCTTAGTATTCACTTTCCACAGACAGGGTTGGGGCAGAAATCAAGATCAGACATCTGTCCTGGCTGGGGATGTGTCTCATGCAGGGTCAAAGCAGAGAAGAATCAGGAGGATATTTCCATCTATTTCATAGCAGCATCATTAGCCTTAAAAATAATGAGTGAGAAAAAAAATAATGAGTGAAAATATCAGTGAGGGTGACAAAACATAAGAGACACCTAACTCTGGGAAATGAACAAGGGATAGTGGAAAGGGAGGTGGGCAGGGGGTTGGGGTGACTGGGTGATGGGCACTGAGGGGGGCACTTGGCGGGATGAGCACTGAGTGTTACGCTCTATGTTGGCAAATTGAACTCCAATAAAAAAAAATAATACTCAACATTTGTAAGCACACACTGAAGAGCGAGTGTCAAATAGGAAGCTCAAAGTAAAGCTTTGCCATTAGCTTGGTGCCCACCACCCTACACGACCAGGGCCAGGGCCAGGTTAAACAGTGTCAGTGCTCACATAAGGCGCCCCTCTCCAAGTCCAGAACTTGCCACTTGCTGGTGGGCTCCTGGGAGAATGGGTCCCCACTGATGTGACAGACACCCACACATTGCACAGAAAAGGATGGATGGAAAGAAATAGCACTTTGTTGATGGTGGCCTTGTTGAAATGCAGGGACATCAGTATGTTGAAATCTTGTTAATAGCATTTTACTTATGATGATTAGTGAACAATTATAAAACCATAGGATAGTTTTTCTAGAATTGAATCAGCCTGCAGCACAGTGTTCTTGAAAGAGATGAGACACAGGTTGGAGCAGTGCCTGTTTATCCTGAGTCTTGAAGATGTCCACAATACAGTGGCAGCTTTGGTGAACTTCAAAGTGTCAGTAGGGCTCACCAGACTCTGTCAGTAACAGGTAGCATGCATTTTAGGGTTTAGCCTCATTTAGATTGACTATTTCATATGGATTCGATTCCCTGTAGGAAAGCGTCAGAGGCAGTGTTTCTATGTACTTTCCTGCTCCTCTCCTTGACCTTCCTTCATCCAGCAAGGATGGCCAGGCCTGGCAATCGGTCCATACTGATTGCCTACCCACCTAATAACATACAAAGACCCAAATTATCCACATCCTCAGCAACATTAGTAGTAGGTTTGGGTTTTGGGATTGAGTCCTCACCGTTCTAACAGATGAAATGATACTCATCGTCCTTTGGACTTGCATTTCCCCTCATGATGTGTTATGTTGTGCTTTTCGTAGGTCTGTTGGCCACTGATTTTTTTCCCTTAGGGCAATGTCTACTCAAGCCTTCTTATTGTTCTCCAATTTGGTATAAGTGTCTTTTTATTGTTTTTTTTTTAATTTTTTATTTATTTATGATAGGCACACAGTGAGAGAGAGAGAGAGGCAGAGACATAGGCAGAGGGAGAAGCAGGCTCCATGCACCGGAAGCCCGACGTGGGATTCGATCCCGGGTCTCCAGGATCGCGCCCTGGGCCAAAGGCAGGCGCCAAACCGCTGCGCCACCCAGGGATCCCCTATTGTTTTTTTTTTTCCATTTTGAAAAGGAACACCTTTTCTGATATAAGGGTTGCAAATATCTTCTCCAATATGTAGGATGCCTTTTCATTCTGCTCATTATTTTTTTTTTTTTATCATTCTGCTCATTATTGAAGAGGATAAACTTTTCCCATCATGTGGTCTCCTCAAGGATCAATATGGCATGAATGAGTGCATTTATTTTGGGGCTCTCTATTCTGCTGCAGTGTGTCCTTACTTTTATGCCAGGACACGCTGCTTGCCTAGTGTGGCTGTCTAATGTACTTGGAAGTCAGCAACTACCGAGCCATCACCTTGTTCTTCATTCTCAACAATGTTTTGGTACCTGTATTCCTTTGTGGTTCCATCTGTATTTTAGCAGCTTTTAGATTTCTATAATATGACATTGTGATTGAAGAGCTGCTACATTGACCCTGTGGCCATTTATCCAAGAACGGGGTGTTCACCTCATTCTCTTAGTGTGCAAAGGCCTCCAATAGTGCCTGGCATGTGTGGGTGATCCCAGGAACAACCTACATGTGAATGGTCATATCAGGCCAGCAATTAATGTAATAGGAATGAGCAGGGGTTATGTCTTGCTCATTGTTGGACGCTAGTGCTCTGCAGTCCAAGGAGAGTCTGTCTATAGTCCATTTGACACAATCATTAACTCGATAATTACACTAAAATCATAAAAGAAAATAAACCCTCCAATTGCTCACTCACATTAGCCACATGTCAGGGGTCTCCATAACTGCTGGAATTTCACATGCCACATTTGGAGAGGAACACTGTAAAGGGCGAGTAGAATGGACATGATGAAGTGGATTCCTATAGCATCTCGGTCTCACTAGAAGGTTTGAAACTGTGATCCCTGTCATGTTGAAGGTCTCTGACTCCCCCAAGTCCAGTGCACATCTGAGAACACACCAGAAAGGTCAGGCAGGTAGATGCCTCACGACCCACAGAGAACTCAACTAGAGTAGGATGAATGGGTGAGACCCTCCCTCCAATAACAGGATTGCTCATGCTTGTGTTCCTACAGATTTGTGTGTGGAGAGCATAGACGACTCCAGTGGTGGGGAGGAAGTCTCGGCAGGTAGGGAACAGGGCTCAGGTAGGGAACAGTGGCAGAGGGCTCCTGGGACCCTGGGGGTGCATCTCCTACTCCGGAGAATGGAGAAGGTGGGCAAGAAATCAAAAATGAAAGGGAAATACTGGCTAGCAATCTGATGCGTTCATCTCCTATTTTACTGACGTCATAGGACCAGAAATTGTGTCCAGGCGCCTTCCGTGTGTGCCGCATTTCTAATCCCCCTCCCTGGGTTTGCTGTTTTATTATTATTTTTTTAATAATAAATTTATTTTATTGGTGTTCAATTTGCCAACATACAGAATAACACCCAGTGCTCATCCCGTCAAGTGCCCCCCTCAGTGCCTGTCACCCATTCACCCCCAACCCCCGCCCTCCTCCCCTTCCACCACCCCTAGTTCCTTTCCCAATGTTAGGAGTCTTCATGTTCTATCTCTTTTTCTGATATTTCCTACCCATTTCTTCTCTCTTCCCTTCTATTCCCTTAAAGAAGATGTGGTTTATGTATACAATGGAATATTCCTCAGCCATTAGAAATGACAAATACCCACCATTTGCTTCGACATGGATGGAACTGGAGGGTATCACGCTGAGTGAAATAAGTCAATCGGAGAAGGACAAACATTATATGGGTTTGCTGTTTTAATGATCTAGCCCATACAATGTGTACTTCCTACCCTTCTCTGCTGCCAAACATCAAAGCTTGGTTTTGTTGCCCAGCACCACTCAGCAGTCGTGTGGCAGAGATTGGGTATCGTTCTTGTCATTGCCCTATGATGGACATGACCTGGGTGCCAGAGCAACACTCTCCCAAATCTGAGAACCAGGAAACTAAGTTGTCATGTGAGCTGGGAGGTGGATGAGAAGGAAACTCTGAAACCACAATGAGATACTACCTCACACCAGTGAGAATGGGGAAAATTAACAAGGCAGGAAACCACAAATGTTGGAGAGGATGCAGAGAAAAGGGAACCCTCTTGCACTGTTGGTGGGAATGTGAAATGGTGCAGCCACTCTGGAAAACTGTGTGGAGGTTCCTCAAAGAGTTAAAAATAGATCTGCCCTATGACTCAGCAATTGCACTGCTGGGGATTTACCCCAAAGATGCTGATGTAATGAAATGCCGGGACACCTGCACCCTGATGTTTATAGCAGCAATGTCCACAATAGCCAAACTGGAAGGAGCCTCGGTGTCCATCGAAAGATGGATGGATAAAGAAGATGTGGTCTATGTATGCAATGGAATATTCCTCAGCCATTAGAAGTGACAAAAACCCACCATTTGCTTCAAGGTAGATGGAACTGGAGGGTATTATGCTGAGTGAAGTAAGTCAACCGGAGAAGGACAAACATTATATGGTCTCATTCATTTAGAGAATATAAATAATAGTGAAAGGGAATAGAAGGGAAGGGAGAAGAAATGGGTAGGATATATCAGAAAGAGAGACAGAACATAAAGACTCCTAACTCTGGGAAACGAACTAGGGGTGGTGGAAGGGGAGGAGGGCGGGAGGTGGGGGTGAATGGATGACAGGCACTGAGGGGGGCACTTGACGGGATGGGCACTGGGTGTTATTCTGTATGTTGGCAAATTGAACACCAATAAAAATAAGTTTATTATTAAAAAAATAAAATGGCAAAAAAAAAAAAAGAGAAGGAAACTCTGTCCCGCGTAAGATACATGACGTGTAATAGACTTTCAGGCTCCTGACCCATTTCCCACACCTTTAAGTCAACTCCCAGCATTGGGGATGTTAAGGGACATCTCCTCTGTGGTCACTTAGGTAATGCCAGCTTCACCACACAAACCAGTCTGTCATAAACATGCTTCCATGAGCGAGAGGCCACATACTGAAGACCTGGAGACGCTCCTTGGCCACAGGGGACCTAGAGACCTGTGTGAAGGTGTGGCTGGGCCTGCTTCACACACACACACACACATACACACACACACACACATACACACACAACTTTTGACCAAGCATCCCGTGGACCTGTCACCAGGCATGGCCTAGACCTAGGGCAGAACATCTGCTAGCAGGGCTACAGGGTCACTGTTCCTTTCACAATCCAATTCTCCAGCCTCACAGCATAGGCCTTGTCCCCCTACACCCTACTTATGCCCACCCCATCACCTGTCCTCAGACCTGCCCAGGGCCCTACCACCCTGACCTCCCTGTAAGGTTCAGCACCAGCCCTGGCAGGCACCATGTATTCAGTGGGCTACCCTGTTTGATATTTTCCAGTACTTCACTTGAAAATTCAGGGGGAATTTGGACAACTGACTACCCTATCATTTCCACTTCTGCTCTATAACACTTCTGGGAACAGATGAGGTTGTTTAAGGCTGGCTCGTGTGCCAAGGAAGATCATCACGTCCCAAGAGCAAACACTGGATATGTGGACATGTGTGGCACCGTCTCATTCAAGTTCCCCAGCCATCCCAGACCAAGATAGCTTCTCCTCACACAGAGGGTTCAGGGGATTGACTGAGTGGGTGCCAGTATATCTCCTGCCAGTCCTTGGCTATCCAATATATTTCTTTTTAATTTTATTTATTTATTTATTTACGATAGTCACAGAGAGAGAGAGAGAGGCAGAGACACAGGCAGAGGGAGAAGCAGGCTCCATGCACCGGGAGCCCGATGTGGGATTCGATCCCCGGTCTCCAGGATCGCGCCCTGAGCCAAAGGCAGGCGCCAAACCGCTGCGCCACCCAGGGATCCCCAGCTATCCAATATTTAAGAACAATATGATTGGTGGAGGATGGAAAGGGGAAGGAAATGGAGAGTTGTTAGGAGAGGAGGAAGGGGAGTAGGGAGAGAGAAAGGTCAAGTCCTGGTCACACAGTCACAGGGACAGTGACCTCCCAGGGACAGTGACCTCCCAGAGGAGGGACAGGATGACACAGACATCATTCCTAGGTATGGAGAGAACCCAAAGGTGGGACAGGCAGCTGGGAGATGAGAGACCCACTTCCACCCTGTAGAGATGAAGGGACTAAGGGCAGAGAGGCCCCAGAGCTGAGGACCCATCATCTTGAGGTCAGAGTCCCTCATCCCAAGAGGAGCAAGCCATGGGTTCTCACCCCCACTAACTTTCCATTTCCTTTCTCATGGCCACGCCAACCTCATTGCTGCCCTGCCCACTGGAAGATGACTCCACGGATAGCAGGGATTCAGATGAAAGGAGCAACATTGTGCCTGTAATTAATTCATTTCCTCCTCTGTCTCTTGTACTTCCTCTCTCTGCTGCCCATAAGCACCTCTTCCTAGATATTCCCCAGATCCATCCTCTACGATGTCCCCACTGAAGACCTTTGGCTCCTGCAGGCACTTAGTCTTGGCACCTGCAGTGTCTATGGAATCACTCTACAGACCTCTTCCCCCCTCTTTCAGCATCACCCTCACCCGTCACCACTGAGTCTGGGATCAGCTCTGAACAGCCAAGGAGGGAGTGGGCCTGGGGTCAGCAGGGCGGAGCCCACCCAGGTGGGTAGGAATCAGGAAGGGGACCTGCTGTGTGACCCCAGCAAGTGCCCCCACTCCCTGGTTTGGTATCTGTAGTCATGCCTGATTTTGCTCTTCCTTTCAGCTCTCAAGAAGCATTGCTTCCACTGATATAAGGGAGGAAGCAACAGAAGAAATCGGTCACTCAGGAGAAAAAGAGGAACTAGGAAGAAGGTGAGTTTGGCAGAAAGAGAGGAAGCAACACAGACACATGTTCTCCACACCTCCCTGACATACTTGTTGGCAGCGCAGGAAAATCAACCAAAAAGCTGGGGTGCTGCTCTTCAGGGCTGAGAACGCAAGAGGAAGGTCATGATCCCTACAGGTCCTGAAGGATGCCCTGAGTACATCTCACAGGGAACAGGACCCAAACCCATAGGAGGCCCTGAGAGGGCTATTGTATGTCCTCCAGCTGCTGATGAATGTAGAGGGAGGGGACCAGAGAAGGCCTGTGCACTGTACTCCTCTGGCAGAGGGCCCCTGGAGTTGTGCACCCCCTCGCTCTGCAGGACCCAGCCCTGCCCTCCTAACTACTGATGGAAGCTGATATCTCACCCCAGAACATTATCAGTTGGGGAGGTGGCCTGAACCTCCACTTTAGATGTCTGAGGAATGAGTGACATCATACAGACCCCGAGGCCCATGCGAGCAGCACAGCTCACCTCATCCAGTGGTGCATCCCTGGGGCACAGAGTAGACCCCGGCACCATCGGGACACATAGATTGTCCCTCAATTGGGAGTTTCCCATCTCCTGGGGTCCCCTGAGCCTCAATGAAGCCTGTGGGACATGGGGGGGGTGGTCACCTCATGGCACATTTCTTGGTGTGAGTGTGAGGCTCTACTGTTCTGCTCAATCTGCAGGCCAGGCCATCAGGGGGTAGGCCGCGCCATCTGCTCCCAACTTACCCATGTCCATCCCTCAGTGTGAGTGTCATGCAAAGTCACTTCCTGTGCGAGACCAGAGCACATCATCCCTGCCAGGCTGCCTGCAATGCCCATGGCCACAAAGTTTCCTCCACAGAATAGGGCAGGTTGAGGGCTCCCAGAGTGGGCCACAGTCAGGGAAGGGGCCCCCGGGACACTGGGGATATAGCCTTCATTTAGCCCCGGGGGCCTGGAGGCTTTACTTTGCTCATGCCACACATGCGTCCTGCGGGCAACCTCCACCCCAAAGCCTCAGAAGGCAGGTCCAACAAGAAACCCTAGACTCCTAGGTAGAGCTGCCCCCAAACAACACAGCGCTCCATCTCCTACAACTGCCTCTGATGTTTTCTGCAGCGGCACAGCAGGACAGTCTGACCTCGTCCCAGAAGCTCCAGATTCTCCTGAGGTCCTCAGAGACGGTGAGCCACGAGATGCCTCGGCCTTGGTCTGCAGCTTCGGTGGGGACTCAGAGGATGGAAAGGCGTGAACTGGATGCACCTGGACACGAGGAGCAGCAACACGCCTGGAGGATCTGTTCCCCCGGACGTGACATGGCAGGCCTCCCCAACAAAAGACCTTTGTGCTTCTCACAAGCAGAATGGATGCCAGAGGACATGACAAAAGGATCCTCTGTGATGGACACCACACCCAGAGTGGGGGTTCCTCATGACTGCTGATTATGGACACACTGAAAAGGAAGCAATGATACAGGCTGTCAGGCATGCATTTTTGGGGTGAGACTGGCCACCTGGGACTGCGTTCAGCAAGCAGCCCTCCTGGCTTTCCCCCTGTCTGCTGGAGGGGATGCTCCTCCTCCAGTTCTCCCCCCACTCACCAGCAGAAATACAGCTTACCAGAGGTGCAGGAAGAAGCAGGACTGCCAGGACCCCAAGGCCACCCTGGAATGTGCTGGAGGGGCAAGCTGGCTGCATCCTTTCTGGAACAGGACACACGGCTCACCTGGGGCCCCACTCTCCCTGTCAGAGCCCCTTCCAGTTACGTCCTCATATTCACTCTCCTCAGCCCCTTCCACCCAGCTCACCCCTGCTTACTCCCCAGTATCAGGCTGGACTAATCATTGGGTCCCCAAGCAGCTGCCTCTGCCCTCTGGCCCACACCAGGCAGGGAGTCTGCAGGAGAAGCCCCACCCTCGGAAGGCCAGCTCCCAAACTCTACAGTCCCTTTCCTCTCCCATGTTAAAGGCAGATGCCGGTTCCGCCTTTCCTGCTACCGCCATACAACCCTCATGGAACCCCCACGTGATGTGCCCATGGTCTCCCGTCTTGCCCTAGCACAGCTCCGCTCCCACCAGGTTCCTGCTGAACCTCCCTCTGCAAGCCTGCCACTCATTTCTGCAGGCTCTTCCAGCTCTTCCAACAACACCCCTGCAGGCTGGGACCTCACTGAGGGGGGCACTTGACGGGATGAGCACTGGGTGTTATTCTGTATGTTGGCAAATTGAACACCAATAAAAAATAAATTATAAAAAAAAAACCGGATTCAAGTGCAATCATTGTTGAAAAAGAAAAACTATAAGTTCCTCTATTTAAAATAGTGGGGACTGTGTGCCCGGTTGTCATGTTTACTATAAATGTCTGATTTTCAGGAGCAGGTAATGAATATCAGGTTGAGGTGACTGTATTTCATTTGTATTCTCTTAGTCTTGAATCATTAGCATGGTGCTAGACTTATTTTTGCTTCTGTAAAAAAGCAAAGGAACTAACTAAATAACAAAGAAGAAACCCTTATAGCTTCAAAATACTTTTATTTCTCTACTTTTGCCTTACTTCACCAGCTCACACGCTTGTGGGAATTTAATTCTTTATTAGTCAAAGAAATGTGTGCTTCCTCATCATGGCTTGTTTAAAACAGTGCTCTAGAAGCTATTATCTACATACAACATAAGGAGAATATGCTCCCAACCTCTATGAAAACTTTGAATTAATGGTAGTGTTACAACGAAACCACACTGCAGATTTGCGAAGTTATTTTATTTTAGATATACCATAAACATGTGGTTTGATGTCTTCTTATCGCATTTGATTACTTATCTTGTGCAGCACGGCTGTGGCCCCTGCAACCTATGCCACCTGGCTTTGAAATATGAAAGCCAGCCCCATGGCTTCACCCCAGCTCACATACATGAATTCCCCTCTATTTCTGGCCTCTGGCTATTTCCATTTATGCCTTAAGACACTTTTGGACCTAAGAGTCAGTCTCTGTGATATTGTTTATTTCCAACTGTTTAGACTGCATCAGAAAGACTGTAGGCAAGGTTCAGTATCTACAAGTGAGTCACCATGATACACAACACCACAAACACAGGATAAAAATCATGTGTCCTATCAATAGATGAAGGAAAATGATTATCAAAATTTGACACCCATGCATGATAAACGCTCGACAAAGTAGGTTTAGTAAGAACATACCTCAACATACTAAGAGCCATATATGAAAAATACACAGCCAATATCATACCCAATGATGAAACACTGAGAACTCTTCTGTTAAGATTAGGAACAGGACAAGAAAGTCCACTCTCACCACTTTAGTTCAACATATTACTGGAAAACCCAGCCAGAGCAATTGAACAAGGAAAACAAGAGGCATCCATATTGGTAAAGAAGTTAAATGGCCACTATGTGAAGATAACATGATACTTTATACAGAAAACTCTAAAGGCTCCACCAAAAAGATATTTGGAAATAAGTGAATTTAGTAAAGTTGTAGGATACAAAATTAATACCCAGAAATTGGTAGTGTTTCTAGGCAGTAATAAAGTAGAAAGAAGAATTAAAAACACAACTGTATTCAAAATTGCACAAAAGGAATAAAATATATAGGAATAAACCTAATCAAAAAGGCAAAAGTCCTGTGGTCCAAAAACTATAAAGCACCAATGAAAGTAATTGAAGATGACACACACAAATGGAGATATCACATGAATTGGAAGAAATCAATCTTGTTAAAATGTCCATAGTACCCAAAGCACCTACATATTCAACACATTTCCTATGAAAATACTAGCAGGCTATCTCACAAAACAAGAACAAATAATATCCAAATAAGTATGAAAACACCAAGGACCCTGGACAGGGTCACCTGGGTGACTCAGTCAGTTAAGCATCTACCTTCAGCTCAGGTCATGATCCCAGGGTCCTGGGATGGAGCCCCACATAGGGCTGCTTCCTGATTAGTGGGGAGCCTGCATCTCCCTCTCCCTCTGACTGTTGCTCCTCCTACTCATTCTCTCTCTCTCTCTTTTTCTGTCTCCATCTCTCTCATGCTCTCTCTCTGAAATAAATAAATGAATAAAATCTTCAAAAATAACTACCAATGTGAGCAGCCAAAGCAATTCTGAGAAAGAAGAAGAAAGCTAGAACTACCAAAATTCCAGTTCTCATGGCATGTTGCAAACCTGTAGTGATCAAAACACTATGGTACAGGCACAAAAGTAGACACACAGAACAAACAGCACAGAAATAAACCCACAATGGATAGTCAACTAATTTATGAAAAGGAGACAAGAACATCCAGTCGAAAAAGATGATGTCAATTTATGATGTCAGAATGCTGGACAGTTATGGGCAAAAGAATGAACCTGGAACCCTTTCTAATGCCACACACAGAAGTAAAGTCAAAATGGATTAAAGACCTAGATGTGAGACCCGAAGCCTTAAAAATCCTAGAAGAGAACAGAGGGGGTCATTTTGCTGACTTCAACTGTCACATTTCTCTGGCTAGGTCTCCTAAAGCAAGAGGCGCTAAAGGAAGAATAAACTTTTAGGACTAAAACAAAATAAAAAGCTTCTGCAGAGCAAAAGAAACCATCACATACTAACATACAACCTACTGAATGGAAGGAGATATTTGCAAATGACATATCTGATGAAGAATTAGTCTCCAAATATATAAAGAAATTAGGGAACCACACCAAAAAAACCCCTAAAGAATCAAATTTAAAAATGGATACAAGATATGAACAGATATTTCTCCAAAAGGACATACAGATGGCCAACAGGTACACAGAAGGATGCTCAATAGCACTCTTCATCAGGGATATGCAAATAATCAAACATGCTCCGAGATATCACCTCACACCTGTAATAATGGCTAAAACCAAAATCACAAGAAACAACAAGTATTCATGTGGATGTGGACAAAAGGCCACCTCGTGCGCTGTTGATGGAAATGCAAACTGGTGCGGCCACTGTAGGGAAGTTTCTCAGAAAAAGATAAAACAATAACCATAACCATATGGAATTCCTCATACCGGGTATCTACGCAAAGAATATGAAAACACTTAGTGAGGAAGATATATGCACTCCTATGCTTATGGCAGGGATATTTATAATAGCCAAATTGTGTAAGTACCCAAGTGTCCTTCCATAGATAAATGGATAAAAAAGATGTGGTATAGAGATATAATGGAATATTAATAAGGCATAAAAGAATGAAGTCCCAGGGTCTTGGGATTGGGCTGGCATCAGGTTCCCCACAGGGAGCCTACTTCTCTGTCTACCTATTTCTTTGACTTTCTGTGTTCTCCTGAAACAACAAATTATTTAAAAAACTAAAACCCCCAAAATTCTAATACCTCGCCACCCACATTCAGTCAAGAATCTTGTAAATTTCATTACAAAATATATATTTTAGGTTGAGGTGCTTCAGTCCACTGCTACCACTTTAATCTTAGCCATCCTCATGTAGTCCAGATGACCACTCCAAAATCCGGACCGTAGAACCTGAGCGAGAAATATGAGTCAGACAGGAATTCCAAAAGTATCTTGTGACACACCCTCTTCTCCCTGTACAGAGATACAGAAATCATTAACAAAATATATCTTAAATGAAAACACATGGATGGGAGCACAATCATAGTAAAATCAAGCATCAGAAGGCATAAGGAAACACCAACATGAGCAAGGCTTAAACATGTGCATAATGACCACTGTGTTATGAATAAGGTGAAGGTACCTGAGATCTCAGGTCCATGGGGAAATAGAAACTGAGTAATCCAGGTGAGATAGTCAGAGGCAAATTCAGTGTTTAAAACCAGGGGCCACAGGAGGATTCTCAATTTCATGAAAGCAGAGATGCCAAAATGGATGCAGATAACTTTGCAGGGCTACAGAAGGCTTAGAGTAGCATCCTGGGATTTTTATGATAACCACTAGAAACATGATTAAAAATAGAAATCCAGCTGATCCAAGATGGTGATGTAGAAAGACCCTGAATTCACCCTGTCTGTGGACATATCCTATCTCTACCAACAGCAAGACAGACAGAGACAATGGTGATGAGGGGAATCCTCACTCCTGACATGGCAAAATACAGTGGGGAGGGATAGTACTGAGGGTCCATGAGCAGATTTATTGGCACTGGGGCACAGAAGAAAAGCTGGGGTTGAAAAGAGCAACTAGAATATAAAGGAAACTGTCTTATAAACCTGACAAAAGGCAGGGTAGTGGCCAGGACTCTTGACTGGTTGTAGGGGCTGGCAAGAGCCATGATTTACAATATCCCCCCAACTTGACAAGGTAGAAAGGAGCAGGAGCTGGAAGTCCTCATATACCTATCAACTCAGACTCAGGCCCCCAGCCCACACCAGTGCCTGCCATTCCAAGAAGGCAGCCCCAGAGCAGCAGACACTGAGATCCCTGGACAGCACTCACTACACTACACCTGTCTTGCCGAGGTGCCATAGGCATAGATAACCTCATAATACTCCATGTCCACAGAAATTTAACTCCAGAAGGATTGCTAGGTCACCCGTGGTGTGGAGTGCTCTGGGGCCTCCTGGCTCATGCCTACTTTGGCTTCAGCCCCCCAGGCAGGGCACTTCCTTCATCCAGCACCTCAGCTTCCTGGCATGACACCCACCTCAACTCCAGGCACCCCACCAGGGCATCCTCTCTGGGAACACACTAGGACCCCCAATCCCACTTCAATCCTGGCTCCAATTGCCACCCCAGGTTTCAGCTGGTGCTGAGCATACTGAGACCCCAATTTGTACCCAGTTCACATTAAGCTGCCTTATTAGGATTCCCTCTGAACAGAGATCCCTGGGACACCACCCTGGCTCAGACACACTTCATTTTTTTTAATAAAATAATTTTTTATTGGTGTTCAATTTACCAACATACAGAATAACACCCAGTGCTCATCCCATCAAGTGTTCCTCTCAGTGCCCGTCACCCACTCTCCCCCACCCCCCGCCCTCCTCCCCTTCCACCACCCCTAGTTCGTTTCCCAGAGTTAGGAGTCTTTATGTTCTGTCTCCCTTTCTGATATTTCCCACACACTTCTTCTCCCTTCCCTTATATTCCCTTTCACTATTATTTATATTCCCCAAATGAATGAGAACATATAATATTTGTCCTCCGATTGACTTACTTCACTCAGCATAATACCCTCCAGTTCCATCCACGTTGAAGCAAATGGTGGGTATTTGTCATTTCTAATTAGCCTTAATATTCTTGAGGAGCACTGGCCAGCTATAGAATAATCCTTAGTACAGGTTTGCCTGTTTCCTCACACCTGGATTCAAGGCAGGGGCTCTTGTAGATTTACAACAGATATAACACCGTGTTTTTCTCAGTTTATCATGTTGGGGAACATGTGATATTACCTGGTAATTTTATTTTTGATTGTTTAGTTAAGATGAAGTCTGATAGATTTGATTTCACCATTCTAAAGTGACTGCTTTTTTCTTTGGTAATTGATAAACTTGCTGGAGGAAGACACCTTGAGATTACTCAAATTTACTCTTCCTCACTCAAGTTCTACTCACCAATTTTAGTATCCACTGATTCTTGCCCGAAACACTCTTACTATGATGCTCACCAAACAGTGCTCCTTCTGTACTTTCAGTGCTCCTTCTTTGTATATTAGTTCATTTTCTACTGGAAGGAAGAACTTCTCATTCTTCTCTGTGAACGTCTGTATGACTTGACTTATGTAAATGTGGACTCGTGGGTACTTATTTATGGATGATAATAGTTTACCCTCACCTGATGCTGACTCTGTCTCCTGCACATGACTAACCATCCTCCCTCCTAATGCAACTACCATCACCTGACCCTGGACTGCTGTCACTAGAACTTTGTGTTGCCAGTTTTTGAACTTTCCCTAAGTTCAAAAGGGAACTTTTTGAAAAGTTTGAAAACATTTCAGATGTTTCTACTTTCACCAATACTTAGAGGACTCTTCTGTATCCTTTGGTAGATGTCTTTTGTGAACATATGTATGAATTTTTGTTGAGGATTTACCTGGGAATAGAACGTTCCATGTCATTAGATGCTACTCATCAGTTTTGTAAGATAGCTGCCGCAATGCAAATGCCCACCATCAGCTCAAGCATTCTTGCAGCTTATGGTCTTAAGACTTACTGTTAGAGACCTCATCTCTTTAGCTGTGACTGGTAGACACTCAGTATTCACTCTAGTACCCTTTCCTTGGCATGACCTTGTCTTCAATTTCTATCCGTCTCCCTCTGTGAGGCTATCAGTACATTTGTAGCCCCGAGCCACTCAGCTATGTTTACTGGAGTGGGCAGACACCTTGGCAGAAAGAAGCCCCAATTGCTGGGACGATCTGTCTGGATTCCCACTTGTCTCCTATTTTAATGCTATTACTGTTTATTGCCTGGATAAACTGGCTAAGCCTTAAACAGGCACCCCCCTATATTCTCATTAGCCTGACTACCTCTTCTCAGGAGGAGACAGGTTCATGCTCTCCCAGAAGCTGAAATTGCAGGAGACAGTGTTAGCTGGCCACTCTCAGGAAACTTCAGAATCATTAGATTAAAAAGTTAGAACCTAGAAAATTTTAAACTCCTATTTAAAAGCTTGACCTGTGTGGTGGTGGTGGTGGTGGTGGTGGTGGGTGTGTGTGTGTGTGATGTACATCAAAAAGATTAGATACTTTAAAAAGCACATCTGTTTTTAACACTGTCAGGAAGCTCCACACCACACAGTTTTCCAGAGTGGCTTACCAGTTCACATTCCCACCAACAGTTCAAGAGGGTTCCCCTTTCTCCACATCCTCTCCAACATTTGTTGTTTCCTGTCTTGTTAATTTTCACCATTCTCACTGGTGTGGGGTGGTATCTCATTGGGGTTTTGATTTGTATTTCCCTGATGGCAAGTGATGCGGAGCATTTTCTCATGTGCTTGTTAGCCATGTGTAGATCTTCTTTGGTGCAATTTCTGTTCATATCTTTTGCCCATTTCATGATTGGATTGCAGCAATAACCACAATAGCCAAACTGGGGAAGGAGTCTTGGTGTCCATCAAAAGATGAATGGATAAAGAAGATGTGGTCTGTATATACAATGGAATATTACTCAGCCATGAGAAATGATGAATACCGACCATTTGCTTCAACACAGCTGGAGCTGGAGGGTATTATGTTGAGTGAAGTAAGTCAATTGGAGAAGGACAAACATTATATGTTTTCACTCATACAAGGATTATAAAAATAAGTGAAAGGGATTATAGGGAAAAGGAGAAAAAATGAGTGGGAAATATCAGAGAGGGTGACAGCACATGAGAGACTCCTAACTCTGAGAAAGGAACAAGGGGTAGTAGAAGGGGAGGTGGGCAGGGGGATCGGGTGACTGGATGATGGGCACTGAGGGGGGCACTTGACAGGATAAGCACTAGGTGTTCTACTATATGTTGGCAAATTGAACTCAAATTAAAAAAATAAAAATAGGGAACCCTGGGTGGCGCAGCGGTTTAGCGCCTGCCTTTGGCCCAGGGCGCAATCCTGGAGACCCAGGATCGAATCCCACGTTGGGCTCCTGGTGCATGGAGCCTGCTTCTCCCTCTGCCTGTGTCTCTGCCCCCCTCTCTCTCTCTGTGTGACTATCATAAATAAAAATAAAAATTAAAAAAAATTAAAAAAATAAAAATAAGTGGAAAAATATACAAAAATAAATAAATAAAAAGCACATCTGTAAATTCATTTTGTCTTTGTCACTAAGTGATCCGAATGGACTTAGACAAATCCTAGGCAAAAAATGAAGGATTGGAATCTTATCAACCACACACACTGACCAAAGTCCATTATAATTAGAAATCATTAAACCACATACACTCAAAACCACAAAATCATTTTTAAGGAACAAGTGTAGTAGAGAGATTAGCATCGATGGAAATTAAAAGAAACAGCTATAGAACAGAGAGACTCCAGTGGTATGTATGCCTCAAACTGTGTGAAACAGCAAACTGGTAACAAGGGACCTGCAGCCATTGATGAATGAATGACAATGAACCCTGCATTTTAATGCACTAAAACAGGGTGAACTTAAATAGTAAAATAAACAATGAAAAGTAGAAACTAAATAGAGAACAATGAATAATTCTACAGATGAAAATATGAAAGTTTGACATTGCCAAGAGTGAAGGAAAAAAGTAAAAGGCTCAACATCATTAGAAACAAGAAGAGTTTACAACTGCAGATTCACTGGAGATTACAGAAATAGTAGTGGAAGCCATGGGCTAGAGGGTGGCACTGAATCTGAGGATTCAAAATGTAGTTTTTAGAAAAGTACAACCAATTAACTGTTGGTGAAGTGAATAAAAAAAAAACTGCACATAAATATGCAGATAATATATTTGAACAATGTCCACACCCTTTTATGTGGAAAGAACCTGTCTAGAATGAGAAACAGATTCCCTAATATGATCAAGGATGTGTGCCAAAATCTTCCTTAAGTACTACCATGTTAAAAAGTAACAAGAATGGCCATATTGCTGATTTTCTGAGCACAGTCAGAAACCAGCCAAGCAGGGAGGGATTTTCTTCAGTGCTCAAGGCCCAAGAAATGTTGGAAAAAACCCTACTCTGCTGCCTGTGAATGGGGCAGTTCCTCTAACTCCCAAACTTTGTTGCTCAGGGGTAAACCGGGATCCTAATTATTTGTCTCAGTAGGTTGCTAAAGAATGCTCCTTGTGCTGTGTTGATGAGCCCCATGGACAAGATATTGTTAGCCACCTGTTCTCCTGACATTCAGTTATGTTCCAAAAACATGTTTGTGGAAGGCTCTGTATCATCTTTCTATTGCTGCCTAACAAAGTATGGCAAATATGGCAGCTCAAGACAACCCTCACATGTTCCTGCACGGTTCTGTGTGCATTAGATGTCTGGCACTCCATGGCTCTCAGGGCTTTACAAGGCAGAGATTAAAATGTCAGACAAGCCATGGGCTCATCTAGAGGCTTCGGTTCCTCTTCCAAGGGCACATGGTTGTGGCAGAAGCCTTTCTTTCATTTTTTTTTTTTTTGTGGTTGTCAGAGGCTCTTCTTTCCTGCTGGCTGCCAGCCAGCTACAGCCCAGTCTCAGCTTACACCACCTTACTTCATGCCCACCCCTCCCCCATCTGCCACCCACCAGAGCACATGGAATCCTCTTCCGCTTCACATCTCTCATTACCCTCTAAGGATTCACGGGAGAGATCTGTTCCCTGGGAAGTTACCTTGATGACTCATCCCATGTGTTCAGTGACTATAGGATTAGCCATGCTTTCCTGCCTGGACTCAGACAAAGAAAGTAACTCCTCCGCAGGCCGGCTGCATGCAGAAGTGACTAAATCATCTAAAATTTAGGTTAAATGAGCAATTGCCAGGTACGTGTTTGGGATACGTGGGCAAATGTGGAGGGTGGGTCATTGTATAACCCAAGAGGCTATACAATGAACCTGGACAGGATGGCAATGACACCACCTCAAGCCTTGTCTCCTCCAATGCCCAGATTCCAGGAGAGACATCACTCTGCAGCCACCTGTGTTTGGAGCAAAAATGTAGGCACACAACACAGAAATAAGGAGAGAATGCCCATGACAGGTTGACTGGGCTTGGCTGTGACAATGGGGGAGATAGTGTAATTAGAGTGGCCATGGCAAGGATCTCACAGCTGCACAGAGGCTCATGCCTTCTGGGTGAGCAGATTTGCACAGAAGATGCGACCCAGTACCGTGGGGTCAGGCCACTGGCATGCCACTATGCAAAGTTTAGTGAATACTCAAATGAGAAATACCTTCCAAGGACCTTCCATGAATAACAAATAGCTCCGTCCTTGTAAGCATCCCTAGGTGGTGCTGCAATTACTGTTCCTGTTTTATTTTATTTTATTTTTTTTCCAGTTTTATTATTGACTATAAGTTTAAGGTATACAATGTCGTAATATATATATCAAAATGATATAGATGTTGAAATTACATCTATTTATCAAAATGATTACCACAATAAGGCTGATTAACACCTCCATCTTCTCACAATTTTACAATTTTTTTAAATTTTTTTTTATTGGTGTTCAATTTACTAACATACAGAATAACCCCCAGTGCCCGTCACCCATTCACTCCCACCCCCCCGCCCTCCTCCCCTTCTACCACCCCTAGTTCGTTTCCCAGAGTTAGCAGTCTTTACGTTCTGTCTCCCTTTCTGATATTTCCCACACATTTCTTCTCCCTTCCCTTATATTCCCTTTCACTAGTATTTATATTCCCCAAATGAATGAGAACATATAATGTTTGTCCTTCTCCGACTGACTTACTTCACTCAGCATAATACCCTCCAGTTCCATCCACGTTGAAGCAAATGGTGGGTATTTGTCATTTCTAATAGCTGAGTAATAGTCCATTGTATACACAAACCACATCTTCTTTATCCATTCATCAATCGTTGGACACCGAGGCTCCTTCCACAGTTTGGCTATCGTGGCCATTGCTGCTATAAACATCGGGGTGCAGGTGTCCCGGCGTTTCATTGCATTTGTATCTTTGGGGTAAATCCCCAACAGTGCAATTGCTGGGTCGTAGGGCAGGTCTATTTTTAACTGTTTGAGGAACCTCCACACAGCTTTCCAGAGTGGCTGCACCAGTTCCCATTCCCACCAACAGTGTATGAGGGTTCCCTTTTCTCCACATCCTCTCCAACATTTGTTGTTTCCTGCCTTGTTAATTTGCCCCATTCTCGCTGGTGTGAGGTGGTATCTCGTTGTGGTTTTGATTTGTATTTCCCTGATGGCAAGTGATGCAGAGCATTTTCTCATGTGCATGTTGGCCATGTCTATGTCTTCCTCTGTGAGATTTCTGTTCATGTCTTTTGCCCATTTCATGATTGGATTGTTTGTTTCTTTGGTGTTGAGTTTAATAAGTTCTTTATAGATCTTGGAAACTAGCCCTTTATCTGATATGTCATTTGCAAATATCTTCTCCCATTCTGTAAGTTGTCTTTTAGTTTTGCTGACTGTATCCTTTGCTGTGCAAAAGCTTCTTATCTTGATGAAGTCCCAATAGTTCATTTTTGCTTTTGTTTCTTTTGCCTTCGTGGATGTATCTTGCAAGAAGTTACTATGGCCGAGTTCAAAAAGGGTGTTGCCTGTGTTCTTCTCTAGGATTTTGATGGAATCTTGTCTCACATTTATATCTTTCATCCATTTTGAGTTTATCTTTGTGTATGGTGCAAGAGAGTGGTCTAGTTTCATTCTTCTGCATGTGGATGTCCAATTTTCCCAGCACCATTTATTGAAGAGACTGTCTTTCTTCCAATGGATAGTCTTTCCTCCTTTACCGAATATTAGTTGACCATAAAGTTCAGGGTCCACTTCTGGATTCTCTATTCTGTTCCACTGATCTATGTGTCTGTTTTTGTGCCAGTACCACACTGTCTTGATTACCACAGCTTTGTAGTACAACCTGAAATCTGGCATTGTGATGCCCCCAGATATGGTTTTCTTTTTTAAAATTCCCCTGGCTATTCGGGGTCTTTTCTGATTCCACACAAATCTTAAAATAATTTGTTCTAACTCTCTGAAGAAAGTCCATGGTATTTTGATAGGGATTGCATTAAACGTGTATATTGCCCGGGGTAACATTGACATTTTCACAATATTAATTCTGCCAATCCATGAGCATGGAATATTTTTCCATCTCTTTGTGTCTTCCTCAATTTCTTTCAGAAGTGTTCTATAGTTTTGAGGGTATAGATCCTTTACATCTTTGGTTAGGTTTATTCCTAGGTATCTTATGCTTTTGGGTGCAATTGTAAATGGGATTGACTCCTTAATTTCTCTTTCTTCAGTCTCATTGTTAGTGTATAGAAATGCCACTGATTTCTGGGCATTGATTTTGTATCCTGCCACGCTACCGAATTGCTGTATGAGTTCTAGCAATCTTGGGGTGGAGACTTTTGGGTTTTCTATGTAGAGTATCATGTCATCGGCGAAGAGGGAGAGTTTGACTTCTTCTTTGCCAATTTGAATGCCTTTAATGTCTTTTTGTTGTCTGATTGCTGAGGCTAGGACTTCCAGTACTATGTTGAACAGCAGTGGTGAGAGTGGACATCCCTGTCTTGTTCCTGATCTTAGGGGAAAGGCTCCCAGTGCTTCCCCATTGAGAATGATATTTGCTGTGGGCTTTTCATAGATGGCTTTTAAGATGTCGAGGAATGTTCCCTCTATCCCTACACTCTGAAGAGTTTTGATCAGAAATGGATGCTGTATTTTGTCAAATGCTTTCTCTGCATCTAATGAGAGGATCATATGGTTCTTGGTTTTTCTCTTGCTGATATGATGAATCACATTGATTGTTTTACGGGTGTTGAACCAGCCTTGTGTCCCAGGGATAAATCCTACTTGGTCATGGTGATAATTTTCTTAATGTATTGTTGGATCCTATTGGCCAGTATCTTGTTGAGAATTTTTGCATCCATGTTCATCAGGGATATTGGTCTGTAATTCTCCTTTTTGGTGGGGTCTTTGTCTGGTTTTGGAATTAAGGTGATGCTGGCCTCATAGAACGAATTTGGAAGTACTCCATCTCTTTCTATCTTTCCAAACAGCTTTAGGAGAATAGGTATGATTTCTTCTTTAAACGTTTGATAAAATTCCCCTGGGAAGCCATCTGGCCCTGGACTCTTGTGTCTTGGGAGGTTTTTGATGACTGCTTCAATTTCCTCCCTGGTTATTGGCCTGTTTAGGTTTTCTATTTCTTCCTGTTCCAGTTTTGGTAGTTTGTGGCTTTCCAGGAATGCGTCCATTTCTCTTAGATTGCCTAATTTATTGGCGTATAGCTGTTCATAATATGTTTTTAAAATCGTTTGTATTTCCTTGGTGTTGGTATTGATCTCTCCTTTCTCATTCATGATTTTATTAATTTGAGTCTTCTCTCTCTTCTTTTTAATAAGGCTGGCTAATGGTTTATCTATCTTATTAATTCTTTCAAAGAACCAACTCCTGGTTCTGTTGATCTGTTGACCAGAAGACCACAGTTCTTCTGGTCTCGATTTCATTGAGTTCTACTCGAATCTTTATTAACTCCCTTCTTCTCTTGGGTGTAGGATCTATTTGCTGTTTTTTCTCTAGCTCCTTTATGTGTAAGGTTAGCTTTTGTATTTGAGTTCTTTCCAGTTTTTGAATGGATGCTTGTATTGTGATGTATTTCCCCCTTAGGACTGCTTTTGCTGCATCCCAAAGATTTTGGATGGTTGTATCTTCATTCTCATTAGTTTCCATGAATCTTTTTTTTTCAATTTTTTAAAATTTTTATTTATTTATGATAGTCACACAGAGAGAGAGAGAGGCAGAGACATAGGCAGAGAGAGAAGCAGGCTCCATGCGCCGGGAGCCCGACGTGGGATTCGATCCCAGGTCTCCAGGATCGCGCCCTGGGCCAAAGGCAGGCGCCAAACCGCTGCGCCACCCAGGGATCCCCTCCATGAATCTTTTTAATTCTTCCTTAATTTCCTGGTTGACCCTTTCGTCTTTTAGCAGGATGGTCCTTAACCTCCACGTGTTTGAGGTCCTTCCAAACTTCTTGTGATTTAGTTCTAATTTCAAGGCATTATGGTCTGAGAATATGCAGGGGACGATCCCAATCTTTTGGTATCGGTTCAGACCCGATTTGTGACCCAATATGTGGTCTATTCTGGAGAAAGTCCATGTGCACTTGAGAAGAATGTGTATTCAGTTGAGTTTGGATGTAAAGTTCTGTAGATATCTGTGAAATCCATCTGGTCCAGTGTATCATTTAAAGCTCTCGTTTCTTTGGAGATGTTGTGCTTAGAAGACCTATCGAGTATAGAAAGAGCTAGATTGAAGTCACCAAGTATAAGTGTATTATTATCTAAGTATTTCTTCACTTTGGTTAATAATTGATTTATATATTTGGCAGCTCCCACTTTCGGGGCATATATATTGAGGATTGTTAAGTCCTCTTCTTGGACAGATCCTTTAAGTATGATATAGTGTCCCTCTTCATCTCTCACTACAGTCTTTGGGGTAAATCTTAGTTTATCTGATATAAGGATGGCTACCCCTGCTTTCTTTTGAGGACCATTCGAATGGTAAATGGTTCTCCAACCTTTTATTTTCAGGCTGTAGGTGTTCTTCTGTCTAAAATGAGTCTCTTGTAGACAGCAGATAGATGGGTCCTGCTTTTTTATCCAGTCTGAAACCCTGCGCCTTTTGATGGGGTCATTAAGCCCATTCACATTCAGAGTTACTGTTGAGAGATATGAATTTAGTGTCATCATGATAACTATTCAGTCCTTGTTTTTGTGGAATGTTCCACTGAACTTCTTCTTAAAGGGGAATTTTAAGAGTCCCCCTTAAAATTTCTTGCAGAGCTGGTTTGGAGGTCACATATTCTTTTAGTTGCTGCCTGTCTTGGAAGCTCTTTATCTCTCCTTCCATTTTTTTTTTTAATTTTTATTTATTTATGATAGTCACACAGAGAGAGAGAGAGAGAGGCAGAGACACAGGCAGAGGGAGAAGCAGGCTCCATGCACCGAGAGCCCGATGTGGGATTCGATCCCGGGTCTCCAGGATCACGCCCTGGGCCAAAGGCAGGCGCCAAACCGCTGCGCCACCCAGGGATCCCTCTCCTTCCATTTTGAATGAGAGCCTTGCTGGATAAAGTATTCTTGGTTGCATGTTCTTCTCATTTAGGACCCTGAATATATCCTGCCAGCCCTTTCTGGCCTGCCAGGTGTCTGTGGAGAGGTCCGCTGTTACCCTAATACTCCTCCCCATAAAAGTCAGGGATTTCTTGTCTCTTGCTGCTTTAAGGATCTTCTCTTTATCTTTGGAATTTGCAAGCTTCACTATTAAATGTCGAGGTGTTGAACGGTTTTTATTGATTTTAGGGGGGGATCTCTCTATTTCCTGGATCTGAATGCCTGTTTCCCTTCCCAGATTAGGAAAGTTTTCAGGTAGAATTTGTTCAAATACATATTCTGGCCCTCTGTCCCTTTCGGCGCCCTCGGGAACACCAATTAAACGTAGGTTTTTCTTCCTCAGGCTGTTGTTTATTTCCCTTAATCTATCTTCATGGTCTTTTAATTGTTTGTCTCTTTTTTCCTCAGTTTCCCTCTTTGCTATCAACTTGTCTTCTAGGTCACTCACTCGTTCTTCCACCTCGTTAACCCTCGTCGTTAGGACTTCTAGTTTGGATTGCATTTCAATTGATTTTTAATTTCTGCCTGATTAGCTCTAAATTCTGCAGTCATGAAGTCTCTTGAGTCCTTTATGCTTTTTTCTAGAGCCACCAGTAGCTGTATAATAGTGCTTCTGAATTGGCTTTCTGACATTGAATTGTAATCCAGATTTTGTAACTCTGTGGGAGAGAGGACTGTTTCTGATTCTTTCTTTTGAGGTGAGGTTTTCCTTCTAGTCATTTTGCTCAGTGCAGAGTGGCCAAAAGCAAGTTGTATTGGGAAAAGGAGAAAAAGGAGAGAAAGAAGGAAAGAAAAGAGAAAGAGAAAAAAAATGAAAAAAAAGAAGAAAAAGAGAAAGAAAAAGAAAGAAAGGAGAAAAAAGGGGGGTGGGGGAAGGAAACAAATCAAAAAGCAAAAAAAAAAAAAAAAAAAAAAAGAACCACGGGGGAGTATCTTCTGATTCTGTGTACTTTAAGTCCCTTGGCTTCCCCTGGAAGTTGTCAGTCTAGCTGGTCTTCTGGGGGAGGAGCCTGCTGTGCTGATTTTCAGGTGTTAGCAGTTGGGGGAGCTGCTGTGCCCCTGCCTGGTGCAGGGCTCAGTGGGGGTTGTTTACCCCGTGAGGCCCCAGGAGCAAGAGCCCTAGTGGCGGGGCCAGCTCTGGAAACCTGGATTCAGCCC
This sequence comes from Canis lupus dingo, assembly GCF_003254725.2. Lineage (NCBI taxonomy): Eukaryota > Metazoa > Chordata > Mammalia > Carnivora > Canidae > Canis > Canis lupus. The sequence continues at coordinate 28,248,698 of NC_064268.1, read as the reverse complement.
CCGCAGTAACTCCGGAGCGTCTGCAGGGCCTGAGGCTCCGGGGCGGGGCCACTGATCTGCTCAGCTGGGGCAGGAGCGTCCTTGCTGTCCTGGGCCCTCCAGGCCTCTGCCTGTCCCGGGGGGAGGCCGGATCCTGGGCTGTGTCCCGGCGCCCTGTGCTCCGGTGCCTGCGCTGTTGGATTCGCGCTCCCGGGCCGCGCAACCCCCTCCGTGGAGCCGCCGCCCGAACCCCTCCGAGCTGCTCCGGGTTCCGCCGGGTCCCGCCCTGCGCGCTGCAGCCCTTAGGGAGCTCGGCGCACTCTCCTGGGCGCGCAGTTGCTCTGTTACTGTCCCGGGGAGCCCGAGGGCATCCCCGCCCTCCTGGGTCCTGCTCCAACTCCCTGCGAGCCCCTTTCCGCCCGGGAAGGTCGGTGCAGCTCCTGCGTCTCCGGGACGGGGCTCTCCTGTCCTGGGGACACTCCCCCGGCCTCAGCCCGGCTCCTCGCGGGGCCCCTCCCCCTTGGATGCCTTTTGTTTCTTTATTTCTTTTTCCCCGTCTTCCTACCTTGATAGAAGCGCGAACTCTTCTCACTGTTGCATTCCAGCTGGTCTCTCTTTAAATCTCAGGCCGAATTCATAGATTTTCAGGAGAATTTGAAGGTTTTCTAGGTAATTTGGTGGAGACAGGTGATTTGGAGACCCTACTCTTCCGCCATCTTGCCCCTCCCTCCACTGTTCCTGTTTTAGACACCAGGAAACAGGTTCCTAGAGAGGTTTGTTGATCCTACCCTGGGTCACGTGGTGTGAAGGGCAGAGCCGGGCTTGCAGCTGACTACACAGATTCAGACGCTGCAGCATCCCCACTGTGCAGTGCTGTCTCCACTGCCTTGTCACCAGTCAATATCTGTCCTATTCACCAGGTGCAAGGAGGTGTGTGCAGCATGACCAGGTGAGTAAGAACTTCAAATTATCTGCCATCTTTGATCCTAATCATTCTCAGGAAGACACACATAATATACCCACACGATAAAAAGTCACCCACTAGGAGATCCATCAAACACATCACCTGGGCACAGCTCTGCTCAAGGAGATCTTGGGGTGGGGGAGGCTTTCTGGGAGGGGGCAAACAGTGCCTCCATCGGAGGAACACATTCAGGGTACCTGGAGCATAGCCTAGGTCATGGCTGGGCCAGGCAGTAAGGGAGACGATGTCTCTTGCAGAGGAGATGGCACTTGGATGGAATCAGGAGGTGGCAATGAAGACCACTTGCCACACACACAGCTGAATGATATTGATGTTTTCAATGGTCTCCAGGAAAACCAGACAAACATCAGCCACATCCTCCTGATGGCTGGAGAGAACCTTTGGGCAACTGGGGATGATTTGTATGTATTTTAAAGATATAATATGGCTTTACAATGACTGGAAGCTTTACCTCATATCATGGAATCCCTGCATGTGTTGTTTCTTTTTCATCAAGTGCAAGCCTTATCAACATAGTATTTGATGAAACATCCATGACCAAAAATAGTTTTTTAACTGTATCCAAAACAGCTCTTTTCTGTGAAGATTAAATAAAAAAGTATTTACTTATTTATTTTTAAGTAAGTAAATAAATTTTTTGTGGAAGAAGTTGTACATAAACAAAACACCAAAATCCACCACTAAAAAATTGTACCTATAATAAGTTTAAATTTTTTTAAGTTGGAGGAGGAATACAATTCAACATAACTGTGTCTAACTCAGGATGTTTACAGTAGGCTGTTGTCCATATCAGCCAGAGGTGCTATGTCCTAATATTCAGTATACAATTCTTAACACAATTTCTTTTTAAAAGACACTAACCTCGAAATAAGTCAATCGGAGGACAAACATTATATGGTCTCATTCACTTGGGGAATATAAAAAATAGTGAAAGGGAATAAAGGGGAAAGGAGAAAAAATAAGTGGGAAATATTGGAAAAGGAGACAGAACATAAAGACTCCTAACTCTGGGAACGAACTAGGGGTGGTGGAAGGGGAGGTGGGCAGGGGGTGGGGGTGACTGGGTGGCGGGCACTGAGGTGGGCACTTGATGAGATGAGCACTGGCTGTTATTCTGTATGTTGGCAAGTTGAACACAAACAAAAAAATAAATTTATTTAAAAAATGACACTAACCTCTATTTTTACCATGAATGTCATGTATGTGACCTAACAGTATCATGTGACTGCATGTGGCGTTTCACCTGAGATGATTTTTGTTTACCCCAGGGATCATGACCATGGCCTGAGAATATTCAAATGAATACGGTTTGGTCACTGACTAAGGTGAAAATGGCAGCTTAGAGACCTCCCAAAACTCTCTCTTCCAACAAAGCAATCAACGTACTGGCAACAAGTGCCACCATCATTATTTTCAGAATTCTGGCAATTAAACAAAACTTGCAGCAGTAGGGGAAATACTGAATCCAGGAAACAAAAGTTTAAAAAACCCAGCTAAGCCACAGTCAGAAAGACGCATGAGATTTCTGCTGTTGTCATTTGCTTAGATCCCATTCCCTCCCCTGCAGTCTCATGACAGTTCAGAAAAATGAGCAGCAATGTTCACAGTGCAAGTCAGCAATGTGGGATGCCTGGGTGGCTCAGCAGTTGAACCTCTGGCGTTGGTTCAGAGTGCGATCCTGGAGTCCCAGGATGGAGTCGCACATCAGGCTCTCTGCATGGAGCCTGCTTCTCCCTTGCCTGTGTCTGCCTCTCTCTCTCTCTCTCTCTCTCTCTCTCTCTCTCTTTCTGTCTCTCATAAATACATAAAATATTTGAAAAAATTTTTTAAAAAGAAAGTCATCCATATGGCAGCCACTGGAGAGAGCAGAGCTGGCCTGGAGCCCCCTCACCACCTCCCTCCTGGAGAATTATAGTAAATGGGCCAATCTGGTGGAAACTGTGTAAGACCCAATCTCTTCAACTGTCCACATTGAGTCTGACTGGGAAGGTGCCCAGAATTAAAAGCTTTTCCCTGGCATAACTGTCAAAAAAGACATAAAAGAGAAAAAGAAGAGGGGCAATTGTTCAACTTATGATTGCTTAAAGTGATGGATAACAATTTGAGCAAACAATAGGCTAACAAAAGCCTTAAGCGAGCACTAAGGGGCTTTGAGAAGCTCCAACTTCTCAGGAATCCAGAACATGCACCTTGTAGGGCTGTGTGCATGCTCCGCAAACCTGACAAGCTCCCCTACACTGGCACCTCTGGCTGACCCTGATGCTGTGCACAAGCAAGAAGTGAGGGTTGCAGCAGAGTTTTCAGCTGTTGGCTCACTATGAAAGGCCCCTTGGCACAGATGGAGCCACTCCTCTGTTTGAGGCTGCTAATGCATACCCTACCCAGTCACCGACTGACCACCAGCATTCAAGCCAGGCCTACAGTGGCCACGCATGAGCAATTTGCCAGCTTGGAGAATTAGTTTAGAATAGACACTAATATCTTATTAGACAGCAATGACAAAAAGCAGTAACATCAACTCCGGGGGAGGCATAAGGTCTGATACCAAGAGTTTCCAAGTTCTATTATTTATTATTTTATTTATTTTTTAAATATTTTATTTATTGATTCATGAGAGACACTGAGAGAGAGAGAAGCAGTGACACGAGCAGAGACACAGGCAGAGGGAGAAGCAGGCTCCATGCAGGGAGCTGGATGTGGGATTCGATCCTGGGACTCCAGGATCACACCCTGGGCTGAAGGCAGGCACCAAACCACTGAGCCACCCAGGGATCCCGCAAGTTCTATTATTTTAAAGCCCAGCCTATACTTCCCTGCCTCTGGGACAACAAGAGATCTGGAAGGGAAATACAAATTCTGGCTCTATGTAGAAAAGCATTGGCACAGAGGATTGAGATTGCCTTCCTTACACAGGCCTGGCTCTTAGGTTGGCCGCCAGCTATGTCCAGTTGTAGGAGGGGCTCTGTTCCCAATGAAAGAGCTAGGGAATTATCTGTCTTTGCCTTTTTCTAGTTTTTGGTGTTTTCTGGAAACTCAGGGCTTTCCTTGACTTGAAGCTGCAGTATTGCCATCTCTGACATTCCATGCCCTTTGTCTCCGTGTCTGTGTTTCCAAACCTACAACAGCCTACATTGGACAACCTGTAAGGACAACAGCCATTCAATTAGGGCCCACCCTAGTCCAGTGTTAACTGTATCTCAACTGGATTATATCTGCAAAGATCTTATTTCCAAATAAGAACACATTCACAGGCACTGTGGGCTTTGACTCTTCTATATGGTTTGGGGGTAGGGGAGGACACAATTACAGCTATAGCAGGGCTGAACAGCAGACTTGAGCAGGAGGAAGACAGAACCAGTAAATTTGAAGGTAGGTCACTTGACATCCAGTCTGGTAAACGGCACATTAAAAAAAAAAAATCTAAGAGCACGGGAAGAGAATGAGTGGAGTCCCAGAGCCCAGAGACCTGGGTACTACTATCAAGCATCCCAACACAGGCACTGAGACAGTCCCCAGAAAAATAAAAGACAGGAAGGGATACTGAGAATACATGAAGGAGTAATAGCCCAAATCGTAGCACATTTCATGCAAAACAGTCATCTAAACATTGAAGAAGTTCAACAAAGATAGGATAAATCCATCCCCTAGCACAATGTTTCAAGGCCAAAGACAAAAGCTGAATCACTGGAAGTGGCAAGAAAAAGGAAAGCATCATCATGTAGAGGCTCCTCAATAAGGTGAATGACTTATTTTCATAAACTACAGAGGCCAGAGGCATCAGGGTGACACAAAAAGGTTCTGGAGGGGATCCCTGGGTGGCTTGGCAGTTTGGCACCTGCCTTTGGCCCAGGGCATGATCCTGGGGTCCTGGGATTGAGTCCTGCATCGGGCTCCCTGCATGGAGCCTGCTCCTCCCTCTGCCTGTGTCTCTGCCCCTCTCTCTCTCTCTCTGTCTATCATAAATAAATAAATAAATAAATAAATAAATAAATAAATAAATAAATAAATAAATAAATCTTTTTAAAAAAACAAAAAGGTTCTGGAGGAGAAAATCTGTCAAGCAACAAATGTGCATCTAGCACAGATATCCTTCAGCAATGAAGGACATGTCAAGACCTTCCCAGATAAATAAAACCTGAGAGAAGCCTCTGCCGTCACCAGCTCTACAAGAAACGTTAGGGGGGAGTCCTTCAATCTGAAAGGAAAAGACAACAGAGTACCTCAATTCTCCACAGAGAAATAGTCACAGAGGGAAACATACAAGCAAGTATAAATGCCTAGGAGGGTAAGATGTATATGGAATAAACATATAAAAATATATTCTTCTGATTTTCAAGAACACTACATGAAGTAAATAAAAATGGGTGTTGATCAGCACACAAGGTAAAATGTAGGGTGTAGGACAATAATGGCACAGGGAAGGGATATCAATTGGCTAAGGTCGATGAATGCCTTGGAAATGAACCTGGTCTTAAGCCAATTAGACTGTCATACATAAAGAAGTTAACTGTAATGCCCAGGAAAGCTACTAAAACTATAAGCCACAACACATGGGAAAAGCAACATGGGGATTTAGTAATTCCTCTAGAATAGAACACCAAGAAGAGCAATAATGTAGGAATGTGAGAACAAAAAGACATAATGCATAGAAAACAGATGGAAAAAATGAGAGTACGCAACGCTACCTGAAAAGTAATTAGGTAAATTTACACAGTCCATTAAGAGGCAGAGACTGGAAGAGGGAATAAAAATCTGTCATCTCTCTGCCATCGTCCAGAGTCCCCCTTTACGTCCAGGACACAAGTAGGATGAGGCTTAATGATGGGAAAATGGGCACCAAGCAGATATTAACCCAAAGAACTAGACCAGCTTTGTTAATATAAGACAAAACTTATGGCATTTTTTACAGAAAGGAGGATGATTTATAGTAACAAAAGTGGCCACTCTTCACGAATTACGAACGTGTCACACTTAACGAGAAGGCTCCAAAATACATGACATGAAAGGATAGAATTGAAGAGAGGTACGGACCCCTCAACATAATGCTTGGAGGCTACAATACTTGACTTCTGACAACTCAGAGACTGTTATTTCTTGTTATGCTCACATCAGCACCATGGGGTGGGCAGAGTGTGGGGCTGGGGGCCATAATTTAAGGTGAAGGGCACAGAAGCTTGGAGAGATGAAGTGACTTGCTCAGGGTTGCAGCACAGATGAGGGAGGGTTCTGAGGTGGGGGCAGCAGATGGTTCCCTGGTCACCTGGATATGAGCTCATACCCTGTGCACCAAACCAAGCCCTGCCCTCACTTCTTTGTCCACATCCTCCTGCCCAGCACTGTTGCAAGGACTGCAGCTGCCCAAGAGAATGACCCAGATCCCGAGCCATCTCTTGGTTCTGCATTTCAATTCCTGACACAAATGCAATGTCTTTCCACCAAAGAAGACCCCCTAGTGGACTGAGGGGAATCCAAACATGTCTCCACCTCCTTCTCACTTAACTCTGCACCCACACAAGTTGATTCTCTCAGCAGCCCTGCTCTGAGAATTCCTGATTCGGGTGACCACCCTGGATGACCAGTAGTGTTCCTGACTCCCAACTGTCGTAGAACCCAGGACATTCCAAACCAACTGCACACATGACAGTTCCCCAGAGAATTAGCTTGGATCTTCAACTGACCAAACCTCATTGTGAATCCATTAATGAACGAGGACAGGGGCTCCTGGTCAGGCTGGTGTTCGGTGGCTTACTGCTTGAAGTCTACAAGCCCCCATGTCTCCTAGACTAAAATCTGTACAGCCTAGACTCAGGCCTTGTGAGAAGGCCTCGTGCAGGAAGTAGCTGCACTAGCTCTGAGTGGGCACCTTCCCAGCTCCTTCTTTCATCCCAGCGTCTAGGCTCTGCTGCACAAACTAGTTACTTCTCTCGAATCTACATACTGATTTACCCCCACAGTACCTTCAAAGCTGCAGTCAGTGGAAGTGATACTCGTGGCTCTCCCTTGTTGATGGCCAGATGCCCCTGTGGGTGCTGTGGAGCCCACTGATGGGGAAATCCAGTAGAATTTATTGGCTGCAGGTGGTTATGCTGTGACTCCCGTGTTTCAACTCTTTATGATCTTTTTCTTCTCATAACAGGAGTCATGATCCTGGAAAATACACCAAAGATAGAACCATTAACATGCAGCTCGGGAAGACCGAGGAGGCAGGTCATCAGGGTGCCTAGGGCACGTGTGTGTGAAGCAGGCCCATCCACACCTTCACACAGGCCTCGAGGTCCCCTGTGTCCATGGAGGGTCTCTAGGGCAGCTGCACAGGGGCCTCTCTTCCACGGAAACACGTTCACACATCAGACTCTGGAGGGGTGTGCAGGCTGCCATGAGCTAAGGGACAGGGGAGCCTATGTAGTGACACCAGAGGAAATATTTGTTAACATCAACTACTCTGGGAGTCGTCTTTCAGGTCCAGCAAACAGGACAGATCCATGAAGTTTTGCACAAAGGCCTGTAAATCACAAAGGGGAGAGTTTACCTCTCCACCATCTCCTGGCTCACACTAGAACTCAGCCTCCGGGTTCTCACATACAAGAGAGGGGGGCTGTGGCCCTCAGGTCACGTCCCCTGTAGGTCAGTGACAAGCCCTACAGTCTCCCCAGCACAAGTCCCAAGAGGCTTCACCAAACAAACCCCACTTGGACATGTGGTAGTGGCAGAGGGAGGGAAGTGCAGACCTGCTGAGACCGATAATTTTCAAATAGCAAGAAAAGATGACTCCAATATAGCACAGTCAAGCTCATGAATCCAGTTCCTCTTACAATTACAGCATTCAGAAACGTGACAGGAGAAGATCAGAGTTCTGCACAAATTTCCACTACCTTTGGGATTTCTTATCCACCTTCCTCAGCCTCCAGAGGACTATGGTCCACCCCACTGTCCCAGAAGTCCTGACCCACTGCCTGCTACCTGAGGGCTCTTCTGATGTTGAGTTAGAATGCACCCTGACTTCTGTCATTGCACTAATGATGCCCTTAATACATTTAAAATTGTTCTTTGAAATAGAAAACACGAGGCAGCGTTTTGGTAGCTTTCTCTGAAGTATACAGCACCGATGTAACGATAGCAATTATCCTTGAAGTGATGAGTCAACCTCCGCAGTACCTTCATCTCTTTCAGTTTATGGGGTGTACCCGGGTGGGTGTACAGAAGCGCATTTTCTTGAATTTCCAACTGGAAGGGAGAGATGTGGCTGTGCAGGACTGCGTGACTTCTGTCTCCACCCCAACACACGTCCTGGGAAATGCACAGCAATAGGGAGCAGTGTTGGCCTACTCACTAGTGTGCTATAAGGAGGCTAAATGGGGTTTGCTACAAGTAGGGCCTGGAGCCCAGGCAAGGATGTGTGCTTCATAATTTCTCTGTAGATGTGTAGCAATTGAATGACTGGTTAAGGAGTTAGACATCTGGTCATGGGTGGATCTAGAAAGCGGGCTTGGATGGCTCCCCAGCACGGGAGGTGAAAAGATTATGAAGTTTTTCCTCTGATCTGTTAAATTGTCCCACTCCAAAAGTTTATCTTCTTCTTGTTTTGTTACTCAAGCTGGAACCCACTGGTCAGTACAGAGGCAGCGTGCTGCTGACAATGCTGCCAACCACCTGTCCTCTAAGTCACTGTGTGTGGTAGAGATCTTCAGGGATGGCCTTGGAGACGATGCTGCTTTTGGATGATGTTTTGAGAGCTGCTGAAAAGACCTCCTACTGCTTCCTTCTGCCACAAATCACACAATTCAGAACATAATCTGTAAACATTGGGGTGCAGGTGTTCCAACATTTCATTGCATCTGTATCTTTAGGGTAAATCCCCAGCAGTGTAATTCCTGGGAATCAGTGAGGGTGACAAAACATGAGACACTCCTAACACTTGGAAACAAACAAGGTGTGGTGGAAGGGGAGGTGGGCGGGTGGTTGGGTTAACTGGGTGATGGGCACCAAGGGGGGCACGTGGTGGGATATGCACTGGGTGTTATGCTATATGTTAGCAAATTGAACTCCAATTAAAAAAATAGAATAAGAAGGGAAAAAAGGGATCCAAGTCATTTAGAATCAGTAACAATTTTGCAGTCTTGTCAAATTTCAAAACAATAACACTTCATTTTTATGTTTTATTTATTTTTAAATTAAAAAAAAACTTATTTATGATAGTCACAGAGAATGAGAGAGAGAGAGAGAGAGAGAGAGAGAGAGACAGAGACCTAGGCAGAGGGAGAAGCAGGCTCCATGCACTGGGAGCCCGACGTGGGATTCAATCTCTGGTCTCCAGGATCGCGCCCTGGGCCAAAGGCAGGCGCTAAACTGTTGTGCCAACCAGGGATCCCACACTTCATTTTTAAAATGAAAAAAAAAAAAAAAAAACCACACAAACTTTTTCAAGTACTGAAGACTTTTCATCCTGAGTTTGTTACAATATGAACACCCAGGATAGAAAGCAGCTGTCATCCAAATATTACCGAGGTGCCCTCCTGCAGCCACTGGGGGGACAGGTGGAAAGACCCGGTGGATTCATCACCACTGGGCCTTGGGGAAGAGCTCACAGCAAGTGGGCATCGCCAATGGCTGTCGACACCTGCTCTGGTTCAGAGGGACAGTGGCTCCTGTTGGACATGGCTGTGAAATTCTCAGGAAAGAGGAGGGGGAAGGCAAAGACATTTGGAACTGGTGAGCATCTTCCTGTGGGATTGATCTTTGTCTTTCCCAAGTGATTTATAATCTGTCCCACCTGCCTCTATGCTCACATGCCAATCACTGTTTTTTTTTTTAAGGACAGTTAGGATCTTGTACCAAAGCATCTGGTACAATTTCATTCTCCTACATGCCAATGTGGAGACACTGCCCCCTCTCAGACGTCGTGACCCTCTTGCTCAGCTCTTGCTCTGCGTCTGCAAAGTGTGTTGACCACAGTGGGGAAGAAACAGTAGAGCCATTCTGTGAAATGCTTAATTTCCACTTACCATATGAGGGGCACACCTCAAGGCCCTGAGGGGCACACCTTAGGGCCCTGAAACACTGGCCTATGGTAAACTGTGTACAGACCCTGTCACGGAGATTAGAGCTGTTTACATCGTTAGGCATAAGTTACATCATGACCTAAAGGATGGAACCGAGCCTCTCCTTTGCCTTCCTGGGCTTCGCTTTCAGCCCAGAGGGGCAGTGCCCCCCTCTGACTATGCCTCTAGGGTTCCTTGCTTGGCTAATGGACAGTCAGACGGGCTCTCCATCAAGAACAGATCACACATTCCCTTTGTCACATCCCTGCCTCCTGACATCATCTTGTGGAGTGAGAGACATGTCCTCTTGCCATGCGAAGGGGTTAGCTAGCACTGGAGTCCTCTGGTTCCTTGGACCCCCGTGTTCTTCACCATTGCAGACCTTGAGACATTGGAGCACATATCAAAAATGAGCTTGCCTTTTTAATGTGTTTCCTTTCAGTCTTGGTTAGTCCTCTGGGGTTGGAAAGGAATGTTTGTATATGCCGCCCAGCTAGTTCAAAGACATACAGCATTGTACTTCCTTTGTGGTATCTCACCCCCTTGTGATTTCCTTTTTTCTTTTTAAAAATATTTTTTTATTTATGATAGTTACACACACACACACACACACACACACACACAGAGAGAGAGAGAGAGAGAGAGAGAGAGGCAGAGACATAGGCAGAGGGAGAAGCAGGCTCCATGCACCGGGAGCCCGATGTGGGATTTGATCCCGGGTCTCCAGGATCACGCCCTGGGCCAAAGGCAGGCGCCAAACCGCTGTGCCACCCAGGGATCCCCAAAAAACAAGTCTTATCAAAGTATGAAGAGATTTTAAATGCTACTGATGATTAAAGAAAGTGAACACAGGGATCCCTGGGTGGCGCAGCGGTTTGGCGCCTGCCTTTGGCCCAGGGCGCGATCCTGGAGACCCGGGATCGAATCCCACATCGGGCTCCCCGTGCATGGAGCCTGCCTCTCTCTCTCTCTGTGACTATCATGAATAAATAAATAAAATCTTTAAAAAAAAAAGAAAGTGAACACAAAAGCATACGAGAACATCAGGCCGTGTTCAGCGCGACATCATTTGTTCTTCCAATTTCGATTTCCTAGAGTTCTGCTCTAATATTGTTATTTCTCTTCTGCTGCGTGGTTTTAGCTCCCATCGCTGTTCTTTCTCCAGCTCCCATAAGTGTGCAGTTAGCTTGTGTACTTGAGATTTTTCATTTCTTGAGGCTTCTATTGATATGTCCTCCCTCTAATACCACCCTTGCTGCATCCCAGTGGTTTTGAACCATTGTGCTTTCATTTTCATTAGTTTGCATGAATCTTATACATTCTTCTCAAATTTCCTGGTGGACCTATTCATTCTGAAGGAGTAGGCTCTTTAACCTCCAAGTGTTTGTGTTCCTCCCAAATGTCCTCTTGGCAAGGAGTTGAAGTTTCAAAGCACTGAGGTTTGAAAAATACACAAGGAGAAGTCACAGTCTTGTATCAGTTCATGAACGCTGATTTGTGACCCAGTATGTGATCTACTCTGGAGAAAGTTGCCTGTGCAGCTGAGAAGAAGGTGCACTGTGCTGCATTAGGATGGAATGTTCTGTATCTATCTGTGAAGTCCATCTGGTCCAGTGTGTCATTCAAACCCTTGTTTCTTGGTGATCTTCTGCTTGGTGACATGTGTGTCCCTTGCTGAGTGTGGAGTATTGACCTCTTCTACTATGAGGGTTTCATTATCTGTGTGTTTCTTTAATTTGGTTATTAATTCTATTGGAAAAATCAGGCATCAGATGACCTGAAGGAGGAGGAGTTGCAAAATCTGAATAGACAGAGCTGAAAGTTGGATTATTAGATCCGAATCGGACAACACGTGTGCCTATGAACAATCTACCTAATTGCCTAAAGGAAAAGGCATAAAGTGGAGAAACAGTTCTTTTTTCTTATACCAATCTTTTTTTTAAATAAATTGATTTTTTATTGGTGTTCAATTTACCAACATACAGAATAACACCCAGTGCTCAACCCGTCAAGTGCCCCCCTCAGTGCCCGTCACCCATTCACCCCCACCCCCCACCCTCCTCCCCTTCCACCACCCCTAGTTCGTTTCCCAGAGTTAGGAGTCTTTATGTTCTGTCTCCCTTTCTGATATTTCACCCCACATTTCTTCTCCCTTCCCTTATATTCCCTTTCACTATTGGAGAAACAGGTTTTTAATAGCATCATTCAAGCTGACAACTTCTAATTTTGCCTCCATCAGGAATTTGTCTACTGAGCCTCTCAAATATCCATCCACCTTCTAGGTTGGTAGGTCCACTTCTAGGTCTCCAAATGTTTCATCTCTGGGTGGTCAGAAGGAAACTAAATTGCAACCCCTTAATAAACAAGGTTTCTCTTCTAGTCTCTCCTACATCAGCAAATGACTCAAAAGTTATCCAGTAATCAAACCAGAGGACTGAAAGCTTCTTTTTTAAGCTCTTTTATCAGGACACCTGGGTGAATCAGTGGTTGAGCATCTGTCTTTGGTTCAGATAGTGATCCCAGGATCCTGGGATGAAGGCCCACTTCAGGCACCCCACAGGGAGCCTGCTTCTCCCTCTGCGTATGTCTCTGCCTCTCTCTGTGTGTCTCTCATCAATCAATAAATAAAATCATTTAAAAAACCCTCTAATACATTACCACCCACATACAATCAAGACATTTTATAAAATTAATTATAAAATATATATTTCAAGTCCAGGTGCTTCTCTCGACAGCCACCACTTTAATTTTAACCATCATTTTCTAGTCAGGACCACTACTCCAAATCCAGCCAGTACAAACTGAAAGAGACTTGTCAGGCAGGAACTGGGATGGTATGTTGGGAGACACCCTATTTTCTTCTACACAGATATATAAAAGATTAATAAAATATTTTTAAATGATGACACATGGATGGGGGCACAATCATGAGAAATACATGTATCAAAAGGCAAAAGGAAACACCAATGTGAGCAAGGCTTAATCCACGTGCATAATGCCCACTGTATTATGAATAAGGTGAAGTTTGCTGAGAGCTCAGGTCTACAGGGAGATAAAACTGAGTGATCCAGGTGAGATAGTCCGTCAGATGCAAGCTCCATGTTTAAAACCAAGGACCACAGGAAGATTCTCACTCTGATGAAAGCAGAGGTGCCAAAATGGATGCAGATAACTTTGCAGGGCTACAGGAGGCTTAGAGTAGCATCCTGGGATTTTTATGGTAACCACTAGAAGCATGATTAAACTAGAAATCCAGCTGATCCAAGATGGTGATGTAGACAGACCTGAACTCACCCTGTCTGTGGACACATATCTCTACCAACAGCAAGAGAGACAGATACATGCTCATGAAGGGAACCCCCAGTCCTGATACAACAATCTACAGTGGGGAGGGATAGTACTGAGGGGCCATGAGCAGATTTGTCAGCACTGGGGTACAGAAGAAAAGCTGGAGTTGAAAAGAGCAACTAGAATATAAAGGAAACTGTCTTACAACCCTGACAAATGGCAGGGTGGTGGCTGGGACTCTCTCCTTGTTGGAGGCGCTGGCAAGTGCTGTGGTTTACAATATCCCTCCCAACTTGACAATGTAGACAGGAGCATGAGCTGGAAGTCCTAGCACACCTACCAACCCGGACTCAGGCTCCCAGCCCACACCAGTCCCTGCCTGTCTAAGAAGGCAGCCTCAGAGCAGCACACACTGAGAAGCCCTGATCAGCACTCACTACATATCCGGCTGTCTTGCCAAGGTGCCACAGGTGTAGACTACCTCAGAATAGTCCACGTCCACAGAAATTTCTCTCCAAAAGGCTTGCTTGGGCCCTCCTCGTGTGGAGTGCCCTGAGACCTCCTGGCTCCTGCCTGCTTGGCTTCAACCATCCAGGCAGGAAGCTTTCTTCATCCAGCACCTCAGTTTCCTGGCATGAATCCCAACCCCAGCCACTCCACTAGGGTTTCTTCTCTGGGGAGCACACTAGGACCCCCCCTGGCTTTCCAATCTAGCCGAATTCCCACACCAGGGTGACCCTGGTGCTGAGTGCACTGACAGACACCAGTTTGCAGCCAGTTCACCTTCAGCTGCCTTACTAGGGTGCCCTCTGAACAGAGAAACCTGGGACCACCCTGGCTCAGACCCCTTTCAGTTCCAGCTATTCCTCTAGGCAGCCCCAGTACAAAATGCCCTACGCCTCCCAGCACATGCCATCCATAGCTCCATCCAGACAATCAGTCACCAGGTGCACCAGGTCTACACAGGGAATGACCATACACAAGACCATCCCTTCAAGTTAGGAGAAGAGTTTATATTTATTTATTTATTTTTTTTGAGAAGGAGATTTTAGGCCTAATTGTTTTTTTTAAATTTTTAATTAATTAATTAACTAATTTATGATAGAGAGAGAGAGAGAGAGAGAGAGAGGCAGAGACACAGGCAGAGGGAGAAGTAGGCTCTATGCACTGGGAGCCTGATGTGGGATTTGATCCCGGGTCTCCAGGACCGCGCCCTGGGCCAAAGGCAGGCAGTAAACCACTGCGCCACCCAGGGATCCCCTAGGCCTAATTTTTAAAACAACAACAATAATGACAACACAGGAAGTCGAAATGAGGAGAAAGAAATATGCTTCAAATGAAAGAACAATAAACTTCAGAAAAGAAACTAAATGAAACAGAGATAAGCAATAGGTCTGTTAAAGAGTGTAAATTAATGATCATAAGAGATGATCACTGGATTGGATAGGAAAGTGGAAGAACTCAGTAAGAACTTCAACAAAGAGAAGGTATAAACTAAAAAAAAAACATTAAAAGGACTCATACATTTGGAGAATATAAAAATTAGTGAAAGGGAATAAAGGGAAAGGAGAGAAAATGAGTGAAAGTATCAGTGAGGGTGACAAAACATGAGAGACACCTAACCCTGGGAAATGAACAAGGGGTGGCAGAAAGGCAGGTGGGCGGGGGGACGGGGTCATTGAGTGATGGGCACTGAGGGGGGCACTTGACTGGATGAGCACTGAGTGATATGCAATATGTTGGCATATTGAATTCCAATAAAAATATACGAATATATAAAAAAATGAAAAAAGAGCTAAAGAATACAAACAGATACAAAAAATACAATGGAGAGAATCTAAACTAGATTTGTGGGTTCCAAAGAACAGATTGGCAGTCTAGAAGACCAAGTGATGGAAAGCTTGGAAGCTGATCAGTGAAAAGAAAAAAATAAGTATACAATATGAGGATAGATTAAGGGATTTCTTTTTTTTATAATAAATTTATTTTTTATTGGTGTTCACTTTGCCAACATACAGCATAACACTCAGTGCTCATCCCCTCAAGTGCCCCCCTCAGTGCCCATCACCCATTCACCCCCCCCACCCTCCTCCCCTTCCACCACCCCTAGTTCATTTCCCAGAGTTAGGAGTCTCTATGTTCTGTCTCCCTTTGTGATATTTCCCACATATTTCAGATTAAGGGATTTCTTGGGCATCATGAAGCAAAGAAACTTTCACATTATTGTGGTCCCAGATGGAGAAGAGAGACAGGGCAGAAAACATAGTTGAAGAAATATTCTATGAAAACTTCTTTCACAGACATCCAGATTCAGGAAGAATGAAGAGCTCAAAAAAAGCAATCCAAAGAGACCCACACCTGACAAAATAATGAAAATGTCAAAAGTTAAGGATAAAATAGACTTAGAAATAGCAAGAGAGAAAACAACAAGTGCTATGTAAGGGAAATGCCTTCAGGCCATCAGTTGCATTTTTCAGGAGAAACCTTGCAGCCCAGAACACAGTAGCAAAGGAAAAATCCTACAGCCGAGACTACTCCACTCAACAAGTTGATCATTCAGAATTGATGGAATTGAAGAGTTTCCCGGACAAACAGGACTCAAAGGAGATTATCGCCCCTAAAATGGCACTACAAGAAATGCGAAGGGACTTCTTTTATGTGGAAAAGAAAAGGTCATCACAGACTTAAGAATATTAGGAATATCTTTTAAAAAGGAGAAAAAATGTGTGGGAAATATCAGAAAGGGAGACAGAATATGAAAGACTCCTAACTCTGGGAAACGAACTAGGGGTGGTGGAAGGGGAGGTGGGCAGGGGGTGGGGGTGACTGGGTGACGGGCACTGAACTGGGCACTTGACGGGATGAGCACTGGGTGTTATTCTATATGTTGGCAAATTGAAAATTATTTTTCCTCCCTGCCACACTCCAGGCACTTGGCTGGTTACCTCTCCAGAATAATCGCAGCCCTGGTCAGCTTTTGATTCATTTCCTCCTCCTCATTTCCCCATGTATCATTGGCTCCAAACTCTTTCATGATCCCTCTTCTCCCTCAAACCTGTCTTGCTCTCCAGTCAACTCTCTGCCTCCTTCTTCACTGGATTCCACGGATTCCATGTGCCAACCATCTGTTATTCCCTCTTGTAGCCTTGATCATCAACCCCTGCTACACCTTCATCCAGGATACTGCTGCATCTAGTCTCTTTCAAGAACCATACTGCACATTCCCACTTCACCTACAGAATATCTGTATTTGAGGTAAACAAACAAATATGTAGAGGATTCCCACTCAGCAAAGTTGTGAGAACAAACTAGCTCACTATGTATTTCCTCTACTGAAGTCCATTGCAATACTGAGCTTCTGTTCACATGAGTGAGGTTGGTGCATTACAGATTTTGAAATATGCCACTTAATATTTTCTTCTACATGCCAACTTGCAAAACAGTACAATATGATGGCATCTCATTTGTGTAAAGATGGCATACACATGGTCAGATAGGGGTACAATGATTGAAGGAAACAAAGACTGAAAACAACCCTGTAGAAAACTGCTTATATAGCTAACAGGATTAGCAGGGACATTAACTTTGCTTTAAATGTTGCATATATATCAGTGTTTTTTTGGATTCATTGCTTCATAATCTAGATTGCTTACATTTTACGTACTACCTGCACTCAGGTCAGAAATATTTAACAACAGAAGAAAAATATAGAGAATCAACTGAGACCCTATAGTTGTTCACAGGACTTTACCACTGGAATGAAAATCTACATAATTTATCTGCATCTGAGAACTTCACTACTGACTAACATCATTAATTAGAGTATCATGACTAAAGAAATGAAATTAAAAGTGAAAATATTTTATGCAGTGAGAATCACACTTTTCCTTACATTTAAACGATGATGTCCAAATAAAAGATTTCACAGAATGGCAAGACATATCAAGGGCAAAGTCTCAGAACATGTAGCTCAAGGCAGAAATTAAGCATGAGGGAGAGAACCAGGATCCAACAAGTTTGATGGATGCCTTTTCTATTAGCGATTTTAGTTTTTAGCTTCACTGCAGAATAATATATGTGCCAATGCTGCACATTGAATATGTACATATTTAGGAGCGAGAACATAACACACCCTGATGCGCGAGTGGAGAAAGCAGTTTCTCCACAGACCAACGGTTAACGTAGGCAGACATTGGGATATAAAAATTCTGTAAGGCTGATCTAAATGTGTCCACTTCACCAACAGCTCGTAATAGTAGAGGCAGGAGTCCAACCCACCTTGGCCTTCCACTAGGCCCTCATCCAAAGGGCTATATGTCCTGCACCACAGACTTTGGAGGGCTAGCATGGCTGGCGAGAAGCTTTAAGACTTTATATCCATGAGGCAGGATAAATACTGGCTTGTGATTTCTTGGATGTTCCTCCCATTGAGAGGTGGGGATATGCACTTCGCTGTAATCAAAGAGGAAATTGGCGCTTACTTGCCACTGCAAGGTCCCCTGGACACAACATGGTGTAACATTCAAGTTTATGCTGCAAAAGCTCATCGTTTCCATTGGCCACTTGGGTCACTGCCCTGAGGAGCCCTCAGCCATCAAGTTAGAGGTTGGCTTGCTCTGAAGAAGCCCTGACAGTGGCAGGGCTCCTGTAGGCCTTCTAGCCAAATGCAGCCTCAACGACAGACATGGAGGGAGTCACCTCCAGAGGATTCCAACCCATAGCCAGAGAGTCTTCCTTACTGAGACTCCCCCAAATCATAGAACAGAAATCATGCATTCCCAAACTATGCCCTGTTTGATTTCCTCACCATGACCAGAGTAAAGTGGGTGTCTCATGCCACCAATTGGAAGGGGGGATACGTTAAAGCACACTTTTTATAATAAGGTCGACAAAAATAACACACATCTAGAAAATATAAATGCTATCATAGACCATACACTGACATCACAGTTTCCCTTCTGCTCCTCTCTGCTGCCTTCCAGGTTCTCCTGCTGGAAGCAACAACCATTGCCCTTCTGGACATCCCTCCAGATGTATGAATTCAGAAATTAGTAGCTATGACACCACAACAAGTATTACCTAAAAGCCTCTGCTTCATTGCGACTGTTCCCCCCAAATGAGAGTAGAGTCTGAACATTTTTTCATTGCTCTTTTAATGCTGCTCCTCTGGTCAGATGATTACACTTTCTTAAGTTTCCTGTAATTGATTTTCGTTTATTCCCTCAAGTTCTCTACACAGGCACGCACTTTTTGATCTAGCTGAAGATCATATAAACTCCCTCATTCCTTTCTTTCATTCATTTATCTTTTCAGTCATTTATAAAGAATTTCAGGTAGTCCTAAAAATATTCTAGCACTATGAGTCATATAATAGATGCAGAGTATATATATTCCATGATATAACCAATTGGAATTGAGTTAATTCCTCGCATTACCTAACTGGAAGTTTGCTCATCTGATAGTACTTCAGATGGCAGTGTGGCTGCGCTTGCCCTTACTCCTGTGTCCCGCTGCCACCCTTTGTCCTTCACTCAGATCCGTATGCCTGGCTCAGTTGTCATGAGATCGTCCTTAGAGGGCACTTGCAATATCGAATCCAGCTATGGGAACTTGGGCAGATTGCCTGTGGAGAAAGAAAAATGCCCTATTCTGGATTCTCCTACCACATGTGGCTGCCACAGTGGATTTTACCATCGACACCCCGATACAAGAGTGGTTTGTGTGTGTGTGTTTGTTGCCCCTGTTCTGGCTCTTGTGTCACATTTACTCCATTCCCAGAGACCAGCACAGGGTCTGCCTAGGGCACATTAGCAGATGGGTTTTCAGTGAGTGATTCATACTATCCTCATGTGGAATACAATGTAAGCACAGCATTCCTTCTGCCATACATGGGATACTATTTGGAACCAATTTTGCGACTTACTGGCAGCTATGAAGAACCACGTCTCCTACAATAGGTCAGTTCAAGCTCATATCGGCCCATGCATCTTGGCTCTTTGGCTGGGGACCAGGCACTGCCCAATGCTGCCACTCCGTTGGATGGGTGGGGAAAAATCAAAAGACTTGAGGCCGTGGCATCATCAGGTATTAGGTACAGAGAAGCTCCCTTGCAAATTTTAAAAAAGAAAACCGTATCTGGGGGCATCACAATGCCAGATTTCAAGTTGTACTACAAAGCTGTGGTCATCAAGACAGTGTGGTCCTGGCACAAAAACAGACACATAGATAAATGGAATAGAATAGAGAACCCAGAAGTGGACCCTCAACTTTATGGCGAACTAATATACGACGAAGGAGGAAAGACTATCCATTGGAAGAAAGACAGTCTCTTCAATAAATGGTGCTGGGAAAATTGGACATCCACATGCAGAAGAATGAAACTAGACCACTCCCTTGCACCATACACAAAGATAAACTCAAAATGGATGAAAGATCTAAATGTGAGACAAGATTCCATCAAAATCCTTGAGGAGAACACAGGTAACACCCTTTTTGAGCTCGGCCACCTTAACTTCTTGCAAGATACATCCACGAAGGCAAAAGAAACAAAAGCAAAAATGATCTATTGGGACTTCATCAAGATAAGAAGCTTTTGCACAGCAAAGGCTACAGTCAACAAAACTAAAAGACAACCTACAGAATGGGAGAAGATATTTGCAAATGACGTATCAGATAAAGGGCTAGTTTCCAAGATCTATAAAGAACTTCTTAAACTCAACAGCAAAGAAACAAACAATCCAATCATGAAATGGGCAAAAGACATGAAGAGAAATCTCACAGAGGAAGACATAGACATGGCCAACACGCACATGAGAAAATGCTCTGCATCACTTGCCATCAGGGAAATACAAATCAAAACCACAATGAGATACCTCCTCACACCAGTGAGAATGGGGCAAATTAACAAGGCAGGAAACCACAAATGTTGGAGAGGATGTGGAGAAAAGGGAACCCTCTTACACTGTTGGTGGGAATGTGAACTGGTGCACTGTTGGTGGGAAAGGGAACTTGTGCCGCCACTCTGGAAAACTGTGTGGTGGTTCCTCAAAGAGTTAAAAATAGACCTGTCCTACGACCCAGCAATTGAACTGTTGGGGATTTACCCCAAAGATTCAGATGCAATGAAACGCCGGGACACCTGCACCCGATGTTTCTAGCAGCAATGTCCACAACAGCCAAACTGTGGAAGGAGCCTCGGTGTCCATCGAAAGATGAGTGGATAAAGAAGATGTGGTTTATGTATACAATGGAATATTACTCAGCCATTAGAAATGACAAATACCCACCATTTGCTTCAATGTGGATGGAACTAGAGGGTATTATGCTGAGTGAAGTAAGTCAATCAGAGAAGGACAAACAATGTATGTTCTCATTCATGTGGGGAATATAAATAATAGTGAAAAGGATTATAAGGGAAGGGAGAAGAAATGTGTGGGAAATATCAGAAAGGGAGACAGATCATAAAGACTCCTAACTCTGGAAAATGAACTAGGGGTGGTGGAAGGGGAGGAGGGCAGGGGGTGGGTGTGAATGTGTGACGGGCACTGAGGGGGGCACTTGTCGGGTTGAGCACTGGGTGTTATTATGTATGTTGGTAAATTGAACACCAATAAAAATTATTTTATTAAAAAAATAGAAAGATGAGTGGAAAAAAAATAAAATTCTATGTTTAGAACAATGTCCTATTACCTGCTCTTTCCCACCCAATCACCCCTCAATGAGGTAATTGTTAGAGAAAATAGAGAGCCATGAGTACTAATGCAATTTTCTGTGTACTTCCTAAATGACCCAATGATTCCTTAGTTCTAGATGCTTGGAATGAATCTGCAATGTCAGAGATTTGTCTCATAGCATTCTGTAGTGTCGTGTATCTCCTTCATTTTAAATTATGGCAACTCCCTCGGTGTATGCTGCAATGTTCACTTCTTCTATTTTTTGGGCACTGGTCACTTACATCTGTATGGCGGGGACTTGTGACCACAACACGAGGATGGGGTTACTTTCTGATGCATGATGAGTGTGAACACAAAGATAACCCTAGAGTTTCGTTAGCTAACATGCTTCGATGAAAGAAAGGACTGACCCTGTGTTTTCATGGAACCCTCCAGTGAGGCTATTTGGAGTCTCGTTTTCTTACTCGCTCAGTGAATAGTAGGTCATCAATAGGCATAGCACCAGGGAAATACTCAAGCAATTCATAGCGATTGAGATAACTAAGTGTACAAGTTAAGTTGCATACTAAGGAAAAGGATAAAACTTAATAGAATAGGGGACTTTATCTAATTTGATAATTATGTGTTGAGAGGGAGAAAATGGCTTTTTAGGTTTTGAAATTCATTTATTGATTTATAATTCAAAATTTATTTTAAATTCTAGTTAGTTAATGTATATATAGTGTAATATTGCTTTCAATTGTAGAATTTAGTGATTCATCACTTAGATTTATCACGTAGGACTCATCAAATGGAAAGGATTTTAAAAACTCAATTCAAATTACTGTTCTCTATTGCTCTTACAGCAAATGTTAATGTTGTCTCTAAAAGTGTCTGATAACTGAGGAATAGCAGATATGGGAGGAAGGAGGATTTCTAATCAAGAAAGGAACCTCTTTTGATACCTAATATGATTGATCCCTCTTGACCTTGCAAGTTTTTACTGTCACCTCTATTAGAGTGTGGGTCACTTTCTCTGCTATCATTGTTCTCACAAACAGGGAATAGGGTGTTGGCCACCTTCCATTTTTGAGAAAAGACATGTCCTCTTAATGCCACACTTGGTCTGTGAGGATACCACTGGGCCAGACAGCAGCAGCTGGAGCAGCACGTGCAGACCTGCCTTCACTCTGAAAGTTCTATCATGACCCATCACCACGGTGATGTGATGATGCTCACCTTTAATTCCAACTGTCACTCTCTGAGCCAATCAAGTGCAGTTTTGTAGCAGGTGAGACGCTCCCTACAATGGGAAATCTGAAATGCTGTTTTAAAGGTATGTTCATTCTGATTTTCTGAATTCTGTTCTCTCAAGTTGGCTTGCTGACTGGTTCAGAAACTCTTCTTCTTCTTCTTCTTTTTTTTTTTTTTTTTTTTTTTTTTTTTTTTTGCATTTTCATTTCCACCGTCCCATTTGTCCACATTGTAAGATGAATGTATTTTTCTGGTTTTCCTGCATTACTTAATTTTGATTGTTTGATGAAGCTGGCTTCCTTATATATCTTCTACATTTAAAAGAATGTCTACTTCTATATGTCAACTTTGTCCATATTCTTATAAAGAACACACTCAGGAAACACACCACACTGCTCTTATGGATCACCTGGCAACATATGACGGGGAAAGGTCAGCTCTTCTCAGTGTAGATGTCAAAATCTGAAAGCAAATGTGAGCAGTCTAAATCCAGACATTTTCAGATGGAAGGAAACTGGGATTCCCTGTGGTATTTTCAGGGGTTGATGTGGATGCTTTCAGTGGCTGTCTGAGCAATGCCTTGGAGTGAATGAGAAGGGACCTGGCCATCGGGGAGGTGGAGTGAACATCTGTAGGCGAGTCATGGATGGTTGGATGGTCCTCAAAGAGAGTCCTGGGATGGAGTCTCGAGGCCGTGCATAGGCAGGGGACTGTCTAAGAGGAGACAGGAGCCTGCCCCCTGCCCTGACAGGGTCTAGAGAGGATGAAGAGAGCTGGGAGTAGAGAGAAGGTGTGAAGGAGGGAAGAAGGAAGGAGCAGGGAGGCACTCCCTCCAGCCAGGGTAGCTACGTTTACCCTTGGACAGGCTTTATTCCAGGTCCCTAGACCATACCTTAGATCAAATGCAGAACAGTCAGCATCATGAGTTTAATTCCTGTCCATGATCCATCACACAACAGTGTGGCCACTCTGGAAAGTTCCCTCATTTCCCTATCTATCAAAGCCTACATTGTAAACCATGAGTTATCCCCCTGCTTCCCCTCCTGATGGTGCTACTATGGGCATTCCAGCAGCGGGTTGTCACGTGGCCTCCATGAGCTCTAGAGCGTCATTTCCATATGAAGGCTAAAGAGGGAACTTCCATCCTTCCATGCTGTGGAGCCATCTGAGTCCCCTGTCTAGATCCACCCAAGACCAGACCTCTAACTCATTCTGTAGCCATTTGAGTGCTGCATACCTACAAAGCAATTGTGAAGCATCCAACCTTCACTGTGCCCAGGGCTCTACTTGCAGTCAATCCCATTTCGCCTCCTAACAGCACTCCAGTGAGTAGGTGGTATGGACACTTCCACATCTCAGAACAGGGAACCGAGGCACATTGGGCTTTCTGGAACTCTGTCAGGTACGTGCACCTTCTAAGTAGGATGAGAACCCAGGACATAAGGCCTGCTCATGGTGCTTTGCTGCGTTGCTTTTTTGTTTTTTTAAACTTTTATTTATTTATGATAGTCACACACACACACAGAGAGGCAGAGACACAGGCAGAGGGAGAAGCCGGCTCCATGCACCGGAAGCCGGATGTGGGATTCGATCCTGGATCCCCAGGATCGCACCCTGGGCCAAAGGCAGGCGCTAAACCGCTGCGCCACCCAGGGATCCCTGCTGCGTTGCTTTAATGTCTCTGATAAATCGGGGTATTTGCCCACAAAACCTGTCTATGGGGGTGGTTCAGTGCACACCTCAATGCAAAGTCTTCCTAAGTCCAAGTTGGAGGCATGACACTCCATGGGGCAACAGTTGTGTAGGGGGAATAGAAGGCTGAAACAAGAGTCAATTTGGACTAATTCCCCATGGACTTCTGCCCACAAGATGCCAACACTGCTTTCTATTGCTATGCATTTCCCAGGAACCTGTGGGGAGGATGAGACAGAAGCTGCCCAGTCCACTTCGAGAAAGAAGAGATTTAAGAAAGTGCGCTTCTCTCTGCACAACCGGGTATACCCGATCAGTGACACAGAAGAAGGTATTGTGAGAATTTACTCATTAAGTGGATTTAAGAATAATTCTTTCACTAGTGACATACAAATAGCAGAACAGTACAAAATGCAGTGACACATTTTTCCATGACTTCAAATGTACAAATTTAACTGTTTCAAGTCCATCACCTTACTATAACCATGGAAGTCAACATGCATTTCCTTTTTTTTTTTTTTTTTTTTATTTTTATTTTTTTATTTTATTTTATTTTTTTATTTATTTATTTTTATTGGTGTTCAATTTACTAACATACAGAATAACACCCAGTGCCCGTCACCCATTCACTCCCACCCCCCGCCCTCCTCCCCTTCTACCACCCCTAGTTCGTTTCCCAGAGTTAGCAGTCTTTACGTTCTGTCTCCCTTTCTGATATTTCCCACACATTTCTTCTCCCTTCCCTTATTTTCCCTTTCACTATTATTTATATTCCCCAAATGAATGAGAACATATAATGTTTGTCCTTCTCCGACTGACTTACTTCACTCAGCATAATACCCTCCAGTTCCATCCACGTTGAAGCAAATGGTGGGTATTTGTCATTTCTAATAGCTGAGTAATATTCCATTGTATACATAAACCACATCTTCTTGATCCATTCATCTTTCGTTGGACACCGAGGCTCCTTCCACAGTTTGGCTATCGTGGCCATTGCTGCTAGAAACATCGGGGTGCAGGTGTCCCGGCGTTTC
Source organism: Canis lupus dingo (assembly GCF_003254725.2). Classification (NCBI taxonomy): domain Eukaryota; kingdom Metazoa; phylum Chordata; class Mammalia; order Carnivora; family Canidae; genus Canis; species Canis lupus. Next base: position 28,223,776 of record NC_064268.1, on the reverse strand, counting down.
ATTGCATTTGTATCTTTGGGGTAAATCCCCAACAGTGCAATTGCTGGGTCGTAGGGCAGGTCTATTTTTAACTGTTTGAGGAACCTCCACACAGTTTTCCAGAGTGGCTGCACCAGTTCACAGTCCCACCAACAGTGTAAGAGGGTTCCCTTTTCTCCGCATCCTCTCCAACATTTGTTGTTTCCTGCCTTGTTAATTTTCCCCATTCTCACTGGTGTGAGGTGGTATCTCATTGTAGTTTTGATTTGTATTTCCCTGATGGCAAGTGATGCAGAGCATTTTCTCATATGCATGTTGGCCATGTCTATGTCTTCCTCTGTGAGATTTCTCTTCATGTCTTTTGCCCATTTCATGATTGGATTGTTTGTTTCTTTGGTTCAACATGCATTTCCAAGTGTAATCTGGGCACCCATGTTCGCGACAGCAGTCTTCCTAAGAGCTAGAGATAGGCACAACCCCCCAATCCAGCATGGGATGAAAGGACACCTAAAATGTGATATGCACACAGGACAGAATGTAACTCAGCCATAAAAAAAACCCAAATGGCTCAATATGCTACAAAACGGATAGATCTTGAATAACCAATATGCTGTTTGAAAGAAGGCATAGGGAGAAAGAAGTAAATTACTTGACCCCACTTAAGGGATCAAATTACAGTAGGCAAACCCATAGACCCAGAAAATCGACACTCGGATGGCTGGAGGCAGGAGGTGAGGGGAGGAGGAACATTCATCTCTTTATGGGGACAGAGATTCCTTAGGATGGAAAGGTTTGGATGTAGATCAGATGGCAGTGCTAAGTACACAGCACCATGACTGTAAACAGGTCTGCGGAGCATTACTTACTTATTAATAATAGCATCAACAACGTCTATTTCATCACACAAAAATAACCATCCAAAGGAATAGAGGACACGTACGTAGCAGTATGTGTGAAGGCATGGAAGCTGAACTGGTCCTCTGACAGGTGAAGAAGTGGGAAGGTGGCTGGCCTTTACAGTGGGAAGGATGACTCAGGGGACACAGTCATGAAATGCAGAATGCATCGAATGTTTTGCATTTTGAGACTGACAATTGCTCACTATATAGATCCATTAAGCTTGAAAGCAAAGTCCAGATTCCTTTTCCTTCTTGCTCATCTGCTCTTCATTTCTTTGTCCATCGAGGAAGTTAGCCCAACAGCAGGTCGGGTCTTGCTTGCTCACTGTTCACACCTGAGCACCGTGTCCCCGTGTTCACCTCAAGCAAAACTCCCTAGGCCATTCCTGGGCAGCAAAACCTATTTCCTGACAGATACCCTGTGTCCTTAGATCCCACGGAGGGACCAGCCGAGGACCTTCCCACGGACGAGGCAGAGGAACGTGCCTCATCTCTCCCTGAGGTAAGCTTGCCTCTCTTTCTCTGAGAAGGAAGGTTGCTTCATTGGTTTCTACTTCAAGGAACACAGGACCAAATTTGGATAATACACCTGAGGGATGAGACAAGCAGTCTCCTTTGTGGGGAGAATGGTGAATGAAAGACTATTGCCAATGACAGCAGACACAAAAAGGGGGGTATAACAGGGCAGCCTGCCTTACAAATTCTGTGGCATCCAGCACCCTCAACAGCAGAAAGTACTTCCCTCTCAAAAAGAATTTTGGATCAGTTGATCAGATTGGATTTCAGAGATCTGTTATTGAAAGCTCAAGCATCTTTAACAGGGTCCTCTTTCACCGGAGCGGGGGAACACTGACCCAACCTTTGTGCTCCACCCAGTCTCCTTCAGTTCTCACCAAACAAAAGAGCTCTGCAAACAGGGTACATGATGGTGTGATCCTCACTGTTTTTCTCTTTTCTCCAATCGCAGGTGGATGCTGAGACTATCCAAAACTGTATGTATTTTAAAGTAACATTTTTGGCAGTGAAATCTCGTGTCAATAGAAGTGTGGCCTCTGATCCCGGATTCCTCCTGGGAATGAGGGTCCGGGTGTGGTGAGAGAAAACTGTCCACTAAAGCTGTGAGACCATGTTGTACAGGGCCTGGAGGAACTATGGCATGTAGGAGGTGATGGTTTGTGTGCATGTGTGTCAAAGGGCGTCTGTGTCCACACTAGCGAGTATGTGTGTGTCTGTGTATCTATGTGGTATGTGAACGTGAGTGTGTGATTTCCCAGGAGGTATTCCCACACTTGCAGCACAATCGAGGGGTCAGCTTTCCAAAGTCATCTCATCACTGTGACACCCCTTACATGCTCATCCCTCCCTCACCACAGCTATATCTGGAGGATGCTTCCATTTACTTTCCTGAGAAGGAGATGGGGCAGAGATGAATGACCCAAACCCTTGACCCCCCCACGTTGACAGCCAAGGTGGGAACCCAGGGGTTGGTCCGAATGTGGCTCTGGGCTATTGATGCTCACTAATCACTCAGTCATGGTGTCATTAGCTCTCAAAGTAGGCAGCAAAGGAGATCCAGCAACTGGGTCCTTCTCTCAAAACACCGATTCTACCAAAGCCCCCTACACGGCCCAACATTACCCAGAGGCCTCCATGGTCATGTAAACAAGGGCAGCTATAGGTGTACATATCAATGATTTGGGCCTGTCACTGGTGTTGAGTGCATATAGGAAAGGCCACATATTCCTGGAGAGCCCACAGATCCTGGACAGGGTGAGGCCCCATAGAGGGGAGCGCAGTCCGTACTTCCTAGCCACCCACATGCACACACTTGACTCCTGTCCTCATCCTTCCAAACTCCCTGACAAGTTCCCAGGCAGCCCCTCCAGCATCCTCACGCTGGCTCTGTGTCCTCCTAGCTCCAGTTGAGTCCCTGACTCAGGAAATTCCCAACTCAGAGGCGGAAGAAGAAACCTCAGCTCTCTCAGGTAAAGTCATTTTCTGCATAGGAAATGCAATTGATGCTTTCTTTCCATTTCCAAGGAATTAATTTCCTTGGCACTGCCAGTTAGTCCCGAGTTTCAATCACCCACTGATACCAAATTTAGAGGGGCTTTTAGAACCATCACCATTGGTTACACAACAAATGGCATCAAGCATTTTCTAGGAGTTGCTTTTCCTTCATGTCACATAGCTTGTTTGCTGAACAAAATGGAGCTATGAGATCTGACATTCAAATTTGGAGCCTTTCCTGCAGGTCACATTTACTACTTTTTTGTGATCTTTGACTCGAGGACTGTACTCCAAGTCACTTGCTAATGTCACCAAGAGAACAAAAGTCATGTGCAGATGTGCACAGAGGGATGTGATCCTCATAGTGTTTCCCTTTCACTAACTGCAGGAGGAGGGAGACCAAGATGGTTTATCAGACACTTCTCGAGGAGGAATGTGACTGATGCACAAGGTGGGTCTTTCCCCTCTGCTTTGGCCTGGAGAGCCTCCCTGATCCTGGGTTCCTACTGCGATGGAGGGTGGGGTGGTGGGAAAAAAATGACTGTCCAGTAAAAAAAAAGGTTGACTATGTTCTACAGACTCTGGAAGCAAGCAGGTCATTTAGGTATTGTGGCTTGTGTGTATGATGGCTGGGGGTTGGTCCTATGTGAGTGGATGGGACGTGACTGTGCCGGTCAGTGCGTTGAGTGTGTGTGTTCCTTCACGAGACATTTCCCAATTATGCAAATCAACCCTAGTGTCCAGTGATCAAAAGTAAACCTCACCCCACCGGGCACACTGCTTAGGATGCCACATTCCTCCCTCACCACAGCTGCACCTGGAGGTTTGCTTAGTATTCCTTTTCCTCAGAGGGGGATGAGTCAGTAACAAAGGGCACAACATCAGTCCTAGCTGGGGATGTGTCTCATGCAGGGTCCAAGCAGAGAAGATTCAGGAAGATATTTCAGAGTATTTCCTAAGAGCTTCATTATCCTTAAAAATAATGCTTTCAACTTATAAGCCCACACTGAAGTGTGAGGGGCAAATAGGAGCTCAAAGTAAAGCTTTGTCATTAACTTGGTGCCCAACACCAAGTTGTTGCAAATCGCCTACATGGCCTGGGCCAGGGCCAGGTAAAAGTACGCCAGTGCTCATGACAGGTGCCCCCACACCCAGTCACACACTTGCCACTGGCTGGGTGGCTCCTGAGTGAAGGGATCCCCAGTGACCTGAAGGACACCGGCATTTTGCAGAGAAAAGGACTGGAAAGAAATAGGATGTAGGCCTTGTTAAAATGCAGGGATGTCGGTTGGTTGAAAGCTTATATACTTAATTTTCCTTATGATGAATGATTAATGAACAATTATAAAACTCAGCGGAGGTTTCCTTGGATTGAATGAGCCTGCAGCAAAGTGTCTTTGAATCAATTCCCATCTTATGGATGAGCTGAGATGCAGGTAGGAACGGTGCCTGTTGAACCGGAGCAAAGCAACGGTCTTGAAGAGGTCCGCAACGCAGTGGAGCTTTGCTGAACTTCAAAGCGGCGCCGGGCTCACAGGACTCTGTCTGTAACAGGCCCTGTGCGTTTGGGGTTTACCCTCTTTCAGACAGACTATTTCATAAGGATTCGATTCCCTGTAGGAAGGAGTCAGAGGCAGTGTTTCTACGCACTTTCCTGCTCCTCTCCTCGGACCTCCTTCCTCCAGCTAAGATCGCCTGGCATCAGCTCGGTCCATCTTGATGACCTCCCTGCCTAATAACATACAAAGCCTCAAATTATCTACATCCTCAGGAGCATTGCTGTGGGGTTCACTTTCGGGATGCCTTTTCATTCTGTTCCCTGTTGAAGAGGGTATCCTTTCCCCATCCTGTGGTCTCCTCAAGGATTAACAAGGCATGAACGAGTGAATTTATTCTGGAACTCTCTATTCTGCTGCAGTGTGTCCCTACTTTTATGCCAGCACCGTGCTGCTTGCCTAGTACAGCTGTCTCAGGTACTTTGAAATCTGCAATAACCAAGCCACCACCTTCTTCTTGTTTCTCAACAACGTTTTGGCTATTTGTGTTCCTTTGTGGTCACATTTGCATTTTAGCAGGTTTTCCATTTTTTTAACGTGACATTGTGACTGAAGGCTGTGACATCGCCTCTGGGGGCCATTTATCCTAGAAACGAGGTGTTCACCTCAGCCTTTTAGTGTTCAGTGGGCTCACATAGTGCCTGGCACCTGTGTGTGTGACCAGGACAACCTACACGTGGATGTTGCTAACGGGCCAGCAGTTAAAGCAGGAGGAATGAGCAGGGGTTATGTCTTGCTCGTTGTTGGACGCTAGTGCTCTGCAGTCCAAGGGGAGTCTGTCTATACTCCATCTGTCACAATCATTACCTCGATAACTACATGAAAACGATTACAGAAAATAAACCCTCCAATGCTCACTCACCCTAGCCACATGTCAGGGGTCTCCATAACTGGTGGAATTTCACATGCCACATTTGGAGGGGAACAGTGTAAAGGGCGAGTAGAATGGACATGATGAAGTGGATTCCACAGCTGCTTGGTCTCACTGCAAAATTCGAAACTGTGATCTCTGCCCCGTTGAAGGTCTCTGACTCCCCTAAGCACAGTGCACATCTGAGAACACACCAGAAAGGTCAGGCAGGTAGATGCCGCATGACCCGCAGAGAACTCAACTAGAGTAGGATGAATGGGTGAGCCCCTCCCTCCAATAACAGGATTGCTCATGCTTGTGTTCCTACAGATTTGTGTCTGGAGAGCATAGACGGCTCCAGCAGTGGGGAGGAAGACTCGGCAGGTAGGGAACAGGGCTCAGGTAGGGAACAGTGGCAGAGGGCTCCTGGGAACCTGGGGGTGCATCTCCTACTCTGGAGAATGCAGAGGGTGGGCAAGAAATCAAAAATGAAAGGGAAATACTGGCTAGCAATCTGATTCGTTCATCTCCTATTTTACTGACGTCATAGGACCAGAAATTGTGTCCAGGGGCCTTCGGTGTGTGCCGCATTTCTAATCCCCCTCCCTGGGTTTGCTGTCTTATGATCTATCCCATACAATGTGCACTTCCCACCCTTCTCTGCTGCCAAACGTCAAAGCTTGGTTTTGTTGCCCAGCACCACTCAGCAGTCGTGTGGCAGAGATTGGGTATCGTTCTTGTCATTGCCCTATGATGGACATGACCTGGGTGCCAGAGCAACCCTCTCCCAAATCTGAGAACCAGGAAACTAAGTTGTCATGTGAGCTCAGAGGTGGATGAGAAGGAAACTCTGTCCCGTGTAAGATACATGACGTGTAATGGACCTTCATGCTCCTGACCCATTTCCCATACCTTAAAGTCGACTCCCAGAGTTGGAGATGTTAAGGGGCATCTCCCCTACGGTCACTACATACATGCCTGGGTTGCTTAGGTCATGCCAGCTTCACCACACAAACCAGTTTGTCATAAACATGCTTCCATGAGTGAGAGGCCACATACTGAAGACCTGGAGATGCTCCTTGGCCACAAGGCACCTACCGGCCTGTGTGAAGGTGTGGCTGGGCCCGCTTCTCTCTCTCTCTCTCTCTCTCTCTCTCTCTCTCTCTCTCTCTCTCTCACACACACACACACACACACACACAGTCTTTCCCAAGCATCCCTCGGACCTGTCACCGAGAACGGCCGAGGCTGAGGACAGAACATATGCTAGCAGCGCTACAGGGTCACTGTTCTTCTCACCATCCAATTCTCCAGCCTCACAGCATAGGCCTTGTCCCCCTACACCCTCCTGATGCCCACCCCGTCACCTGTCCTCAGACCTGCACCAGGGCCCTACCACCCTACCCTCCCTGTAAGGTTCAGCGCCAGGCCTGGCTGGCACCATGTGTTCAGTGGGCTACCCTATTGGATATTTTCCAGCACTTCACTTGAAAATTCAGGGGGAATTTTGAAAATTGACTACCCTCTCATTTCCACTTCTGCTCTATAACACTTCTGGGAACAGATGAGGTTGCTTAAGGCGGGCTCGTGTGCCAAGAAAGACCATCTTGTCCCAAGAGCAAACACTGGATATGTGGACACGTGTGGCACCGTCTCATTCAAGTTCCCCAGCCATCCCAGACCAAGATAGTTTCTCCTCACACAGAGGGTTCAGGGGATTGACTGAATGGGTGCCAGTATATCTCCTGCCAGTCCTTGGCTACCAATATTTAAGAACAATATGATTGTTGGAGGATGGAAAGGGGAAGGAAATGGAGAGTTGTTAGGAAAGGAGGAAGGGGAGTAGGGAGAGAGAAAGGTCATGTCCTGGTCACACTGTCACAGGGACAGTACCTCCCAGAGGAGGGACAGGATGACACACACATCATTCCTAGGCATGGAGAGAACCTACGGGTGGGACACGCAGCTGGGAGACGAGAGACCCACTTCCACCCTGTAGACATGAAGGGACTAAGTGCAGGGAGGCCCCAGGGCTGAGGATCCATCATCTTGAGGTCAGAGTCCCTCATCCCAAGAGGAGCAAGCCATGGGTTCTCACCCCTGCTAAGTTTCCATTTCCTTTCCCATGGCCATGCCAACCTCATTGCTGCCCTGCGCACTGGAAGACAACTCCACGGATACCGGGGATTCACGTGAAAGGAGCAACACTGTGCCTGTAATTAATTCTTCTCCTCCACTCTCTCTTTCACCTCCTCGCTCTGCTGCTCATAAGCACTTGTTCCTAGCTCTTCCCCAGCTCCCACCTTGATGATGCCCACCCTGAAGACCATTGTCTGCTGCAGGCATTGGGTCTTGGCACCTGCTCCGTCTATGGAATGATGCTACAGCCCTCTTTACCCCTCTTTCAGCATCACACTGACCCTTCACCACTGAGTCTGGGGATCAGACCTGAACAGCCCAGCAGGGAGTGGGGCTGGGGTCAGCAGGATGGAGTCCACCCTGTAGGAGAAGCCTAGGGAAGGGTACCTGCTGGGTGACCCCACTCAGTGTCCCCACTCCCTGCTTGGTTATCTGTGGTCATGCCCGATTCTGCCTCCCTTTCAGCTCTCAAGAAGCATCCCTTCCACGGACATCAGGGAAGCAGCGAGGGAAGAAATATTTAAGTTGGAAGAAAAGGAGGAACTAGGAACAAGGTGAGTTTGGCAGAAATAGAGGAAGCAACACAGGCACATGTTCTCTATCACCTCCCTGACCTACTTGTTGGCACCTCAGGAAAACCACCCAAAAAGCCTGGGTGCTGCCCTTCTGGGCTGAGCAATAAGAGGAGACAAGAGGAAGGCCATGATCCCTACAGGCGCTGAAGGATGACCTGAGTACATCTTACAGGGAATGGGACTCAACCCATAGAGGCCCTGAGGGGGCTGAGCCATGACCAGCAGAAGCTGCTGAACCTGGAGGGACAGGACTCAAGAATGTCTGTGCACTGCGCCCCTGTAGCAGAGGGCCCCCAGAGTTGTGCACCCCCTTGTTGTGCAGGACCCAGCCCTGCCCTTCCTACTGCTAATGGCAGCAGACAGGTTGCCCCAGAACATCATTAGTTGGGGTGGTGGCCTGATCCCACACTTCAGGTGTCTGAGGAATGAGTGAACATCACACAGAGCCCCAGGGCCATGCGAGCAGCACAACTCAACTCGACTAGGGGTGCATCCCTGGGGCACAGAGCAGACCCGGGCATCAAGCAGGGACATGTGGATTGCCACTCAATTGGGAGCTGCCCATATCCCGGGGTCTCCTGAGCCTCAGCGAAGCCTTGGAGGATGTTGGGGGGTAACCTCATGCACCGTTTCACCATGTGAGTGTGAGGCTCTATCGATTGTTCTCAATCTGCAGGCGGCCATCGGGGGGAAGGACCCGCCGTCCACTCCCAATTTCACCCATGTCCATCCCTCAGTGTGAGCACCGTGCAAAGTCACTTCCTGTGCGAGACCAGAGCACATCATCCCTGCCAGGCTGCCTGCAATGCTCATGGGCACAAAGTCTCCTCCACAAAATGGGCAGGTTGAGGGCTCCCCGAGACAGTGGGAAAGGCACAGCTAAGCAGGAGGAGGACCCGGCAGTCACAGTGGGCCACAGTCAGGGAAGGGGCCCCCGGGACACTGGGGATATAGCCTTCATTTAGCCCCGGGGGCCTGGAGGCTTCACTTTGCTCATGCCACACATGCGTCTTGCAGGCAACCTCCACCCCCAAATCCTCAGAAGGCAGGTCCAACAAGAAACCCTAGACTCCTAGGTAGAGCTGCCCCAAACAGCACAGCACTCCATCTCCTACAACTGCCCCTGATGTTTCCCGCAGCAGCACAGCAGGACAGTCTGACCTCATCCCAGAAGCTCCAGATTCGCCTGAGGTCCTCAGAGATGGCGAGCCACGAGATGCCTCGGCCTAGGTATGCAGCTTCGGTGGGGACTCAGAGGCTGGAAAGGCGTGAACTGGATGCACCTGGACAGAAGGAGAAGAAACACGCCTGGAGGATCTGTTCCCCTGGACGTGACATGGCAGGCCTCCCCAACAAAAGACCTTTGTGCTTCTCACAAGCAGCATGGATCCCAGAGGACATGACAAAGGGACCCTCGGAGATGGACACCACACCCAGAGCGGGGGGTCCTCATCACTGCTGATGATGGACACTCTGAAAAGGAAGCAATGATACAGGCTGTCAGGCATGCATTTTTGGGGTGAGACTGGCCACCTGGAACTGCGTTCAGCAAGCAGCCCTCCTGGCTTTCCGCCTGTCTGCTGGAGGGGCTGTTCCTCCTCCAGCTCTCCGGTCCTCCCCTGGGGGGACCTGTCCTCGCAGTGAGCGGCGGCCTGGCTCCCGTGGTCGAGGGCCAACCTGTTTGCAGGGTGGCCACTAAACGCCTCCCGTCTGGGACACATGTCTGCCTGCCTTGATTCCAGAGGCTGTCCCAGGATCCTTCTCATAACCATCACTTACCTATCCCGATACAAGCTGGTATTTTGGCAACTAGTAAAAAAGATCACTGGCTAACTCATCGGTTGGGAAAAGAGCGTGCAATACAGTGGAAGCTGCTGGACAACAAGTCTTGTCTGACCCCACACCCCCGTTGGAAAGTCCCGAGTCTCTGACAGTTTGGGTAACTCCTCACCCTTACTTTCCTTATTTTCTTTGACAATGTCACAGCAGGGAAAATACTATCATTTTCAATGTTTATTAATGTATTCCTCACACAATTTTAATGATTATTAATAGAACTATGAGTTAATACACTTGATTAATGTGATTGTTTCTGCTTTTATTTGTAAGGCCTTTTAAATAATAAGAATATCCCAAATTGCAAAAAAAAAAAAAAAGGCGGCAGGTGGGGGTGACTGGGTGGCGGTCAGTGAGGTGGGCACTTGGGATGAGCACTGCATGTTATTCTGTATGTTGGCAAATTGAACACCAATAAAAAATAAATTTATTATGAAAAAAATAAAAAAAATAAAACCCTTAAAATAAATAGATAGATAAAACTCAAGCAAGCAAACGAAAAGCTGATTGGGAGGAGAAAAAAAGTAAACAATCTTGTGGAGCCAAAGACTTATTAATGTACATGGAAAGAGGACAAAGATTTGGTTTCTAACTCCAAGTATCAAAATACCTTCTCCATGAGGCAGTCCTGAAATTTTATTTTATAATCTTGATCTTTGTGGTATTTCAAGAGATGACATCTCTTAACTTTAAGAATGTCACAGAAGATTAATCCCATTTACACAAGATGAGTACTTCTCTGAGCAGTCGGTTTTCAACCTCAAGTCTTTTGGGTAGCTGAACCAACCCATAATTAAAGCGGTCTTTTCTCTGACATCGTAACTTTAGTTTTCACATGAATAATCCCATAAAGTTGCTTAGCTCCACTTGGGGGGACAGACACCGTAGAAAAGCCAAACTCAATGCCAGATACCATCCTTGTTACATTGGACTATTTTGAAGGTTAGAGTTATCAGTACTGGTAGGAGAGAGGACTAGGAGTAGGATCGGGCTGTCCATTGGGGTGTAAGGAGCCCTGGGGCCAATTTCACTTAGTGACCACCCCAGAGAGGGGTGATGTAGAGAAGGCTCGTTCAAATTATCCTTGAAGTGATAAAGATTGGGGATGTCACAAGAAGACTAAAATTATCCTAGGGGATGGACTTTGAGGGTAGTATACAACTCTCTCAGCTTCTATTTGAAGCAAAATGGTCTGCCCCTGGCCCCCAACAATAGAGAACCAGTGCCTTGGTGTGTTGGTACAGTGCAGCTTTGAGCAGCACACATGTGCATTATACATTTAGGGAAGAGCATGCTAACTACCTTGGATGTTTCGGGAGATGCCAGCACTATGTGCTCAGCCCACTGGATCTCATGCCACTAGACACCAGGGGTGGGATCTACATGTCTCACAGGGTCAGGGGACAAGGTGCTAGTCCAACTAGCAGACTCCTTTCAGCTCCAAATGAAAATTATGGAACTGAGATACTGTTTCAATTCTGCTGTTTCAATTCACATTTCTCTTTAGAGATCACTCTAATGACTTTAAGATGCCTTGAAAGCCTAGAGCAGTATATTCTTAAATTGAGGGGTTATGAGACGTTGATTGGTCTTTTGTCCGAGTTTAAGTCCCAGTGTGCAGCCAGTCCTCTAGGGATTCCAGTTCTGGTAATGGGTGTAGTGCATCTGTAGGTGGGCTCTGAAAAATATGCTGCTAAGAACGGACTGTCTACCCTGAACTGATTCATTTCATATGTTTTTAAAGATACTATTTGTTTGAGACAGAGAACAAGAGAGAGAGAGAGAGACCTTGAGCACAGAGGGGGAGAGAGAAGTAGACTCCCCACTGAGCAGGAAGCCTGACTCAGGGCTTGATGACCCATGATATTATGACCGGAGCCACCCAGGCTCCTCTAGTTTCAGATCTTTACCAACAGGTAATCTCATTATCATTAAAAGCCAGCTGCGTCCTTGATCATGTGGTATGGGAGATGAAAGCCTGTCCCCTCCTAATTCTAACCAATGTGTCATTCTCACGATTTAGGTGGTCAAGAGAAGAAAGGGAACGAACTTTTTCTGAGTGTCCACTAAGAGCCCATCTCTGTGCCAGGAATGTTATATATGATACCTTGTTCCACCTAATTTAATTATCGTGATTTTTAACCATAGTCCACATATAAGAAAACAGAGGCTCAGAGATATTAAGTAAATCATATAGAGTCATAGTGGGCAGGTGACAACAACAGGATTTGAAACCATGTTTGGCTGACTCCAAGACCATGACTTTATGGATAAATAGCAATGACTTCTCAGGAGTCCCTAGCAAATGCTACCAAGGAATTATAAGAAGGGGTCCTAGCTTTGCTAACTGAGAGGACCAATGAGAAAAACAACAGGCCTTTAGCATCTCTTAGCATCATTCTTGGCTCCCGTGCCCGACTGATACTGTTGGTGCCTTTTGTTGTTTCAGTGGTGTTGTTTCCACGATCCATTTGAGCCACCCGGGCACCCCAGGATATTTTTCTTTAACCCAGTGTACCTCGGTGCCAAATTCCCAACTTACCTCACTGACCATATATCCTTTACGTCTTTAGCGTGTTTCAGGGCTTTGGTCTGTTTCCCAGCATGATGGTGGGGTCTCTCTTTGGTGGCAAGTTCAACATAAAGATACTAAATGATCAGAGAATAGGGATCAGATGTTATAGAGACAAAACATTTGTTATTTAGTATTCAGTCATTTTCATTCACTTCTAACCCTTAAATGGGAGTGTCTACTTGTTTTCGTCCTGATGTTTTCACGTATGATATGCATTTCTTTTCATTTGTTTCCCTGTTTCACATTCAGAAACACATACACACACACCCAAGTCACCTAATACCCTTACTGTTGAGTGTGGCCTGATCTAAATCCATGTGATAAAGAATGCCGATGGAAGAATGAGAGGATTCTAACAAAGCTCTCAACACATTCTCCCCCCATTTTGTCTGAATGCATAAAAGTGGTCACGAACAATAGATGGGTCCTACAGAAGGAATCAAGCAGTTCGGTCCACAGACCGTTCATCCACCCAATGACGAAAGTTGTACACGATTTAGAAAGACAGACGTGGTATTGCTTGCTTAGGTAAAACACAGCCACAGTTATGATGGCCCCAAAGAGAATTGCTTGAAGTTAAGGGCCACGAGGCTGCATCAAGGACAACCCAGTGTGACAATCTGTTGCTGGGCTGCAGTGGGCAAGTATACATAACCACCCACTGTGACGCCAGCGCTGCAGGTTTGTGAGGCTCTGCTTATGAATCTCGCCTGACTCTGAAGCTTCTGCCCTCGCTTGGCTCTTCAAAGATCAGGAGTATCAGGAACTGAGGTGAAGACTGACTTCTGCTTTTTGCCTGCAGCCCTGTACAATACCTGGACATAAAATAGTCATTATCATTATTTCTGCTTTATTTGCATGTTATGGTCTCTGCTGAGAGATGCCTTTACTGCTTACTTCATAGAGAAATCGGGGATTGTCCTACTGTCCTACTGCAACAATCTTGGTTGCTGCTCAAAAAACCAATAATATATTTACCTCCTTAGCCCTCCCTTTCTTTTATCCTTTTTTTTCTTTTCTTTTCTCCTTTGTGTCAAACGAAGACACATTCTGTAGCTTGCCCATGATTCAAGCCTCCTACTGTGTTCTTGGGTCCTGCTCTCCCCTGTCCCATTCTAGGAGCCTCTGCCAGCAATTATCCGCTTCCCCTCTATATCTTCTCTATATCTTCGACCTTCCTGTTTCTTCAGTCCTTCATCTGCAAACAAAGTTTGCTCCCTTCCTTCACTAAGCCTTTTCCAATCTCTACCAATGATTTTGTTTCTTTCTACCTTTCACAGCCAAGCCGACTACGTATTTCTTCTTTTTCTCCTTAATTAATTTCTCAAGGTAACAGTATGGCTTCCGTGCAACCACACCAAGGTAGTCACTGTCCTTAGGACCGCCAAAAACTTCACAACGACCAAATGCAAGAAAGGTTCTCTGTTGCAACTGAAACTGCTCAGCTGTTTCATTCCTGAAAATGTTCTTCCCTGCTCCCCATCCTGGTGCTCTCTCCTAAGTGGCCTTCCTAGGAACTCCTCCATCTATGGTTCTGCCCTTCCCCAAGGTTGCCACTAGCTGGAGTCAGGGTTGGCTTCTTTTACTGGATACGTTCCCCTTGGGTAATCTCGTCTGTTCCTGTGATTTCAATCATTAATGTGAGATGGAGGATTTCCAAATGGATATATCCAGTGTTTCTCCTAAGTCAGGCCCAAATTTTCTTTTCTTTTTTTTTTTATTGGTGTTCAATTTACTAACATACAGAATAACCCCCAGTGCCCGTCACCCATTCACTCCCACCCCCCGCCCTCCTCCCCTTCTACCACCCCTAGTTCGTTTCCCAGAGTTAGCAGTCTTTACGTTCTGTCTCCCTTTCTGATATTTCCCACACATTTCTTCTCCCTTCCCTTATATTCCCTTTCACTATTATTTATATTCCCCAAATGAATGAGAACATATAATGTTTGTCCTTCTCCAACTAACTTACTTCACTCAGCATAATACCCTCCAGTTCCATCCACGTTGAAGCAAATGGTGGGTATTTGTCATTTCTAATAGCTGAGTAATATTCCATTGTATACATAAACCACATCTTCTTTATCCATTCATCTTTCGTTGGACACCGAGGCTCCTTCCACAGTTTGGCTATCGTAGGCCCAAATTTTCAAAAATGTTCTGAACTTAACCATGTTCAATGCAGAATTTTTTATATTATCTCCATCTCCAGCCCAAATTTGCTTCCTTATCTATTTTCTCTACCTTGCTAAAAGACTCCTTGATCTCCCCGTCATGCAGACCAGACACTTGGGGGAGTCATCCTAGACTTTTCCCTCATTCCCACAACAAATGATCACGAGTTCGGGGCTCCTAACTTTGTGACAGCCTTTAAGTCTGACCCACCTTCTCCTTTTTCACAGATACAGCCCTAGTTCGGCCTCTTATATCATTTCTTCTCAACACATCTTCAAAAGCCTCCCAAAACACCTCCTCCGTTGGACCACTCATTCATCTTTCACAAGTCTGAGAAGGAGATTTTCTTAAGGCTCTGATCTAATCATATCTTAATGCTCAGAAAGAATTCTTTTTTAATTAATTAATTAATTAATTAATTAATTTATGATAGTCACACACACACACACACAGAGAGGCAGAGACATAGGCAGAGGGAGAAGCAGGCTCCATGCACCAGGAGCCCGACGTGGGATTCGATCCCGGGTCTCCAGGATCGTGCCCTGGGCCAAAGGCAGGCGCCAAACCACTGTGCCACCCAGGGATCCCGCTCAGAAAGAATTCTAATTCCACATATGAGAAAGGTCATATGATATTCGTCTTTTTCTCTGCATAGTTCACATTGCTTATGCCCTTGAGGTCCATTCAAGTTGTCACAAAGGGCAAACTTTCATTCATTCTGATATTTGTAGCTGCCTCCTACAGGATACCTCTTAGTCACTTGGCTCTGAAGGTCAAGGAAGCTTGTGCTCTTGATCCCATGAAACTCTTATAACAAAGAACACCCAGAAAGGAGCTCATAGCCCTGTCTGGGGTCTGATTTTTAAAACTGTAACCAGGAGACACCCCTCTAAGATCTAGGTCTGGTGGCTGGTATGGCTTACTCTTGTGGGTCCCCTAGGACTGTAACCAATGGAGAAAGAGTTCTTCAATAGCAACCATCCCCCAGGGCATAGCTAGAGAAAACAGAGTCAGGAGCTCAGTCTTCCTGTAAAGGAGGCATGTTAGCTAATCGTTGTGACTGCAGCTTGAGGGGCAGGCTTCTAATTAAAAATGCATCTTGGGGCGGACTATAATCCTTTTCAGAGAATTTAGAGGACATATTCTATCATCGTCTTTAACCCTCTGGTGTGCTTCACAGTGCCAATATATCCTGGAAGGAAGATTTCTACACACCTGGTCCCTGGTTTATGCAGCTGCCACAGGGGATACCCCTTGATTGCCTGTCACTGGTAGCCTGGGGGGCTTGTATTCCTGAGTTCCACAGGACTATGGTAATTGGAAGGACAGTTTTTAGCAGGCTACCACCCCAAAGGCACTGCACAGACAGCATACTCGGGCAAATTCCCAGTCTTTCTGAGCAGGAGGCCTCTTTTCTTGTCCTAGATCTTTGGCCTGAGGGGTAGGTCTTAGGTCTGACACACATCTAGTGGTCAATAGAGCTGCTAAAAAGGAACGCAGGGTGTTGAATGACCTACAGTATTCATTCATGAATGAATGAATGAACATAGTAAGAATGTCACAAGAAGATGGAAAATATAGGAAACTATGGAATAGAAGACACAGAGCTGAATAATACAAAACTGAGCTGAAAAATACACTAGAGGGTTTCAACAGAAAATTATAGATAAGGCAGAAGATCAATTAACTTGAAGATAAGACAGGGAGCTCACCTAATCAGAACAGCAAAGGAGAAGGAATGAAAAAAAAAAGTGAAGATAGCCTTATAAACTTGTGGATAGCATAAAATGGACTAACATTTGCATCATAGGGCTTCCCAAAGTAAAAAGAGAGAAAGGGACAGAAATCTTATTTGAAAAAATAATGGCTGAAATACTAAATTCCCTAACCAGGAGAAAAAAAACAGACATCCAGATCTAGGAAGCACAGAGGGTTTCAAATTAGGGGATCCCAAAGAAATAAACACCAAGACACATAATAATTAAAATGTTAAATTTAAAGACAAGAAGAAACCATTAAAAGTACCAAGAAAAAAATAATTCGTTACATACAATAGAACACACCCCTCTCCCTGCGCCCCCCCCCCCCCCGCCATAAGAGTATCAGGTATTTTTCAGCAGAAACTTTGCAGACCAGAGGGAGTAACACAATACATTCGAACGGCTGAAAGAGAAAACCTTCTGACCGACACTAGTCTACTTGGCAAAGTTATCATTCAGAAGTGAAGGAGAGAGACTTTTCTAAACAAGCAAAAGCTAAAGGACTTTCTCACCATTAATACAGCCTTACAAAGGATGTTAAAGAAAAAAAAAAAGCAGAAACAACCCAAGAGATGCTAAAGAGATTTCTTTCAATTGAAAAGAAAGGGTGCTAATTAGTGTTTAGAACACATATGAAGAATAGTTCTCACTGGAAAGGTGCATATGTGGTAAAAGACAAATAATAAAAATAACTGATTACAATTAAGTAAGGGATACACAAAAGAAAAACATGTAAAATGTGACATCAGGAACATAAAACATGGGGGGAAATAATGTTGAGCTTTACAATGGGATCAAACTTAAGTTGTTATCAACTTAAATAGACTGTTATAGAAGTTGCTTCACGATAGCCATAAAGGAAAAACCTATAGGAAATATGCAAAAGATGAAAAGAAAGAAATACAAGCATACCACTAAAATAAATCAAAGCACAAAGGAAGAGAGCAAGAAAGGAAGAAAGGAAGAGATCAAGACTATACAAACAGCCAGAAAACAATTAATAAAATAGCACTAAGCCTATAATACATAATCAATAACTAGTCAAAATGTAAATAGACTCAATTCCCCAATCAAAAGACAGAGTGGCGAAATGGATTAAAGAACAAAATCTACCAGGGCACCTGGGTAGCAAAGTCAGTTAAGCATCTGATTTTTGGTTTAAGCTCAGGTCATGATCTCAGGGATGTGGGATTGAACCCCAAGTCAGGTTACATGCTTGGCACAGAAACTGCTTGAGATTCTCCCTCTCCCTCTGCCCCTCCTGCTCACGCTTGTTTGCTCTTTCTCTAAAATAGGTGAATAAATCTTTAAAAAATAAAATAAAAATTAAGACCTATCTGTATGCTGCTTACAAGAGACTCACTTTATATGTAAGGACACAGAGAGACTAGAAGTGAAGAGGTAGGAAAAGATATTTTGTGCAAATGAAAACCAAAAGAAACGTGGAGGAGTAGCTATACTTATATGGACAAGACAGACTTTAATAAGAGACAAAGATGGGCATCATATAGTGATAAAGGAGCCAATTCAACAAAACATATAACATTTGTAAATATGCACCCAACATAGGAGCACCTAGATATATAAAGCAAATACTAACAGACCTAAGCAGAGAAACAGCAATACAATAATAGCTGGAGACTCTAATTTCGCACTTATGTCAATGCATAGATTATCCAGACAGAAAATCGATATGGAAACACTGGCCATACAGTAGACCAGATACTTAAAAATATTCCATCTAAAAGCATCAGAATACACATTCTTTTCAAGTGTAGGATACTGAACAACAACGGGACAAAGAAGAAATCAAAAGAGAAATAAAAAAAAAAATCTTGAGACAAATGAAAATGTAACATACCAAAACTTACGGAATGCAGTTCTAAGGCGAAAGTTTATAACAATGCCTACCTCTAAAAACAAGGACATTTTCAAAAAGCAGCCCAACTTTACACCTAAAGGAACTTGAGAAAGAAGAATAAATAAGCCCAAAGTTAGAGAAAGGAAGGAAATAAAGATCAGGGAAGAAATAAAATACAAACTAAAAATACAATGGAAAAGATCGATGAAAGAGCTGGTTCTTTGAAAAGATAAACAAACTCGACAAACCTAGACCTAGACTCACCAACTAAAAGAGAAAAACTCAGAATGAAAGAGGAGATGGAATACTGGATACCACAAAAATACAAAGTATCAAAGAGATTCCTATAAACAATGATGTGCTACACAAACCGGACAACTTGAAAGAAATAGATAAATTCCTAGAGGCATACAACACCCCAACACTGAATGATGGTGAAATAGAAAATCTAAACAGACCAATGATGAGGAAGAAGATGGAATCAATCATCAAAAACCTCCTAACAAACAGAAGTCCAAGATCAGAAGGCTTCATTGCTAAATTCTACCAAACATTCAAAGAATGAATACCAATCCTCTCAAAGTCTTTTAAAAAATAGAGGAGGTGGCTCAGTATTTTATCATGCTCACATCATTGTTCCAGTGAGGCAAGTGTGGGAGAAAAGGAATGACTAAAGGATAGCCAGTCTTATTCCTCAATGTGGATGCACAAGACACACAAAATCCTAACAGGAATTGGGAAAAGGAGAAATGGAAGATTTAAATAATTCTGAATCCAAATAGCCAAGAAAAATAAAGGTATTTCAGAGATCCCAATAACCATCTCAAGTTACCATACAATGTTTTACGACGTGGTAGCTGGAGGACAGGCGTGCTACTTAAAGCAGTGCTTTCCAACACTGGCTGCATATTAGAATCATTATTAGAATCATTATGGAGCAGCTAAAAGCACGCAGATGCCTACATGCAGAGAATCAGAAAGTCTGCTGTGAGGCTGGGGAGTCAGAGCCCACTCAAGGGAGGTTTAGAAATACTTCCCAGGTGGTTCTAATATATGGCCAGTACAGAGAAGCACTTTGCTGAGATACAAGAACCTAGGCATTCCTGGCTAAGTGCTGGTGCCAGGGGAAGGGATGCAGGTAAGCTTTCAGCAAAGCAAATGGGCTCAATTTAGCATTTATGAAAGCTAAAGAACTTATCACCCTCTGCCGCTAGCTCACTAGGAGTGTAGGAAGCTGCACACCCCCACCCCCTCACTGCAGGCAACCTTTGGTGTGCCAGGACATCTTTAAGTCTAAGAGCATAAGTGATTCCTAATAGGCAGCCACTAAAACTATTGAAAATGGGGAGTCAGTCAAGTGGCCTGACTGCCAATGTGTGGCTTCGCTCAGTGAAGTCTGATGAAGCTACACGACAAAGATGAGTTGAACGAGAATAGCCAACTCATCTGTAATAAGAAAAGCATTTACATTTGTGGAACGCCCTTACCTTTAGAAAGCACATTTAATCACTGGCCAACATGGACATCTATTACAGCCAAGGCACTATGGGACACACATCTAAATAAGACGGGGTCCAACCCTCAAGGAACGAGGAATGGAGGGGAGAGCACAAGATCTATACCCAACTAGCTGTGATAGACTGGAAGCCCCGAGGCCAACTGACAATGAAACAAAATAGTTCAGAATTTGGTGTGTGGGCTGCAGAGCAGGGAGCCATGAAAGACTTTTCAAATGGCACCACCAAGGTTAGGGTTTCTGATGACAGGGATTAAAGAGCAAGTTTTGAAATAAATTAAATAAATTTGGTTTGGAGACCACAACAATAGTGTAACATAGGCCTTTCCAATTTATAAAATTAACTCTCTGCAGCTCCAGTCACAGGTAGTCAAGTACCAACATCCTTATCTTACCAAAAGGGGACAAAATAAGGAAACTGAGGCAAAACAAGGTCAACTGACTTGCTTAGTTAGACACGGTAGGCACTCCATAATTACAT
Organism: Canis lupus dingo; assembly: GCF_003254725.2. Classification (NCBI taxonomy): domain Eukaryota; kingdom Metazoa; phylum Chordata; class Mammalia; order Carnivora; family Canidae; genus Canis; species Canis lupus. Next base: position 28,203,567 of record NC_064268.1, on the reverse strand, counting down.
CAGAGGGGAGACTTTTTTTTTTTTTTCTAAGCGCAGTTGCCTGTTTGACAGAGGAATAAGTCAGTTGCAGTGACAGGTTCAGCATCCTTACCTCGCTCAGCTGTGTCTTCAGTTCCTGTACTTTTCTGTATTCTGGAGTGTCAAGCACCACTTGGTATCTGTCTCACATCTTCCTCGCCTTATCAGTGTACAGGTAGTTAGACCTAAAGAAAAAAAAAGAAAACAGAAGCACAAGTTAATCAGTCATTGAAAGAATTATATTGAGGCTGGTGACGTGGTAATGGAAGCTGTGCCAGGGTAGCTATGTGTCATGAAGATGTGCACTCGCCCAGAACTTGCGCACGTGCCAGCAGCGGACCGTGTCAGGAATGTCACACAGGAAGCAGCCCAGTCCCGAGGATCTGCAAGTCCTCCTTATATTAAATCTGTGTGGCAGAAACAGAAATAAAGCTGGCCAGGATTAAATGCAAACCAGGAACCAATAAGAGTAGTGAGACCTTCATGTTGATACAGGTTTCATTTTGGTTGAACACGTCCACCCTATACTCTTAGTTGGCTTGCACTCAAATGAATCACAGGTTTTTAAATTTAATCCTGAGCTAAGGAAAATATTGCTATTTGTTGTTCTTATACTGATGGGAGGAAAGCATGGATTGAATGGAGTGGCCTTTCAGGAGATGGAAACATTTAAGGAGAAACAAACATGGGAGGAGGAAGTTGCTAATGAGGATGGGCGTGGGGATGAGCAGGAGAAGGATACTACATGGGACCCAGGACGAGACGAGGTAGGGTGAGGGGCCGGTCATGGTTCAGTGTTGAATTCAGAGTGGTGGCCAGCAATGCTTGTAATTCCTAAACGTTCTTCCTACTACTGTTTCCGTGGTTGGAGAAATGCGGGGTCCCGCTTCCACACAATTTCACCTCCAAGCTGTATACCCAGTGTAGGACTCAATGCAGCAGGCAGTTCAAAGATCACCGGTTGGCTTACATGTACACAGCCCCTTGGTAAGAGCTTTTCTGAAAGACCCAGACGAGATGCTTACATCACTGGTGATGTCTCCCACGTAGCGGCAACGGATCACTTGGGGTGTGTAAGGCAGTGAGATCACGTGGCCTTGCATCTTGAAGAAGTCTGATTTGTAGATCAACTGAAAAAATGGCCCAAAACACACACATCAGAGACCACATGGCTGACATTCCTCCCGGGGTGCCACAGCCTGCCCTCTCTCTTAAGAAAATACTCACCTCACTGACAGCCTCTTGTGTCTTCTTGACTTGGCGGATTTCAGGTGTATCAGGAGTTGTGTGAATCTTGTCTTTCAGTCTGTGGTACAATTGTCAATACACGTGGATGGAACTGGAGAGTATGATGCTGAGTGAAATAAGTCAATCAGGGAGGACAAACATTTTATGGTCTCATTCATTTGGGGAATATAAAAAATAGTGAAAGGGAATAAAGGGGAAAGGAGAAAAAAATGAGTGGGACATATCAGAAAGGGAGACAGAACATGAGGGACTCCGAACTCTGGGAAACGAACAAGGGGTGGTGGAAAGGGAGGTGGGTGGGGGGTGGGGGTGACTGGGTGACAGGCATTGAGGGGGGCCCTTGATGGGATGAGCACTGGGTGTTATGCTCTATGTTGGCAAATTGAACTCCAAAAAAAAAAAAAAAAACTGTCGATACTATCTCTACACTGGAAGCAAAACCACTGCAGGTATTTAGTGTGGGAAGATGAGGGCAACTGTTGACTAATCAATAATCAAATATTCTACACAAAGAGCCATTAGAGGAGCAATTAAGGATCAAGGAAGTGTCTGACAGGAAAAAAGAGGAAATGGTACTTATTTTAGTTAGGTGAAGAATTCTGAGCATAAAGTCTTCCACATTCTATCAGATGGTTGGATATGGTCAGATATACAGGCCAACCATGTATATAGAAAACCAGGGTCACGAATTAGACTAAAATGCAAATTCATTAGTAATTGTTTCATAACGAATCTCAAAAAAGGAATTAATTTACATCATAATCTGTGAATTGGGATTGACAATGGCATTGCCAAATACAAAAAGACGTCACCGATGGATACAAACACCAAAATGGTAACAAAAAGGACCCTCTCATTCCTTGATGATACAGAGATTTCTAACTAACATATAGTACAAAGCCGTGGCCTCTGAAACTCAATACCCCCCCCCCCCCCCCCCGCAGAATCAACATTCACTGTACCTCACTGGTAACATTGTTCACCCTCTGGACATGGACAAATGGGATTTCTTTAGGGCCAAGTGTGTATCTGTGTGCCTTGATGTGTTCCCACTCTTCTCTGTATTTGTACTGGGAAGGCAGAGTCAGAACGAGTTCGCTGCTGGGTCACAAAGAGTAGCTGTACATTCCTCACACAGGAAGGAGCTGCTGCTTACATTTGAAAATCACTCTCCATGGATTAAGTACAAGAAAAAGTCAGGGACAAAATGTCACCAGTAAACAGGACCTTGGCAATTATTTTCTTGGCTATATAAGCCAGGTGCAGAGAGGAATAAAATTCAGTGTTGCCTAGAAAACCTGCTGGCAGGCAGCTATGAAAATAAAAGGGAAACCGTGTGTTTTTATGTTTTTTAAAAATTTTTTCTTGGTGTTAAATTTGCCAACATAGAGAATAACACCCAGCGCTCATCCCATCAAGTGCCCCCGTCAGTGCCTGTCACGCAGTCACCGCCAACCACCGCCCACCACCCCTAGTTCGTTTCCCAGAGTTAGGAGTCTCTCATGTTCTGTCTCCCTCCCTGATATTTCCCACTCGTTTTTTCTCCTTTCCCCTTTATTCCCTTTGACTATTTTTTATATTTCCCAAATGAATTAGACCATAGGATGTTTGTCCTCCTCCGACTGACTTATTTCACTCAGCATAATATCGTCCAGTTCCATCCACGTTGAAGCAAATGGTGGGTATTTGTCATTTCTAATGGCTGAGGAATATTTCATTGTATACATAGACCACATCTTCTTTATCCATCCATCTTTCGATGGACACCGAGGCTCCTTCCACAGGTTGGCTATTGTCGACATTGCTGCTATAAACATTGGGGTGCAGGCATCCCAGCATTTCACTGCTTCTGTATCTTTGGGGTCAATCCCCAGCAGTGCAATTGCTGGGTCGTAGGGAAGATCTGTTTTTCACTCTTTGAGGAACCCCACACAGTTTTCCAGAGTGGCTGCACCAGTTCACATTCCCACCAAGAGTTCAGGAGGGTTCCCCCTTTCTCCACATCCTATGATTTGTAGTCTCCTGCCTTGTTAATTTTCACCATTCTCACTGGTGTGAGGTGGTATCTCATTGTGGTTTTGATTTGTATTTCCCTGATGGCAAGTGATGCAGAGCATTTTCTCATGTGCATGTTGGCCATGTCTATGTATTCCTCTGTGAGATTTCTGTTCCTGTCTTTTGCCCATTTCATGATTGGATTGGTTGTTTCTTTGCTGTTGAGTTTAAGAAGTTCTTTATAGATCTTGGAAACTAGCCCTTTATCTGATATGTCATTTGCAAATATCTTCTCCCATTCTGTAGGTTGTCTTTTAGTTTTGTTGACTGTATCCTTTGCTGTGCAAAAGCTTCTTACCTTGATGAAGTCCCAATAGTTCACTTTTGCTTTTGTTTCTCTTGCCTTCGTGGATGTATCTTGCAAGAAGTCACAGTGGGCGAACTCAAAAATGGTGTTGCCCATGTTCTCCAGGGTTTTGATGGAATCTTGTCTCACATTTAGATCTTTCATCTGTTTTGAGTTTATCTTTGTGTATGGTGCAAGAGAGTGGTCTAGTTTTGTTCTTCTGCATGTGGATGTCCAATTTTCCCAGCAGCATTTATTGAAGAGACTGTCTTTTTTCCCAGTGGATAGTCTTTCCTACTTTGTCGAATATTAGTTGACCATAAAGTTGAGGGTCCACTTCTGGATTCTCTATTCTTTTCCATTGATCTATGTGACTGCTTTTGTGCCAGGACCACACTGACTTGATGACCACAGCTTTGTAGTACAACCTGGAATCTGGCATTGTGATGCCCCCAGCTATGGCTTTCTTTTTTAATATTCTCCTGGCTATTAGGGGTCTTTTCTGATGCAACACAAATCTGAAAATAATTTGTTCTAACTCTCTGAAGAAAGTCCATGGTATTTTGCTGGGATTGCATTAAACATGAAAATTGCCCTGGGTAACGTTGACATTTTCACAATATTAATACTTCCAATCCGTGAGCATGGAATATTTTTCCATCTCGTTGTGTCTTCCTCAAATTATTTTAGAAGTGGTCTGTAGTTTTTAGGGTGTGGATCCTTTATCTCTTTGGTTAGGTTTATTCCTAGGTATCTTATGCTTTTGGGTGCAATTGTAAATGGGATTGACTCCTTAATTTCTCTTTCTTCAGTCTCATTGTTAGCGTGTAGAAATGCCACTGACTTCTGGGCATTGATTGTGTATTCTGCCATGCTCCCAAATTGATGTATGAGTTCTAGCAATCTTGGGGTGGAGTCTCTTGGGTTTTCTGTGTAGAGTATCATGTCATCAGCAAAGAGGGAACGTTTGACTTCTTCTTTGCCAATTTGAATGCCTTTTATTTCTTTCTGTTGTCTGATTGCTGAGGCTAGGACTTCTAAGACTATGTCAAATAGCAGTGGTGAGAGTGGACATCCCTGTCTTCTTCCTGATCTAAGGGGAAAGGCTCCCTGTGCTTCCCCATTGAGAATGATATGTGCTGTGGGCTTTTCGTAGATGCCTTTTAAGATGTTGAGGAATATTCCCTCTATCCCCACAATCTGAAGAGTTTTGATCGGGAATGGATGCTGTATTTTGTCAAATGCTTTCTCTGAATCTATTGAGAGGATCATATGGTTCTTGTTTTTTGTCTTTCTGATATGATGAATCACATTGTTTTATGAGTGTTGAACCAGCCTTGCGTCCGGGGATACTTCCCTCTTGGTAATGGTGAATAATCTCCTTAATGTACTGTTGGATCCTATTAGCTAGTATCTTTTTTTTTTTTTTTTAGAAAGTTTGTTTGTTTTTTTTAATTTTTTAAAAATATTTATTTATTTATGATAGTCACAGAGAGAGAAAGAGAGAGAGGCAGAGACACAGGCAGAGGGAGAAGCAGGCTCCATGCACTGGGAGCCCGACGTGGGATTCGATCCCGGGTCTCCAGGATCGCGCCCTGGGCCAAAGGCAGGCGCCAAACCCCTGCGCCACCCAGGGATCCCTATTAGCTAGTATCTTGTTGCGAATTTTTGCGTCCATGTTCATCAGGAGTATGGGTCTATAACTCTCCGTTTCGGTGGGGTCTTTGTCTTGTTTTGGAATTAAGGTGATGCTGGCCTCGTAGAACGAGCTTGGATGTATTTCATTTCTATCTTTCTGAACAGCTTTAGTAGAATAGGTATGGGTTTTTTTTTTTTTTTTTTTGGTTTCTTCTTTAAACGTTGGAATAAATTCCCCAGGGAAGCCATCTGGCCCTGGACTTTTGTGTCTTGGGAGGTTTTTGATGACTGCTTCAATTTCCTCCCTGGCCTGTTCAGTTTTTCTATTTCTTCCAGTTCCAGTTTTGGTAGTTTGCGGCTTTCCAGAAATGCGTCCATTTCTTATAGATTGCTGAATTTATTGGCGTATAGCTTCTCATGTTTTTAAAATTGTTTGTATTTCCTTGGTGTTTGTAGTGATCTCTCCTTTCTCATTCATGATATTATTAATATGAGTCTTCTCGCTCTTCTTTTAATAGGGCTGGCTAATGGTTTATCTATCTTACTAATTCTTCAAAAGAACCAACTCCTGGTTTTGTTAATCTGTTCCATAGTTCTTCTGATATCTATTTCATTGAGTTCTGCTCGAATGTTAATTTGTCAAATCTCTTCTTCTGCTGGGTGTAGGATCTATTTGCTCTTTTTCATCTAGCTCCTTTAGGTGTAAGGTTAACTTCTGTATTTGAGTTCTTTCCAATTTGTGGATGGCTGCTTGCATTGAGATATATTTCCCCCAAGGACTGCTTTTGCTGTATCCCAAAGATTTTGAATGGTTTTATCTTCATTCTCATTAGTTTCCATGAATCTTTTTAATTCTTCCTTAATTACCTGGCTCACCCTTTCATCTTTTATCAGGATGGTCCTTAACCTCAACGTGTTTGAAGTACTTCCAAACTTCTTGTTGTGATTTAGTTCTAATTTCAAGGTATCATCCTCTGAGAATAAGCAGGGGATGATCCCAATCTTTTGGTATCGGTTCAGATCTGAGTTGTGATCCAGTATGTGGTCTATTCTGGAGAAAGTTCCATGTGCACTTGAGAAGAATGTGTATTCAGTTGCATTTGGATGTAAAGTTATGTAGTTATCTGTGAAATCCGTTTGGTCCAGTCTATCATTTCGAGCTCTCGTTTCTTTGACATGTACTTAGAAGACCTATTTAGTGTAGAAAGCGCTAGATTGAAGTCACCAAGTATAAGTGTATTATGATCTAAATATGTCTTAACTTTGGTTATTAATTGATTGATATATTTAGCAGCTCCCACATTCGGGGCATATATATTGAGGATTGTTAAGTCTTCTTGGATAGATCCTTTAAGTATGATACAGTGTCCCTCTTCATCTCTCACTACAGTCTTTGGGATAAATTTCAGTTTATCTGATATAAGGATGGCTACCCCTGCTTTCTTGTGAGGACCATATGATTGGTACGTGGTTCTCCAACCTTTTATTTTCAGGCTGTAGGTGTCCTTCTGTCTAAAATGAGTCTCTTGTAGACAGCAGATAGATGGGTCCTGCTTTTTTATCCAGTCTGAAACCCTGGGCCTCTGTATGGGGTCGTTAAGCCCATTCACGTTCAGTTACTATTGAAAGATATGAATTTAGTGTCATCATGATACCTATTCAGTCCCTGTTTTTGTGGATTGTTCCATTGGACTTCCTCTCCAAGAGGAATTTTAAGAGTCCCCCTTAAAATTTCTTGGAGAGCTGGTTTCCTGGTCACATATTCTTTCAGTTCCTGCCTATCTTGGAAGCTGTTTATCTCTCCTATTGTGAATGAGAGCCTTGGATAAAGTATTCTTGGCTGCATGTTCTTCTCATGTAGGACCCTGAATATATCCTGCCAACCCTTTCTGGCCTGCCTGGGTCTCTGTGGAGAGGTCTGCTGTTAATCTAATATTCATCCCCATAAAAGTTAGAGATTTCTTATCTCTTGCTGCTTTAAGGATCTTCTATTTATCTTTGGAATTTGCAAGCTTCACTATTAAATGTCGAGGTGTTGAGCGGTGTTTATTCATTTTAGGTGGGGGAAGGCCTGTGTTTTTAGTCCCAGCACAGCTTGGAAGTTAGGACCTGCAGGGAAGAGAGGAGCGACTATTTTTGAGGCCAACAAGTGGCTTTCCAGATGGATTTACCAGAAAAAAAAAGACATATTAGGTGGTTGGATCTGCAAGTGTCTGATTTGGATACTGTAGGTTTGGGTCTTTGGTTTTGTGTACTGGCTGGCCGGCAAGCTTGGGTCCCAAGACTCCGAAGGCAGCAGAAGAGGGCTGCAGGCTGTGTGCAGTGCCCCCGGGCTCTGCCCTGCATGGGGCTCCCTAGCATCCCCAGCATCCCTGCAGGGTGGTGGGAGCCACTGGGCTAGGAAGCCCCAGATAGCAGGAGCCCCTTCACCCCCAGCTTTCTGCTCAGTGTGCAGAGGGCATGTGGTGGGGCCAGTATCGGAGCCAGCTAGCCCACAAGCAGTCCTGTCTGCCCAAGGGACGCACACAACATCCTGTCCCCAGGCAGCTGCAGCCGCCCATGGGGTGCCTGGGGTCACAGGGATGCTCCTACGCTTCTTGAAGCAAAGGCGCCGTGATGACCACACTCAGCGGGGGCCTCCACACACACCCCCGGCCCCCAGGGGCCCAGGTCAGCGCCCCTCCCCTGGCAGGCCGTGGTGCGGGGAGGCACCTACATAGGTGATCTGGTAGTGCTTTTCCCTGGAATGCTGGAAGGCGGCTGTGTCACCAGGGAGCCGGTATCCTGTGCGCTGGTCACGTCGGCCGGCACCTGGGTACAGGTCCTGCGGAGGGCGAGGGGTCAGGCTGCGCCGGGGCCCATCGAGTCATGCGCATCGCACGCGGCCCATGCCAGGCTTTCGGTCGGGATGCAGCGTGTTCTTGTTTACCAGGCCGATGTCATGAGGAGTCAGAGGAGTTCAAAGGGCCAGGTAACTAATGCATCATCCTTGACCCCCTGCTTCGAAACCGACAGGTGCCTGCGTGCTCCACTGCCCAGGCCTTGGGCTCAGGTCACATCTCTGAGCCCATCAGTCTCCCTGCTCGACCCCCACCCTCCTCGCTAATGCTCCCTCGCTTCCACTCTGTCGAGTAAATAAACCAAATCTTTAAGAGAGAGAGACAGAGAGTGAGAGAGATGCCTGGGGGTGCTCAGGGTGTGACGCTGGGTCATGGGATTGAGTCCCCAACGGGTTCCCGCAGGGAGCCTGCTTCTCCCTCTGCCTGTGTCTCTGCCTCTCTCTGTCTCTCTCATGAATAAATAAAACCTTAAAAAAGAGAGTGAGCGAGTGAACGATGAGTGAAGGGGCCCATAGGAAATAATTCTTCTATGTTTTGAACGTATGCCCAATTACCTGCATGGAATCGAGCAAGAAAACGGGAGCAGTAGAGAGAACAGGCAGTCAGTGCCGCCTGTGTCGTGAACCCTTAGGTGGCATTCACATCATCACAGTCCCGGAGACAGTCATAATGATAAGGCACATCCCTGGAACCCCATTCCTCCAATAAACACAGTGTCAGGCCATGAAGAGGTCACGATTCCCCAATCCCTGGCAGATGGGGGAAAGGAGTTTCTGACCATGATCCTAAATAGCCTGTCTTTGGGGGGGAGATCCAGGAGTAGGAATAGTATCAGAGACATCAAAGAGCAAATGTTTTTCAATATTCAGTACAGGAGAGTGACATCAAAGAGGGAAACCAATGTTGCCTGAGCAGGTAACACCCAAAAGGGATATTAAGTACGTGAGTGGAATCCAGGTCTTTCTCTTCTGAATTCCAACAGTAATTTCTAGCCCTTTCTCTTACTACTAGTAGTCCCTTATGATTATGTGTCTTCTCTTTGTCATCTTGGTTTTAAGTTGTTTGAGAAAGGTTGGCTTTCTTTCTCCCTCGTATCTTGTAGATGTAAATGCAATGTTGCTCTAAGAATGCCCATTGCTTGCGTGGTGTAAGAATCCCACCAACCAGGAGGGAAGACAGACTGTGTACTGTTTGGGTTTTTTCTTTGTTTTTTAACTCAGGTGAATGGAATAGCATTGACAACTGAGAAGGTCAGGCTGAGATAAAGCACAAGCCAAGGAGGTTTCTGCAAAAGCCAGTGGCCTGGCCCTCGGAGGCCGCCCCTTAGACTTCTGCTGCCCCCTGCACTGGGTTCTCACTGCTCACCTCACTCTGGAGCTTGTGTGCATGAAGGGCCCATCCAGTTCCATGGTTTTCATAGTTGCAGCCACCTTGCCTCTGACGCTATCCATGTAGTCATGGTGGTAGATGGCCTGTGTCAGATAGAAGAGGGGTCAGCTGATTCTGATCACAGCAGCATCATTGGAAAGAAGCAAAGTAAATGGAAACCTAAGTCTCTCTTAAAGGAAGGAAGGAAGGAAGGAAGGAAGGAAGGAAGGAAGGAAGGAAGGAAGGAAGGGAGGGAGGGGAAGGGGAAGGGGAAGGGGAAGGGGAAGGGGAAGGGGAAGGGGAAGGGGAAGGGAAGTAGGTAGGTAGGTTTCCCTTTGCCTCAACAACTGATCCATCATTGTCTTGTCCACAGGCTCGCAAGTGGGCATGTGGACCCCACAGCATGAGAGAAGCAGAGGACATGGCTCAGCAAAGGGAGGGAACAGCGGCTATGGTACGGCTCTAAGTTTCAAAACAATGGGTTTTTACATTCTAACTCGCTGGTGGGATTTGATATTTACTTACTAATTTGCGGGCTTAGTTAAAAGAAAATAAAAGAGCAGCCGTGTGCTGGCTCTGCCCCCCAAGTCAGAGAGTGGATGTGGCATGGGGCCGAGGCTTGGGCACCGGGCCTTCCCAGACCACGGACGAGGGGCCCCACGAAACCCACACCGCTCACTGCACGGCCTGCCCCCTCCTCACCCTGCCATGACCAGCTCTAATTTTCCAGAGGGCTGACCAGCAAGATACAACTGCTGCTCTTGACACGAGGCCTCAAAAAACAACTTTTAAAGCAAAAAACTCTAAAACACTGAGTATTCCATAGAATTATAGCATTTCTACCTCCACCTTGGGAACTGATTGAACACACCAGGTTTTAGGAAATATGAGCAGAACCATAAGTACTATCTAGGACACTAACTCTGGTCTCCCAGTTAGCAAAAGCCACTTACTTTTTCTTTTTTTTTTTTTGCCACTTCTGTTTGAGTGGTGGCCCCATTTATTACTGTCCACACGACTTCCCCACGGGGACTTACATCACTCAGTTGTTTCCCACTTTTCACAGCCTGCACATAGACTTGTGTGTCTGTGACCAACTTGTAGCCATTCCTGGTCTTCTGTGTGTGAGATTTGTACTTGATCTGCCAAGAGGAATAAAAGAAGCCTGTGGTAGACCGTTTACGGTTCTAGAAATTGCTGCTTTCATGGAGGGTTTGGTTGCTTTTAACTCATGACATTTACTTTCATTAGCACATATTCAATCGACCAGGAGGCATTTGAATTTTAGGACAATCTGCATAATCGATGCTTATAGTCCTATGGAGCTTCTAGAGCCTTCTAGCAGGCTTGACAACTGCTCTTCTAGGAACATTTACGCATTTTTACTGAAACCTTTATTACAGTGTTAATTTGCTTAGCAAATTCTCTCTTTATAAATAGGTCCTGTCTATAGCGTCACAAACACCTCACAAGTGAGATTTCCCTAATAGGAGAATCATGTGCTTGATAGATCTGAAATAGTCCAAATGTAGAGAGAGGTTCCAGGGAAGGACAACAGGACAGCTCGACCGTGTTGTTGAATAGAGAGCTACGCGCATTCCAAGAAACAGCCGTTCCCTGCTCCTTAGCATTCTTCTCCAGATCAGCCATCCTCAACACCATTTAAGACATAGCTGGTCTGTGACAATGTACATAACTCCCCCTTTGACTTAGACTACGTAGAAAAGGAAATACACTTTAAAAAAAAAAACCATAAGATAGGGCAAACTCACATGGTTACATAGAACATAAGCATGCTTGGCATGAAGAATTTCAGGAATGTCCGAGATGTAGCATCCAATGCCCTTTAGCCAGTTGAGGTCATCCTTGTATACAATCTAAAGATTGCGGTGGATAGAGGGAATTAGAAAAAAGAAACTGACCGTAACTCAAACACCAAAAACACAGACACCCAGTGGGCCTGGGAGGACTTTATCGAATGACATTCGAAAGGTGTTATGCAATGAGGCTGTGGGTGCCGTGAAAACACTGGCACACAGAGCCCTGCTTCCAGGGACAGACCCATGGGTACAGAGGACAGCAACGCTGGAAGAAGGCCAGGGTACATGCAGGTGGGTCTGCTTCCCCTCAGGATGGGCATGTGGAGCCAGCACGGGGGACCTTCACAAGCAGTGGGCTTACGTTGCTGTAGATCTGATCTGTGACTTTCCTGATGTGGCTGTTGACTTGCAAGTCAGGGTGGCAAATCCACTCACAGAGGTGTAGGCAGTAATCAATCTCACTGCCTTTCTTCTGAGATTCCTTAGCAGTAACCATCTCCACCATGTCAGGCACGATGTGGATTCTCATCTTGTTCTTTTCATAAACTGATTTATATAGGCGCTGGGAAGATAAAATAACATGCCAATTATGTAGGAAATTGTGCAAGGTCTCAAGGCAATCTGGTTCTTAAATCCTTCTTATACACCAGAGAAGTCGAGGTAAAGAATGTATGGCAATCAGGTGGGATCTGGTAAATATTAAATTAATTCCGTATACTGTCTAACAAAGTCTTTTACTAAATACGCATCTCTAGGCCAGAAGGCATTGAAAAATTTTATTGGACCACTAGCATTTAAACGAATGGAATAGAATTGAAAAGATCAGAGTGTATTGCCTTTAGTTTGGCAGTACATAGTCTTCTGTCATATGTCAGAAGGAAGTCACATAAACGTCAGCTGTGTGTGTGTGTGTGTGTGTGTGTGTGTGTGTGTACTTGATACAACATTCTCACTGGTAAAAAACAGGGTTTGAGAAATACTGATCTAAAATGCTATGTAAGGGACGCCTGGGTGGCTCAGCAGTTGAGCATCTGCCTTCGGCTCAGGGTGTGATCCTGGGATCTGGGATCGAGTCCCACATCGGGCTCCTTGTGGGGAGTCTGCTTCTCCTTCTGCCTGTGTCTCTGTCTCTCATGAATAAATAAAATCTTTAAAAAATAAAATAAAATAAAATGCTATGTAAAAGGTTCACAATTAAGAGGTAAAAGTCTCTAAAGGAGGTTAACTTCTGAAAGAGAACTAGCTTCTTAGGACTGCAATGAAGGTTATAGGTAATTTTACAATAAAAGGCTTTATTTAAGAACATTCTGGGCATAAAGGGTTGAAGTTCATAAACTTTTTTTAAATATATTTTTTATTTATTTATGATAGTCATACAGAGAGAGAGAGAGAGGCAGAGACACAGGCAGAGGGAGAAGCAGGCTCCATGCACCGGGAGCCCGACGTGGGATTCGATCCCGGGTCTCCAGGATCGCGCCCTGGGCCAAAGGCAGGCGCCAAACCGCTGCGCCACCCAGGGATCCCCGAAGTTCATAAACCTTAATACGATATCTAGATAGCTCATTGTAATTTTAGATTTTCTTTTACAATATACACAAACATATAATATATAAAACACATGTGGATGGAACTGGAGGGGATTATGCTGAGTGGAATAAGTCAATCAGAGAAGGACAAACATTATATGGTCTCATTCATTTGGGAAATATAAATAATAGTGAAAGGGAATTAAAGGGAAGGGAGAAGAAATGGGTAGGAAATATCAGAAAGGGAGATAGAGCATGAAGACTCCTAACACTGGGGGTGGTGGAAGGGGAGGAGGGCGGGGGGTGGGGGTGAATGGGTGGCGGGCACTGAGGGGGGCACTTGACAGGATAACCACTGGGTGCTATTCTGTATGTTGGCAAATTGAACACCAATAAAAAATAAATTCATTAATAAATAAATAAAACACATGAATCAGTAGAAAAATTCTAGGAGCGGAGAACTGGGGAAGGTAGAGGGTGGGTGAGAGGCCATCACAATGCACTTGACTTACATTGCTAGCCAGATGCTTCTGGTTCTTAGCATGCATCAGGGACATGGTACTGGTAGGCAGGATGTAGCTGGTGGCTTCACTCCATCCCAAGCTTCCTTGTACAGGTTCTACAGGGGTTATAAACCATTTTGTGAGTACAGAAAATGCACTCTGGTTGGATCTTTAGAAGGGGATTTTTCCTGTATCTTTTTTCAGACACTGCTTAACAACCCCTGATCTTCATACTCAGCAGGACCCAAGTCCCCCTCAGTAAATAATGGGTTTAATGCTGTGACCATAATTTTATGGTCCATTATTCTGTTCTCTTCCATAGTAATTATTTCAGTTTGGCAGTTATCATGGAGCACTGCATCTTGACAACAGTGGTGAATGTATGAATATGCATTTGTACAGCTATAGTACTGTAGGCCACAAAGAGTGACATTTTACTGTATGGAAACGAAAACAAAGTTTTTGACGCTGTGTTCCTTTGCTCTAGGTCTAGGAATTCCTGAAGGGTGAAAACCACTAACTTAAAATCTATTTATCCTATCTTACATTTTTGTAGCTAGTGGGAGCTCAAGAAAGATTTCCACTCCTAGGTATTTATTTACTCAAGAAAACAAAAATTACATATGCACAAAAACCTATACTCAAATGTATATAGCAGCTTTATTCATAATTGTCACAAACTAGATACAAATCCAGGTGTCCTTGGACTGTGAATGAATAAATTGTGGTATATTCATACAATGGAATATCACACTCTGCAATAAATCCAATAAACTACTGGTTTTTACAGCAATGTGTAGAGTACACATGTGGATTTTACTAAGACAAAGAAACAGACCTGACGGCTGCAGACTTCATAATCCCATTTGCAGGACATTCTGGAAAAGGTTTTTCAAAGTTTGTTTCTTTAAAAATAGGTCCAGAAAATGCTTCTATGGGTCTCAAAGAAGGAAAAGGAAGAGGGTAATTTTGAGGTGATAGATTTTCTGTGGCTTCACTGGGGTGAATACATGACTTTGCATTTGTTGAAAGCCATAGTCCAGAGGCACCTGGGTGGCTCAGTGGGTTAAGCATCTGCCTTCAGCTCAGGTCAAGATGAGCTTGGAGAACGCTGCTCAGAGGGAAGTCTGCTTCTCCCTCTTCCTCTGCCCCTCTTCCTGCTCATGCTCTCTCTCTCTCTCTCAAATCAATAAAATCTTGTTTTAAAAAACATCCTGTAGTACTATATACTACAAAGAGTGATTTACTGTGTGTAAATTAAAACAGAATCAAGCTGAATGGGGAAGAGGACGCCAATGGAATAGAAATCATAACAAATAAACCTAACTGTGTTACAAATGCATAACAAGACTATGCTGAAGGAAGTGAGTTAGAAAACAATTTAGTTTATTTTTGAAAATGGTATTTTGACTCATTAAGCTATAGACAAAAATAACCAAATAAGATACTGTAGTTACTACATTTGTTTCTCACAGGAATATGGGTTAGCAATTCTCAAAACTATGTGCCGATAAAAGTTGAACAAATAGGAGCGCCTGGGGGGCTCAGGGGTGAGTGTCTGGCTTCAGCCCAGGGCGTGACCCTGGGGTCCTGGGATCGAGTCCCGCATTGAGCTCTCCTCAAGAAGCCTGCTTCTCCCTCTGCCTGTGTCTCTGCCTCTCTCTGTCTCATGAATAAATAAATACAACCTTTAAAAAAGTTGAACAAATAAGCAAACATGTCATAGGTAATGAGGGCCAGGCTTTCTAGGAAAAAAAAAAGCCACAAGTTGGAAAAATAAAAGATAGAAGTCTAAAGTCTGTAGTGTTGAATGATCTAGGAAGCATCAATAGGAACTCATGGTTCAAAGCACACATATAATTAGACAAATATAGAAATAAATACTGATATGTATGCATATAGAGGTTAGTATCCATAATATATTTCTAAGCTCTGTCCATAGAAGGGTCCCAGCAGCAGTGAGCACGCCTAGTGCTGAGATTTTTGCCTTTGAAATGCCAATCCTTAATACATAAATCAGGGCTCCTTGGAGAGGGGGTATCTGGAGCAGGTAAATACAAGATGAACATCTTGTGGTGCCAGAATGTAAGGAAGCACTCAAAAACAATGACAGAGTATGTTAAGTTCTTATAGGAGCCACCCTGAAAGGCACCCAATGGGGAAAGGTGAAATGATTTGAGCAACAAAATAAATAGCAGTATTAGACTACATCACGTAGAAGAAATTAAATATCCATGAGTTCAGATATAATTACTTACTGATACAAGTAAAAAAAAAAAAACCCAAATGGTAGGAAGAAAGAGTGGTTTCTTACCGAAGAATTCCAATTGATAAATGTAGGAGGGATGAAAAAAAAAAAACAGAAAATCACCAATAGGCATATTTTATACTAAAAGTTGTTTCAGGCAAGACCCATCAATAGATGGTAAAATACATGAGAGAACATTTGAAGAGAAACAGGCTATCTGCAAAGTCCCAAAATATCTCCCTCCATGATATGTATTAACAACAAAGGGAAAAATCACGACATTACAGTAGAGAAGCTCAGCAGCCAGCCACCTAACCAAGTCACCACGTTCAACATCACCAGTTACCGGCATCACGTCCCACCTGCCATGATGCCGGAGAGAAGCTTTTGTGTTAAACTCGCCAAAAATGGACTGTCTTGATCTAATCATAAGAAGACATCATATAAAACCAAATGGAGGGGCATTCCACAAAATAACCGGAAAGTATTCCTCAAAAGTGTTACAATCAGAAAAAGACAAGGGAAAACTGAGAAATGATCAGATTGAAGAAAGCTAATGAGTCATATGAATTAAATGCAAAATGGGATGACAGGCTGGCGCCTGACATAGAAAAGCACATTAGTGGAAAAACCCTGGTGAAATCTGGATGAAGTCTGTAAGTTACACTGCAACAAGGTTAATTTAGTTTCCATGATTGTATTACAGACAAAACTATGCTGGAATTCTCTGGACTCTTTCTGCAAGTTTTCTGGAAACCTAAAAGAGTTTCAAAATAAAGTTTTAAAAAGTTTGTTGAATTAACCAATTCAGAGGAGACAAAAAAAAAGTGTCTTTGTAGGCTGTACGCCCCTTGTCCCTGGAGAAGCCAGGGAAGGACAAGTCCAGGGTGAGGGTAGCCTAGTTTCAACAGTGCTCACCTGCAATAAGGAAGGAGCTCCCAAATCTGTGCCAATGCACAGCATGGTGTGATATTCCACTTCGGGCTCAATGAATTGTCACTAGGACTACTGAGGAGATAAAATAGGAAACTGGAAGTGCCTGAAAAAACCTGGGCGGTAAGGTGCTTATCCCAACTATTCCGTTATTGTCTCCGGGGAAGAAGAGAAAAATAACTCACTCTGCTGTAAAGATTCTTCAGGTTCTTGGTTCTGTCATAATCCACTGTTTCTAGGACTGTTGCATCTTTGTCCTTAATCTGATGATAATTTTCTTTACATTTCACCTACACACAAAAAAGATGGGTTATTCTTTTCTGCTGTTCAAAAATACAGAAGGACAGGAATGGCTTGTGTCGGGAGAGAAGTCCAAGAAGACGCACCTCACTGGCATTAATGCCACTTTGAAGAGCAGTCACCTAAAGTGGTGTATCTGTGACCAGGTTCTAATTCTGCAGATTTTCTTTACCTGCTGCCATGTACCCGTATCTGTAAAGAAAAACCAGGCACCGGAAATGGTAAAATACACGTCTGCCATCAGCATGAGCAGTTTGTGCCAACTTAGATGAGCCTTTACTTCATTCTGGGTTCCTGCTTTAATACTAACAGAGACACAGTCGTTCTGTGTTCCTGCCAACTTTGTAGGGTTGTCAAAACCTGGCTCTTTGCCAGATCCTCTTCACCATTTTGTTGCCTTTTCCATGCATGCACCCCCATCCCTGAGTGCCTCAACCGTCCGTGAACCTGCCCTAGGAGAGCTAAACCATATCCTGGGGACATTTTCCAAATATCTACTTTTTTACTTCAGAACTTACCTCCCAAAGGTCAAAGCATGCATTTGCATTCTACTCTCTGCAGGCTAACCTAAGCAACTTCTGTATAGATGCTTGAGGGTGGTTCACTCTGAAACACCTCACGGGAAACGTTCTGGGTAAACCTCAAATGCTTAAACCCCTGGAGAGACCAAAACCGAGAAGGTCCCACACCAGAGCAGGTCACCAGGAGAGGCTGTATCAGGCAGGGGCCTCTGGTTTCTGTGGCTCACGTACTGTTAGAGCAGCTTTCTCTAACCCGGGCACAGGGCTGGCCTGGTTGTCACCCCACTGAAAGCACCACGATTTCACTAATCCACAGAGAGCCAGTCCTTCTGGGAAGATCTCACCTGACTCTGGAGATCACAGGATTTCTTGGCCTGGAGGATCTGAGGCATATCCCAAATGTAGCATCCCATGCCTTTCAGCCGATTCAAGTCATCCTTATACACGTTCTGCAGGAAAGAAGGGATGATGAGAGGTGACAGGTACTAACTGAATTTACAATCGGGCATTTTGATAATTTCCCATCAGCCATTGGCTGTGCTGAGTGCTTAGCAGTCATAGGGTGGGCCCCGCACCAGCTGGAGGGCTTTCCCGCTCTGACCTAAAGAAGCCTAGGAGGAGAGGAAGAGCTAAAGTTTTGTCTGGAGTAAAAAACAGGTTAAATATTTAACACAGGGGTCACATGGCTCAGAGGGGATTCTCACACCAAAAAGTGGTTATGCGTGCCACTGTGCTTTAAAAAGCAGTACAATTTATGAATACGGGGACAAGTGGAGCATAGGGGGCCAAGACACGGTTGAGTGAAGGTGTAACTAAGTCAAGCTGCAGAAAGGGCATCGTATATTGCTCAGGATGTCCTGCATGCTGTGGGCCCGAATTACGCCGGGTTCTTCTGGGAGAGACATCCACTGGTGGAAGTAGTGTTGGTACTCTAGGTCACGGAGGATGTA
The DNA here is from genome assembly GCF_003254725.2 of Canis lupus dingo. NCBI lineage: Eukaryota > Metazoa > Chordata > Mammalia > Carnivora > Canidae > Canis > Canis lupus. The sequence goes on along the minus strand of NC_064268.1, from coordinate 28,185,313 downwards.
CTGACAGTGTTTGGCCAGCACGTGATTCATCATATCGATGGGGATGTGCACATTTGCTTTGGTATCCGCATAATCTCTTCTGTAGTTCAATTAAGCCCCCTTTTTTTAAAGACAAAAAGAAGGATTAAAATGTTAATTATTCAGATCCATCTCTCTCGGGGTCTTATCCCTAGTATAGATCAGTACCTTTAGGATGAACAAAGGCTAAAGAAGATACTTTTTAAATAGATTCTTCATTCCCAATGTCCCTTCCTTTCAAAACACAGGGGTAAGTAGTCACCTTGTTGCTTTCTCCTTTTTCCAAACACAGGTACTTCACTGTGGGTTTGGAAGTGCAGAAGGGAAGGAAAGGGAGGAAAGCCCATAGTTACCAATGGTAACTGGCAGGGGTGGGGATGAATCTCAGGGAAGGAATGACTCCTTCCTCACCACCCCATGCCTCTCTCAACCGAAGAACGGTTCACAAACAGACCCCCTAATAGCACCCTCCAGGGTACAAATCCTCCGTCACAGTGAGCTTTGCTTTGCTTACTGCACTCCTCGTCTTTTGGAAATCCAGGCACTGGACCACACCAGGGAACTCACTGATTTCTTTTCCAGCCAGGTAGTGGCCCTTCTGCTTCTCATATGTCTCTTTGTATTTAAGCTGTGAAGTAGGCACAACTTAGTTGAGAATCTCTGGGATTTTTGGACCAGCTCCCCAGAGAAGACTCTTAAATGCACGGAGGAAAAACCACCACTGACCTCGCTGTTCACATAGTTGGCATGCTTAGCTCCCACGATGGGAATGTAGCGCCTATGCAAGGTGCAGCCGTAAGCGTTGGTCCCTTCTCAAGCCCCTTTGTACAGTATCTGGAACAAAGGAATATGTGTCAGCAAGTTTGCAGTCAACTTCCTTCAGGTATTGCTAAAAAGAAAATGGTAAAACCAAGGTAAAATATTTATGTTTAAAGGCCAAGAGCCCTTACTGCGTCTACCTAAGAGTATGGGAGAATCTTCTATCTTACTGCAGATTGAATCTACAAACACCAGGGTGTTCTAGGACATCTATAACAGAGAATAACTGTATTTAAAGTTATGGTAAAAGTGGAAATACATTTTCACATAGGTAGAGAATCACCAAAGACTGCTTCCCATTGGGCATACACACAGACACAGGGCACGCGCGCACACACACACACATCATCCTTAAATCAGCTGAATTAAATTAGTCTTCCGTCTGTTGGCTGGAGATATTTATACATGACTGCCAGAGAGGGACTGGCCTTTCCTCTCTTTTCCCTGTTAGTGGGTGTTCAGTCCTCTGCGCACCTACAGCTGGTATAGCACCTGCTACCTTATTATCTATTTGCCTGTCCATCTCCCTCATTGGCATGGGCTCCTGAGGGGCTTCTCTTACTGAGTGTTAGCCCCGTAGCACTTCCTCCAATGCCTGGCCCATTACTGGAGCTCAAAAAGAAAAATACCAGCTGAATAAATGCTACTTCTAATAAACAACAGCAGTTATTTCTAAGAAGATTAAATGCAATGATAGGTCTTTTAAGTTCAGTTGTTCACAAAATCAGCCAAGAAGATGAATTAAGAGCTTAAAATTAAGAACTGAGTTGTAAATCAAATAAAATAGAACTTACAGTACTGTAGAGTTTTCTCATGTCTTTGGAGTGGGTGATATATGGTGTATCTGGAGAAAATAGATACTTGCCCTTCAATACTTTATTAAATGTTTCTTTATGTTTTACCTAACAAGAGAAAACAAGACAAAACCAATCCACATCTTTGGTCAATATAAATGCATATTTAAAGTTTCATAGTTTCGGGGCAGCCCGGGTGGCTCAGCGGTTTAGTGCCACCTTCAGGCCAGGGCATGATCCTGGAGACCCGGGATCGAGTCCGGCATCGGGCTCCCTGCGTGGAGCCTGCTTCTCCCTCTGCCTGTGTCTCTGCCTCTCTCTGTGTATCTCTCATGAATAAATAAAATCTTTAAAAAAAATAAAAAAATAAAGTTTCATAGTTTCTACCCAAAAAGATAATAACCAGTCTACATTTGGAGATTTAAAACAAACTAATTGGTTAGATTTCAGTTCATTTTGCCTAATACAATAATTTGGACAAGAATATGGATGCTTTTTAAAAGAAGAAATGGGTAGGAAATATCAGAAAGGGAGACAGAACATGAAAGACTCCTAACTCTGGGAAACAAACTAGGGGTGGTGGAAGGGGAGGAGGGCAGGGGTTGGGGGTGACTGGGTGACAGGTACTGAGGTGGGCACTTGATGGGATGAGCAATGGGTGTTATTCTGTATGTTGGCAAGTTGAACACCAATAAAAAATAAATTTATTATTTAAAAAAATAAAAAAAATAAAACCTGCATTCTCACTCTGAAAAAAAAATGTTCGTACAGTACATCTCTTACTAGGGACTTTAAAGACATGCCCACCAGAGATGATCTTCTAGTTTCCTGCCCCACTGTCCATTTTCTTACAAGCAGTTACCTGGAGGTGAGCAAATGCAGTCAATGACACACAATGAACTCCCCAGTCCATGCACACATCACTATACACAAAGAAAACTTACATCACTTTGACTGACTGAGTTAATCTTCACCAAAACAATCTCTGGAGGATCCACCACACTTGTGAAGTTAGGACAGTTGTCGAGATCAGCCTTCTTGTATTTTATCTGCAAGGAAACAGAGATGATTAAGACTGGTCTCCTTCCAGTGGGTACCTGCCCCCACATGACAGGCAAGGCGGCCAGGCATTAGGTAAGAACAGGGTTTGTGTACCTGATTCACCATTTCCTGGTTCTTCGTAACCCTCACGTAGTCCACAGAGTCCACGGGTATCCAGACAATGCCACAGAGCCACTCCAGGTCAGCCTTGTAGACATCCTGAGAGCAGGAAGAGAGATACAACGCAGGCATAAATGACTCAGGCACAGGATTCCAGACTGTAGGTCTGAAGCAACTTTTTCAGGAGCTTTTTAAGGATTTCCCTCTAGTGACTGTCATCTCTTGATGCAATCATGATTTCACCTGTTCACCAGAGAGGTATCCTGTGAGCCTATTATTATGAGCAAAGTACTGTACTAGGTGCTTTCAGAGATAAGTACAAAGGAATCTGGTGTGAAGAGAAGTCCTTTATAAGTGGAGAGTGTAACAGCAAGAACACTCAAGGGCTATGGGAGCTACGGGCAGGGAGCCATTGTATCTAGCATTGAGTCCAAGGAAGGGTTTTACCAGGGAGGGTGGGTTTTTAGAAGGATTTATATTTAATTACTTGGTACGTGGGAAATTTAGACTAACTACACAAAGGAAGTGATACAACTAAATGCTCCTGTATGGTAGAGTAGGGGACACATGCCCCTGGCCAGGCCTAGCTCTCCCCCTCCCCACCCCACATCAACCACAATGGAGCTGCTGATCTGGTTAAATGTCCATGACCATCGTTCTGCTGCAGCAACAGGGAGGTGGCAAGTTCAAGCTCACCACCTGGTGGCAGGCAGCCTCTGATTTCCTGTTTCCAAAGTGGTAATGAGAAGACCAGGTGGGTTAGCTCCAGGGTATGTCTGAGCATCAGGTCGATGCATGGAGTTTCTGTTCCTTAGGAACTGCTGGTGGCAGCTACACGTCTGGGCTCAGGCCTCACTGCAAGGTGGCCTAGGTCATGTATTCTCTTCCCTACCCTCACCCAAAGCTCTGTGCAAGCAGATTCTGGGCCCTCAGGTAGTTTATCAGGATTTTGTTTCTCTTTTGCTTTGATTCTTTGCAAGCAAGTCCTACATCAACACCTGAAGAAGAGACGCTTGGCAAAGGGCATACCCAGGTCTTTGCCTACACTAACTACAACCCCCATTTACTCTCCATTCTCACCCCAAGCCATTTATTATTTTAAATCAGCTGATAATCTCCCAGGCCAATGTGAGATGTTGGTGATGTCAAAGATGATGCAAAAACAAAAAAAACAACCAATGAAAAAAATTGGCTTTGAACGATACTCGGAAATAAGTCGTCAAAAAGGCAAAGCTGTCAATCACTGCTCCTGGTCTTTCTCTACAAAAGATTCAGCCTCAGTTCCCTTCTGGGAACAAATTCAGTATTTATGGCTCAAAGTTTCAAAGCCCGGTGCTTCCAGAGTACTGCCTGTAACTCTCTGAGTACACCATACATTCCTAGGTCATTAAGAAACAAAAATTACTTACATTGCTCTGTAGGTCAGAGGCCTTCCTTGCCTGGATAATGTCATTTTGGTCAGGATGACACATCCATTGGTGCAGGTAATTACGGTAATCAATATCACTGACGAGGTCCTGCCCATGCTTGGCAGCCAACACCGACACCATATCAGCGGCTATATATTGATCTTGGCCTTTGTTTTATGGTAGTCCTCTCTGTATAGTCTGTCATTCTGAATCTGGCCTGTGCGCTCAAACCAAACCAGTTTAGGATCATCTCTCATCGTCGAACACCAACATAATGACCTCTTTGTTTTACATGTTCAGCTTTGTAGTTCAGCTGGTGGGAGAAAAAAAAATAGAGATTCCATCGGTTGTGACAAGCTCTCAAGGAAAAGGGGAGCTTGAAACATCAGCACACACAACCCCTCAGCCTTTTGTCACCTGCCTCCCCGAGAATAAAGAACAAAAAGCACTGACATAATAAATATGAAGAAATACCGATTTAAAAGTAGGAAAAATACATTCGTTTTCTAATTCTGCCTATGTTTTATTGGAAAGCTTAGAGATTTTAAGGAAGTGAGGGAATAGAAGAGAGTAAACACTCAGACCATAGCTTTTAAAGAAGCCAACAAAACAAACACTCTCAAAGCCCAGAGAGGACCAGAAGGGTAGAGGACTCCAAACATCCCCAGGCCTCCTAGCTCCAGGAGCCCCCAGCGTGCGCTCCTAGAAGGATAAATGACCTCGCTCTGAATGTCACCAGAGTGATGGTCGTGAACAAATGGTACACGTCTGGAGGCAAAATGTAACCCGTAGCCCGTAGCTTTTTGTTTCTCCCAGCCTTCCTTGTAGAGATAGTAAAAGACAGAGAGCCACAACAGAGCTTAACCTAAGGAGTCAGAAGGGCACTGGTCATGTGCATACATCTCCCCACCGTTACATTCCGGTCCTCGGTTCCCCCTCCCCCGCCCAGGAGTATCAGGCATCTGGCTGAAACCCATACCTGGTCCAGCATCTGGGCTGTCTCCTGGGCAGTGTGCAGCAAGGGGGTCTCGGTGAGGGTGTACTGTGATTTGGCATCATTCCAATCTTTCTGGTATTTACTCTGGAATTGAGAAGCCAGAGGTTTAACATACTTGATATTAAGAAATCATAATGTTGCTCGGGAAAATGCTAGCATCATCTCATGATTACAGTCTGTGTCTCAGACAATGACTGCACGCTGAGCTAAAGTAGGTGAAAATCGGGATCCCTGGGTGGCGCAGCGGTTTGGTGCCTGCCTTTGGCTCGGGGCACGATCCTGGAGGCCTGGGATCGAATCCCACGTCGGGCTCCCTGCATGGAGCCTGCTTCTCCCTCTGCCTGTGTATCTGCCTCTCTGTCTCTCTCTGTGTAACTATCACGAATAAATAAATAAAATCTTTAAAAAAAAATAAAGTAGGTGAAAATCTTTGGAAATGACATTTCATGATCGGGTAATTTTAGAATGACAGGTACTCACATCATTTAGGATCTCACCGCTTTGTTTTGCAGTCTCGTAATCAGCTCTATCATCCACGGGAGTAAAGTTGAGAGTTTCTATTTTTGGGCGGTATTTTTTCTATTGGAAAGAAAATATCTTTCCTCTCAGGCAGGACAAAGACACACTAGATTTAAGGGTCTTTCTCTACTAGAAGCACAGAGAGCCATATCTGAACGGCACCCTTCGAGACAATTTGACCTTTTTCTTACCATTTTATTTTATTTTATTTTATTTTATTTTTTAATTTTTTATTGGTGTTCAATTTACTAACATACAGAATAACCCCCAGTGCCCGACACCCATTCACTCCCACCCCGCGCCCTTCTCCCCTTCTACCACCCCTAGTTCGTTTCCCAGAGTTAGCAGTCTTTACGTTCTGTCTCCCTTTCTGATATTTCCCACACATTTCTTCTCCCTTCCCTTATATTCCCTTTCACTATTATTTATATTCCCCAAATGAATGAGAACATATAATGTTTGTCCTTCTCCGACTGACTTACTTCACTCAGCATAATACCCTCCAGTTCCATCCACGTTGAAGCAAATGGTGGGTATTTGTCATTTCTAATAGCTGAGTAATATTCCATTGTATACATAAACCACATCTTCTTTATCCATTCATCTTTCGTTGGACACCGAGGCTCCTTCTACAGTTTGGCTATCGTGGCCATTGCTGCTATAAACATCGGGGTGCAGGTGTCCCGGCGTTTCACTGCATCTGTATCTTTGGGGTAAATCCCCAACAGTGCAATTGCTGGGTCGTAGGGCAGGTCTATTTTTAACTCTTTGAGGAACCTCCACACAGCTTTCCAGAGTGGCTGCACCAGTTCACATTCCCACCAACAGTGTATGAGGGTTCCCTTTTCTCCGCATCCTCTCCAACATTTGTGGTTTCCTGCCTTGTTAATGTTCCCCATTCTCATTGGTGTGAGGTGGTATCTCATTGTGGTTTTGATTTGTATTTCCCTGATGGCAAGTGATGCAGAGCAGTTTCTCATGTGCGTGTTGGCCATGTCTATGTCTTCCTCTGCGAGATTTCTCTTCATGTCTTTTGCCCATTTCATGATTGGATTGTTTGTTTCTTTGGTGTTGAGTTTAAGAAGTTCTTTATATATCTTGGAAACTAGCCCTTTATCTGATATGTCATTTGCAAATATCTTCTCCCATTCTGTAGGTTGTCTTTGAGTTTTGTTGACTGTATCCTTTGCTGTGCAAAAGCTTCTTATCTTGATTAAGTCCCAATAGTTCATTTTTGCTTTTGTTTCTTTTGCCTTCGTGGATGTATCTTGCAAGAAGTTACTATGGCCGAGTTCAAAAAGGGTGTTGCCTGTGTTCTTCTCTAGGATTTTGATGGAATCATGTCTCACATTTAGATCTCTCATCCATTTTGAGTTTATCTTTGTGTATGGTGAAAGAGAGTGGTCTAGTTTCATTCTTCTGCATGTGGATGTCCAATTTTCCCAGCACCATTTATTGAAGAGACTGTCTTTCTTCCAGTGGATAGTCTTTCCTCCTTTATCGAATATTAGTTGCCCATAAAGTTCAGGGTCCACTTCTGGATTCTCTATTCTGTTCCACTGATCTATGTGTCTGTTTTTGTGCCAGTACCACACTGTCTTGATGACTACAGCTTTGTAGTACAACCTGAAATCTGGCATTGTGATGCCCCCAGATATGGTTTTCTTTTTTAAAATTCCCCTGGCTATTCGGGGTCTTTTCTGATTCCACACAAATCTTAAAATAATTTGTTCTCTCTGAAGAAAGTCCATGGTATTTTGATAGGGATTGCATTAAACGTGTATATTGCCCTGGGTAACATTGACATTTTCACAATATTAATTCTGCCAATCCATGAGCATGGAATATTTTTCCATCTCTTTGTGTCTTCCTCAATTTCTTTCAGAAGTGTTCTATAGTTTTGAGGGTATAGATCCTTTACATCTTTGGTGAGGTTTATTCCTAGGTATCTTATGCTTTTGGGTGCAATTGTAAATGGGATTGACTCCTTAATTTCTCTTTCTTCAGTCTCACTGTTAGTGTATAGAAATGCCACTGACTTCTGGGCATTGATTTTGTATCCTGCCACGCTACCGAATTGCTGTATGAGTTCTAGCAATCTTGGGGTGGAGACTTTTGGGTTTTCTATGTAGAGTATCATGTCATCGGCGAAGAGGGAGAGTTTGACGTCTTCTTTGCCAATTTGAATGCCTTTAATGTCTTTTTGTTGTCTGATTGCTGAGGCTAGGACTTCCAGTACTATGTTGAACAGCAGTGGTGAGAGTGGACATCCCTGTCTTGTTCCTGATCTTAGGGGAAAGGCTCCCAGTGCTTCCCCATTGAGAATGATATTTGCTGTGGGCTTTTCCTAGATGGCTTTTAAGATGTCGAGGAATGTTCCCTCTATCCCTACACTCTGAAGAGTTTTGATCAGGAATGGATGCTGTATTTTGTCAAATGCTTTCTCTGCATCCAATGAGAGGATCATATGGTTCTTGGTTTTTCTCTTGCTGATATGATGAATCACATTGATTGTTTTACGGGTGTTGAACCAGCCTTGTGTCCCAGGGATAAATCCTACTTGGTCATGGTGAATAATTTTTTTAATGTACTGTTGGATCCTATTGGCCAGTATCTTGTTGAGAATTTTTGCATCCATGTTCATCAGGGATATTGGTCTGTAATTCTCCTTTTTGGTGGGGTCTTTGTCTGGTTTTGGAATTAAGGTGATGCTGGCCTCATAGAACGAATTTGGAAGTACTCCATCTCTTTCTAACTTTCCAAACAGCTTTAGGAGAATAGGTATGGTTTCTTCTTTAAACGTTTGATAAAATTCCCCTGGGAAGCCATCTGGCCCTGGACTCTTGTGTCTTGGGAGGTTTTTGATGACTGCTTCAATTTCCTCCCTGGTTATTGGCCTGTTCAGGTTTTCTATTTCTTCCTGTTCCAGTTTTGGTAGTTTGTGGCTTTCCAGGAATGCGTCCATTTCTTCTAGATTGCCTAATTTATTGGCGTATAGCTGTTCATAATATGTTTTTAAAATCGTTTGTATTTCCTTGGTGTTGGTAGTGATCTCTCCTTTCTCATTCATGATTTTATTAATTTGAGTCTTCTCTCTCTTCTTTTTAATAAGGCTGGCTAATGGTTTATCTATCTTGTTAATTCTTTCAGAGAACCAACTCCTGGTTTTGTTGATCTGTTCCACAGTTCTTCTGGTCTCGATTTCGTTGAGTTCTGCTCGAATCTTTATTAACTCCCTTCTTCTCTTGGGTGTAGGATCTATTTGCTGTTTTTTCTCTAGCTCCTTTATGTGTAAGGTTAGCTTTTGTATTTGAGTTCTTTCCAGTTTTTGAATGGATGCTTGTATTGCGATGTATTTCCCCCTTAGGACTGCTTTTGCTGCATCCCAAAGATTTTGAACGGTTGTATCTTCATTCTCATTAGTTTCCATGAATCTTTTTAATTCTTCCTTAATTTCCTGGTTGACCCTTTTATCATTTAGCAGGATGGTCCTTAACCGGAGGTTTTCTTTCTTCACTCATGAAGCATCAGGTTAATTTCAGGTCACTTATATTCTTTCCACGGCCTAAACCCTCCTTTCTTCCTAGGCTTCCTAGGCTTTCTTCCTACACTTCCTAGGGAAGTGTAGCCCCATCCCATTACCCTCCAAGGCCACCCAGGCTACAGAGCAGATTTTTGTGCTGTGACAGAGATTTTCTAGACCCGTGCTGTCTGATGTGAAAGCCATGAGACACATGTGACAACAGACCACTTGAAATGTGGCTCATGGGACTAACTCAATTTTTAGTTTTATTTAATTTCAATTAATTTCAATTAATAGCTACATGTAGCTACATGCTACATTTTTGGACAGTACAAAACTAGAATCTATAGAAGTCAGAGACAGGAAACATTCATTCGTAATCTCACCAAGCTATGAAATCCACTCCTATGATGCTATTATGGCGTTGGCAAGAAAACTGAGAAATATAATATGTCCCTTTTTAAGGAACAGTGAATATTGGCAATTATTGGCCAATCTCACTTTTTTATAAAGATATTTATTTATTTATTTATTCATTCATTCATTCATTCATGAGAGACAGAGAGAGAGAGAGAGAGAGAGAGAGAGGCGCAGAAGCAGGCTCCATGCCAGGAGCCCGACACGGGACTCAATCCCAGGACTCCAGGATCACGCCCTGGGCCAAAGGCAGTTGCCAAACCGCTGAGCCACCCAGGGATCCCCTCACTTTTGAAGCTGGATGTAAAAGTCCTAAACAATGAAACACTGACAAATCGTTCTCTTAAAAAGATGATCATGTATGATTGATACCAGGAATGCAAGAAGGGTTAATGTCATTAATTATTTAACTGTGTCAATGGCGACAGGAAAATCAAGTAAGGGATAGGAAGAAAATTCCTGAACCTGATATTTAGTAGTGGTGTTCTATATACACTGCCTTTAAAGTCAAATAAGAGCCACCATTCACATCCTGCACACCTGATGCACCCTGCACGTCCAATTCAGGGAGTGTCACTGATCCAGGGCCCACCCTGTTGCCCACAAGAATCCCTGGCAGCCTGGAGCAAGGGCCACACCTCACATGTGTTGCTCTGCACCAAGGACTGCGTGCAACAGACTAGCTCCTGGGAGACACTTTGGTTTGAGGACTTGCCAAGGACTTTGCTGAACCTGCTTGAGAGTGCCTGGTGGATCTGGCACACTTCCACCTCACCTTGCCTCCCTAATTGCCTCATCGCCTATGTCCATCTGTAGCTCTCCAAGCCTTCCTTGGCTCCTTCCTCATTTTCCTTCATAGACAACTCCCCTAGTAAAATCCTTGCACATTTTCCTATCTTAGCATCTGGTTCCTGTGGGGCCTGGACTAACTCAGATGTCATATCGCCTCTTCTATTCAACACTGTACTGGACATCCTGTCACACTTTTACAAGGAAAAAGGTTGTATGAGAACAGGAAAAGAAGAAACAAAAGTGCTAATAAATGTAGATCATATGACTCTTTACACAGGAAATCCAAGACAATCCTAGACAAACCTACAGAATAATAGAGTTCAGCCAGGTTGTGTCACATAAGATTGACATATAGACATCAGTGGTGCTAGTATGTATCAGTAACAACCATTTGAAAAATGTAATCGTCATGATTATAAGGTCCCAATCACAAGTGTACTAGATGGTCCTTAATAAAAGCAACAACAACAACAACAACAACAAAATAAATAAATAAATAAATAAAAGCAACAAATGTTTCTCAAGATGTCTTTAAAAGATTTCAAAATTTTGGACCAGAGTATATATAACGTGACAATCACTTAAATTGACTTTTAACTTTCTTATAAGTTCTAGATAATAACAACCATAACGCACAGATTATTAAGACAGCAAAAGGACACTGCTGGGGGGCTGCATGGTGGTGCAATCAGTTGAGCGTCCACTCTTGGTTTCTCCCAGGGGTTGTGGGATTGAGCCCTGCAGAGGGCTCCAGGCTCTGCGCTCTGCATATAGTTTGCTTGAGACCCTCTTTCCCTCTTCTTCTGCCCCTCCCCACCACCCTCTTGGGCTCTCATAAATAAATAAATAAATAAGTAAATAAATAAATAAATAAATAAATAAATAAAGTAATTAAAAAAGTACACTGTTGGGAGAAATAAAATTTTTTTTGGGGGGGGAGAAATAATTAAATAAAATCTCCTGTCAGGGGATCCCTGGGTGGCTCAGCGGTTTAGCACCTGCCTTTGGCCCAGGGCGGGATCCTGGAGTCCCGGGATCGAGTCCCACGTCAGGCTCCCAGCATGGAGCCTGCTTCTCCCTCCTCCTGTGTCTCTGCCTCTCTCTCTCTCTCTGTCTATCATAAATAAATAACTCTTTAAAAAAAATCTCCTGTCAACCCAGTACAACCCCTTCACAAAATGTAGACAAGAATGAAAGTTTTGTTATTAAGCATTAAACCAGACCATGATGCCTATCACAGGCATTCAGCTAAAGAAATTGGAATGATAAAGAAATCTCACCCTTTTAGATAGCTAGGCAGAAACAATCCATTACATACATACAACTGTCTTAGTCCAAAGGAAAAATTAAAACTTGGAGCCAAGTGCTTGGACAAAACTTCCACAGAGTTAGGGAGACAGAACCCCACACTCCTCTGTGTTCACCTTTCACAGAGGTGGCTCCAGAAAGACACACCTAGAATGCAAAACTGGCAAAAGGCTTGTTCAGCTTTTTAAAAGATTACATATGTGTGAAAAGAACAAAGAAGATTAGGATCACAAATTTTCAAAAGGAAATGCTGGAAAGAAAAGCAGGGGAAGAAAGTGTTCTTTCCCTTTTGGCACGAGGGACACATCAAAGTTCTTGAGACTAAAGCAAAGTTATTTGTTTTGTATATTTTTTAATTGGAGTTCAATTTGCCAACATATAGTATAACACGCAGTGCTCATCCCGTCAAGCGCCCCCCTCTGTGCCCATCACCCAGTCCCCCCGTCCCCCCGCCCCTTCCACTACCCCTTGTTTGTTTCCCAGAGTTAGGTGTCTCTCATGTGCTGTCACCCTCTATGATATTTCCCACTCATTTTCTCTCCTTTCCCCTATAATCCCTTTCACTATTTTTTATATTTCCCGAATGAATGAAACCATATAACGTTTGTCCTTCTCCAAATGACTTACTTCACTCAGTGTAATACCCTCCAGTTCTATTCATGTTGAAGCAAATGGTGAGTATTCATTGTTTCTAATGGCTGAGTAATATTCCATTGTATACATAGACCACGTCTTCTTTATCCATTCGTCTGTCGATGGACACCGAGGCTCCTGCCACAGTTTGGCTATTGTGGACATTGCTGTAAAGTAAAGTTTTTAGTTAGAGGCAAATTCATAGTCAGTTTCTTCAATTACTAAAGAACACCGAACATATAAACTCTACAATTCATTTAATAAGAATAAAATCAACCACAAAGGCAGCAGAAGAAAGGGCATAATTACGAGCACTTGAAGATAAAATAATTAGCAGAAAAACAGCATTAGGAGAAAAATAGGCAGACTGTAAAGAAGAGAAAAAGAACTAATCAGAATTAGAAATGGCAAAGTGACTATACCTATGGACACGGATCATATCATGAGAACCAAGAGAAACAAAGACAGAACGAGCAGCACTATCAGTATTTTGTTGATGTTTGAATTAGGACAAGCATACACACTATCAACATTGGGAAAGCTGTGGCCAATGCAATATGACATGTAATGCTGGTGCTCTCAATAGCAATTAAAAGAAAAAGAGATAGAAAAAAACCCATGTATTTCAGTGGAAAACTATGCATCCTTTATAATGTATACCCTTTTAGATTATCAGATTCTAGATTATCAGCTCAGATTCCTGTTCATTATCTTTGTGCGATTTTGTAACTCCTTGTATGTTGTAGGTAACTGATAGATATATAATTCTATCTAGCCTGGTAGTGACTTTCCGCTAATTTCCACCTGTGGAAAAGCAGTTTTATCTTTATTCATAATTCATCTCACCATCCCTTTATGTCATATAACTGCACTGTTTGGATTCTTCTTTTGAATTGGCTAGAACATCTGCCTCACATATTCACTTTATAACTCTATATGAGAGTCATGATTCTACCTTTTTTACCAATAGAAAGCTAAAAGAAAAAAATTTTTTAAAGGCTAATATAATAAGAATATTTTTATTGATGTGACTGGATGGGAATGTTGAGTATATCCAGCAAGAACTGAATAGTAAATGTACAATGGCAAAGTAACTTAGACACATGAAAGAAACCACACCCTAACCAGGCTATCACTAGGGATGACATTAATAATAAATATGTGAAATAAAATTAAGAATAGCAAATTACTGATGTAATGGAATAAAATTAACAAAACTAAAGACTTGTCAATGGGCAGAAAGCAAATATTGAAAAGATATAAATTCTTAACTTATTGTTATAATCAGAATATTTTTGGTAATCTGTCTAAATAATTATAACTTTAATCTAGAAGAAACAACAAAATAAGAGAATGCTAAAAGATACTAACTTTACCAGATATTTGCATAAAGTAATATTGACCCAAGAACAAAAACCAACTGATGAACATAAATAAAGGAAGCTCTCCCAAGAGCTCACTGTATTATTGAAGGATCTAGTCTTCAGGGGATCCCTGCATGGCTCAGGGGTTTGGCACCTACCTTCAGCCCAGGGCGCCATCCTGGAGTCCCAGGATCGGGTCCCGCATCGGGCTCCCTGCATAGAGCATGCTTCTCCCTCTGCCTGTGTCTCTGCCTCTCTCTCTCTCTCTCTCTATCATGAATAAATAAATAAAATCTTAAAAAAAAGAAGGATCTAGTCTTCAGTATCCAGATTGTTGACTACAGATAGCTAAGACAAAAAGACGAGCTTCTTTGGAGAAGATTCCAGTGAAAGGTGGCTCAGCAAAGTGAGGGAAACTGCCTGTCACAGTTAAGGTTTAGGCAGCAGGAGAATCTGGCAGCTAACTCTTCGTCCTCCAACCTCCACTCTCAGAGCTTTCCCACAAATCCAGCAGCAACAAACCCTCCGCAATGCTTCCCTGTCTCAGGGACACCTGGGTGGCTCAGGGGTTGAGCGCCTGCCTTGGGCCCAGGGCATGATCCCGGATTCCCCGGATCGAGTCCCACGTCGGGCTCCCTGCATGGAGCCTGCTTCTCCCTCTCCCTCTGCCTGTGTCTCTGCCTCTCTCTCTGTGTCTATGAATAAATAAATAAAATCTTTAAAAAAAAAAGAATTTGTAAGATGCATCACATAGGAAAGAAAAAAATCCACTACCAATAAAACACCCAGTGAGGGTAAGGCCCATACTGATTACTGAGATGCCAATCCCTGATGTATCCATGATGCACAATGAATAGGACTTTTTGGTAGGTGGACGTATAGCGTGAAAAAATAATTTTCTAGAGGGACACCTGGGTGGCTCAGCCGTTGAGTGCCTGCCTTCGGCCCAGGGCGTGATCCTGGAATCCTTGGTTCGAGTCCCACATTGGGCTCCCGGCATGGAGCCTGCTTCTCCCTCTCCCTCTGCCTGTGTCTCTGCCTCTCTCTCTGTGTGTCTCTCATGAATAAATAAATAAAGTCTTTAAAAAATAATAAATAAAGTATGTTAATTTCATTCATAAAAAAGTCTTTAAACACAGGCTAAACAACATTGGTTGGGGCTTAAGAATGCATTTATTTCAGGAATAGTTTCTGCTTGGGCATAACTGATAACATTCAAAAGGCAGAAAGTGATTTTTCCGTACAAATTATTATAACTCTAAAGTACCAAAGGGCATTCTGGAGATACTAAGACATTTGGGGATAAAAAACATATGTAGTTTCCATAGCTTGGCTTTATTCCTGAAAGACTCCCTCATCCTTTTGACAACAGAAATATCCCCCGCTCGCTAAGGCCAGTTGTATATCAAATACTCCCATATACAAAGACTGGCCCCATCCCCATCCACCAATTTTCCAGTGATAAGAGAAGCTACAGGAGACAGCAGGAAGCAGACCAATAGGGAGATCTCTCAGGAACTCCAATTTGCTTCGCTGGAATTTTCTTAACCGTCCAAATACGTCTTTTGCCAAAGAGCCATAGTTGTCAATAGCAGTCAGGGAATAAATGACGCCAGGGGCAACACAGTTGCTCCTTACTCCGTTCTGGCCTATTCTACAGCCAAGGATTTGGTGAGATTGTAAACACCTGCTCTGGCAGCTGCACTATACACAAGTCCTGGAAATCCATTTTAAACAAGGATAATATTATTCAGAATGGATCCTCCATGCTCTTTCATCCAGGAGTTGTAAACTGCTCTCCACATGTAGAAGGTGCTCATCAATTTGGTTTCGATCACAGCATGCCATCCCTTTGCACTGATGTGTTTTGCAGGAGACCTGAACTGACCTCCTCCATTGTTTACAAAAAATTGATCTTACCATAAATATCTAAGGTGGATTTGACCAAATTGTTCACCGCCTTTTCTTTGCAGATGTTGCATTTTATGGGAGTGACCTGAGCCTGGTGGGCTCAGTTCATCTGCAGTAGATTTTAGTCAATCAAAGTTACGTGACGCAATGACCACATTACACCCCAGCTGCAAGATCTTGGTCATGATGGCCTTTCTGATACCTGTGTCCCCTCTGGTGATGATGGCCAGTTGGTCTTGCAGCAAGCCAGCAACCAGCCAGCTCTTGCCCTTGTCCCAAGTGCCCATCTCCACCAAGCATCTGAGTCTTAGGAGTGCTAAAGTCACTTACATGGTAAAAAATAATAATAATAATAATAATATTTTTTACTTTATTTATTCTTGAGAGACACATACACAGAGAGGCAGAGACATAGGCAGAGGGAGAAGCAGGCTTCCTGTAAGGAACCCAATGTGGGACTCCATCTCTGACCCCGGGATCATGCCGTGACCCGAAGGCAGAAGACACTCCACTCCTGAGCCATCCGGGTGTCCCTACAGGAAAATTCTTATGTTAAAAAAAAATCAATAGCCTGTCTAAATTATCTCATTTTATTAAAAATAGATTATCATTTTAAATACTGATATTCCGTCAGAAGTCTCTTATTGACAGTTATTTTGAATTTCAAACTATAAATAACCCAGAAATAAATTTTGTTAAATGCCTTTATCCAAATTTCAGGTTATTGAGTATATGCTTCCTTTACATCTTTTTCTCCTTTATGGAGATGATCATGTGGGATCTCTTCCTCTCTTTTGTGTCAATATGGTGAGGTTTGGTTTTGTCTTTTTTAAAGACTTTATTTATTCATGTCAGAGAGAGAGAGAGAGAGAGAGAGAGAGTGACAGGCGGAGGGAGAAGCAGGCTTCATGCAGGGAGCCCGATACGGGTTCGATCCTGGGTCTCCAGGATCAAGCCCTGGGCCGAAGGCAGGCGCTAAACTGCTGAGCCACCCAGAGATCCCCAATATGGTGGGTTTTATTAAAAGATTTCCTCATATTGGACTATCCTTGCATTTCTAGTATTTCTCACTTAGTCACATGCTATTATGACTATCAATGCCATTGCACCAGTATTTATCAATGAGATTCGTCTGTAATTTTCTTTTAGAGACCGTTTTGTGAATTTGTGTTTGGGATTTTTTTTTTTAGTGAAATAGCTCTGTCAATTTTGATCTGTGTTGGACTTTGACTTGAATCTAGTGTGGTCTGGGGTGAATGAGCTGGCTGAATGACAGACCCTATCCTGTGATAGGTGGAAAGAGGATACTTCCGTGAAAAACTATGCATTGCTCATATCTTACTTGTTCAGTCTAGTCTTCACTATTTCCTAGTCTTTCATGGTTTTTAAGCTACTTCAGAAGACAAGTGATAGCAATGCAAAATAATTCTTGTCTCTGGACATGTACATTCTGTCCTATTCAATTGACTTCTCACTAGCCGGTTAAATAAATCTTTAACACTTGTTCGTTTTTGTATCTGCATGAGTCATGATTTTATCATTTTTAAATAATCTATTTTTATTGTAAAAATATATTTATATTATGTATATTTATGTAAAATATACATAAAATTGCCATCTTAACCATTTTTTAAAATATGCGGGTCAGTGGCATTAAGCACATTATTGTGCACATCACCACCATCCATCCCCAGAACTCTTTCATCCTACTAAATTGAAATTGTACCCAGTAAATAATAACCCTCCATTCCTCTATCACCTAAGCTCCTGGGAAACCACCCTTCAACTTTCTGTCTTTATAAATTGGACCGCTCTACATATCTTTGTAAGTGTGCTAGGAGGAAATACTTCCTACCAATTCAGATGCAGTGATCTAGAGACTATTAATTAACTGACAGATTTGGGATCCCTGGGTGGCGCAGCGGTTTGGCACCTGCCTTTGGCCCAGGGCGCGATCCTGGAGACCCGGGATCGAATCCCACGTCAGGCTCCCGGTGCATGGAGCCTGCTTCTCCCTCTGCCTGTGTCTCTGCGTCTCTCTCTCTCACTGTGTGCCTATCATAAATAAATTAAAAAATTAAAAAAAATTAACTGACAGATTTACAGGAGAAAAGACAAGATTAATTTACACACTCACGCAGGAGCATTCAGATGAAGAGGCTCCCTAAAGAGCTGGAGATAGACGTTTATATACCAACTGAACAGGGGAAAGCGATGGAAAGCAAAGAAAGAGCTTCTCTGGAAAAGACTAAGGAGCTTTTAGGAAAACAAATGGAAAGTATGATATTGTCATGTTTGCCACTTCTCAGATGCAAGTGGTCCAGGCTGAGAGTGAAACTACCCCAAAGAGGGATTTATGGCAGCTTCTCTCTCAGAAGGATAAGCCTTTAGTCAGATACATGAGACCCAGAAAGGCTTCTGCATTTGCTGTGTCATAAATGACTTCAGTTTAAAATAACCTTGCTCCAACTCAAGGGGTATAAGTGGATCCATACAAGTGGAATCATACAGTATTTGTCCTTCAGTGACTAGCTTATTTCATTTAGCATAATGTCCCCAAGGTTCATCCATGCTTACAATGTGTTAGGAATTACCTTCCTTTTAAAGACTGAAATAAAATTCTGCTGTACTTACATATTACATCGTGTTTATCCGTTCATCCATTGATGGACACTTGAGTTCCTTCCGCCTCTTAACTATTGTGAATAAATGTGCTTATGAATACAGCTGTACAAATTCTTCAAGACCCTCCTTTCAATTCTTTGGGGTATATACCCAGAAGTAAAATTGCTGGATATATATTTTTTAAGATCTTATTTATTTATTCATGAGAGACACAGAGAGAGAGAGAGAGAGAGAGAGAGAGAGAGAGAGGCAGAGACACAGGCAGAGGGAGAAGCAGGCTCCATGCACCGGGAGCCCGATGTGGGATTCGATCCCGGGTCTCCAGGATCGCGACCTGGGCCAAAGGCAGGCGCCAAACCGCTGCGCCACCCATGGATCCCCCAAAAGGTTTTAATATTTAATTGTAAAGGTGGGCAATAAATCTAAATTGTGGTATCATTATGATTTTTTCTTTTTTAAAGAGTTTACTTATTTCTTTTAGAGAGAGAGAACACAAGTTGAGGAGGGAGAGGGACAAGCAGTCTCTGCACTGAATGTGGAGCCTGATGTGGGATTTGACCTCATGACCCTGAGATCATGCTCTGAGTCAAAATCAAGAGTTGGATGCTCAACCGAGACACCCAGGTGCTCCTCATTGTGATTCTTAAAACGAGAGATACACAGTGACTTATTTTTCATGGCAAATATTTTTAGATCCATAAAGCTTTATGGTAATTATCCATGTGTTATTTGTTTTGGTCATGCTGTCAAATTTGTAATAAAGCTTCTTAACCCAAAGGAAAAATAAAGTTATGTGTAGCAAAAAAATTTTTTCTCTCTGTAGTGTGTTTGAATCTATTAAGATATATATGCTCCAGGGGCATCTGGGAAGCTGTCAATTAAAATGTTTGCCTTTGGCTCAGGTCATTATGCCAGGGTCCTGGGATCAAGTCCCGTGTTGGGCCTGCCTGCTGCTCCCCCTACTATTCTTTTTCTGATTGATAGATAAATAGATAGATAAATAAATAATCTTTTTAAAACAGATATATATGCTCCAAACAAACCTTAAAGAAAAAACAGCAAAATGTTATTGGTTTCACTCTTCACACACTGCTATAAACATTCTCATTAGCTCACACAGTCCTTCCAGCTGGCTTACGTATACTTACTTCCCTTCGGCTTCAGGGATTGGGGGAATGGCTGGAAGTGCACACGAGGCTCTTTTTGTGATAAATTGTAAGCAGGCATACATTCAGCCAGAAGCCTTCCAGATTGGTCATATAAAAACATGGAGAGCAAAAAGAAAATGGAACTGAATGACTACCAAATTTCTACTCAGTACAGAACATTTTAGACTTACAACAGTAACTCTAAAAGCTCCCATTAAGCACGTTCAATATTAGTTTATAACCATTATCTCATTTAATCTTCACACACATACAATTTATGTGGTATATAGCATCTTAATTCCCATTTCAGAGCTGAGGAATGCTCTGCTTGAGGTCATGCAGCTAGTAATTGGAGCTAGGGGTTCTTAACATTGCATACTCTTTTCACCCTGGGGATGCTACTGAACTCAAAGGGCAGTTCTGAGGATTAGATGTGCTGAGGCACATTGTTTCCTTAGCCTCCTGCCTGCCATGGAGTAAGTAGTCATTATATGATCGCCATTAGTATTGAATCATTACTATTTAATATTAAATTATATTAATACAAATAAAACAATTAAGTTATTAATTGTGCATATCTGGGTCCTATGTATAGGTTTTCCAACCGTTTTATTCAATTCCTGTACTTCAAGATCATATAGCACACAAGTGAGAATATCTCCAACTTTGTGATTATAAATTAATAAAGGGTTAAGACTAGGAATACAGAAGTACTCACAGTTCAAATTTTAACTCACCATTTGTGAAATTGTGGGTCAGGATGATGTTGTAATAGGTAATAGGGCCATCCTAGTTGCTGGACAATGTTCTGGTCAGGAGTCCATCGGCAGCACTTTGGGATGGGTACTCCATTCTGGAGTCTGACTTTCAACACTTGCAGTCCAGAAATTCAACTTAGTCAGTCTATGGAAAATTACTGAGGCTCTTGGAAATTATTAAAATGAACCAAACTAACCAAATAAGTAATCTTTAAATCATATTATCAATTGTGTATATATAATTAGAGACATACCTCTCCTAGAAGGGGCTATTCTATCCCCTTATTGTCCTAGCAATGAGAACAAATTCTTGCTCACAGGTGGTCCATTGGAAATCACTTCCCTAACCAGAGTTAGGGAATCTCCCTAACCAGAGTTCTTCCTCCCCAAATCTCTCCCCTATTATGTGTTTTGTTTTCTGGTAGCAGTTATCACTACCTAAAATTATCTTACTTCCTCCTAGATTGTCTGCCTTCCTCCATTAGAATGGCAGGTTCTCTGATGTTTGTTCACTGCCATATCCCTAACTTCTAGAACAGAGCTTGACACATAGCAGGAACTCAATATATGCTTGAATGAATTAATGTCATCTGGAGGTTGTAAACCCAAGTTAGATGCAAGTCAACTTAAGCTTCTTTCCCTCAACAGGAAATAGTTGCCCTGTCACTGAACTGAGTTTAGGGACAGTCCTCAGAGATGGGTCGGCCCCCTCGGACTCAGACCCCAGAGCAGGTGGAACCTGGCCCAGCCCAGTGATCTGTGTGTCTGCTCTCTCAGCTGCCCTCCAAAGCCCTGGGATCGACTTGCCACACTCACTTGCACCCTGAGCCACAGCTTCTGGTATAAGCAGAAACCACGGAGCCTCCCAGTTTCTCTTATTCCTTTCTTCAGGTTCAAGGACCCCTAAGGCTCTGGGTCCCTAGTTGGTGTTCTGGACCTAAAGATATGGGCATCTGCTTATATCTAACTCTAACCTGTTGTGGCCCAATGATCTCCTCCCTGCAACAAAGAAGGACTGAGATATGTAGATTGAGAACTGTGATCCTTCTTGGTTGTTAAAATAACTTACAAGTTATTATGGTACTAATTTTGGGGAACAGCAATGGATACTGAGTTTGTGCTTAATGCTCATCAACTGTTCCCCTCCCATATTCCCATTAAATATGTTTGAGAACTCAAAAGGCTAACTCCCAAGACCACCCTGAAATAGAGTCCTCCAGTCTTTTTTCTTTTTTTTTAAGATCTTATTTATTTGAGAGGGAGAGTATCTGCACACAGGAGTGGGGGGTAGAGGAGACGGGAGGGAGAGGGAGAAGCAGGCTCCCCGCCTGAGAGGCTGCAGCGCCTGGCATTCCAGTAGTGCTTTGTGTGGACTCAGGGGACCATTCCCCCGGTGACTTTGAAGGGAAGCCTTCTGAGAAGCTTGGGACCAGAAGAGTTCAGGTGCAAGAGGAATAGGGATGGTGTGGACCTTGAAGACCCTGATCCCATCATAGAATGTTGTGGTGTCCTGGGGGTCTCATGCAGGACTGGGGTGCCAAAGTAGCAGACACTCTGTTCAGCTTTGTCGGGGCACGATGGCAC
This sequence comes from Canis lupus dingo, assembly GCF_003254725.2. Lineage (NCBI taxonomy): Eukaryota > Metazoa > Chordata > Mammalia > Carnivora > Canidae > Canis > Canis lupus. The sequence goes on along the minus strand of NC_064268.1, from coordinate 28,163,533 downwards.
TGTGTATCCAGGCTCCAGCTGTTATCTTTTCTTTTTTTTTTTCCAGCTGTTTTCTGAGAGCCACTTGTTATTGTCTTCTCCTCATAAAAGTGAGGGGAACTGATTCTTCAAGTTGGTTTTATAAGATCACTTGAACTACTTCTCAAATGACTGAATTCACAAGCCAGGTCACAGACTATCCTAGTTCAGGTAACAATGACCTGCAATGCACACGTAAACCTCTTATCCGCCAAGTCCACTGCGTACTCCTAGCCACAGACTCTTTTACTCTGGACATCACCCTGATCCTGGGTGGCTAAATACATGTCCATCGTTTTCACCGGATTGTCCCGTCTTTTCATGGTTCTACTTCTGGTTTCTTCTGCATCCTGTTCTGTGCAGTTCCCTGCTGCTCTGGATCTATGCAGTCCCTTTAGGGGAATGTGCTGACCTCAAGATGCTCCTGGCACGAAGGTGGTAAGTGACAGCATCCAAAACCTGGTTCAAAGTTCATGCTATTCCATGATGTCACAGGAGCTGAGGCCTGTCTACACAGTGGCCTACTTCACAACTCCCATAAATAGCCTATATTCCATAAAACGCAGGGGTTGGTCACTATCAGGAGATTGGAATGAAACTTAAAATAACTCCACCAATCCAAATAGGAGGGGTCTGCCCTCAGTTTGTTTTGATCTTTTTTAAAAAAAATCTTTATTTTATTTTATTTTTTATTTTTTTGAGAGAGACAGCATGACCAGAGGGTGAAGGGCAGAGGGAGAGGGAGAGGCAGAGAATCCCAAGCAGGCACCACACCCAGCTCGGTGCCTAACTAACATAAGATCTGATCTCACGACCCTGAGGTCATGACCTGAGCCAAAATCAAGAGGAGGGCACTTAACTGACTGAGCCACCCAGGTGTCCCTCAGTTTCTTTTTCTATTAACCCTTTAAGATAGAGATCTTTTGTATAAGTGAGCAGTAGGTAGAAGAATTGGTGGCACCAACAAAGACCAACAGGACTCACAGCAGGGTCGTCTGTCTTCAGTGGTGCTGGGAGCAGGTCTCTGCGGACTTAACACTCCCTGCATATCACGGGGAGATGGCCACCTATCGCTCAGGTCCTTAAAAATGTTTGTTAAATTCGTTTAGGCAGGGGTAGAAGTACTTTCTAGAAACTGAATTTAATAGCACCTGTCAGGGAGAAGAAAAGCCTATTGTTCAGATCGAAGAGGCTCACAGAGTCAGAAAGTCTGAGGAACTCAACAAAATAGCCTCTGATGTGCGGCACCATGGGGGGAAGGGTTCCAAGGTCCTGGGGGAGACAGGAGAACCGGAAGTCAGCATCTCTGTTGCCTGAGACCTCAGCCAGCTCACTCCTCCTGCCCCTTCCCCATCCTGGGCAAGTGGCGCCTCTAACAGTGAACCCAGGAAAGGAAAAGACAGCAGGAAAGGGAAAACAGGAATAGAAAAATGGAAGGAACAAACAGAATAAAAATAGTAAGATGAGAAGAATGTGGTTTTTTTCCTCGGATACCAAATATGTGTTGTTTTCCACACCAATTCTGACACTAACTGGGTATCTAAAAATTCAATTTAATGACACCGCCTAGCTGGAGTTACCATCACATTCCACACAGGTTAAATGGCTCAGTCCCACAAGACTATGTGCACTTCAGATGCCAGATAGGAATGGGGGGGGGTGCTCAGGCTACCTGTGCTTCTGCCAACTGCAAATGTGGGGGCTCCCCTGACCCCTCAGGTATGATTACGACTCACCTTAGGAATGCACTTTACTTACAATGACTGGTTATAAAGGATCTACCTCAGACACAGCCAAAGGGAAGTGATGCATAGGACACTGTAGAGGGTGGGTGCCACAGAACTTCCAGGGCTCCTCCAGGGTGCCACCCTACCAACACATCCATGTGCCCACCAACCAGAAACTCTCTAGAACTTGTTTTGAGGGGTTTTATGGAGGTTTCATTACACAGGCGTGATTGGCTGAATCAGTGGCCATGGTGATTGAGCTCAATCTCTGATGCCTCTCCCCTCCTAGAAGGTTAGGGATGAGGCTGAAAAATTTAACCCTCTCATCACCAAACCTTCACACAGGCAAAAATCTACATATACATTTGGATTTCCCAAAATGTAACTACTAATAACCTAATAGTCGATTAACACACATTTGGTATGTTACAAGTCTTATATACTGTATTGTTAAAATAGAGCTAGAGAAAATAAAATCATTAAGAAAAATCACATTTATACTATTGTACTGTATCTGTCCAAAAAGAGAAAATCCACCCTTGCGTTAAGTGGACCTTTGCAGTTCAAACATGTTGTTCAAGAGCCCTGCTGTGGGGCACAGCTACAGCAGTGCTTAGAAAGAAATTAAGAGATAAGTGCTTAGGTAATAAATATACCATAGACAAAATGACCTTACTGGATGTGAACTCCATTCTGTGGGAGATTGACTAGCCTTCTCTTGAGGAATAGACACCCACCTATGAGCCTGGCTACTGGGTTCCTGAACTTTTCCCATAACTACCCAGAAGAGTTGCAGTAGGAATGACTGGACAGAGACAGAAACTGAAAGCTATGACTTTATGTGGCCAGAAACCCAACATAATCTTTGTACAAAGAGAAAAGAGAAGAAAAAATGGCATTGGCAGAAAAAGCAGGATTGTAGCACAGGATGGTCTTGATCCATTGACCATTGGGTTAGGGGTCCAGCACCCTTCTGCTACCTTTTCCTCTGTTGTAACAAAGATCCTTATTGTCGGGGCTATAGGGAAAAAACACTTATGGCATGCCTGTAGCACAGTGAAGGGGTTGATTCAAACTAATTGGAAGCCCAGGGTCCTTAAGCACTATAAAGCCATCATACCATGAGGGAGGCTCCTAACCCTGAGGGTGCTAACTGGAAAATTTTTGGAGAAAGAAATTTATACAGATGAGAAGAAATGTAGGAGAATCACTGAAGTGTATACTGAGTGTCTAGAGGAAGGAAGAAACCTGACAGTGAGGAACTGAAGCAAAGCTAAAATAAGGATCCACCACTTGATCCAATTGGAAATTCAAAATCTACTAAAAATTTCATATGATAACTGTGGACCCAAGGAATTTAACAAAAATCCCCCCTACCCCTGGACAAGCAGAGCAGGGCTAACTCCATTTTGTGCTACATCCGCCATCTCATGTATGACCCCCACAAGACCTACTTATTGCACTCCCCCCACCCTAGTAAAGCCACTGAGCACACCCTTACTGGAAACGGGCTCATATAGGAATGCGGAACCCCTAAACCGCAAAGAATGTAAACCCCGCCTTTTGCTTGCCAATCCCGCGCGCCAATTCTGACCAGAGTGATAGGCTAGTTCAAATGGTCACTGTAGGGTAAACTGTAATTCAATTGGCCACCTGCGTGTGGACCGACATGACTGTGCAAGTCTGTGTGTGTTACAATCCCATTGGCCACTGGCCCCTATAAAACTGCTACGCCTCTTACCCTCGGGGTACAAGTCCCTGCTCCACTGTGTCGGGTATACTTGGCCCAAGCTCTAGTTTGCAAATAAACCCTCATGCGCTTGCATCAGTGTTGGCTTCTAGGTGGTTTCTCGGATACGCCATCTTGGGCACAATAACAAAAAGACACACGTTGGCTTTGTGCCGCTATTAACACAGATTCTTTTTTTTTTTTGATTCTTTAATATTTGCCTTAAATGTGTCAGTTGGTAAAGCTTCACAGCCTTAATCCTGAGGCTCAAGTTATAGTTGTATCTGGAGACCCCAAAAATTTAACCAAGGTACTCATTATAACCCTTTAGTAGAGTTACTGAATATGAAGTGGAGGACAAATAGGTAAGTTTTACCTTAATCATCCAAACTATTACTGTCCTGCGTAAATCTTCACAGTCATAGCACCCATTGCCTCAAAATATCCCACATTGGGTGAGAAAGCTCTGCCCAAGTGAGTAATAAATTAAAATTAAGACTTTGGGGGCAGCCCGGTGGCTCAGTGGTTTTGCACCGCATTGGACCCAGGGCATGATCCTGGAGACCTGGGATGGAGTCACACATCGGGCTCCCTGCACGGAGCCTGCTTCTCCCTCTGCCTGTGTCTCTACTGCTCTCTCTCTGTGTCTCTCTCTCTGTGTCTGTCATGAAAAAATAAATTTTAAAAATCTTAAAAAAAAATAAAAGACTTTGGTAATTACAGGGGCACCTGGTTGGCTCACTTGGTAGAGCATGTATGTGACTCTTGATCTCAAGGTCGTGAGTTCGGGCCTGATGCTGGGCATGGAGCTTACCTTAAAAATAATAATAATAAAAAAAGACTTTGGTAGTAACAAATTGGCTTGACAAAAGTGAATCCCCATGGATGCCCCTCATCTATTAAAACAGTTAATATAGCCCAGTGCAAAATAAAAATTAAAAATAAAATAGGACTTCCTTCGGGCACCTGGGTGGCTCAGTCAGTTCAGGGTCTGACTGTTATCTCAGCTCAGGTCTTGGTCTCAGGGTTCTGGGTCCAAGGCTGGTATTACGCCTTCCTTCAATGATTGAAACTTTGGGAAAACCTAATGATTGAAGAAGTGATTATCCCTACTACTGCTCCGTTTAAAAACTTAAATTTACCTATTAAACTTTGCCCGTTAATAAACTTGGAAAGAAGGCAGGCACCTCATGGTGGACTACTGCAACCTTAATTCTGAGGTCCCATTCCCTAAGGCTCCATTACCAAACATTATTGAAATTTCCAAGTCCATCCCATCAGTAACAAAGAAATATTCTGAGATTACAGATTTGGCTAATAAATTCTGTTCGTTGTCTATTTCAATGCCTCTCAGCCATAGTTTGTCTTCACCTCCCAAGGGATACAATACACCTTTACCCATGGGGGTACCTCATGGGTACCTCAACAGCTTTGGGATCCATCACATACAATCTTTGAGGGCAAGACCTTAACTGGACCCAACTTTCTTGACACGCACAGGTATGACATTATATTGATGACATACCTCCTCCAAAGAGAGTCTTCTGACACACTCGTTATGAAGATATGAATCCCAGAGCTCACAAAAGGAGGATGGGTCCTCAATGTTCCATACACAATGCAAGTCCCACCACATCATTTTCAGTTAAAGTACCTGAAAATTATTTGGTAAACCGTCCCTGACACTGTCAAGAAACAGTTGTTAACCTTCTCAGCACAGAAGTCGAAAATCTTTTTGTCTTTTTGGGTTCTCAAAGGCAACATATTCCCTATTTACTAATTTTACTCAATTTGATTGATGCTGTTATTTGAAAATTGACCTCCATGGAATTGATGTAGGAACGAATTAGTGGCAGATGGGGGCCTAAGCAGGGAAAGATCAAGGAAAGGCCCCAGAGTCAGGCTCCTACCCATCCCAAGAAAACAGACATAAGACAGCAAAAACAGAAGAAATAAACGTGGCTCCCTAACTCCAAAATGCTAGGGACTATCCCCCCTTGCATGGCTACTAAGTAATCACAGAAACTCACCAGACTAAAAAGAAATAGGTCATTAAGATGTTTTCAATACAGTCCCTGCTCAAACCAAGACATCACAAGAATCGCAAGCTCATGGGCTACGTGACCAGGCTCACAGATATCCCAGATGTAGAGAAATATTATGGAGGAGGGATCAACCAGAGACAAAGGAACACCTTGCTCATGATATTTATAAGAACATCTTGTTATTACGATAGTTACAAATCCACCACTTTTGTTCTAAATATCCATCCAGATACTGACAAGAAATTTACCAAGTTCCCTGAGCAGTTTCCTATAAAAGACCATAAAAAGCCCTCAGTGGCACCCCTGTCAGGGGGGCCGTCTCAATTCTGAGAACTTTCTCTGCATGTCTGCTTAAAAAACTTCTATCACTTTGCTCACTCTGTGTCGTCTGTTCTAGATTCATTCCTTGACTCCTTGAGACAAGAACCAAGCTCTCCTGTATCATTTTGGTGCCCAAACCGGGGGCCACTCCCCTTAAAGGGTGAGTAAATGTGGATTCTATCCTTTCTTTCCTGGGTGACATCTCTCCCTTCGGTAACCGCTTCTTGTAACAAAAAGCAAAACCAGGTACTTGTCAGCCAGTTAAAGGCAGATAGCGAGGCTGCTGGTCTTAAAGACTCACGTTGACAGGCTTCTGGAGAAAGGTTTGCTCAATCCCCCTTCCCTAAAGGAAGGGAATGTTGGCCTAAGCCTAACCAGCTCCACTTTCTGTTTTCTGGCTTTCTGCATTGGCTTTTCCCCCCGCCTGAGGGCCTTCGCTTATTGTGGGGTCATGCTTGCAAACGGGGCCCCAGGTACTGGAACAGAGAGAAGCAAGGGTGAGGCAGGAAACTTAACTGCAACTGATCATTGTGGAGTCCGAGAAAATTAAGGCCATTCACCTCAAGTTCAGCATTAGCACAAATACAGCCATCTCAGGCCCTGTGAAGAAGAGCTGAACTTTACCTTCCTTCAGTTAAGCCCCATATTAGAATGAGAACAAAGCTCAGAACGCCCTTGGCAGGAAGTCCCATATCAGAAAGACTACAGAGCTCAGAGAATCCCTTACAGATCTTAAGAAACTCCCCCACCCTTTCCCCTCATATTGGAATGGGAAAAAAACATTCCTCCACCCCTTCTGAAAATTCCCTAGACCAGCCCATGAAAAACCCAGCTGTAACCCACTTCAGGGTCCAAACTCCTGCTCTGTTGTGTGGAGTATACTTGGACCCACGCTCGAACTTGTAAATAAACCCTTGTGTACTTGCATCGGTGTTGGCTCCTGGGTGGTTTCTCGGATTCGCAATCTTGGGCACAACAATCATGATCGGCCTGACTCATCAGGCACCATGGGGCAAGGGATGCAAGTGAATTTATGTGACCAAAGGATGAGGTCTCCTGTAGGAGAGCCCAGGAACATAAGGTCATTTATAGGATTCCATGTTCATTGATTGGAAGAATTAATATTGTGAAAATGTCAATGATACCCAGGGCAATTGGCACATTTAATGAAATCCCTATCAAAATACCATGGACTTTCTTCAGAGAGTTGGCAAAAATCATCTTGACATTTGTGTGGAATCAGAAAAGACCCCAAATAGCCTGGGGAATATTGAAAAAGAAAACCAGAGCTGGGGGCATCACAATGCCAGATTGCAGGTTGTACTACCAAGCTGTGATCATCAAGACTGGGTGGTACTGGCACAAAAACAGACACATAGATCAATGGAACAGAATAGAGAATCCAGAAATTGTCCCTCAACTCTAGGGTCAACTAATAGTCAACAAAGCAGGAAAGACAATCCACTGGAAAAAGGACAGTCTATTCAACCCAATGGTGCTGGGAAAATTGGACAGCCACGTGCAGAAGAATGAAACTAGACCATTCTCTTACACCACACACAAAGATGAACTCAAAATGGATGAAAGATCTAAATGTGAGACAAGATTCTATCAAAATCCTAGAGGAGAACACAGGCAACACAACACCTCTTTTGAACTTGGCCACGGCAACTTCTTGTAAGATACATCTATGAAGGCAAGGGAAACAAAAGGCAAAATGAACTATTGGGACTTCATCAAGATAAAAACCTTCTGCACAGCAAAAGAAACAACAGAACTAAAAGACAACCCGCGGAGTGGGAGAAGATATTTGCAAATGACGTATCAGATAAAGGGCTAGTATCCAAAATCTATAAAGAACTTCTTAAACTCAACACCAATAAAAAAACAATCCAATCATGAAATGGGCAAAAGACATGAACAGAAATCTAACAGAAGAAGACACAGGCATGGCTAACAAGCACGAGAGAAAATGCTCTGCATCACTGGCCATCAGGGAAATACAAATCAAAACCACAATGAAAAACAAAACAAAACAAAACCAAACCCCAATGAGGGCAGCCCCAGTGCCTCAGCGGTTTAGCGCCACTTTCTGCCCAGGGTGTGATCCTGGAGACCCGGATGGAGTCCCATGTCTGGTTCTGGCATAGAGCCTGCTTCTCCCTCTGCCTGTGTCTCTGCCTCTCTCTCTCTGTCTGTCATGAATAAATGAATAAACTCTTAAAACACACACACACACACACACACACACAATGAAATACCACCTCACACCAGTGAGAATGATGACAATTAACAGGACAGGAAACAACAAATGTGGGAGAGGACGTGGAGAAAGTGGGACCCTCTTGCCCTGTTGGTGGGAATGTGAACTGGTACAGCCACTCTGGAAAACTGTGTGCAGGTTCCTCAAAGAGTTAAAAATAGACCTGCCCTACGACCCAGCAATTGCAGTGCTGGGGATTTACCCCAATGATACAGAGGCAGGGAAACGGCGGGATACCTGCACCTGGGTGTCCACCGAAAGATGGATGGATAAAGAAGATGTGGTCTATACATACAATGCAATATTACTCAGCCATTAGAAACAACGAATACCCACCCTTCGCTTTGATGTGGATAGAACTGGAGGGTATTAATTATGCTAAGTGAAGTCCATCTGAGAAAGACAATCATCATATGGTCTCATTCGTTTGGGGACTATAAAAATAGTGAAAGGCATTATAGGGGGAAGGAAGAGAAAACGAGTGGGAAATATCAGGGAAGGTGACAACACATGAGAAACTCTTAACTCTGGGAAATGAACAAGGGGTAATGGAAGGGGAGGTGGGTGGGGGAACAGGGTGACTGGGTGATGAGCGCCGAGGGGGGCACTTGCTAGGAGGAGCACTGGGTGTTATGCTACATGCTGGCATATCAAACTACAATAAAAAAATATACAAAAAAACCCCCAAAAATAGGATTCCTTGCTAGCCTAAGGTTCATCTGGAGAGTGCACATAAGGACTGGCAATCCAGCACTCTGAACCTGCCTTTGCTTACCTCTGGTGGCCTTGGGGTCCCCAAGACAGGTTAAAGGATGGAGACCTGTGCAGCCCCGGGGACTCCGCCGTTTAGCCCCGCCTTCAGCCCAGGCCTGATCCAGCAGACCTGGGATTGAGTCCCAGGTCGGGCTCCCTGTAAGGAGCCTGCTTCTCCCTCTGCCTGTGTCTCTGCCGCTTTCTCTCTCTCTGTATGTGTGTCTTATGAATAAATAAATTAAGTCTTTAAAAAAAAACAAAAACAAAGGAGACTGGCCCTGGGGGTGACACCCTGGGAAGACTCATCCACAAGCAGCACAGGCCTCCCGCTGAGAGACCATAGGTGTTCCACTTACTTCCTCAGCCTTCTAAAAGGAATATCACCGTTTAAATTATTAAGCTTCAGGGATCCCTGGGTGGTGCAGCAGTTTAGCACCTGCCTTTGGCCCAGAGCGCGATCCTGGAGACCCGGGATCGAATCCCACGCCGGGCTCCCGGTGCATGGAGCCTGCTTCTCCCTCTGCCTATGTCTCTGCCTCCCTCTCTCTCTCTCTCTCTCTCTCTCTCTCTCTGACTATCATAAATAAATAAAAATAAAAAAAATTATTAAGCTTCGCTAAGCTCTGGATTAGGACTCGGTTTTTCACAAGATCCAGAGGAAGCAGGATCATTTAGGTGGCAGACGGGTGAGAGTGGCTACTCCCGCTGGCCTCACCCCTCCTTATCCCAAGATGTCAGGCCACTCTATCACCTTGGATAGGCAGCAAAGGGGCACCTTGGTTTAGGTGAGAACTGACTTGTAGGGATGCCATCAGTGGTCACCTCTCTAGAACAGGTACAGGGCAGGAGATTCCTACGAGAATTTCGAGGTGGGAACCAATCAGCCTTTGCAGAGATGCTTGTGCACTGCATTCTGAAAAGTTGGGGAAATTGACCCACTGACACTGAAAAGGAAGTGTATGATGTTTTTCTGTTCCCAGGCTTGGCTTCAGGATCATCTGGAGGATGGAGAGACCTGGTCCCCCCTGAGGGAAGTATTGAAACAAAGCTATCTTGCAATTAGATTCATACTGTAAAAGGGGAGTTAAATGGTCCAAAGTCCCTTCTGTGCCTTACAAGAGCAGGCCGACTTCTGTAAATCTTGCAAAGAAAACACCTCCCTAGCCAAAGCAAAAGATCACAAGGGGCAAATGCTGATAACCTGCCCCCTGAGGCTCCCTCCCATCAAGAGGTACCTGTCAAACCTTCCTGCCGGCCTTACCCAGGCTTGCCTCAAGCTGAGAAACCTTCCAATGAGAGGAAGGTGCACTAGCTATACCCATGAACTGACACGCGTAGTAGAATTGGCCCAAGTAAGGTACACGTGCCATTCTCTCTCCAAGACTTTATAAACAGATCAAGAGTGACTTGGGCAAATTTGTAGATAATCCTGACCACTATACTGAAGTCTGTCAAAATACAAGCCAAATGCTTGAATTTGATTGCAGAGATATAATGCTGAATCCTTTTTTTTTCTTAAGATTTTTAAATTTTTTTGTTTATGAGAGACACACACACACACACACACACACACACACACACAGAGGGGGAGACCTAGGCAGAGGGAGAAGCAGGCTCCATTCAGGAAGCTGGATTCGGGACTCTATTCTGGAACCCTGGGATCACACCCTGAGCCAAAGGCAGACAGATGCTCAACAGCTTAGCCACTCAGGCATCCGGGCCTTTTACAAACTTAAACAAGCTTCATTAAAAGCTCCAGCTCTAATTTCCTGTAGGAAAAGAGTTTAACTTGTATGTTACAGAAAGAAAGGGAATAGCATTTGGAGTTGTGACCCAGACGAGGGGATCAACTCAGCAACCGACAGGATACCTAAGCAAAGAATCAGACATGGTGCCAAAAGGAGGGCCGGCTTGTTTACGGGTGGCAGCACCATTGAGCTTCTAATACCTGGAGCTACTAAGATAACCTTGGGGGCAGAAAGAACTGGTTACCCCCCTCCTAATGTAACAAGACTATGGGAATCAAAAGGAGGCTTCTGGCTGATAGTCGCCTCTTGAAATATCAAGCCTTACTCCTAGAGAAACCCCATATTTGCATTACAACTTGTACATCTTAAAATCCTGCAACTTTCTTGCCAGCGGAGGCTGCTAAACTGGAACACGACTGTGAACAAATGATAATGCAAGATGATGCTGCCAGGCAGGATCTGCAGGAGACTCCACTAGACAATCCTGAGTGGAATCTGTATACTGATGGCAGATGCTTTGTAGAGCAGGGAATAAGTGAGGCCGGATGGGCTATAGTTAGACCCTCTCAAGTACTGAAAGCAAGCCTCTTTCTGTGGAGGCCGAGAGAGAGAAGATCTCTGGCTACCATCTTAAACCCCTAGAGCAGCCCATAAAAACCCAGCTGTAACCCACCTCAGGGTCCAAACCCCTGCTCTGTCGTGTCGGGTATATACTTGGACCCAAGCTCGAGATTGTAAATAAATCCTCATGCGTTTGCATCGCTGTCGGCTCCTTGGTGGTTTTTCAGATATGCAATCTTGGGCACAACATTTGGGGGCTCGTCCGGGATCCAAGAGACCCCTAGGACCCCATCTGGAGGGTGCCAGGCATGGAGAGTATACTCAACTTTTTCCACCTTTTGCGCGCATATTTCCCGAAAGCTCTAAACTGTATTTTTACCTGTAGGAATTCCAATCTGTATTAGGTCGACACTGGCTTAGGCGGTTGTGCTGGCAGACCGTCGACCAAGGGTCTTGGGAGACATCCCTTACGCCTGCTGACTTCCGTCCTCCCGGCAAGCCTACAAATCTGGCCCAGGTGTATGATGTAAGTAAGACAAGGTAAGGATGAGAGTCCAGCAGCCTTCTTAGAAAGGATCATAGAGGCTTTTAGGCAGTACACCCCTATGAACCCAGGAGCCCCAGAAACGAAGGCCGCAATGATCATGGCCTTTGTTAACCGGGCCGCTCCGGACATTAAAAAGAAATTGCAAAGAGTAGAGAGACCGGGGGAGAAGAGCTTGCAGGACTTAGTAATAGTAGCAGAAAAAGTCTATAATAATAAAGTCTGGAAGAGCATCAAACTAAGTGACCGGCAGACCCGAAACCTAGCCAAGATCCTCCTGGCCACAACCATGGACGACCCACGGGAAAGTCGGAGATACCTCAAGAAACTGGCTTCAGGGACAGGTAAGGACGATGGCCCTGGTTCCCATCCGGAGTGCCCTAAACTGAACAAAAGCCAATGTGCTTATTACAAGGAGGAGGGCCACTGGGTGAAAGACTACCCTAACAAAAGACCCAAGGCCCCTACCAAAAACTTGGAGATAGAGGACATGGACGACTAGAGGAGTCGGGGTTCGGCGCCCCTCCCTGAGCCCAGGGTAGCTCTCAGAGTGGAGGGGCAACCCGCTGAATTTCTAGTGGACACTGGGGCACGACATTCGGTTTTATTACAACCCCAAGGTAAATTGGCTAGCAAAACTTCATGGGTGCAAGGGGCCACGGGCACCAAACAGTACTCATGGACTACCCGGACAACTGTGGATCTAGGCATGGGCCGGGTGTCCTACTCCTTCATGGTCATCCCTGAGTGTCCCTACCCATCGTGAGGTTGGGACTTGCTCACCAAGATGGGGGCACAAATTTGCTTCCACCCCGAAGGGGCAAAAATCCTAAACAAGGAGGGGCACCCGATTCAGGTGCTTGTCCTGAGTTTAGAAGACGAATATCGTCTTCACCAAATGCCCTCGGCCCCAGTGACTGACATTGACCGTTGGATGCAGGAATTTCTCCAAGCATGGGCAGAAATTGGGGGAACTGGGCTTGCCTGGCACCGACTGGCCATTTACATAGAACTAAAGCCAGGGGCAGATCTGTCAGGGTCCGCCAATACCCCATGCCTCCCATAGCCCATACGGGAACCACACCCCACATATGGTAACCAATGGACTTGGGCATATTGAGACCTTGCCAGTCAGCATGGAACACTCACTCTCTTCTGCCGGTGCGGAAACCGCACTCTAATGATTACAGGCCAGTCCAGGACTTAAGGGAAGTCAGCTGGCGAGTGGAGGATATGCACCCTACGGTCCCAAACCCATACACCTTCCTATCCATCCTGCCTCCACACAAACTTTGCTTTACTGTATTAGATGTAAAAGACGCCTTTTTCAGCCTGCCTTTAGCAACCAAGAGCCAAGACCTTTTCGCCTTTGAATGGACAGACCCCGAGAAAGGCATCAATGGCCAGCTCACCTGGACTCGACTGCCACAAGGATTCAAAAATTCACTGACCATCTTCGATGAGGCCTTACACGAAGACTTGGGTGAGTTCCAGTCCGAGCACCCTCATTTGACCTTATTGCAATATGTACATGATACCCTGTTGGCAGCGGAAGACCAGGACACATGCCTGCGAGGCACCAGGGACTTGCTCCCGACAATAGCGGCTCTAGGATAACCGGCCTCAGCTCAAAAACCCCAGATCTGAAGAGCAGAGGTGAGCAACCTAGGGTACACATTAGAGGATGGACAAAGATGGTTGACAGACGCACAGAAGGAAACTGTCCTAAGGATCCCACAGCCACAAACCGTATGCCAGGTACATGAATTCTTGGGATCAGCAGGGTTCTGTCGATTATCCATTCCGGGTTTTGCCAAGATGGCTAGACCCTCCTCTATGAGGCCACCAGGAACCAGCAGAATTTTGAATGCATAGAGGCCATGAACAAAGCCTTTGATGATCTTAAACAGGCCTTGCTGTCTGCCCCAGCTCTTGGGTTGCCCGACCTAACCAAGCCCTTCTACCTGTATGTGGACGAGAAAGACGGGGTGGCAAAAGGGGTCCTCGTCCAGTACCTAGGTCCCTGGAAGAGACCGATAGCCTATCTCTCGAAAAAGTTGGCCATGGTAGCCACTAGATGGCCCCCATGCTTAAAAATTATTGCCGGTGGCCACTATGGTCAAGGACGCAGACAAACCGGCCATGAGGCAAGAACTGCATGTTACCACCCCACATGCTATTGAAGGGGTACTTAAACAGCCCCCAGACTTCTAGATCAGCAATGCCCATCTGACCCATTATCAGAGCCTACTGCTAAACCCCACCAGAATTTGATTTAAGGCACCAACAACCCTGAATCCGGCAAAGCTACTCCCTAACCCAAACTGGGACCCCCCTCTACATGTGTCAAGAAATTGTGGCACAGGTGCATGGAATCAGAGCTGATCTCCAGGACCAGCCACTGCCTAATGCGAACACCACCTGGTACACGGACGGCAGCAGTTTTGTCCTAGAAGGAATCAGATTCGCGGGGGCAGCCGTAACCATGGAAACGGAGAGCATCTGGGCAGCACCATTGGCAGCCGGAATATCGGCTCAATGGGAAGAAGTGATCGCACTGGCCGAGGCGCTAACCGTGGAGAAAGGTAAACGAATAAACATTTATACTGACAGCAGGTATGCCTTTGCCACCGCGATATCCACGGAGCCCTTCACAGGGAGAGAGGGCTTCTGACAGCAGAGGAAAAACTATTAAACATAAAACAGGGATCCCTGGGTGCTCAGCGGTTTAGCACCTGCCTTTGGCCCAGGGCACGATACTGGAGTCCTGGATCGAGTCCCACGTTGGGCTCCCCGCATGGAGCCTGCTTCTCCCTCCTGCTGTGTCTCTGCATCTCTCTCTCTCTCTATGTGTCTATCACGAATAAATAAATAAATAAATCTTTAAAAAAATAAAAATAAAACAGAAATCCTTGAACTCCTAAGGGCCCCCTGGCTGCCCAAGGACCTAGCTATCACTCATTGTCCGGAACGCCACAGAGCAGTACTACCAGTAGCCAGGGGAAGCCGAATAGCCGACTCCAAAGCTAAGGACGTGGCCCTTATGGTGACCCAGGTTTTAACAACCACACTACCTGATGCGGGGGCTGCAACCCTGCCTGATACTCCCAACTATACTGACACTGACTTGCACTGGATCAAACGCTTGCCTACAACCCAATGCTTGCGTGGCTGGTGGAGGGCCGCAGACTCCAGCCTCATCCAGCCAGAGGAACTAGGACGGCGAGGCCTATCCAAAATGCATCGGAGTACTCATATGGGAACAAAGAAAATGGAAGACCTCAAACGGCACGAAAAGATCACTATTAAAGGCTCTAGAGCAAAGATCAAGCAGATATTGGCGAGCTGCCACTGCATACCAGTTAATGCCACTGCCCATGGATCTCACCCAGGTACCCGACTCTGAGGGGACCACCTAGGAGCCTACTGGGAAGTGGACTTCACTGACAAAAAACCTGGAAAATACGGGGACAAGTATTTACTAGTGTTTGTGGATACTTTTTCAGGGCAGACAGAGGCATTTCCCAACAAACATGAAACAGCACAGACCTTGACCAAGAAACTGCTAAAGACAATCTTACCGAGGTATGGTTTTCCTGTTAGAATTGGATCAGACAATGGCCCAGGATTCGTCTCTAAGGTAACACAGGGAGTGGCACAAATACTTGGGGCAGATTGGAAATTACATTGTGCATATAGGCCCCAAAGCTCAGGACAGGTAGAGAGGAGGAACAGAACATTCAAGGAGACCTTAACTAAATTAGCTCTGGAGACTGGCGGGAACAGGGTGACTCTCCTCCCCTTTGCCCTATATAGGGTGAGGAACTCCCCATATAAGGGGGGACGGACTCCCTACGAGATCATGTTCGGTCTTCCTCCACCTGTTATCCCCAATTTAAAACCTGAGGTGCTTGCTGAATTGGAAGATCACCCACTTCTTTTCACTCTCCAAATGTTACAATGAACCCATGAGCAGGTGCGGCCTAAGCTGAGGGCCCTCTAGGAGACTGGGCCACCCCCGGACCCCCATCAATATCAGCCAGGTGATTGGGTGTACGTGTGGAGATACCAACACCAGACACTTCAACCTCCCTGGAAGGGACCCTTACATCGTGATCGTGACCACTTCCACCACTCTCAAGGTTGACAGGATTACGCCCTGGGTCCACTACACCCACGACCAGCCAGCTGACACACACGCCTTTCTCAAGGACTTTGTTCCAGAATGGAAAAGCCAACCTAGAAAAGGTCAATCCCCGAAAGCTAAGACTGAGCTAATCTCACTTATTTCCCACATCCAAGACTCCCTAGTCTTAGGTTGTCCTTCAAAATAGAAGGCGATTATACTTAGTCTTCTTACAACAAAGGGTGGGGAGTTATGTGCTGCCACAAACGAAGGCTGTTGCTTCTTTGCTGAAATGTAAATCGGGGCGAGAACAGGAACAAGGTTGGTTCGAACCCTGGTTTAATCATTCCCCCTGGCTGACTACCATGTTATCCTTCCGCCGTCCCACTCATCATCAGCCTCCTCCTTCTAACCTTCAGACCCTGCCTCATTAATCGACGAGTAGCTTCTTGTCAAAGATCGGAGTCAATACAATCCAACTCATGGCACTCAGGCAACAATGACAACCACTGCCTCTTTAGACAGAAACCCAGAACCTGAAATTGGGTCCTGCATAGGATCCTAAGAAAAAGGGGAGAATGAGGCACCCAGGGAATTTAACAAAAATCCCCTACCCCTGTTTTAGTATATGTGCTGCCGAAGTGAGCACAAAAATCTCCTATCCCTGGACAAGCGGAGCAGGACTAACTCCATTTTCTGCTGCACCCACCACCTCCTGATATGATCCCCACAGGACCTGCTTATTGCTTAGGGCGCTGCCCCACCCTAGTCAAGCCACTGAGCACACCCTTACCCGAAATCAGATCATAAAAATGTAACCCCCGCTTGTGCCCCCCAACACTGCGCGCCAATTCTGACCAGAGTGATAGGCCAGTTCAAACGGTCACCATAGGTAGGGTAAACTGGGAGTCAACTGGCCCCCAGTTGCGGGCGGACTCACATGACTGTGCAACCTTCTGTGTGTGTTACAATCCCGTGGGCCACTGGCCCCCGGAAAGCTGCTACGCCTCTGAGCCCCGGGGTCCAAGTCCCTGCTCCGCCGTGTCGGGTATACTTGGACCCAAGCTCGAGCTTGTAAAGAAACCCTCGTGTGTTTGCATCGGTGTCGGCTCCTGGGGGCTTTCTCGGATTTGCTACCTGGGGCACAACGTGGGGTCCTGCTCCCGGGAGCGGGGAAGTCCGTCTCTTTCCTGCTGGACACGGGGCGACTGGCTCCATTCTGCCTTCCACTCGGGTGCCGGGTTCCCCTCTCCAGTGGTGGTGGTGGTGGGAACTGATGGCACCTCCATCGACTCCACGGACGGGCTCCCCTCTCACCCTCCTTCCTTAGAACTCCTTCCTGCCCGGCTCCTCTCCTCGGCCGGGAGATCCTACACAAACTCAAGGCCACCGTTCGTCTTTCTCCCTCACCCACTGCCTCTGCTCACCTCGTCTTACCCTTCATTTCTCCTGATCCCTCCACTCCACGCCCCCCGTCTCCCTCTACCCCTTAACCCCCAAGTCTGGGACACCTCTAAACCAATGGTGGCCACTCACCACCCCCCAGTCAAAACCCACTTAAAAGATCAAACCCCCCCGCCTCCTCTCCTTCTCAGCCCCAATTCTCCATTTCGGAAACTCACCGACGGGGACTTAAACCTAGTACAGACCGACTTGGCCAGCACGGCCTCCTTATCCCCAACAGCTCCCCGAGCATCACCCCCATTCTCCCTGCCAGGAAACCTTCTGGAGCCTATCGCCTAGTACAAGGTTGAAGACTCATCAACGAGGCTGCTAGCCCTCTCCACCCGCTGGTGCCCAACCCATACGCCCCACTTCCTACTGTTCCCTCCACCGCTACTCACTTCTCACGCTTAGGCCTCAAAGATGCCTTCTTGATTCACTGCTCCTCCACACCCACATTCATACGTTCTCTTGGCCTTCCCATGGGAAGACCCCGACACGCATACCTCAGGACAACTGGCCTGGACGGTCCTGCCTCAGGGACTCCAAGGATAGTCCCCATCTCTTTGGCCAGGCCCTTTCTAGACATCTCCAACAAGGCTCTTTCACACAGAGCACACTCCTCCAAGAAGTCGATGACCTTCCCCTTTGTAGGCCCTCCCGACCTTCCTCACAGGAAGACACTGCTCTCCTCCTCAGCTTCCTTGGTTCTAAAGGGTACCCGGTCACTCCCTCCAAAGCGCAACTTTGCACCCCCACGGTTACCTAGCTGGGTATATCCTTAACCCCTACACCTCGAAAACACTCACTGGAGACCGCCTCCGCCTACCACAACACCAGCATCTCCGGCCTCCCCTCTCCCCGCCAGAACGCCGACAACCTTCTCTCTTTCTTGGCTCTCGTGGGTTTCCTCTGGTACTGGATTCCTGACTTCGCTCTCCTGGCACGACCCCTCCACAGGGCAGCCAAACCAACCCCACGGGGGCCACGGACAGACCCCTCCCCTGTCAAACACCTTCTCTCCAAACGGGAAGACTGCCTTACTTTGGGACCCGTTTCAGCTCTTCCAGATCCCCCAAAACCTCCCTACTTATTGACTGATGAACGTTCCCGCTCGGCCCCTCGCCTCCTGGTACAGCCAACAGGACCGACGGAGCGGACACGGGCGTACCTCTCACAACAGCTAGATGTCGCCGCTCAGGGCTGGCAACCATGTCTCAGAGCCCTGGCTGGGGCCGCCTCCCTGACAAAGGAGGCCCTTAGACTCACTCTACAAGGCCCCTCACCGTTTTCTCCTCTCACCGCCTGGGACACAGATCTACTGAGCCAGAAATCTGTTTCTCATCTGGACCCCGCTAGACTCCAACTTGATCTTCTCCTCTTCATCGACAACCCGGACATCTACCACCCACCAACCTCTCGTCTAAATCCTGCTCCCCTCCTGCGGGTGGGTACTCCCCCCGCGACTCACTCAGAACCCTCCCATTCCTGCCCTCAACTCCTGCACGAGCTGACTCCTCCACGTCGGGACTTTCCTATCAAGCCCTCCCGAAGCCTGACCGAATGAATCCTCTTTGTGGATGGTAGTTCTCTCATCGCCCCGGACGGCCAGAGAGAGACACGCGGCCTACGCCGTACTTGCTTACCCTCGATGCCGTCCTGGAGGCGGCTGCCCTCCCCCTCGGGACACCACATACACTGCCTCCAAATACGCCTCCCTCATCACACACACACATTCTGTCCTCTGGCAAGAGCGAGGGTGTCTTACCACCAAGGGTACCACCCATAATCAATGGGCACCTCATTTCACAACTACTGGAGACCCTCAGCCCAGACCCTCAGACCCCCCAACCTCACTCAAGTAGCCACTGTCCACTGTCGTGGACCGACCCTCCGAGGACCTGGTGTCCCGAGGCAACAACAAAGCCGACTCTCCACTGCCCGACCCACTGCCTTAGACCCCCACCAGCTCCCCTCCTCTTCCTCCACACACCACAGTCCCCCTCTTACACACACCAGGAAACTCAGACAGACACCCAAAAGGATGGGAGGAATCGCCAGGGACAAAGGCCGCATCTTCATTCCAAAGAAACTCGCTCTTCCAGACCCTTCAGCCCCCATGATCGTTTCAGACATACGGCAGTCCCTACACGTCGGGCCCAAGGCCTTACACCAGTTCCTACAACCCCTTTTCCACCCTCCACATGTGCCACAGGTTACCGGAGAGGCGCCGAAGTCTTGCAAACCCTGCTCCACGGTCAACGCTCGAGGGGGAATTCGCAGGCCCGGCGGGGCCCAATCCCCAGCTCTGCGCACACCAACCTGGCGAGGACTGGCAGCCTGACTTTTCCCACGTGCCACGCCATAAATCCTTTCCCTACCTGTTAGCCTCAGTGGACACCTTTACACGGTGGATAGGGGCTTTCTCCATACCTCGGGACACTGCGGAGGCGGCGGCCACCATAGCCCTCCAACACATCATTCCGAGGTTCGGCCTCCCGCGGACCCTACCATCTGACAACGGCCCGGCCTCATCTCCAGCATCACCCAGCAAGTCTCCGAGAGCCTAAATATTACCTGGAAACCCCGTATCCCATACCAACCCCGGTCTTCGGGTAAGGGAGAGCGGGCCGACGGCCTTCTCGAGGGACGTCTCACCAAACTGCCCTTGAAGCCCGCCCGTCCTGGCCACCCTCCTCCCGCTGGCTTTAACAAGGCTCAGAGCTTCCCCTAGAGGGCCGTGGGCTCTAAGTCCCTTTCAGCTTCTCGTGGGCGGCCCTTCCTGCTCACTCAAAATCTTCCCGTCACCGCCTCCTCTGCTCCTATCTTGCCTACCTTACCTAACTCTTCTAAGAGCCCTCCTGCGGGCCCATGCGACTCAGTCAGCCCGACTCCAGGGGAACCCACAGCAGATACTCCCCAAGCCCTGGCCCCAGGGGATTGCGTCCTGCTACAAGAACTATACCCAAAAACCTTACAGCCTAAGTGCACCGGTCCCGATACGGTGGCCCTTACGACCCCCACGGCCGCCAAACTCCTAGCACACCACCCGCGGGGTACACAGCTCTAAGTGAAAGCGAGGCCCCTCACGACACGGATGCGCAGGACCACCTTTGGGACCTACTCCAATACTGCTATGGCTCCATCCTCCTCCTCCTGGTCCTACCTCCTGGTCACTCCACCACTGACCCTGGGTTTAGGTGGACGTTTACATGACAGAAACCTGGCACCGGGGAATGTCCACCACTGATTGTCAACCACTGGGTTGCCAGGCCCTCATCAATTTCTCCATCCCCAATTGCCAGTCAATTCCTGTATCCACATCTGATCCTAGAATCTCTTCCACCTATGATCAAGACCCATCCTACCTGCCAAAACTACCCGGTTGAAATCCACGGATGCTGCCCTTATCGCTACTGGAATATTCATCGCCTTGGCCACTTGTGCCGGGACCCTTTCGCCGGCACCTTTGCAACCAGTGACCCACGAGGCCGCTTCTACAGAACACACAGTAACTATAGCCTAACTATTCTGGACCCTTGGGATTCCCACTGGGCGACGGGGGTAACCGCAAAATTGTACCGCTGCCCCTTTTCCTCCTACCCTACCGTCTTCTCTCCCCGCATCTACACGACATACACACGTGCGGCTCTCACTTCCACCAATCCAACCCGACCGAAGGAACCAGACTCCCACCATACGTGCACAGGAGCAACTTCTCCAAACCCACCTACAGGCTACCCCAGCTCAGGCCCGGGGCGGGGCCCCTTCTCCTAGATGAAACTTAGCCAACAAGGCACTTACTTCCCTCTCCAGCCTTTCAGGCATGGGCAATCTGTCCCACTGTTTTATCTGTGCCGCCTGGGGCAAAGCCCCCCTCTTCCCTGGTGGCCGTTCCCCTCCCGAATGCATTGAACTGCGCCAACCTCACACCCGCACCTCCAGGGCATTGCATTCTCCCTCTCTCCTGGACAATGCCTTATTCACGGACCCTCTCAACCACCACTTCCCTTTGTCTTACTCCACCCTTAGGTCTTCCCTGCGTGTAGTCACCCTGTCAAATGTTACCGCTCATCACGCCCCGATCCGTGGTCTCTCTTGGCGCAACGGGCAGCCTTTCTGAATCTCTAGGTACCTCTGCCTCTCTCCTCTGTCTGCCTGTCTCCCTGGTTCCGCGACGAACTCTCTCTAGTCGGTCAGAAGTAGCCCTCCTGGCCAGCCTCCTGGAGAAGCACAAACGAGTGATCTTTCTCCCACTACTTATCGGGGTCTCCCCGGCTTCAACCCTGGTGGCCGCCCAAGGACACGTCACTGGCGAGACAGGACCCAGGTAGGAAACCTGAACCATACCTTACTTACCCAGACCCCATAGAAAGGCAGAAGCGCTTATCGCCCCGTACCGCTTCCTCCAGTCACATGCCCCAATGCCTATCAGCCCGTACAGACACGAGCCCTTAGCACTCCCCCTTCAAAAGCCGGCTTCCCCGGCTCTGCTCCCTCTCGGGGCCTGGGAACCTCGCCCCAGATGCGCCCACTGAAAGCCTCTTTTGACCCACCTTTGCCTGGCCTCTCTAGTTCATTTGCCTACCAGTCGCATGAAACCTGAGATTTGGTGCCGAAACCCGGGAGGAGTTCGAGGCCCCGCTCTGGAGGGAGCCCCTCTCCTCTCACCACCAGGACCTGAACTGAACCCCACGCCTCGAGTCGCCGGGTAGGCGCCCCCTGATTCCGTGCCCCTGTCCCGCTGGTCCTGCCGGAAGCCGCGGCCGCGCCAGGGCAACTCCACAGAGCCAGCGGGTGGCTCTCCGGTGCTCCCTGGGGATCAGGAGACGTCCTCATCCTTAGGGCCACCTCTGTTTCTCTGGTGACCCTGGGCTGCAAACGGGGACGCCTGTCTTCAGTCTCCGGGTTACCCGGTGCGAATCATGGAACTGCCCAATCCCAATGTGACCCCGAAACTCTGACGGGTTGTCTAAGGTCCAATTTCAAAATACGGGCCGGGATCCCTGGGTGGCGCAGCGGTCTGGCGCCTGCCTTTGACCCAGGGTCCGATCCTGGAGACCCGGCACCGAATCCCACGTCAGGCTCCCGGTGCATGGAGCCTGCTTCTCCCTCTGCTTGTGTCTCTGCCCCCCACCCCCTCTCTCTCTCTCTGTGTGACTATCATAAATAAATAAAAACTTAAAAAAAAAGAAAAGAAAGAAAACCCGGGGCCTTTCCCAGGACCTGAAAAGGCGCCGCCTCAGCCTCATTCATTTCTCTACGGTGGCCCGGCCCCAATATTACCTGGACAATCAGTCTCCACGGCCCCTGAGGGTACTTCTGACTACCAAATTCACACGGCCCTGGACAATCTCTAGACCTCAGGGCAAGCGGACCAAGGTCCCAGACATGCAGGCTTTCTGGGACCTCCGCTCTCGCCCCTCTCTCTGCTCCCAATGTTCCACCACCCAGGTCCTTTCGGCGCGGGAGCCGCTCCCTCCGCCCCCTCCACCCATTCCCTCAGCTCCAAGAGCCCCCGAATCCTTTCCCCCTTCCCCTGTCTCAGGGTCCCCTGACACCCTGGCCCGAACACCTACTAGGGGAACGCCAGCCCTGCCCCCTGCCCCCTTCTCCTCCTCCTGCCTCCCAACCACACACCTCCTTACCCGTTTCTGACCCCCAACCTTCACCCCCCTACCTCCCCTCCGATCCAGGTGCACAAGATCCCACAAGGTCTCGCCTCCCCTGACCTGGCCGGCCCCCTGCGACAGGTGGTGGGAGCTGAAGGGATTGTTCGGGTCCACGCTTTCTCCCTTCAGGACCTTTCCCACATGGAAAAGGGGGCTGGGCTCTTACTCTGCTAACCCGGGACGGCAGCCAAGAAGTCAGTATTTGGCCCAGGCAGAGGGCTTGCTTGACTTGGCAGGATTTGCATGTCCTGCAGACCACCCCCCTTCCACGAGAGGACAGGGAGTGAATGCAGGCTGCCGCCCGACAACACGCCGGCCGGGTCCGTTTCACCGACGGGGCTGTGCCAATCGGTGCTCGGGCGGTTCCCGCCGAGGATCCCGCACGCCCTTAGCAGACGGGCCGGGAGGGGGGGTGCCGCCCCCGCCGCCGCCCCACGTCCACTGTCTCCACGCTGGCACGCGGGCGGTCTCTAACAGGGCTGTCTGTCAACTACGCTAGGGTCCGGCAAGTCGCTCAGAACCCAGATGAGAAGCCTGCTCTTTGCCTTCAGAGGCTCGCTGAGGCTGTAACCCAGTACCCTCGCCTGGACCCTGCCTCCCCGGCCCCGTCCAGGGCTACTGTGGTGGCGACGCATTTTCTCTCTCAGTCCTCCCCGATACCCGGAAAAAAAAAATTCAAGAAGGCCGAAGAGGGTCCCCAAACTCCCATTCCCGACCTGCCGACCATGGCATTGAACGTCTTGAACACCCGAGACGAAGAGCGGCTGAACCGCAGGGGCAGGCCAGACTGCAGCTGCAGGTGCAGGTGCAACTCCACACCCCAGCCTCGCTGGCAGCCCTGCGGCCGGCGGGCTCCGGGAGGCACACAGAGGGGCACCCCACCGCATCCCGCCTGGGGCTTGCGTCAGACGCGGCACCGAGGGACACCGGGCCCGTCAATGTCCCAGGATCACGGAGCCGACGCGGCCAGGCCCGCGATGTCGAGTGACGGGCCACTGGAAATCCGCCTGCCCTGGTCTCGGGGCATCCTCGGCGCCTCCACACGGACGCAACCCTGAGCCGCAAAGTCCAACCTTCCGACTACTCGGACTGGACCACGACTCGCGGGGCCCAGACTCGGACACCCCCTAACCCAGGCCGAGCCTGGGGTGTGGGACCCAGGGAATTTAACAAAAATCCCCTGCCCCTGGACAAGCGGAGCAGGACTAACTCCATTTTCTGCTGCACCCGCCACCTCCTGCTATGACCCCCACAGGACCTGCTTATTGCTTAAGGCGCTGCCCCACCCTAGTCAAGCCACTGAGCACACCCTTACCCGAAATCAGATCATAAAAATGTAACCCCCGCTTGTGCCCCCCAACACTGCGCGCCAATTCTGACCAGAGTGATAGGCCAGTTCAAACGGTCACCATAGGTAGGGTAAACTGGGAGTCAACTGGCCCCCAGTTGCGGGCCGACTCACATGACTGTGCAACCTTCTGTGTGTGTTACAATCCCGTGGGCCACTGGCCCCCGGAAAGCTGCTACGCCTCTGAGCCCCGGGGTCCAAGTCCCTGCTCCGCCGTGTCGGGTATACTTGGACCCAAGCTCGAGCTTGTAAAGAAACCCTCGTGTGTTTGCATCGGTGTCGGCTCCTGGGGGCTTTCTCGGATTTGCTACCTGGGGCACAACGTGGGGTCCTGCTCCCGGGAGCGGGGAAGTCCGTCTCTTTCCTGCTGGACACGGGGCGACTGGCTCCATTCTGCCTTCCACTCGGGTGCCGGGTTCCCCTCTCCAGTGGTGGTGGTGGTGGGAACTGATGGCACCTCCATCTACTCCACGGACGGGCTCCCCTCTCACCCTCCTTCCTTAGAACTCCTTCCTGCCCGGCTCCTCTCCTCGGCCGGGAGATCCTACACAAACTCAAGGCCACCGTTCGTCTTTCTCCCTCACCCACTGCCTCTGCTCACCTCGTCTTACCCTTCATTTCTCCTGATCCCTCCACTCCACGCCCCCCGTCTCCCTCTACCCCTTAACCCCCAAGTCTGGGACACCTCTAAACCAATGGTGGCCACTCACCACCCCCCAGTCAAAACCCACTTAAAAGATCAAACCCCCCCGCCTCCTCTCCTTCTCAGCCCCAATTCTCCATTTCGGAAACTCACCGACGGGGACTTAAACCTAGGACAGACCGACTTGGCCAGCACGGCCTCCTTATCCCCAACAGCTCCCCGAGCATCACCCCCATTCTCCCTGCCAGGAAACCTTCTGGAGCCTATCGCCTAGTACAAGGTTGAAGACTCATCAACGAGGCTGCTAGCCCTCTCCACCCGCTGGTGCCCAACCCATACGCCCCACTTCCTACTGTTCCCTCCACCGCTACTCACTTCTCACGCTGAGGCCTCAAAGATGCCTTCTTGATTCACTGCTCCTCCACACCCACATTCATACGTTCTCTTGGCCTTCCCATGGGAAGACCCCGACACGCATACCTCAGGACAACTGGCCTGGACGGTCCTGCCTCAGGGACTCCAAGGATAGTCCCCATCTCTTTGGCCAGGCCCTTTCTAGACATCTCCAACAAGGCTCTTTCACACAGAGCACACTCCTCCAAGAAGTCGATGACCTTCCCCTTTGTAGGCCCTCCCGACCTTCCTCACAGGAAGACACTGCTCTCCTCCTCAGCTTCCTTGGTTCTAAAGGGTACCCGGTCACTCCCTCCAAAGCGCAACTTTGCACCCCCACGGTTACCTAGCTGGGTATATCCTTAACCCCTACACCTCGAAAACACTCACTGGAGACCGCCTCCGCCTACCACAACACCAGCATCTCCGGCCTCCCCTCTCCCCGCCAGAACGCCGACAACCTTCTCTCTTTCTTGGCTCTCGTGGGTTTCCTCTGGTACTGGATTCCTGACTTCCCTCTCCTGGCACGACCCCTCCACAGGGCAGCCAAACCAACCCCACGGGGGCCACGGACAGACCCCTCCCCTCTCAAACACCTTCTTTCCAAACGGGAAGACTGCCTTACTTTGGGACCCGTTTCAGCTCTTCCAGATCCCCCAAAACCTCCCTACTTATTGACTGATGAACGTTCCCGCTCGGCCCCTCGCCTCCTGGTACAGCCAACAGGACCAACGGAGCGGACACGGACGTACCTCTCACAACAGCTAGATGTCGCCGCTCAGGGCTGGCAACCACGTCTCAGAGCCCTGGCTGGGGCCGCCTCCCTGACAAAGGAGGCCCTTAGACTCACTCTACAAGGCCCCTCACCGTTTTCTCCTCTCACCGCCTGGGACACAGATCTACTGAGCCAGAAATCTGTTTCTCATCTGGACCCCGCTAGACTCCAACTTGATCTTCTCCTCTTCATCGAAAACCCGGACATCTACCACCCACCAACCTCTCGTCTAAATCCTGCTCCCCTCCTGCGGGTGGGTACTCCCCCCGCGACTCACTCAGAACCCTCCCATTCCTGCCCTCAACTCCTGCACGAGCTGACTCCTCCACGTCGGGACTTTCCTATCAAGCCCTCCCGAAGCCTGACCGAATGAATCCTCTTTGTGGATGGTAGTTCTCTCATCGCCCCGGACGGCCAGAGAGAGACACGCGGCCTACGCCGTACTTGCTTACCCTCGATGCCGTCCTGGAGGCGGCTGCCCTCCCCCTCGGGACACCACATACACTGCCTCCAAATACGCCTCCCTCATCACACACACACATTCTGTCCTCTGGCAAGAGCGAGGGTGTCTTACCACCAAGGGTACCACCCATAATCAATGGGCACCTCATTTCACAACTACTGGAGACCCTCAGCCCAGACCCTCAGACCCCCCAACCTCACTCAAGTAGCCACTGTCCACTGTCGTGGACCGACCCTCCGAGGACCTGGTGTCCCGAGGCAACAACAAAGCCGACTCTCCACTGCCCGACCCACTGCCTTAGACCCCCACCAGCTCCCCTCCTCTTCCTCCACACACCACAGTCCCCCTCTTACACACACCAGGAAACTCAGACAGACACCCAAAAGGATGGGAGGAATCGCCAGGGACACAGGCCGCATCTTCATTCCAAAGAAACTCGCTCTTCCAGACCCTTCAGCCCCCATGATCGTTTCAGACATACGGCAGGCCCTACACGTCGGGCCCAAGGCCTTACACCAGTTCCTACAACCCCTTTTCCACCCTCCACATGTGCCACAGGTTACCGGAGAGGCGCCGAAGTCTTGCAAACCCTGCTCCACGGTCAACGCTCGAGGGGGAATTCGCAGGCCCGGCGGGGCCCAATCCCCAGCTCTGCGCACACCAACCTGGCGAGGACTGGCAGCCTGACTTTTCCCACGTGCCACGCCATAAATCCTTTCCCTACCTGTTAGCCTCAGTGGACACCTTTACACGGTGGATAGGGGCTTTCTCCATACCTCGGGACACCGCGGAGGCGGCGGCCACCATAGCCCTCCAACACATCATTCCGAGGTTCGGCCTCCTGCGGACCCTACAATCTGACAACGGCTTGGCTTTCATCTCCAGCATCACCCAGCAAGTCTCTGAGAGCCTAAATATTACCTGGAGACCCCATATCCCATACCAACCCCAGTCTTCGGGTAAGGGAGAGCGGGTCGACGGCCTTCTCGAGGGACGTCTCACCAAACTGCCCTTGAAGCCCGCCCGTCCTGGCCACCCTCCTCCCGCTGGCTTTAACAAGGCTCAGAGCTTCCCCTAGAGGGCCGTGGGCTCTAAGTCCCTTTCAGCTTCTCGTGGGCGGCCCTTCCTGCTCACTCAAAATCTTCCCGTCACCGCCTCCTCTGCTCCTATCTTGCCTACCTTACCTAACTCTTCTAAGAGCCCTCCTGTGGGCCCATGCGACTCAGTCCGTCCGACTCCAGGGGAACCCACAGCAGATACTCCCCAAGCCCTGGACCCAGGGGATAGCGTCCTGCTAGAAGAACTATACCCAAAAACCTTACAGCCTAAGTGCACCGGTCCCGATACGGTGGCCCTTAGAACCCCCACGGCCGCCAAACTCCTAGCACACCACCCGTGGGGTACACAGCTCTAAGTGAAAGCGAGGCCCCTCACGACACGGATGCGCAGGACCACCTTTGGGACCTACTCCAATACTGCTTCAAAGCTCCATCCTCCTCCTCCTGGTCCTACCTCCTAGTTACTCCACCACTGACCCTGGTTAGGTGGACGTTTACATGACAGAAACCTGGCACCGGGGAAGTTTCAGCACTGATTGTCAACCACCGATTCTCAACCGCCCCTGGAATGGCCAGGCCCCTACAGACTGAGTTACTGCGGGAGATGCCCTGGCCGCCGCTTCTGTTGTTCCTCCTAGTGTCACTTTGTACCTCGGAGAGATAGGGGCCGCCAGTGAGCAGAGGCCTCACGGGATAACAGCTCCCAGGGAGCCTTGCACCTGCTAGGGGGCGAAGCACGTACCACATGTGCACACACCTGAGAATCAGCATGGCAGGCCCCTCCCCCGGAAGACCAGCTGGAAGCACAGGGGAAGAGCAAGTTCCTGTCCAAGCAGCGCTAGAAGGTTCAAGGGTAAGTCTAGGCACTTACAGTATATAAAATCAGAGGATACCCCTTCTTGTTTTTTGTTTCCTGCCCCCTTTCTTCTTTTTCCTGTACAAGTTGTTTTTAGCTAATCTGTACTGAGCAAAATGACTAGGAGGAAGGATTCACCACAAAAGAAAGAATAAGAAACAGTCCTCTCTCCCACAGAGCTACAGAATTTGGATATCAATTCAGCACAATTATGAAGCTACCGGTGGCTCTGGAAAAAAGCATAAAGGATTCAAGAGACTTCATGACTGTAGAATTTCGATCTAATCTGTCCAAAATTAAAAATCAATTAAATGAGATGCAATCCAAACTGGAGGGCCTATCCTGCTAAAAGATGAAAGGGTCAACCAAGAAATTAGAGAATTAAAAAATTCATGGAAGCTAATGAGAATGAAGATACAACCACTCAAAATCTTTGGGATACAGAAAAGCAGTTCTGAGGGGGAATTACATCACAATACAAGCATCCATCCAAAAACTGGAAAGAACTCAAATACAAAAGCTAACCTTGAACCTAAAGCAGCTGGAGATGAACAGCAAATGAACCTTCCACCAGCTGAAGAAGAGAGTTAATAAAGATTCGAGCAGAACTTAATGAAATAGAGACCAGAAGAACTGTGGAACACATCAACAAATCCAGGAGCTGGTTTTTGAAAGAATTAATAAGATAGATAAACCATTAGCCAGCCTTATTAAAAAGAAGAGAGAAAAGACCCAAATTAATAAAATCAGGAATGAGAATGGAGCGATCACCAACACCAAGGAAATACAAAGGATTATAATAACATATTATGAGCTGAGCAGCTATACACCAATAAATTATGCAATGGAGAAGAAATAGACGCATTTCTGGAAAACCACAAACTACCAAAACTGGAGCAGGAGGAAAGAGAAAACCTGAAGAGGTCGATAACCAGGGAGGAAATTGAAGCACTCATCAAAATCGTCCCAAGACACAAATACGAGGGCCACATGGCATCCCTGGGGAATTCTATCAAATGTTTAAAGAACAAACCATGCAGATTCTACTAAAGCTGTTCGAAAGATAGAAAGAGATGGGATACTTCCAAACTCGTTATATGAGGCCAACATCACCTTAATTCTAAAACCAAAGACCTGTCCAAAAAGGAAATTATAGACAAATATCCCTGATGAACACGGATGCAAAAATTCTCAACAAAATACTAGCCAATAGGATCCAATGATACATTAAGAAGAGTATTCACCATGACCAAGTGGGATTTCACCGCGGAACGCAAGGCTGGTTCAGCACTCCTAAAACAATCAATGTGATTGATCATATCAGCAAGAGAAAATCAAGAACCATAGGATCCTCTCAATAGATGCAGAGAAAGCTTTTGACAAAATACAGCATCCATGCCTGATCAAAACTCTTCACACTGTAGGCATAGAGGGAACATTCCTCAGCATCTTAAAAGCCATCTATGAAAAGCCCACCCCAAATATCATTCTCAGTAGGGAACCACTGGGAGCCTTTCCCCTAAGATCAGGAATACGACAGGGATGTCCATTCTCACCATTGCTATTCAACATAGTACTAGAAGTCGTAGCCTCAGCAATCAGACAACAAAAAGACATAAAAGGCATTCAAATTGGCAAAGGAGAACTCATACTCTCCCTCTTCGCCGATGACATCATACTGTACTTAGAAAACCCAAAAGACTCCACCCCAAGATTGCTAGAACTCATACAGCAATTCGGCAGTGTGGCAGGATAAAAATCAATGCCCAGAGGTCAGTGGCATTTCTTACACTAACAATAAGACTGAAGAAAGAGAAATCAAGGAGTCAATCCCATTTACAATTACACCCAAAAGCATCAGATATCTAGGAATAAACCTAACCAAAGAGATAAAGGATCTATACCTGAGAAAAAAGGTGAACAATTCTGAAAGAAATTGAGGAAGACACAAAGAGATGGAAAAATATTCCATGCTCATGGATTGGAAGAATTAACATTGTGAAAATGTCAATGTTACCCAGGGCAATTTACACATTTAATGCAATCCCTATCAAAACACCATGGACTTTCTTCAGAGAGTTGGAACAAATTATTTTAAGATTTGTGTGGAATCAGAAAAGACCCCGAATAGCCAGGGAAATATTAAAGAAGAAAACCAGAGCTGGGGGCATCACAAAGCCAGATTTCCGCTTGTACTACAAAGCTGTGGTCATCAAGACAGTGCGGTACTGGCACAAAAACAGACACAAAGATCAATGGAACAGAATAGAGAATCCAGAAGTGGACCCTGCACTTCATGGTCAACTAATTTTCGAGAAAGGAGCAAAGACTATCCACTGGAGAAAAGACAGTCTCTTCAATAAATGGTGCTGGGAAAAGTGGACATCCACATGCAGAAGAATGAAACTAGACCACTCCCTTGCACCATACACAAAGATAAACTCAAAATGGATGAAAGATCTAAATGTGAGATAAGATTCCACCAAAATCCTAGAGGAGAACACAGGCAACACCCTTTTTGAACTCAGCCACAGTAACTTCTTGCAAGATACATCCAGGAAGGCAAAAGAAACAAAAGCAAAAATGAACTATTGGGACTTCATCAAGATAAGAAGCTTTTGCACAGCAAAGGATACAGTCAACAAAACTCAAAGACAACCTACAGAATGGGAGAAGATATCTGCAAATGACGTATCAGATAAAGGGCTAGTTTCCAAGATCTATAAAGAATGTATTAAACTCAACAGCAAAGAAACAAACAATCCAATCATGAAATGGGCAAAAGACAGGAACAGAAATCTCACCGAGGAAGACAAAGACATGGCCAACATGCACATGAGAAAATGCTCCGCATCACTTGCCATCAGGGAAATACAAATCAAAACCACAATGAGATACCACCTCACACCAGTGAGAATGGGGAAAATTAACAAGGCAGGAAACCACAAATGTTGGAGAGGATGCGGAGAAAGGGGAACCCTCTTACACTGTTGGTGGGAATGGGAACTGGTGCAGCCACTCTGGAAACTGTGTGGAGGTTCCTCAAAGAGTTAAAAATAGACCTGCCCTACGACCCAGAAATTGCACTGCTGGGGATTTACCCCAAAGATACAGATGCAAAGAAACGCCGGGACACCTGCACCCCGATGTTTATAGTAGCAATGTCCACAATAGCCAAACTGTGGAAGGAGCCTCGGTGTCCATCGAAAGAAGAATAGATAAAGAAGATGTGGTTTATGTATACAATGGAATGTTCCTCAGCCATTAGAAACGACAAATACCCACCATTTGCTTCAACGTGGATGTAACTGGAAGGTATTATGCTGAGTGAAATGAGTCAATCGGAGAAGGACAAACATTATATGTTCTCATTCATTTGGGGAATATAAATAATAGTGTAAGGGAATAGAAGGGAAGGGAGAAGAAATGGGTAGGAAAAATCAGAATGGGAGACAGAACATGAAGACTCCTAACTCTGGGAAACGAACTACGGGTGGTGGAAGGGGAGGAGGGCGGGAGGTGGGGGTGAATGGGTGCCGGGCTCTGAGAGGGGCACCTGATTGGATGAGCACTGGGTGTTATTCTGTATCTTGGCAAATTGAACACCAATAAAAAATAAATTTGTTAATAAAAAAAGAACTAAAAGACAAGCTACAGAATGGGAGAAGATATTTGCAAATGACATATCACATAAAGGGCTAATTTCCAAGATTTATAAAGAACGTATTAAACTCAACAGCAAAGAAACAATCCAATCATGAAATGGGCAAAAGACATGAAGAGAAATCTCACAGAGGAAGACATAGACATGGCCAACAAGAGCATGAGAAAATGCTCCGCATCACTTGCCATCAGAGAAATACAAATAGGAACCACAATGAGATACCACCTCACACCAGTGAGAATGGGGAAAATTAACAGGGCAGGAAACCACAAATGTTGGAGAGGATGCGGAGAAAGGGGAACCCTCTTGCACTTTTGGTGAGAATGGGAACTGGTGCAGCCACTCTGGAAAACTGTGTGGAGGTTCCTCAAAGAGTTAAAAATAGATCTGCCCTACGACCCAGCAATTACACTGCTGGGAATTAATCCCAAAGATACAGATGCAGTGAAACGCCGGGATGCCTGCACCCCGATGTTTATAGCAGCCATGTCCACAGAGGCCAAACTCTGGAAAGAGCCTTAGTGTCCATCGAAAGATGAATGCATAAAGAAGATGCAGTATATGTACGCAATGGAATATTACTCACCCATTAGAAATGACAAATACCCACTATTTGCTTAGACGTGGATGGAACTGGAGGGTATTATGCTGAGTGAAATAAGTCAATTTCAGGACAAACATTAGATGGTCTCATTCATTTGGGAAATATAAGAATTAGTGAAAAGGAATAAAGGGAAAAGAGAGAAAATGAGTGAAAATATCAGTGAGGGTGACAAAACACGAGAGACATCTAACTCTGGGAAACGAACAAAGGGTAGTGGAAAGGGAGGTGGGCATTGCGTTGCAGTGACTGGGTGATGGTCACAGAGGGGGGCACTTGGAGGGATGAGTGCTGGGTGTTATGCTGTATGTTGCAAAGTTGATTTCCAATAAAAAATTTAAAAAGAATGGAATACCACAAATGCAAAAAAGATATTAATTTTAGAGTTCTAGATTAAAAAATTATAAAAAAATAAAAAAGAACACGTATTCATCTCTCACTTTATTTTATTCTTTTACAAAATTTTATTTACTCATTCTATAAGAGACACGGGGGGGGGGGCAGAAAAACAAGCAGGCTCCACGCAGGGATCCTGAAGTGGGATTCAAATCCAGAACCCGAGGATCATGAACTGAGCCAAAGGCAGATGCTTAACCGCTGAGCCACCCAGGCGTCCCTCATCTCTCACTTTCAACCAAAAGCTAGAAACAATTAAACTTAATAGGCATGTTGAATCCCTAGAGAAGAGGTCAAAAGCTTGGTGTGTTGTGCCAGTGAGCCAAATTGTGAATGTAAAGGAAAAGTTCTTAAAGGAAATTGAAAGGGCTATTCCAGAGAACACATAAATCCTAAGAAAGCAAAAGAATCTTACCACTTATATGGGGAAAATTTTAGTGGTTTGGATGGAACATCAAACCAGCCACAATATCTCAACGCAAAACTTAATGCAGAGCAAGGCCCTATCGCTCTTCAATTCTGGGAAGGCTGAGAGATATAAGGAAGCTGTAGAATAAAAGACTGAAGCTAGCAGAGGTTGGTTCCTAAGATTGAAGGAAGGAAACCATCTCTATAACATAAAAGTGCAAAGTGAGGCAGCAAGTACTGATGCAGAAGCGGTAACAAATTACCCAGATCAAGCTAAGACAACTCATGAGGGTGCCTACACTAAACAAATTTTTTTTAAGATTTGAGAGAGACAGCACCCACCCGCACACTCGTGAGTGCACAGTGGGGAGGGGAAGAAGGAGAGCGAGAGAGAAACTACAAGCAGACTCCACGCCGAGCACAGAGACCAACACAAGGCCCAATCTCACAGCCCTGAGATCATGGCCTGAGCAGAAACCAAGAGTAGGATGCTTAACAGACTGAGCCACCCAGGAGCCCCACAATAAATTTTCAACAGAGACCAAACAGACATATGGGAAGAAGATGTCATTTGGGACTTCATGGCTACACAAGAGAAGTCATGGCAGGCTTCAAAGGAGGGGATGACTCCCTTATTAGGAGCTCATGCAGCTGATGACTTGAAGTAGAAATCTAAGCCCATTTACCATTCCAAAAATCCTAGTGCCTTTATGAATTATGCTAAGTGTACTCGACAAATGGAGCCTGGATGACAGCACACCTGTTCACAACATGGTTTACTGCATATTTGAAACCCACTGTTGAGACCTACTGCTCAAGGGGGAAAAAAAAGATTCCTTTCAAAATATCACCGCTGACGATACACTTGGAGACACATTCTGACGGGAGTTGTACAATGGCATTAATGTTTTCCTGACTGCTACACATCTGCTCTGTAGTGCATGGATCAAGGAATAAGTATGACTTTCAGGTCTTATTATTTAGGAAACAAATTTTGGAGGTGCCTGGCTGGCTCAATTGGAAGACATGTGACTTGATCTCAGGGTTGTGAGTTCAGGCCCCATGTTGGGTCTAGAGATTTCTTTAAAAAACCTAAAAATAATAATAAATAAATTTGTAAGGCTACAGCTGCCACAGTGATTCCTCTGATGGATATAGGCTAAGTAAACTGAAAACTTCTGGGAAGGGTTCACCATTCTAGATGCCATTGAGAACACTCTCATGGTACCAATGCAGAAAAAAAATCCAGAATAGAGACACAAAAGATGAAAGCAAATTACTATAAAAAAATGACTAAATAATAAAGACAGCAAAAGACAAAGAAAGGAACACAATAGCAAAAGAAAACAACTAAAATGGCAATACTAAGTCTTTATCCATCAATAATTATTGAAATGTTAAAAATTAAACTTTTTATTTTATATTTTAAAGATTTTATTAGTGTATTCGTGAGAGTTAGAGAGAAGGGGGCAGAGATACAGGCAGAGGGAGAAGCAGGCTCCATGCAGGGAGCCTGACATGGGACTCGACCCTGGGTCCCCAGGATCACGCCCTGGGCCGAAGGTGGCGCTAAACTGCTAAGTCACCGGGGCTGCCCATAAACTCATTAAAAAAAAAAAAGAAAGAAAGAAAAAGATGTATTTTTCCAGAGAGAGTGCACATGCATGTGAGCAGGTCAAGGGCAGAGGGAGAAGAGAGAGAGAATCCCAGCAGACTCTCTCCTGAACGCGGAGCCAGACATGGGGCTTGATCTCCTGACCCTGAGGTCAAGATCTAAGCCAAAACCAAGAGTCAGATGCTCAACCGACTGAGCCACCCAGGTGCCCCAGCATTAAACTCTTTACTCAAAAGCCATGGAGTGGCTGAATGGATAAATAAAACAAGAACCAGTAACATGCTGTCATAAGAGACTTGTGGTATATTGAAGAATACACACAGACTGAAAGTGAAGGAATGGAAAATATTCCATGCAAATGGTAACTAAAAGAAAGGGTAAGGGTGGCTCTGCTTATGTCAGACAAAATGGACTTTAAGTTAAAAATGGTCTCACGAAACGAAGAATGCCATTATGGAATGATAAAAGGGTTAACCCAGAAGTAAAACATAAGACTTGTAAATATACATGCACCCCACATCATAGCATCACAGTGATAGACAGTAATCCCCCTCACCCACGGTTTTGCTTTCCATGGTTTCAATTACCTGTGATCAACTGTGATCTGGAAGCAGATGACCCTCCTCCTTCTGAGGTAAGATCAGAAGGTCAACAGTAGCCTAACACTACGTCACAAGGCCTACGTTATTCACCTACTTCATCTCATCACACAGGCATTGCGTCGCCTCACATCATCATAAGAAAAGGGGTGCGTATGGTACAATAAGGTATTTTGTGAGAGAGAGACATTCACATAACTTTTTTTAGGCCATGTTGTTACAATTTTTTGTATATTAGCTTTATCGTTAATATCTCACGGTACCTAATTCATAAAGTAACCTTTATCATAGAAATAGATGTTTAAGAAAAAAAACAGGATATGCAGTTGATCTGTGAACACCACAGGGTTGAACTGCATGGGTTCACTTAAATGTAGCTTCTCAAAGAGCTGCCAACATTAAGCCACAAGGCATTTATTTACAACCGCATAGGACCAAACTGAAGGCCTTTAGCACAGACGTCCCATCTGTTGTTGCCTTCTGAGTACCTAGAGAGGCTCAGTGAGGCTGCCAGCATCCGCCCACCACAGGAGGTCCCAGGACTGGGCAGGTCACATCATGTACTAATGGGGTGATTGGGCTGAACTCCTGGGGCTGGCAGGTAGAAGGCTGGGCTAAAGTAGAAAGTGCCCAGAGGGCAGAGACAGTGCCGCAAAGAGAGCCCCACACCCCTGGTGCCCTCATCCCTCCTCCCAAGTCCTCCATGCAGTAGGTGTGACTGCAGGCCTTGGGCCCCTCCTGGGCTGGGTGTGGACTCCTCCTCCTAGTGGTGCCCTGGCCCCATGGCCTCCTGGAGGCCAGCACACTCAAGTTTGGCTACAGTAGCTGTTGACCATGGCTTGTGGTACACCAGCAGGCAGATGGGGCAGCTATACTGAACCTCCAAGATACTGCTGCCACCTTTAGACCCACCCAGTGACCTACTGATGAGCCAAGGCTACCAGGCTGCAGGACATGGCCATCTCGGGGCCACCATTCCTGTCACGAGCCAGTACACTCACGTAAGTATGTATACAGTACCCTGACCCTATCTTCTCTTTTTTATTAGAGTGCAGGTGGGCAAGTTGCGGGAGGGAGTGGGAGAGAGGATCTTAAGCAGGCTCTATGCCCAGCATGGAGTCTACACTGGGGCTTGAATTCATGACCCTGAGATCATGTATGGTCTACGTTGAAATCAAGAGTCAGATGCTTAACTGAATCATCCAGGTGCCCCCACACCCTTGAAGGTAGACTCCATTGGGCGTGGAGCCCAATGCAGGGCCTGAACTCATGACCCTGAGATTGAGACCTGAGCCGACATCAAGAGTTGAACTCTTAACTGAAGGAGCCACCCAAGCACCCCTATTTTCTCTTCTTTGTGATTTTTTAAATATTTCCTTTTCTCTAGTTTACTTTACTATATAAATACAGTATATCATACATATAACATAAAATATGTGTTATTCTTGTCGGTAAGGCTTCTCACAATAGTATGCCATTAGTACTTACGTTTTGGGGGAAGACAAAAGTTATATACAGATTTCTCACTGTTGGCATCCGTATCCACCATGCTGTTCTCAAGGGTCAACTGTACTAACAAACTAAATTCAACAGCACATCAAGAGAGTCCTATACCCTGACCAAGTGGGATTTATCCTTGGGATTCAAAGTTGGCCTCACACATGCAAAATCAATGCAAATCAATGTGAGACACAATACAAACAATGAGACACAAATATTACATCATCATCATTTCAACAGACGCAGAACATGTGACAAACTTCAACACCAACTCATGTTCAATAAAACTCCTAAAACCTCAACACAATAAAGCCCATCTATGAAAACTCTACAGCTAATATAACCAGTGCGTTAAACCTGAAAGAACAAGGCAACGATCTCCACTCTCACTACTGCTACTCAACACTGTTCTGGAAGTCCTAGCCTGAGCAATCAGGCAAGACACAGAAACACAAGGTATAGAAGTCATAAAGAAAAAAGTAAAATTATCTATTCACAGGTGGAAAGATCATATATGTAGGAAAGTGTAAAGACTTTCCACAAAAACCTACTAAAATTCAGTAAACTTACACAATATAAAATCAACGTATAAAAATTGGAGACATTTCGAAAGACTAACAATGAAATACCTAAAAAAGAAATTAAGAAAACAATTCCATCTACCATAACAACAGCAAGAATAAAATACTTAGGAACCAAAAGAGGTGCAAGACTCGTATGCTGAAAATTATAAACACTGATGAAGGAAATTTTCAAAGACACAAATAAATGGAAAGACATTCCAAGTTCCTGGATTGGAAAAATACTGTTAACCTATCCATACTACTCAAAGTGAAGCCTCCATCTCCTTGACTCCTTCTCACCGTCTCTCTCATTTCTCCGCCTGGGAGGGGTGTCCCCAGCTCTCCTCATATCTGGGTGCTTCTCAACACTCACCTATGAGTCATCAGAAGGTTCACACAGAAGCCTCAATTCCCTGATCTTCCCCACCACAACCCCCCTCAAAAAGAATAGGGGCTATAAAGGAAAACCCCAGTTCTGTCTACCTCCTTCAAAGGGAAAAACCTGGGGCTTCCCTGCTGGGAGTCTCTCCTGTGTCTCCGTTACTCTTCACACAAGTGACTTCTGACACTTTAGGCGTGAGGCGATTTTTCCCTGCAATGAGAACTCAGTCACATCACATCTCTGATACCATCCACCTGGAGATAGTGGCGGATCCCAACTTACCCGCCCAGTCCCACAAGACCGCCCCCGCCCTACTTCAGATGCCAATAGTAGTTAAGTCCCCAGGTTATACAACTTGTCTGATCTGGATGCAAATCAGAGGCTCCCATGAGCACCCCCTCGGGTTGGAGTAATTTGCTACAGTGGCTCACAGATCTCAGGGAAACACATTTACCAGTTATAAAAGGACAAACAATACAGATGAAGAGCCGGATGAAGACTTACACAGGGTGAAGTCTTGGCGGGGGGAGGACGTGCAGGAGTTTCTGTCCTTGTGGTGTTGGGGTACATCTAGGTGGAAGCTCTCCAAATCCCCTATGACTGGGGTTTTAGGGAGGTTTCCTCACATAGGCATGATCAATCATTCCATTTCCAGCCCCTCTTCCCTGCTCTGGAAGATGAGGGATGGGGCCTAAAATTCCAAGCTCGTAATCATGGCCTCATCTTTCTGGGGACCAGTCCCATCTGGGAGTCATCTGAGAGCACAGCCTGAGCCACCTCATTAGAACAAAAGATGATCCTAGCACCCTTATCACTTGGGAATTTATAAAGCTTTCAAGAGCCCTCTGGGGACTCCTGGGTGGCTCAGTGGGTTACCCTGCCTTTGGCCCAGGGCGTGGTCCTAGTGTCCCAGGATCCAGTCCCACATCGGGCTCCCTGGGCAGAAGCCTACTTCTCTCTCTGCCTGTGTCTCTGCCCCTCTCTCTCTCTCTCTCTGTCTCTCTCATGAATAAATAAAATCTTAAAAGAACAAAAGCCCTCTGTCAGGGATGGGGGTCAAAGACCAAATGCTGGAACAGAGGATGTTCCTAGTGTTATTACTTAGGAAATGACAAGGTTTCAGGAGCTCTGTGCCAGCAACTGAGGGCAGAGACTGATGCATATTCTCAATCATCTCATAGTGCTCCTAACTCCAATAAGCCCTCATCAGACTGGTATTCCTTCTGTCATTCTTACAGCGCTCCTTTGAAACCAGCTTTCTTACGGGTCTGCTGACTTGGTTTGGTGGGCCCCATCCTCTTTCAAAGCTAAGTTCTTGGAGAGCAGACACCCCGAATGTTTACACCGTCTTCCCAGTGAGAGCAGTTTCTGAACAAAACAGGAAGTCAACAAATATTTGAATAAATAGTTGAATGAACGCTCCGTGTTGATCGTATCACGTTCACCTATTCCTTTGATGAACATTTCATTGACCTCACTTTATAAACTAATGTTTTGAGAATTAACTCACCCAACTGCGTGTTGTTCAAAGTGGGAATACTGAAGCATAATGAAAGGGAAACTGGGTAAACAGACTAGAAGTACCAGTGTCAGGCGAAGTTGTCCTTTTATACGCAGCATCAGAACACTTGCACAGTGTCCATGTTTGACCAGTGCTTGTCGATTTCATGAAGAATTGAGCCCCAGCTGGATCCAGAAACAGCAGTCCCCACTGGAGCGTTGGTTGTGTTTTCTTGTTTTGATAGTTTTCCTTGAAGCCACACCATCCGGGAAATCCACAACCACAGCTCCAGGACAGATGCTGCTCCTCTTCCCCATCAGGTCAGCTGTGCGTTTTCAGTGTCAGGCCACTGAGGTAGAATTAGTTGACTCCATGTCGGCCCGCTGGGGTGGTTGCAACATTTCCTGCAACTTGGCGTGCACCCGGGAGAGTTCCACTCTGTTGAGCTTCCCCCACCTGTATTCATCCAAGTATACAACACATTCAGCAGGAACAGGGGACTGCACACGCTTCAGCTCCTTCAACCCTCCTAACTGTTGAAGCACGTTCGTGATGCCCGATGTGGAGATGACATTGTCGTAGAACACGAGCGAGGGGAGGCTCGAGCAGCAGCACAGAGCAGGCAAGCAGGGTTCGGAGCTGGGCTTCCTTCAGCCGGCAGCTGCACAAGTTCAGGTGCTGTAGAGTGCCAGACACCTCCCCCAGCAGAACCTGGAGGGGCCCAGGAACCGTGTGGGACAGGTTATTGCCACAGAGAACCAACTCCTTCAGGCGGGTGGCATGAATGCTCTGGGACAAGTAGGTGATGTCATTCTCAATGAGCCTGCATCCATTGATCACCAGCGTCTCCAGTGGTTTTGCAGGCCATTGTGGACAGACAGACACAGTCACTTCTTGGAAACTCGAGTGTCCCACTAGATACATTTGGGAAAGATCCAGAAATCTGGCCTGAGAAATTGGCACAATGCCTACCCGAGTCTGGATGCACATGGTGGGAGCCAGGCTTCTGTAGTGGTTAAGACCACAGAGTGTGGAGTGAAACCCATCCCCGCTGGCCATGGGACCTCTCTGTTTGCAGACTATGGAGTCAGGCACCTCTCAGCCTTAGCTTCCTAATAAGCCCCATCAACACAATTATCGCACATGCTCCACAAAGTGTGGCTGAATTAATGAAATTTAGCTATAGCTCCTACACATGGTAAAGCATAGGTTTTACTGGCTGGAGAATTTGGGAAGATGGTTCCCCATGCTTCTATTTACTCAAAGACCAGGCCCCAGGAGAACAGCTCTGTATTCGGGGGGGGGTAGGGGGGGGCAGGCTACAGAGAAGTCTGTGAGACACAAAAGAGAGGAAGGAGTTCATCAAATCAGCTGAGCTTAGACATTGGTGAGGGGGCAGTTCCCTCCCTCAAACACCACCCTGACAACCTACCATCCTGGTTCACTTTCTCTACATAAGCTCTAGGAAGACGAGACCCTGAGTTTGGTCAGAGTTTCATATCCATTCTTAGCTGTCTGCTTGGCACGGACTGAGTGCGTGAAAATGAATGAAAGAGTGAATGACAGGCCAATTTCAGACCTGCATCTTTCTCTTCTATAGCAATCGACAGCCACTGGCTGGTCCAAGACCTCAGCCTTGCAGTCTGTGTCCTCAGTGACTCTGCGGCCTCACAGGATTGGAAATCCAGGCTTGTCTCTGCTCCGACGCAGCGGGGTTCAGGGACGACTCCAGGGATCCTGGCCCCTGGCCCTTCAGAGGGACTTGTCGCACACTCACTCAGCATCTTATGCAGCTGGCCCGAGAGACAGCCAAAGATGAGATGGAGCTTCTAGAGGCGGCCCAGTGGACTCAGCAAAAAGAAACAGTCTGCAGGGAAATCCCAGGGGATGTCGTTCATGATGAGGTTGCCCAGGTTGCTCATTTACCCTTGCGCGGGTAAAAAACTGGATTAGGTCAGAACGGGAGCAGAACGTACTCCTGTAATGAAGCCTCAGCTCCCGGATGGTCTCCAGCTCCAGCATCCCCAGGATCTCGACAAGGCTGAGGAATGGCACTTGGACAATGACCAGTGTCTGACAGTGGAGGCGCAGACCGCCATGGTTCTTCTCGACTCTCTGGAGTATGTACGAGGGGAACCCAGACAGGTGGAAGAAGCCAAACAAACCACCTAGGAAAAGGTCTCTGTGTATTTCCTCGGGTTCTCGGTGATGCTAAGGCTGTTCTTTGTAACTGGGTGTCAGCTTGTCCGCCTCCGGCTCTTCTAGCATGTGAGTGATGACAAAGGGTGCAGGAGTAGCCTCCGAGCACTCCTCCCAGTTGGAGTGCTCAACGTCATGGGTAAAATCCAGCACCTTCAGCTTTGATCTCCTGTGGGGAATGAGGAGGAGAGCAGACATGAGGAATTTCAGGCCTGTAGAGCGGGGCCGGCAGGAGACCAGCAGCAGCGGCAGACCCTGGGGACCCACCACTGTGCCAACCAGCAGCCCTGCCCTCTGCCGTCCACTACGCCTTCTAGGTGCCCTCCTTGCTTCCCCACATTATACGTTGCCGGGATACCACCCAGGAACCCAGCCACACTCTTAACCACCTCAGTAGCATGATCAGCTCTGAACTATGCCAGGACTCTCTTCACGGAGGGACTCTGACAATGGCCTCAGGGCCTCATGATGACAGATGCTGCACCACCAGGAGAGGCTAGCACATGCTTGGACTCCACATCCCTGAATCCAGCTCCCACTTCTGCAATTCACTGTGCCCCTACCAGCACCCCATCTCTCCAGTTACCTGGGCCAAACAGCGTTAGGAGGAACCAATTCCAGCCCATCTAGGACGGCTTCCAAGAGGTCTTGAGTTCTTGACTGATCTCTTAACGGTCCCAGACGGAGGCAGGGAAAGGGCCAGGCCTGCACCATTGCTGTCACAGTCTTCGTGTGTCCCCCATCAAAGGCTGCTGTGGACAGAGTTGGGAAAAGGCCGACAGGGAGCTCTCCCAGGTCACGTACAGCTGAGGCCTTCTCATTCCGCAGGCTCTGTGCTGCAAGATCCAAGAGATTGAGAGGGTCTTTTCCACTCATCTCCACCAACCTGGCACAAGGTTAAGGGAAAAGCCTAAGTAGATTTTCACAGTGCTCAGCCTCCTCCTGTTGGCACAGGACACTCAGCCTCAACCACCCATCTTAGCAGGAAGTGAGACCCTAGGCGGTCCTCCACCTCTCCTGCCATCCTACAACTTCTAGTCCTAAATCTTCAACTCTTTCTCTGCTAGGTTCACCCAGTGTCCCTTAATACCAGCTAAGTGAAGGAAAACAATTATGGCTTCATCTCCATTCTTTATTGGACTTCAGAGAGTATAAATTGTTCCAAACCTAATTTCCTGAACTTTCCCAAAGATCATCACCATCTCCAAGGTGATTTCAAGGAGCCGGACAGAATAACCCATCTCTTACCCCAGTCCAGTGGTAAGAGGT
Source organism: Canis lupus dingo (assembly GCF_003254725.2). Taxonomy (NCBI): domain Eukaryota; kingdom Metazoa; phylum Chordata; class Mammalia; order Carnivora; family Canidae; genus Canis; species Canis lupus. The sequence continues at coordinate 28,120,350 of NC_064268.1, read as the reverse complement.
CGGGTCCTGAGGTTTTGTTTGCCTTCTCTGGCAAGCAGAGCTTCTAAAACAATAACGGCAACTTTCCACAAGTTCAGATCTGTCCTCCTTCCTGCTCTATGGAATACGTTCCTATTCACATTCTACCAAGCTCAGAGCAATTCAGAGACTAGAAAATTATTTTTAAAAAATCAAGAAGACATAAAAAACCCCTCTTATGGGGCTAGTGAATTTTTGACATAAAATGTCAGAAAAAGACAAGAGAAGGGAACATTAAAGCACCATCGTGGGGTGCCTGGGTGGCTCAGCTCTGCGGCTGCCTTCAGCTCAGGTCATGATCCCAGGGTCTTGGGATTGAGCCCCGAATGGGGCTCCCTGCACTCAGCGAGGAGTCTGCTTCTCCCTCTGCCCTTCTTTCCCCGCTTGTCCTATCTCAAGTAAATAAATCTTCTTTAAAATGTACCATCTCGGGATCCCTGGGTGGCGCAGCGGTTTGGCGCCTGCCTTTGGCCCAGGGCGTGATCCTGGAGACCCGGGATCGAATCCCACATCGGGCTCCCGGTGCATGGAGCCTGCTTCTCCCTCTGCCTGTGTCTCTGCGCCTCTCTCTCTCTCTGTGACTATCATAAATAAATAAAAATTAAAAAAAAAGGTACCATCTCAAGTATAAGTAGATACAAAGGTCGTTACTAAAACATTACTAAGAAGAACTAATTGGTGTTCTTTGAACAGAATCACAAAGCATTTCTTCTAGGAACAAGAGCAGACTGACACATTTGAGAATCTCTCAGTGAACTTCTGATGACACATGGACAACTGAGCCTGAGTGCTCTCAGCTGCCTCCTGAAACCCTAAATGAAGTAAAGGAATAGCTAAGACCAGAAAGTCAAGGAGAATGAATTAGCCCCCTCTTCAAGAAAAGCCAACTTTTAGAATCTGAAAAAGGTGGATTGGGAAACTAGTGTGCAGACTACAGAAGCCAACACCTAAGCCTATACAGGTGGTGAAATCAGAAATCAATTGCAGAACCCACGAGGCCTCAGGAGCAACAGCCGCAGGCAGGGCCCCAGGCGAGGGCCAGAGCCACCCGCCAGCACTGTGGTACTCGAGGAGGCTCTACAACCACATGCGTTTACCTCCACCACCAGCACGGCCAGCAATCCACACCCGGGCCCGACCTTCCTCTACTTCCCACCCCGACTGCTCTGCTGCTCCCTGGAGCAGTGCTCAGCCCTCACATCCCATGGCAGGCTGCTCTTCTGTGGGGCACAAGGGGAATGCGCTGGGGCAGGTTTGGTACATGAGCATTTAGAACCACCAAAACACTGGACTATGACCCAACTGAGCATGCTCCACTTATGTATGAGCAGGAAGGGGCACCTGCTCAGAGCTGAGGCCCGGGAGGCAGCTTATGGAGCAGGCAGGACAGGAGGGCACACCAGGCCCCTGTCACAACCACCAACTGTTCTGATGGCAGAGCTCCTTGGAAGCAGGAGGGCCCTTGCTGCAGAAGTGGCTGTGTGTGAACCCTCCCCTGTGCTTCTGAAATGTCCCATTTCTCTGAAGGAACAGCCCAAGAAGAGCCACATGCCTGGAACCCAGAGGGGTGTCTCTGCCCTTGCCCCTCCCTCATGCCCCTCTCACTCAGCAAAAAAGTCAGTCCAACTACTTGACTCCTCATGAGGGATGTATATCCTACTGATGGCTGCAGAGGACACAGAAAAGAGGTTCTCCAAAGGTCGGCAGTGAGAACTCCCACACTCTGAGGCGACCTCCATTCCCCTCCCCCTCAGCCTGTCAGCCTTCCTCCCAAATGCCTTTCTGAGGAGGAGCCATTCCCACCTACAGCTGCTCCCACCTGAAGCCACTAAGCATCTCCCCGACTGCGCATCTGCACCTGAACGATCCTCATCAACCTCCCTCTGTAGTTGCGGTGGCTGTTTAAGCACAGTCTACTTGTCACACTGACTTCTGCTTTCTCCCTTTGTGGAGATTCTCAGCCCAAGGCCTCGGGCCTCTGCCCAGCAGGTAGGAGGAGATGAGGCCTCTGGCTTCTGAGTGCAGCCAACAATGGGTCACTCCTCTTCTCCTCCACAAAATCCAGGATCTATTGCTGGCCAACTGACCACGTGCACCGCCTGAATGCACTTCACCTATGTGGGAAGGGTCGCCCCTGAGATTCCAGTGGCCTCTAATCCTGGGGAAGACTCAGAAGAGGAAGACCAGTGAGTAAATGATGGCCTTGGCCACTGCAGCTGGTCTTGGGCTATGATGGATACTCATCTTGTCCTCCCTGCATTATTTGTTGCAGATTCCCCTCAAGGTCCCTACAAACTCTGCTGTCCTCCTCGCTAAGTTGCCAGGTGGCCTTCCTCACACCTTCATCTCTAAAATTTCTGAGCCCCAGCTCACCAGGCCTCTTTTGGCAAGGGTTGTGGCACTTGTCTTTTTACTGTCACAACGGGGCAAGGGAATACCAAGAGGGTCCTGGATGAATCTCCTGGGAGTCAAACTTATTGCTCTTTATGCCCTGGTTTTAATTTTTTTTTCCGATTTTATTTATTTATTCATGAGAGACACAGAAAGAGAGGCAGAGACAGAGGCAGAGGGAGAAGATTTCCCTCGGGGAGCCCGATGTGGGACTTGATCCAAGAAGTGCAGGATCACGCCATGAGCTGAAGGCAGGTGCTTAACTGCTGAGCCACCCAGGCGTCCTTCTATGTCCCGGTTTAAAAGCAGCCCTATCCTTTCCTAACCTGGGTCATTCACTCCAACCAAGAATGGGGGCTCCTTTGCTTGCCAACTCGGTGCTAGACACAAAGAGGATAAAGTCTTCAGGTGGCAGCCGTGGCTTCTAACTCTGTGGGACTCCTCCGCTCACCAGTGGATAGTTGTGGAACCTAACCAACGTTATCACTTGGTGGGTTTGACAGAACTTACCTCACAAGATGCAGTTCTGGGCATGCGGTCATGTCATGTCCAACGGTCTTCCACCAGGGCCCAGCAGCATTACAGGAACGGCTTTATGAAACATATCCGAGCCACCTCTGTGGACAGCATGGGTTTGCTCCAGACTCCTGGAAGGTATCGTTCCCTACCCATGATACACCCAATCTTCTGAGATCTGCTCAGTCTTATGCCCAAGTAACAAGGCTGCTTTCAACTGCAGCTTAGACTCTGCTGCTCTGCAGAGAACTTTCCTATCCTGGGATACACTCAAAAGTCGAAGTCTTTTTGGGTTCAGTCAGTTAAGAGTCTGACTTTGGTCAGGTCGTGATCTCAACGTCCTAGAATGGAGCCCTGCGTTGGGAACTTTGGCTCAGGTTGTGGTCTCAATGTCCTGGGATTGTGCCCGGTGTTGGGATCCGTGCTCAGCAGGGAACCTGCTTCTCCCTCTCCCTCTGCTCCTGCCCTGTGCTCTCCTTCTTTAACAAATAAAACCTTTTTTTTTTTTAAGTGGCAGTCTTTTGTGTCACCTGGTATACAAGGCAGATTGTGTTCTGAGATGTGGAATATGTTGTCTCCAAAACCTGAAAAGTCCTCTCAGGCATTGTGCTTCCTTCTCTGCAGGAGATTCAAGTGGTATAACTCATGTTTTACTTTGGATGATAGGACCCAGCATGTCCCCAACTGTTGGGGCACTCAAAATTGTTCTCATGTGGCAGATAATCGAATCTTCACAGGCATCTTCTCCAACAATGGAATGCACGTTTCTTACCAAGGCTTCCAATGTGCCAGACATTTCCTGTAATCTAACTCCATTGACAAGCTATCAGAGGAGCAAATCGGCACAATGTTCTTCAGATACCCAGGTGGTACGTGAACTATGACAGACTGGAAAGGTACAACCCTGGAGCAATGGGAAATGCATACTGTTGTCTGCTCCATGTGAATCCAAACGGTATCTGATAGGGATAGAAAGAAACACATTTGCCAACTAATGTTTGTATACCATGTACCTGAGAAGTCATGAATCTGGCTTGAGCGAAGAGACTACATCTGGCATAGCAGCCTCAGTTGGGGCTACTATCTGGGTGAATTTATGGAAATTTCGGCCAACCTCCAGGATGAATCTGGTTTCTGCAGGGGTAGACAGGTGAATTAAATGGAAATATGACAAGGACCATCACTTGAATCCTTTATATCCTTAAGAGGAATAAAATTAGGGATGCCTGGGTGGCTCAGTAGTTGAGCATTTGTCTTAGGGTCAGGGAGTGATCCTGGGGTCCCAGGATCCAGTCCCACATTGGACTCCCTGCATGGAGCCTGCTTCTCCTCCCTCTGCCTATGTCTCTACCTCTCTCTCTCTGTCTCATGTGAATAAATACAATCTTTTTTAAAAACAAAGGAATAAAAAAAACACCAAACAAAACAAAACAACAAAAGAGTAACAAAAATATCCGTCATTCCTCCTAGATTGTGATATTGTTTTATACTTACTATTTTGACCAGGGATGGAAACAGGTACAGAGGCCTCCACTTGGCCTCCACAATCATGATAGTTCTGATCCTACAAATGAAAGACGCAATGTGTGTTCTGCATGGATTTTCAAACATTCTATTCCATTACACATCTGCAAACTGAGTAATGTCACACGGTTACCATTGTGAGCTGGATCCTGACCTGGGATTCTATTTATTTGGCTCCCCATAGGCCCCATCCTAACAGTGAGCCACGATTATGTTTTGTATATCCAGAAACTAATGTTAACTCTGACCCTACATCCAACAATATTAAAATTCTTGGTATATTCCCCCTTCCCCAGTCCACTCCTCAAATTACTCCTAGAGTCCAATCCCCCTTGTTTATTTACATTTACCCAAATGTGGTAGGCAGCCTCCCAAATGGCCACAATGATTCTAGCCTCCTGGTATTCAGTCATTCCCTTGTGAAGTCCCCTGCCTCACTGAGTAAGGCAGACCTGTGACAATCTGTGACAATTACAATGTGTGACTTCCAACGTTAGGTCATAAAAGGCATTGTGACTTCCGCTTTGCTTCCCCTGGATCACTTGCTTTCACGTCATGGAAACACCCAAGTAGCCTTATGGAAACATCCATGAGGCAAGGAATTGAGGCCTCTGGTCAAAAACTTACTGGCCGGGCACCGGGGTGGCCCAAGTCATGATCCCAGGGTCTTGGGGTCAAGCCCCACATCAGGCTCTCTGTTCAGCAGGGAGCCTGCTGCTCCCCCTGCTTGTGCATGTGAGTAAGCTGCCTTGGAAGTGGACATCCCAGGCTCAGCTCAACCTTCAAATGACTACAGCCCCAACCCACATCTTGTGTGCATTCTCAGAGACACCATGAGCCAGCACTATCTGGCTAAGCTTTAACTAGATTTTTGACCCACAGAAACCACGTGAGATAACAAAAATAGTCAATTATGCTACTAAGTTTTGGGGTAACTTATTGCACAGCTACAGGTAAAAGATATGCTGAATAACTGTACGAAAATTCCTGGAAGAATATTTATCCCCTTGCCATACATACATGGTCCTTTGTTCTGGGGACCTGGCCTCCTCTTCAAAGACTAGACAGTCCCAGGCCTGAACACTGACTAGAACTTGGCAAGGGATCATGCCTTTGTATTGAGCCGTCTTCAGCCTCCCATCATCCAGCCTTGATTTCTTTTGATAATAAAGAGTACTACTCCCGGTGGCTGACCTTCCATTTTGTACGAAAAACACTGGGCTCTTCAAACCATTTCTGGAACCCTTTGTGGGTTGGTGCCTTGGCTGCCACTCCAACCTCATGGCTCACAGTAAATGGTGTAAACCTGGCCTCTGATGGTTCAATGCCACCGCCTGACCTCAAGTGCTGCAGGGTCCTGTCATCCGTTTCTATGACAGCCACTCTTCCTGTTTGTCAGCACTGGCCTATGCACGTACCCCACCACTGAACTGTTTAACGACGCTGCTGTCCCTCTCATCAGCATATTCCTAGAGCCTTGGTAAATGATGTGTTTGTCGGTGCTTCCTGTGGAATATATCCATTTGCTTGGGTTTTCTTACCTTAGAAAGTCATCATATGTATCCCAGCTTCACAATCCCTGAGCGGTTTAGCCTTCAGCTGCCATCTGTCAGGGGTCCAGCAATTTCAACCTCACTGAGCACGGGCCGTAGCTTCCTTTCATGCTTCTAGAAGCCATCCTTGTAGCAAGTTCACACAAACTCCTGCGGTCCCTGACAGAATGTCAAACCTTGTATCTCAGAAGAATACTCCCAAAGCAGTAAATTCACCCTACCCAATCTGAATCCCCCTCTCCTTTATCAAGCACCTATACTCCAGTCCCAAACACAGTCCCCAAGCTGGTACTTGCTGGTTAGGTCGTTCAGCCTCCTTAGGGTGTAGTACCTTCATCTGCCTTCTCAGCCTGAGCACATCTCCTGCTCTGTTATGCTGGAACATAGCCCCAGTTACACACAAGGGGAGAAACCGGAGAAGAGGGCAAGAAGAGCAAATCCTGTCTCAGTGAAGGATGGCTCTGCAAGTATTCAAATAAAAGACTTTGATGGGGTTTTTGTTTCTTAGGGGGATGGTTTTTTTTTTTTTTTTTTTTTTGGTTTTGTGTCTTGTTGTTTTCTTTTTAGGTAGGCCTCATGCCGAGTATGGGGACAGAACTCACCCCCCAAAGTCAAGAACTAAGCCAAGATCAAGTGCAATGCTTAACCAACAGAGCAACCCAAGTGCCCTAAAGATTTTAGCTTTGCTCGTTTTGTTTTTAAGATTTTATTTATTCTTGAGAGAGACAGAGAAAGAGGCAGAGACCTAGGCAGAGGGAGAAGCAGGCTCCGTGCCAGGACCCCAGGATCAAGCCTTGAACAGAAGGCAGATAGATGCCCAACTACTGAGCCACCCAGGCGTCCCAAGATTTTAGTTTTTAATAGAGTGGGAGGGCAGCCCGGGTGGCTCAGTGGTTTAGCGCGCCATCAGCCCAGGGCCTGATCCTGGAGACCCGGGATCGAGTCCCACGTCAGGCTCCCTGCAAGGGGCCCGCCTCTGCCTCTGACTGTGCCCCTCTCTCTGTCATAAATAAATAAAATTTAAAAAAAACTAGAGTGGCTTGGCCCACTCAGTCCCATGGGCTCAGAGGGTTCAGGACGATTTCAGATCACAGGGGCCTCAATGCAGGTAACTCCATCGACACGCCCAGGGGCCAGTCTTTCCCGAACGGGAGGACTTTAGCACAGCAAACCCGCCGTGGCTGGGAGTTGAGGCTTCTCGGGAACTCCGCTTCCCTGGTCAGTAGGTCCCAGGCGGACCCTTAGCTGCTCGGCCCGCATCCCCCACGCCCACCAGCCGAGAGGAAGGCGTCCTGGCCGCTCCCCAGCAGCTCCCGAGGCGGGCTCTCGATCGCCAGTCGGCTCCCTGCCTCCGTGCGCCCGGCCCAGCACAGCCGTCCAACGCCGGGGTCCCCCTCGCTAACCACTTACTCGTCAGGACGCTCCCCAGAGCGCGTGGTGTGCGCGGGCTCGTGCCCTCCGTCCGCGGGCCGCCCTCCCGAGTCAGCGATTCAGCGCCGCTGACGCCCTGACCCTGACCGTGGGGCCTGCGCATCCGCAGCCCGAGGCGAGGCCCCGCGGGGGGGGGGGCGGGGCGGGGGCGGCTGCGACCGGGCCTAGCACGTGCCCTCGGGCCTCGGGTCGAGGCGACCAGGCCGCGCAGGTGGCGCAGGCGGCTCGAGCCCGAGAGAACGGCTCCGCCGGCCCGGCCCGTGGTGCCGCCGCCCGCACCCCCGGGGCCGACCGTCCGCCGTCCCGTCACACCCGGGGGCGCGGGGAGCCTGGGCCAGGCTGCGGCACACCCCGCCGTCCCGCGGCCTCGCAGGTGGGCTCGGGGCTCCTGCTCCACGTGGCGAGGCCCGGTGACCCCGGAGCCCCCCGCCGCTGACAATGGCGACGTGGGGACCCGAGTCGTCCCAAGAGCCCGGAACGGAAGGCTCAGAGCCTGACCGCGGCGCCGCGAAGCTTCCTCTGGCTCCCACGGCGGCGCCGGGAGGGGCGGCTGCTCCCTGAGTCACGTGGGGTGTGGGAGGGAAGAGCCTGCGCCCCTCCCCGGGTCACGCGGTCGGCAGCGGGCACAGCCGCGCCCCTTCCGTGGGTCCCCTGCGGGGAGGGCCTGCGCTTGTGGGTTTTTCGGTGGCCAATTAGCCATCATAGAGCGTAACGCCCAGTGCTCATCCCGTCAAGTGCCCCCTCAGGGCCCGTCACCCAGTCACCCCCACCCCCGCCCTCCTCCCCTTCCACCTCCCCTAGCTCGTTTCCCGGAGTTAGGAGTCTTCATGTTCTGTCTCCCTTTCTGACGTTTCCCACACGTTTCTTCTCCCTTCCCTCATATTCCCTTTCACTATTATTTATATTCCCCAGATGAATGAGAACATACACTGTCTGTCCTCCTCCGACTGACTTACTTCACTCAGCATAATACCCTCCAGGTCCATCCACGTTGAAGCAAACGGTGGGTATTTGTCGTTTCTAATGGCTGAGGAATATTCCATTGTATACATAAACCACATCTTCTTTATCCATTCATCTTTCTTTTTTTTTTTTAATTTTTATTTATTTATGATAGTCACAGAGAGAGAGAGAGGCAGAGACACAGGCAGAGGGAGAAGCAGGCTCCATGCACCGAGAGCCCGATGTGGGATTCGATCCCGGGTCTCCAGGATCGCGCCCTGAGCCAAAGGCAGGCGCCAAACCGCTGCGCCACCCAGGGATCCCTCCATTCATCTTTCGTTGGACACCGAGGCTCCTTCCACAGTTTGGCTATCGTGGCCATTGCTGCTATAAACATCGGGGTGCAGGTGTCCCGGCGTTTCATTGCATCTGTATCTTTGGGGTAAATCCCCAACAGTGCAATTGCTGGGTCGTAGGGCAGGTCTATTTTTAACTCTTTGAGGAACCTCCACACAGTTTTCCAGAGTGGCTGCACCAGTTCACATTCCCACCAACAGTGTATGAGGGTTCCCTTTTCTCCACATCCTCTCCAACATTTGTTGTTTCCTGCCTTGTTAATTTTCCCCATTCTCACTGGTGTGAGGTGGTATCTCATTGTGGTTTTGATTTGTATTTCCCTGATGGCAAGTGATGCGGAGCATTTTCTCATGTGCATGTTGGCCATGTCTATGTCTTCCTCTGTGAGATTTCTGTTCATGTCTTTTGCCCATTTCATGATTGGATTGTTTGTTTCTTTGGTGTTGAGTTTAATAAGTTCCTTATAGATCTAGGATACTAGCCCTTTATCTGATACGTCATTTGCAAATATCTTCTCCCACTCCGCAGGTTGTCTTTTAGTTCTGTTGTTTCTTTTGCCTGCAGAAGCTTCTTATCTTGATGAAGTCCCAATAGTTCATTTTTGCTTTTGTTTCTTTTGCCTTCGTGGACGTATCTTGCAAGAAGTTACTGTGGCCGAGTTCAAAAAGGGTGTTGCCTGTGTTCTCCTCTAGGATTTTGGTGGAATCTTATCTCACATTTAGATCTTTCATCCATTTTGAGTTTATCTTTGTGTATGGTGCAAGGGAGTGGTCTAGTTTCATTCTTCTGCATGTGGATGTCCACTTTCCCAGCACCATTTATTGAAGAGACTGTCTTTTTTCCAGTGGATAGTCTTTCCTCCTTTGTCGAATATTAGTTGACCATGAAGTGCAGGGTCCACTTCTGGGTTCTCTATTCTGGTCCATTGATCTTTGTGTCTGTTTTTGTGCCAGGACCACACTGTCTTGATGACCACAGGTTTGTAGTACAACCTGAAATCTGGCATTGTGTTGCCCCCAGCTCTGGTTTTCTTTTTTAATATTCCCCTGGCTATTCAGAGTCTTTTCTGATTCCACACAAATCTTAAAATAATTTGTTCCAACTCTGTGAAGAAAGTCCATGGTATTTTGAATGGGATTGCATTAAACGTGTGCTTCTTAGGTAGCCGGAGCGTGGGAAGTGAACCAGGGCCTGCTCCCTGAAGTCCTCTCGGGCGGCCGGATGGGGCCTGATGGCATCACACTGGTCACCTGGGCAGGACTGTGGGCAGGGCCTGGGATCACTTGTCTGCTCACCCCCGTGTTGCGGGTGGCCAGCGTGCTGGGCAGGAGGGAGGAGCACCATCATGGGCCTGGAAACCTTGAGGACTGAGATCGGGCCGTGGACTGGGCGCCCAGACTCTGGGACCGGCTTGTAGCCAGCCTGGTGTGATGAGGAGACGGAGGAGGGGGTGACCCTGGAGGACCCCAGAGGCAGCTAGACCCTGGGAGGGTCCCTCTGGGAATTGGGCAGAAAGAGCTTCTGAACCCGAGGGAGGGATCCTTGCACGCAGAAGTCCCAGCACTTGGTGTAAGGATTAGGGGCTGCAAGGCAGCCCTGCCCCAGTGATCAGCTTGACGACCCCCCCCCCACCCTTTACCTTGGGTTTTGGTGCACCAAAAGGGTCCCCAGAGGTCTGCAGAGGCATGCTCTGAACCGTGTTTTGTGGAGAGAGCAGGTTCTCAACCTTCTCTCCTAATGGCATCAGGTAGCTGATGAAGTAACTACTTCTTAATGGAAGTCTCTCCTGTGCCAGGCACCCTGACAAGGGCTTTATGTACTACCTTTTGTCCTCCTAAGAATCTTGCTGGAGGGTTCTGCACACACCCTTCATTTTCTGTCTGACCCATATAGTTTTCTCCTTCTGGAACATTCTTTTTAATTTAATAGTCTTCATAAGGATATCCTTGTATATTTTTCATTCCAAGACCCTGATCCCATTCCCAAGATCCCGTTCATGTATCTTCCTAGAATAAAAACATTTTGTACGTAGTGCCTCTGCTAGATTCACTGATGAATGTGCACAGAGTAAGACTGTGTGATAGTTGATTTCATGTGTCAGTTTGACTCCTCCAAAGGATGCTCAGATTCAATGTAACTTCTAGGTGTGTCTGTGAAGGTGTCTCTAAGTTAAATTAGCATTTGAACCAGTGCATTCATTAAAGGCCGTGGCCCTCGCCAAGGTGGGTGGGCATCTTCCCGTCCAGGAGGGCCTGAATAGAACAGACACGGGGAGGAAGGGGACTTTGTCCCTTTCTGCTTCCTGCCTGTCTCCTGAGCAAGGACATTTGCCTTCTCCTGTCCTTGGACTGGGATTTACACTATGGGCTCCCCTGGTTCTTTGAACTCCCCTGAGCCTTTGGACTCAGACTGAATTACCCCACTGTGTTACACACACACACAAACACACACACACACGGTCTACGACTCGAAGACACACATCCTGGGACTTCTCAATCTCCATACCTGATTGAGGTGATTTCTCATAATAGATCTCTTCCTTTGTATATGTCCCATTGGTTCTGTTTCTCTGAAGAACCTTGATTAATAGGGACGTAAGTCTCTATCTGAGCATCCGGACAGCCTCCAGCTGCACAACCTGCATAGTTTTGTGGGCAGCATGGATGCAGAGAGCAGGCCTCAGGCCTTCTAGAAGTGCTTGGTGATGGGGTCAAACTCAGGTGAGGCAGGGATGGGACACACAGAACTTCTGCAGGTGCAGGGACTGGCCAAGGAGAGGGCGCAGGACCCCGGGGATTATTGCTTTCCCTGGGGAGACTATTGTGAAGAGGAGAGAGATTAGGAAGGCTGAGGCCAAGCCCCGGGGGGGACCTGATGGGGGCAAAGGCTTCTCTACCTCTTCCCCCACCTGTCCTGGGCCCCACATGGGGGGGTCCCCAAGTCCCTATTGGTGTTTCTTTCTCAGAAGCTGTGAGTCACTGCTGCTCCAGTCTAGGAGGGAAGAGGACTGGGTTTGGTGGGAGGGAGTGGCAGGAGCATGGAAGGGGACAGAGTATCCTCCTTACCCCAGGGCCCCAGCATTTTCTCTGCACAAAGCAGGGGTTTTCACCACCCTGAGGATATATTGTCTCTACTGGTTCACCAGACATGTAAATCTGGACAAGAACCATGTTACTGTGCAGTTCGGCTCCCTTAGGAGGACGTTGAGGTTCCCCTACCTCAGGGACCCCACCTTGCAGACCGGCCTCCTGGGCACTGGCCCGTGAGCTCGCAGCAGGTGCATCCTCCCCAGACACTTCCCTGGGGCCAAGGCAAGAGCCACAGAGGCTGCCATGGGACCGTTCCCCAACCGCCAACTCAAGAAAGTTCAGGATGGTGGCAGCCAGGAAGCAGGCATGCAACGGCCCCGCCCCTGGGAGGGCACAGGAAGGTGCTGGCCCAGCCCCGAGAAGGCCCCAGAACCAGCGCAAAGCTAACAGCCCAGCACGTCCACACCATGTCCTGGATCCCTGTCCTGCTGGCACTTCTGGCACACTGCATAGGTGAGAACACCCCGGAGTTCACTACCCCGGCCCCATCCCCGGCCTTCCTCTGCATGCCCCCCACCATGCCCATATGTTTCTGTGTCCCCAGGTGGTGGCTCCCAGCCGGTGCTGAACCAGCCACCATCCATGTCCTCATCCCTCGGAACCACAATCCACCTGCCTTGCACCTTGAGCAGGGACCACGATGTCAGCGTTTACAACATCTTCTGGTACCAGCAGAAGCCCGGCCAGCCTCCCAGATTCTTGCTGAGATATTTCTCCCACTTGGACAACCACCAGGGCTTTAAGATCTCCCCTCGCTTCTCTGGATCCAAAGATGTGGCCAAGAACACCGGGTATTTGAGCATCTCGGAGCTGCAGCCTGAGGATGAGGCTACATATTTCTGTGCTGTGGGGGCCCAGAGCTTGGAGAGGGAGAAGGAGATGAGGAGGGAAGAGAAGGAGGCTGCTGGCCCAGGGTCCCAGGCTCCCCCGGACACACTCGCCTTGAAGTGACACAGAGGCCATGTGTCCTCAGGGAAGGGCGGGTGTGGGTGAGGAGGGAAGGGCTCAGAGAAGAGTTGGGGCTCACCTTCTTCTTGTCTGGCAACACAGTTTAGACCCCAATGGAGGCCAGATTGGGGCATTAAAGTCGCTTGTGTTTTGGGAAGTCGGCTTGCTGAGTCTGGTGTGCCTGGTGTCCTGAGCTGTACTGAGGAGGCCCCAGCTCTTCTGGGAAAGGTCCGAGGGAGTGGAACACACCCAAAACCCACAAAGGGTGAAGGTCCAAGGAGCCTGGCTCATCACAGTCTGCTCGGCCCAAGCCCCTGCTCTGGTGGGTCACGCTGGGCACAGGGGCTACACCTTGGAGGACATCCCTGTTGAGGACAGGATGCTGTGTGGCGCAGGAGTTACAGGGTAAACCAGCCTCTGGGGAGGACAGTGGGTGCTTAGTGGTAGGTTGAGTACTACCTCGGTACTACTGACATTCGAACCCAGTTCTTTGTTGTGGGGCTGTCCCATGCGCTGTCAGATGTTTGAGGCATCCCTAGCCACTACCCAGCAGATGCCAGTACCTGCGCCTTCCTGCCCCTAATTATGACAACCAAAAATGTCTCCAAGCGTTGCCAAATGTCCCCCAGATGGCAAAATTACTTTGATTAAACACCATTGATCTAGGCAAGAGAAATGCATGGATTCCTCTTTCCGAGAGAGTGGCAGCAGTTGGCAACTATTTTCTATAAAGAGCCAAATAGTAAATAATTTGGGCTTTCTTTTTTTTTTAAGATTTTATTTATTCATTCACAGAGACAGAGACAGAGAGGCAGAGACACAGGCAGAGGGAGAAGCAGGCTCCATGCAGGAAGCCCGATGCGGGACTCAATCTCGAGGCTCCAGGATCACACCCCGGGCTGCAGGCGGCGCTAAACCGCTGCGCCACCAGGGCTGCCCAGTTCTGTCCTTATAACGTCACAGTGGTCACAGAGAATACATATATAGATGGGCATGGCTGTGTTCCTCTTTAACTTTACTTAAAGAAACAGGGCCACACCAGATATGCCCCAGAGCTTGTTAACTTCTACTCCAGAAGAACAGTCCTCCCACTGGGGTTCAATCGAGCCATGCTTGGTCGGGCAATTAAGGTCAATCTCAATTCCTCCTGCTTGATAACTCCATGGAAATCTCTGGACCCATGGAAAAACCTGGAAGTGAGCAGCGTGACCTTGCCAATTAGCTTACTGGGTGAAGAGGAAACAGTGGGTCTGCCTGCAGCCCTGACCCATCAGGCAGCACCCTGAGCCCCTGGGTGGCAGGACAGGACATGTCCTGCAGAAAGTGGCCTCATACGTAGGTACCTAGGGGGGACATGCCTCATACTCAGAGAGGTGCCAGGCAAACAATCTGTCTTGTGATCCCAAACTTGGCTGAGAACGTCCATTTACCAAGGGGTTCCCCCCAGAGAGCTGGGCACATGTCAGTACTGGCCCTTCCCCACATGCGTAAAACAATGTTCTCAGCTCATGCCATGTTCCAGGTGCCCTCTGGGCTTCTACTTCCTCAAATGCACTGTGTTCTTCTTCTTATACTTCTTATACTTTTCCTCATCAGTCACCAGGCCTGGCCTTCCTCCTTGTCAAGTCCTTTCCTTTAGCCCGGGTCATTCCTCACCTTGACCGTCCCCACCGCTACAGTCTATACCCTCCAATCCTCCTCCCCGTTACTCCTAGATCCAGCCTTGCCTGCACAACTCCTCTCTAACCTTTGATTATCTCCCACCTTTGAGGTCACATACGCAAGCCACATCTATAATTTTTAATTGTCTGTTGGCTGTATTTTTTACATTTTTTTATAAGTCTATTTATTTATTTATTTATTTATTTATTAGAGATACATAGAGAGAGAAGCAGGCTCCATGCTGGGAGCCTGATGTGGGACTCGATCCCGGGTTTCCAGGATCACACCCTGGGCTGAAGGCGGTGCTAAACCGGTAAGCCACCGGGGCTGCCCAGTTGGTTGTATTTTTTAAAAGGTAAGAAGAAAGAGATGAAACTATTTTTAATAGTGCAATTTATTTAAGCCAATACATCCCAAATATTTATCAGTTCAGCATGCAACCAATATAAAAATTAGCTATGATATGTCTCAAACTCTTCTTTCATACAAAATCTTCAAACTCCAGTGTGTATTTTACACTCATGGCTCATCCCAATTTGGACCAGGCCCATTCTGAGTGATCAACAGCTGTCTATGGCTTGGGCAGGACAGTACAGATTGAAAGGATAAAATTCAGACTCCTTATCATAACATAGCCTGTGGAGTCTGGTCCAGATTTGGTCCCAAATCCCATGTCTTACACACCCCTCTAAGTGTTTCTGCCACATTAAGCCATCTGCAATTGATCTGACACCTCATTCTCTTGGTTGTCTCCAACCTTTCTTCCAAGCCATTCATTTGTGGACAGGACATCCTGTCCCTTTACAGTGTCCTCCAGCCAGCTTCCCAACTCAGAGTTCCACAATAATCTCAAATCTCACTCCTTGCACAAGATTTCCCTCACCTCTTTATGAAGTTACCAGCTTCCTGCCATATGTGAACATTTTGTTTTCCTTTAGTGCCTACCACACAGATCTAAATTTACTTTGTAAGTCTCTCTCCTTTACTAATCCACAAATTCTTGGTGGGCAAGATCTGTTCTACTAGTGAATGTGTCTGATATATGTGAGGTGCTGACAGAGTTGAGTGAATGGATGAATGAGTAATTGATTGCATGACTGAGTGAATTCTTGAGTTCCAAAGACCCTGCCATTCTAGGATCTCTGAGATGGCTGGGATCTTGTGATTCCCTAAGAAGGGAAACTAAGTCACATCAGTGACTGGCCACATTCTGTCCAGCTGTCTGTGTCTCTCTCTCTTTCTCACACACACACACCTCTGATGCCTCACATGTGAAGCTGGTGATCATATACAGTACCTGGGAGTGGTGTGGGAAGGAAATGGTCAAAATAGGCCAATACAGGGAAGGCAACATTTGGGGAACTTCCTGAATCAGTAACAGAGGAGAGAGATGTCAGAGAGGGTGGGGTTCCCAGACTGTTGGGATCTGGTGCCTGGTACCGAAAGAGCTATGGGGCCCCCCAATCCCCTCAACCCACCAAGCATCTTCAGCGCTCCCAGCTGTGATACAGAACAAGAGTGTGGGGTGATGGGCACTGAGGAGGGCACCTGATGGGATGAGCATTGGGTGTTATACTATATATTGGTAAATTGAAATTAAATAAAAATAAATAAAAATTTTAAAAAGAAAAAGAGAAAAAAGAAAAGAAAGGAACAAGAGCATGGGGTGCTAACAATTGTGGTCTGTGTGCAGAAACACTTGACACCAATTCCAAATTTGACGCAGAAATACAGGACCCAATAGGCTTGGATATGGCACCAGTGGTCCTGAAGATGGAGGCCTCAATAGTTTGACCTGAGTTAGATCCTGAAACCCTTAAAATCTGATGAAGACTCAGGGGTCTTGGGGGAATCGAGTGCACCAATCAGAGTGAAAAATGCAAGGGGCCCTTGGAGCATATAGAAGGCCAGCATGGTTTGGCAGGATGAGCTGGGGAAGGTGGCCCCACATAACAAGCAGGCATGGAATTCACATGCAGAGACCCTCTAGGACATGGGGAGTCCTTGTGTTTCATTCTAAGTTGTGAGGTTTTTTTTTTTAAGATTTTATTTATTTATTCATGAGAGACAGAGAGAGAGAGGCAGAGACACAGGCAGAGGGAGAAGCAGGCTCCATGCAGGGAGCCCAATGCGGGACTCGATCCCAGGTCCCCAGGATCAGGCCCTGGGCCGAAGGTGGTGCTAAACCGCTGAACCCCCCGGGCTGCCCTCTAAGTTGTGTTTTTGTTGATGTAAACACAATGTCCAAATCTGTTCAGTCATTACTGGATGCAAGCTGGGGATGTCCTCATTCCTGCATTCCTCCTTCACGTTGGTAAGAAAACTTCCCCTCACCAGTGATTTAGTCCCCTGAGCAACTATGTATATGGTAAAGGCAAGATAAATGTTTCATCTTTGTTCCTTTTATTTACCACCTATCAAAATAACAAGTCAGTGTGCCAGCTTCATCCAACTTTGATTTGTTAGTGTGTGATACACCCATGGGTATAAGCACATTTGAGGGGTTTAAATCCACTTCAGGTATTAGAAGTTTTTCTGTCTTTGATCAGTACAAGCCCATTTAGATTGGTCTCCAATCAGGAACGTGTGGATGTGTCAAAAACGGTAGACTTAATTTTGTTTTCGGTATTTAAAAAATGTGGGCAAAAAAAATAGATAAATAAAATAAAATAAAAAATGTGGGCAAATTTTCATTCCAACTACTTCTCAAAGGGATGATGATTTAGAACACACTGAATGGGGAAATGGGTCTCACACGGATAAAGACCCCAGTGATGAGAAAATCATTCTTTTGCAACCCTTAATGTGATCATAGTAATGATTAAGACAAGGATCATAAACGGGTGCTGGAACCAGTGGGTGCTTGGTTAAGAGTATGTGCAAGGTGCCCAAGTGTCACCCCACATACTCTAGTCACAAAGGGAACAAGGATATTTTCATTGGAGATATTTGGCTGTCACCCCTAATGTGGCACTCAACCCTGGCTTCTCTCTTAATGGGACGACCCAACATGGGTCCCTTCTGGAGGGTATAATGGGAAAGCACTCTATGCCCATGAAGCTGAAAACATTGCCCCTGAAGAAAATCAAGCTTCCAGCCTTTACTCTCACTTCTCAGGAAATACAGGGGCCCTAGGAAAACAGCCGGACAAACCCAGACTGTGGAACGCTGGAAAAAGGAAAATGGACTTGGAGTCTTTGAAAAGTGAATATCAAGAAAGAAAAAATGTAGATACTTTTAGATGAAAAGAGTCTAAAGAGATCTAACAAGTAACAAGGAGGTATGAACTGAGATTAGAACTCCTCTAAAGACCAAACCAAACAAACAAAAAATAGTAGAGGATCCCTGGGTGGCACAGCGGTTTAGCGCCTACCTTTGGCCCAGGGCACGATCCTGGAGACCCGGGATCGAATCCCACGTCGGGCTCCCGGTGCATGGAGCCTGCTTCTCCCTCTGCCTATGTCTCTGCCTCTCTCTCTCTCTCTGTGACTATCATAAAATAAAATAAAATAGTAAAACTATACATAAAAATCATCTTGTGGGTCATTGTGGAAATTTAACTGTGTAGCAGATATTAGCTATTATGGGATTATAATAATTTTCGTAGATAGGATCATGATATCATGGCATTTTAGGAGAATGTGTCAAAATACCTGCAACTGAATATTTCCAAACTTTTAATTTTGAAAAAATTATAGATTTACATGATGTTGCACAGGAATATATAGGGATGTTCCATGCACATTTCTCCCATCCTCCTCCATTGCAATTATGCAATGTTGCATCTTGCATAGTTGTAGTACAGTATCGATACCAGGAAATTGGCACTGCTATAATCCAGTGCTTATTCCACTTTCCCCAGTTCTACCAGCACTCATTTGTGTATGTGTGTGTGTTGCATGTGTGTGCCAATGTTATCAAGTGTGTATATTTGCACGATCACCACCAATCAAAATAATTTTGGCTCTACCTTCACCACAAGGCTCCTTCACATTGCGCCCTTATAACCACACCCATCCCCTCATCCCTCCCATCCCCAACCCCTGTAAACACTAATCTGTTCTCTATCTCTTTAATTTTGTCCTTTGGAGAATGTCATTGAAACAGAATTGTATAATGGTAACCTTTGGAGACTGACTTTTTTCCATTCAGCATAATTCCCTTGAAGTTCAGCCAATTTGTTGCATGTAGCAATAATCCATTCTTGTTTATGGCTGCATAATATTCCATGGAATGGATTACCACATTTGTTTTTTTTATTTTATTTATTTATGATAGTCACAGAGAGAGAGAGAAAGAAAGAGAGAGAGGCAGAGACATAGGCAGAGGGAGAAGCAGGCTCCATGCAGGGAGCCCGACGTGGGATTCGATCCAGGGTCTCCAGGATCGCGCCTTGGGCCAAAGGCAGATGCTAAACCGCTGTGCCACCCAGGGATCCCCGGATTACCACATTTGTATAACCATCCTCTCTTTGACAAATACTTGTGTAGCATCATATCCAAAAACTATTTCAAAACAACCCACAGCTCTAAATAGAAACTTTAAAACTATAAAACTTCCAGGAGAAAATCTTTGTGACCTTGGGTTAGGCAAAGATTTCTTAAAGATACAGCAAAAAGTACTATCTGTCCATAAAATAACAAGTTGATAACTTCATAAAAATAAAAAAAAATGAAAAAAAAATAAAAAATAAAAAATAAAAAAAATAAAAAAATAAAATAAAATAAATGTCTGCTCTTCAAAAGATACTCTTAAGAAAATCCAAATACAGGGGAGCCTCAGTGGTTCAGTTGGTTAAATGTCTGCCTTCAGCTCAGGACATGATCTTAGGGTCTCGGGATGGAGCCCCACATTGGGCTCCCGGCTCAGCAAGGAGTCTGCTTCTTTCTCTCCCTCTGCCCCCCCCCATTTATGCTTACTCTCTCTCAAATAAATGAATAAATTATCTTTTAAAAATTTCAAATACACAGACTGGGAGAAAATATTTGCAAAACACATACCTGATAAAGGGCTTGTATCTAGACTATATAAGGAAGTCTCAAAACCCATTAATAAGAAAACAATCCATTCAGTTTTAATACGAGAAAATTTTTGAATAGATACTTCATTAAGAAGACATAGAGAAGGCAAACAAATACATAAAAAGATGCTCAACATCATCAATCATTAGAGAATTAAAACCACAAATTAGAGGTACCTGGCTGGCTCATTCAGTTAAGTGTCTGACTCTGGATCTCAACTTAGGTCTTGATCTCAGGATCGTGAGTTCAAGCCTCATGTTGGGTTCCATGTAGGGTGTGGAGCCCAGTTAAAATAACAAAAACAGGGGCTCCAGGGTTGCTCAGTTGGTTAAGTATCTGCCTTCGGCTCAGGTCACGATCTCAGGGTCCTGGGATGGAACCCGGCATCAGGCACCCTGCTCAGCAGGGAGTCAGCTTCTCCCTCTCCCTCTGCCCTTCCCCCCTGCTCTTGCTACCTCTCTCTCTCTCAAATAAATAAATAAAATATTTTTTAATAAAATCTTTTAAAAACAAAACAGAAACCCACAAATTAAAACCACAACAAGATAACACAACACATCTATTAGAATAGCTAAAATAAAAAATCTAACAATGCGAAGTGCTTAAAAGGACGTGGAGCAACTAGAACATTCACACATTACTAAAGGCATTGCATGATGATAGTTATTTTGGAAAACAGTTTGACAGTTTCATATAAAGTTAAACGTTACATTTACTTACTGCTCAACAAACTCACTCTTAGGCATTTACCCAAGGGAAATGAAGACATATTTTCACACAAATGTTTATAGTGGCTTTATTCATAATCACCAAAAACTGCTAACTGAATTGTCCTCTGATTGGTGAATGGACAAACGAACTGGAACATTCATACAATGGAATAATAACTCTGCCACATAAAGGACTGAATGACCACTGACGCATGCAAGATATGGCTTGTCGCTAGTGCAGTAGGGACCGTGAAAGAAGACAATTTCAAAAAGGCTACATGTTGCATGATTGCATTTACATGACCCTCTAAAAATGCAAAATTATAGGGTTTAAAAAAAAGAGAGACCAGTTGACTGTTAGGGGTTGCAGGTGGAGGGATGGGGGTGGTGACAAAAGAGCATGATGTGTTCTTAGGGGTGATGGAACTATTCTATATTTTGATTGCAGTGGTGGCTACAAGACTGAATGCATTTGTTCGGAGTTCAAACTCCGAACTGTACACTAAAGAAGACGCATTTTCATATATCTAAATTACTTCTCAGTACACCAGATGTGAAAAAAAATTCACACAGTAAGTGCTATGTTGAGCTGTCCTAGTAATAATACCACATCTGGAACAATTAGGGCTGCCGCTTGATTAAGTTTACCACCATTCTCAGCCCTGATCTAAGTAGAATTTTCAGGGACCAGATGAGTGATATAAAAGATGGGGATCACTGCATCTACTTCAAGTTTTGGGGGTGGGAATCCATTCTGCCATTCTACTTAGGGCGCCATATTAGTTTTTGTTGTTATTTGTTTTGAGAAAGATTTTACTTTAATTTGTTTATTTGAGGGACAGAGAGAGAGAGAGAGCAGGGGGAAGGCAAATGGAGAGGGAGAGGCAGAGAATCTCAAGCGGCCTCTGCACCAAGTGCAGAGCCCTACACAGGGCTCAACCCCACAACCCCAACATCACGACCCAAGCCGAAACCAAGAGTCAGACACCCAACTGACTGAGCCACCTGGGTGACTCCATATTGGCTTTTGATGACCTATAGTGGCTTTGTGAGGGTGGGGCATGATTTGAGGAGCTTGCATTTGGCCTTTTCCATCATAATGGCTCCTACTCCACAGGTCATGAGTGAACATGAGGATGTTCACTAGGATACTACTAGCCAAGTATGTCCATATCAACTATATGTCTAGAAACAGGAAATGATCACCAGCCAGTTTTGCAGATCCACTGGACACAGTGTGAAACTGACACTGGGGAGGAATCTGTTCATCACCGGTCCTCTGTATTGTAGTTTCCTGCAAATAAATAGGATGGCATTTTGTTGCCCTGC
The DNA here is from genome assembly GCF_003254725.2 of Canis lupus dingo. NCBI lineage: Eukaryota > Metazoa > Chordata > Mammalia > Carnivora > Canidae > Canis > Canis lupus. Next base: position 28,098,859 of record NC_064268.1, on the reverse strand, counting down.
CTTCCGTGTCACCTCAGAAGTTGTGTCAACAGCCCTCAAAAGTGTCTGGATATTCTCATTTCCTGGTGCAGTTATTTGGGTAAATAATGGGAGGATCCTCTTGGTGAAGGATTTCTGAAATATTGCAAGGTCCTCCCTCAGGTACACCTGGTTTTCCTATTGATTTGTTCTGGATCTGGGAACAGCTTATATCTCAACACTGGGAAGGGTTCGCGACTCTCCATTGGTGTGGCTGGATCATTGGTGTGGCTCCCCCACCTGCGATCATTAGTCAAGCCATATGTGACTGCCCCTACATCTGACACCTAGGTGCACAATGGCCTATTAATCATTTCCACATGTCCCTGTGGACCAGAGTCTCTTTGTTGCCATTTCAACCTTTCTTCCTGTGTCAGTTTGAATCTTCTTAGAATTAAACACCAAGATGGAATTAGATATGCATGAGAGGTTTTAGAGCAAATAGCTGTAAGGGGAAAGGAGTGGGAATCAGTGGGGACAGCCTTCAGATCATACTACTGGTCTGAGACCTAGGAAGGGAGAAAGGGAAAGAAGGATTGGTAAGAAAAGTCTCAAGTTGAAGTTCTAGGAAAATCTTATCCACAGGGATGGAGAGTCCACAAGCAAAAGTTGCCCATTAGGGGTGTCCATGTGGGTAGGAGTGGTCCATCACCTGTAACCCAGTCAGTAAAGCCATGGGAGCAGCTGGATGAAGCAACTGAGGGCGGTCATTTAATTGTCTTCTCTCAGCCCTCCTGCCAGGTGCTCTGGAAGGAAGTTCAAGAGGGGCACTCGCATGAGGCCACCACACTGCCTTCATGGGAAGTACCTCCACCTGGTCTCTGTGGCTTGGTGCTGCCACTGGGACTCCTGCCATACTCATTCATATAGACTCATCCAATTCCATGCAGCATCCCCATCATGAGCGCCTGCCTGTGGAGGATACATAGCCACCACTGAGCGTCTCCAGAGGGGCAGCACCTCCCATTAGCTTCATTTCATGAAGGGGCTGTCATCTGAGCCACCTGGAAAATAGTCCACTGGTGTTTCTCTGGTCTTTTGTACTAAATCCATTGTAGCATGAACACTTCTTTCTCACCATTTTGACTCTGTTCCAGCATCCCCATCTTTTTGACACTGGGATCCCATTTATCCAAGTTTCAGATACTATCCCATCAGGACCAACTCTAAGTTGGTCTGAATCATGGGGGACTGCACCAGGATTGATAAATTCTCCCCATCCAGCCTTTTATCCTCTTCTTGATCCAACACCTCAAGACACGTCTAGGCATGACTGCCTAGGTCCTTTTAGTTATCCTTCCTGTCATCCAGAGACAATAGCCATTAGTCAGGACACTTTGATACTTAACATTGGTTATTAGTCCAAAAGAAATGATGGGATCTGGGACATTTCTTGAGTAAGGCACGCATAATCCTGAACCAGCCTTTGGGTGCGGTCTCTGCAATGTCTCCAGGTGAAGCTGGAAGCTCCAGACCTATAGGAAGGAGGAAGCCCCTTGGCCCAGAGTTTTAGGGAATCGGAGTTATAAGTTCTCAAGTGCATTCAGCTAGACATGCCAAGTTGCAGGTCTCATGCCTTCCCTGTCACAGCCTGACTTTGGTGTCAGAGATGCGGGGGTTGTAATATCCATCACCTTGTTTTTCCATTACACTCCAGCCACATTTCTTGGTCTTCCCTCTGGCCACAGGTTGCAAAGTTCTCTAAGCACTGCCATAGAAGCCATCTGGCTAAAAAAAAAAAAAAAAAAAAAAAAAGAAGCCATCTGGCTCCCACATCTGTTGGCTGTCCTGCGCCCACCATTTTCTCCTAGCGCTCTGCTGGCATTTAGCAACAACTAACCCACCCCACAGTTTTATGATGACCATTTCTTCCCTATTCCTGAAATGTTGGAGATATTGCATTAGTCAGTGCAACCCTTTCCATCTGAACCTGCAGGTCTACCACATGTGCGGGTCTTGTTTGGTAAATATCTTACTACTTGGGGAACCCAGCCTTAGGGTCCCTAATAAGGTCCTTACATCTATTTGGCTGGTGACCTATTCAATTCTGTTCTCGTTCTGAAGATGGGCTTCCTATGACGACCTATCACAGGACCAGCTACTTAGGGTTTCGCAGGAATCAGATCCTGAATCAAGTGCAAGTAGCTTACTTAGGAGGCGATCCTACAAAACATAGACAAGGAAGAAAAGGATGGCAGGAAAACAAGTTACCACTCTTGGGCAACGGGAGTTTGACCTCACTGGGGAGATCTGGGAAACATTTTAGAACACACGCCTCAGAATATCACTGTGGAAGGGGAAGAGAGCTGAGGTGTCTGTGTATCAACTCTCATTGGTCATTGGGTGAGAGCTGCTCCTGGGAAGAGCTAATTTCTTGCACCCCTGTCCTCCCCTGTACACGGGCCCAGAGGGTGCTGGTGGCCAGAGGTGCCTGGGTGATAGCAACTAAAAGTCAAACAGAAATGCAAGTGTTGAGAGGATACAAGCAGGTCCCTGATGGGATCCACTACAGTATCCAGAGGCTGAATGAAGGTACTAGCAGTGGAGACCAAGGGGAATATGTTAATTTGAAAGATGTAGGGAGATGAAAGTCCTGATGTGTAGACTGAGGGTCCTGGTCTAGGTACGTGTCAGTCAGGGTTGACTAGAGAAGCAGAATCACTGTGAGGCATGCAGAACAAGGGATTATTATGACACTTTATGCTATGGTGTGAGCCAGTGGAGCCACTTTTGCAGGCTACTGCCTCTCTTCTCGTGTTGAGCCTGTGCTCGCTCTAGGTCATCTAGATCTTCAGGTTGGGAAGGAAAGCCAGCTGTGGACCCCAACACCGGCAACCGGACACTCATCTCCTCGCCCACATTAACCTTGGTGCTGGCAGTAACCAATGGAAGCTGCTGGCAGGGGGACAGATTCACAGCATCGCATTCAACTTCCAGGTCTTACATAAATGTTCCCCGCAAAAGGAGAAAAAATGAGTGGGAAATATCAGAAAGGGAGACAGAACATGAGAGACTCCTAACTCTGGGAAACGAACAAGGGGTGGTGGAAAGGGAGGTGGGTGGGGGGTGGGGGTGACTGGGTGATGGGCACTGAGCGGGGCACTTGATGGGATGAGCACTGGGTGTTATGCTATATGTTGGCAAATTGAACTCCAATAAAAAAAAATAATAATAAATTTAAAAATTTTTTAAAAATTTTGTTTAACCTTAAAAAAAAAATGTTCCCCGCGCTTCACCCTAGCCAGGCCATACAGGGAAGAGAATCCTGTTAATGTGGTTTATCTGAGCTCAAAACAGTACAAAGCCACCAAAGTGCTCTGGAAGAAAGCCGCTCTAGAGAAACCTGATAATGCATTTATTTTGGTTAATGGTTCTTAAGATCGTGGAGCATAGAAGCAAGTCAACAGAAATGGGAAAATAACACGGCAAAGAATGTGAACACTGCCCACAGTGATGGTCTGGTTGTTTGCACTTAGGTGGTGGCCACAGCTGTAGGGCGAGGAGGGGGGCAGCAGAGGAGCCCCCTTCAAAATCAGCCCTGATCTGCGAGCCTGGGATGGTTGGGGCTTGTTTTCCCCACGACGGGGCAGGCAGGAAGCAGCTGCTGGGGCAGTCAGTGCCCAAGTTCAGGTGCAGCGGACTTTGCCACGGAGTCCCCATCAGTGAGCCTGAAGCCCTCCCCGGAGCGTGCGGACAACCTGGGACAAGCCCACAGCGCCCGCTGCTGGCCACAGGTCAAATTTCAGTATTTTCCCCAGGGGTTTCTTAGATGCAAGACCCCAGCATCGACAGACAGTGAGGACAGACAGTGATTAGAGTCCTGGAGCCACCAACGCTGCTCTGGGAGACGGGCTGGCCAACATGGATTTCTAGGAGCCTGACGTTTCCATCTTTTCTTTCTTGGCTGCTTCGTCCAGTTACATAACCCTTCCTAAGTCTAGGTTTAGTAATGCACTAACTTGGGGCGCCGGGCTGGCTCAGTCGGTGGAGCCTGTGGCTCTTGATGTTGGGTCCTGAGTTCAAGCCCCACAGTGGTGTAGAGCTTACTTACTTAAAAAAAAAAATTAACGCACTTTTTTCTGTTTTGCTTTGCTTCTAGCTATTTAATATATCTGAAATATATCTTTGCATACAGAGAAGATAGGTAGTTGTATTTTTTTTTAATGTAGCAAGTTCTGGTAAGGCTTAAAAACAAAAGATTTAAATACATGTTTAGATTGTGCCTCAAATTTCACTTTTTAAGGGATTGGTGACTCTTTCCGGCTCTTATTTGTTCAGAGAACAAGCAAATATATCATTGGTGTTCAATCTAATGTGCGCCTCTCATCGGGTCAGGTAAATAATACTTAAATCTTCAAGTTATTTTTGCTTTGAAGAAGAGTAGACTGTATTAGCTTCTTAGAGTTTTAATTAAATGGCAAAACGTTACCACAGCAAAGGGAAAGTCAACTCTGTATCTATAATCCAGAAGATTGTACATCCAGAAAAATATAAATACCCCCAAATAAATGGAATCTTGAATTTCATTTAATATTTGAAATATCATCCCACTTCTTTTTGGATGCACTTCATACATCAAAATGTATTTTTAATTGAGACCTAATTGACATATAACATTCATTTTAGGTGTGGAATATGATTATATGTACCTATTGCAAAATAATTACCACTCTAAGTTTGGTTGACTACCATCACCACACATAGTTACAGTTCTTTTGCTTCTCATGAGAACTTTTAAGATCTACTCTCTTAACTTTCAAATATATATAATACACTATTGTTAACTAGAGTTCCCATGTTGTACGTTACATCCCCAGGATTTCTTTCTCTTATGACTGGAAGTTTGTACCTTTTGACCACCTTCATCCATCTTGGCCAGCCCCACCCCTTTATTTTCCCTTAATGGATGGACAAGAACTTTATTTCTTCATTTAACAAACACTGAGGGAGTGTCAGCCGATAGGCACATCCAGCACTGGGGACACAGTAAGCAGTACTTCTTCCCTCGGGGATCTCACATTTTGGTGGAAGGAGACAAAATCTGAACAACTAAGCAAATACCTCAACCGTAAGGTTGGGACAGAGGGTTGTGGGAGTGCTGTCCTGGTCAGGGGCAGGACAGGCCTTTCTGGGGGTGACACCTTAGCGGTAGCTGTTGTGGGGGAGGGTGTGAGCCAAGGGGTCGACCAGACCGGGCAGTGGAGGCATCCGGTGCAGGTGATCTCGGGTGGAAGGGCACTCTGGATGTTCTGTGAATGTTCCCCAGACAGCCAGACCAGGAGTACTGGGGATGGGAGGAACGAGGTGCCCGAGGGGCAGGCTGAAGGCTCAGAAGCCATTGTAAAGATTTTGGCCTTTTCCCTGAATGAATGGGAAGGTTGCCACAAGGGAATTTGATTTGGTTGGTTTTATTTTTAACGCTCAAATTCTATTTCTTTTTTAAATTGAGATTGTGGGGGGATCCCTGGGTGCGCAGCGGTTTGGCGCCTGCCTTTGGCCCAGGGCACGATCCTGGAGACCCGGGATCGAGTCCCACGTCGGGCTCCCGGTGCATGGAGCCTGCTTCTCCCTCTGCCTGTGTCTCTGCCTCTCTCTCTTTCTCTCTCACTCTCTCTGTGTGACTATCATAAATAAAAAATTTTTTTAAAAAATTGAGATTGTGGGATGCCTGGGTGGCTCAGCATTTGAGCATCTGGCTTCGGCTCAGGGTGTGATCCCAAGTCTGGGGATCAAGTCCCACATTGGGCTCCCTGTAAGGAGCCCACTTCTCCCTCTGCCGGTCTCGGTCTCTCTCTCTCTGTATCTCTCTTGAATGAATAAATAAATCTTTAAAAAATAAAATAAGGGACCCCTGGGTGGCGCAGCGGTTTGGCGCCTGCCTTTGGCCCAGGGCGTGATCCTGGAGACCCGGGATCGAGTCCCACATCGGGCTCCCGGTGCATGGAGCCTGCTTCTCCCTCTGCCTGTGTCTCTGCCTCTCTCTCTCTCTGTGTGACTATCATAAATAAATAAAAAAAATTTAAAAAAAATAAAATAAAATAAAATAAAAGAGAGATTGTGCTTCAGTTGAAGGTACTACCTATATGAATCAGGTGGTGGTCAAACCTAGGAGAGAACCTCTGGGGTGCAAGAAAGGGCAGGAGTCAGACAGAGGGGTCGGCACAACCTGAGATACCTCCCTATACAACATGCATGTGTTAGGCTTGTGTGTTCTAGTGGTTTCTGATATAAATATTTTTAAGAGCTTTGCTCAGCCTCTGTATCTTGGAAAAATCTTACTTCCCACCGTAACACAGATGTGTTTTTCTAAGGCTTTCCCTTGGGTATTGTGTTTGGGTTATTTACAAGTCAAACCAAGGCTTGGCCATGGTTGACCTCTATTCAGGGCCGCTGGGTAGGCAGTAAGCTGGGGTCTCATCTTCCCAGTGGTGCTGGGAGGGCCGAGAGTGACGGCCTAGGGCTTGGTCTGCTGACTAGGGCTGGTCTTGCTGACTCTACCCTGGTCACTGTGGGTCCCCTGGAGCCACTCCTATGACCCCAGGCAGCCTCTGGGGGAGTCAGCTCATGCTCGGCCTGAAAGAGCTGTCGCAGGGCCACCACAGGTGAGGATTAAAGGGAGCACAGACCCCTACAGAGTTGAGCAAGCCAAGGCAGGAGCTCAGAAAGGCTCCTTCAAGGGAGTGGAGGGTGCAGTGGTGAGGCACAGGACAGGACAAAGGAAAGGCCTGCACCTTGGTTTGGTCTGCTCATCTTAAGCTTCTGGAAACAATGCCTGGCATTCACATTTTGGGTGAATAAGTGACCATCACTTCAAACTGTAGCACTCATCCAAAACAACCAGCCCCACTTCCCAGGGGCTGACCTTCTGGCTGGACACACAGGAGCCTGGTGAGCAACTACGGCTCCACCTCCTGGGGCTGAGACGTCTGGGCCATCCCCTGAGTCTCTCCCCTTCTTATCTTCCATGTCATCATCCTCACATGCTCGGCCTGATGCCCCAGCCCTCCTTCCTTCCTGTCTCTTGGAAATACCCCCAGATCCTTCTCCCTCCCCTCTTAATATTAAATTATATTCTCTGTGTGCCTCAACTCAGCCATAAAATTTGTTTATGGTGGATTTTCATATGTACAAGTGGAAAATTTAGATAGTGAAATTATAGATCTTCTTTTATACTTTATAATTATTAATGGAAAATTGCATTCAGACAAAATTTTATCCCATCCCTGACTCTTATGTTCTTCTTGACCTTGACCTTTATATTACTCAGGATTCTCCAGAAAAACAAAACCAGTAAGAGATAGAGACGGTTGGATAGACAGAGCAATATCTAGAGATTGATTATAAGGTATTGGCTCATATGATCATGGAGGCTGAGAAGTCCTACCATCTGCTATCTGCAGGCTGGAAGCCCCACAGACTGGTCGTGTAGTTCGAAGGCCCAAGAGCTGGATTGGGTGGGAGGTGGATGGTGTAGATTCTAGTCCAAATCTGAAGGCTTGGGGACCAGGAGCACCCAGGGCAGAGGAAGATCAATGTCCCAGCTCAAGCAGGCAGGATGGGGGACAGCAGTTCCAACATTATTCTGCCTTTTTGTTCTATTCAGCCCCTCGCTGGATTGGATGACACCGTTCACATTGCCCACCCACAAGGAGGACAAGACGTGGACACTGGCCATCTGCTTTACTCAGCTGACCAATTCATATGCTAACCTCTTTAAGAAACACCTTCATAGGCATGCCTGGGTGGCTCAGTGGTTGAGCGTCTGCCTTTGGCTCAAGTCAGGATCCCAAGGTCCTGGGATCAAGGGTGGGCTCCTGGCGGGGAGCCTGCTTCTCCCTTTGCCTGTGTTTCTGCCTATTTCTATGTGTCTCTCATGAATAAATAAAATCCTAAAAAAAAAAAAAAAGAAACATTTTCATAGACACATAGACACATCCAGAAAAAATGTTGAAATCTGATATCTGGGTATATCAAGGCCCAGGGAAGTTGACACATAAAATGAACCATCATGCTTTCCTTTGCTCTTTCTCTTTTACTAATGGAGGCATCTGATCCTAGAAACTCCGGGATCAAGTCCCACATCGGGCTGCCTGCATGGAGTCTGCTTCTCCCTCTGCCTCTCTGTCTCTCTCTCACGAATAAATAAAATAAATGAAATCTTTAAAAAAGAAACAAAATGAATGGAGTCATCTAGCAGCCATCTTCGGGGGATGTCTCCATTCTCATTCAGGCGATGGTAAATCTAGGACAGAGTAGAAAGTAAATACTCTTGTGCAGTTAAATGTAATTTCTTAAGTATTCTTAAATATTTTTTACTGTGGTAAAATACATGTGGAATAAAATCTACAATTTTAATCATTTTTAAAAGTGAACATTTCAGGGGATCCCTGGGTGGCTCAGCGGTTGAGCACCTGCCTTCAGCCCAGGGCGTGATCCTAGAGTCCCAGGATCGAGTCCCGCGTCGGGCTCCCTGCATAGAGCCTGCTTCTCCCTCTGCCTGTGTCTCTGCCTCTTTCTCTCTTTCTGTGTCTCTCATGAATAAATCTTTAAAAAAAAAAAAAGCGAACATTTCAGTGGCATTAAGCACATTCACACTATTGTGCAGCTGTTGACACCATCCATCTCCAGAATGTTTTCACTTTCCCAGACTGAAACTCTGTCCCCATCTGACAACAACTCTTTGTTCCCCGTCCCCAGCCCCTGGCAGCTTTGATTCTACTCTCTGTCTCTGTGGATTTGCCTATTCTAGGGACCTCACATAACCGGAGTTGCATTTGTCCTTTTGTGTCTGGCTTGCCTCATTAGCATAAAGTTCTCAAGGTCTGTCTATGTTGTAGCAGGTGTCAGGGTTTCTTACCTTTTTACGGCTGAATAATGCCCCATTGTTTATTCATACGTCGATGGACACTTTGGTTATTTCTACCTTTTGACTATTGAAAATACTGCAGCTATAAACATAAGTACACAAATATGTCCTTGAGATCTTAGTTTCCATTCTTTTGGTTATACACCCAGAAGTGGGGTTACTTGATTATATGGTAATTCTATCTTTAATTTTTTTTGAGGATCCTCCATACCGTGTTCCAGAGCAGCTGCACCATTTTACCTTCCCACCAAGTGCACGAGAGTTCTGATTTCTCCACATTGTCACCCACATTTGTACTTTTCTGTTCTTTTAATAATAATCATCACAGTGGGTGTGAAGTGGCTTCTCATTTTGGTTTTGGTTTTTTTTTTTTTCACTAATAGTGAGTGATTTTGAACATTTTTTTTCATGTAGGAGTTTGTCATTTGTATATCTTTGGGGAAATGGCTGTTTAAATCCTTAACTCACTTTTTAAATGGGTTGGGTTTTTTTTTTTTAAGTAAATTTTATTTATTTATTTTATTTTATTATTTTTTTTAATTTTTTTTTTAATTTTTATTTATTTATGGTAGTCACAGAGAGAGAGAGAGAGAGAGGCAGAGACACAGGCAGAGGGAGAAGCAGGCTCCATGCACCGGGAGCCCGATGTGGGATTCGATCCCGGGTCTCCAGGATCGCGCCCTGGGCCAAAGGCAGGCGCCAAACCGCTGCGCCACCCAGGGATCCCTTATTTATTTATTTTAGAGAGAGAGAGCAAGAGCATGTGCATGAGTGGAGGGAGGGGCAGAGAGAGAGAGAGACTCTCAAGCAGACTCCCCACTGAGTGCAGAGCCCCACACGAGGCTTGATCCCAGGACCCTGAGATCATGAACTGAGTAGAATCAAGAGTTGGATGCTCAACCGATTGTGCCACTCAGGCGCCCCCGGGTTGGGTTTTTTATTTTGAGTTGTCAAAGTTCTTTCTACATTCTGGATACGATTTCTGTATCATATATTTGATTTGCAAATATTTTCTTCCATTCTGTGTATTGCCTTTTCACTTGCAATTGTGTCTTTTGACTCATATAAGGTTTACATTTGATGTAGTCTTATTTGTCTATCTTTTGTTATCTGTGCCTTTGGTATAATATCCAAGGCATCATTGCCCACAAGTTTTGGTATGTTGTGTTTTTATTTCTATTCATCTTAAATATTTTCTAATTTCTTTTGTGATTTCTTCTTTTGCCCCATTGACTATTTAGGAGCATGTCCAATTTCCACATATTTGTGAATTCCTCAAATTTGCTTCTATAATTGTTTCCCTTTTTTTCTAAGATTTTATTTATTTATTTATTTGAGAGAGAGAGCACAAGCAGGGAGAGGGGCAGAGGGAGAGGAAGAAACAGGCTCCCCGCTGAGCAGGGACCTGACATGGGGCTCCATCCCAGGACCCTACTATCATGACCTGAGCCAAAGGCAGCTGCTTAACTGGCTGAGCCGCCTAGGTGCCCATTATGATTGCTTTTTTATTTCAGTCCTTTGTGGTTAGAGAATATACTTTGTATTATTTCAGTCCTTTTAAATTTAGTAAGACTTGTTTTTATCACCTACCACAGAGTCTATTCTGGGGAATGGTCCATGTGCACTTGAGAAGAATGTGTGCACCACTATTGTTGGGTGGATGGACTGTTCCAGAAATGTCTGCTGCCTTTTGTTGGCTTACAACATTGTTCAGATCCTCTATTTCCTTGTTGATCTTCTTTCTAGTTTTCCCATGTACTATTGAAAGTGGAGTATTGGAAGCTGAGACTAATATAACACTGTATGCTATGCACTGGAATTAAAACTTAAAAATTGGGATCCCTGGGTGGCGCAGCGGTTTGGCGCCTGCCTTTGGCCCAGGGCGCGATCCTGGAGACCCGGGATCGAATCCCACATCGGGCTCCCGGTGCATGGAGCCTGCTTCTCCCTCTGCCTGTGTCTCTGCCTCTCTCTCTCTCTCTCTCTCTCTGTGACTATCATAAATAAATAAAAATTTAAAAAATTTAAAAAATAAAAAAAATTTAAAAAAAATAAAACTTAAAAATTTAGTAAAATTAACAAAACAAAAGATCACCAATGAATCCAGAATGAAAACTTTCGATAAACAGCCAGATAAGAAAAAAGAAAGAAAGAACCAAACTGGAGTATCAGAGTCTCCAACCACTATTACTGAATGGAGGAATCTGAACAAATCCTGAATATGGTTTCTGATACTTGGGATCAGATCAAGAGTGGGTGGGGAGGGAGCACGAGAGGCAAATAGTTCACCCTCCCAAAGGGGAAAAAAAAAAAAAGGAGGATAAGTTCAGGATGACGTTAGTGTACCTTACATCACTTGCTCAAAATGAAAAATATGAAAAAGAGTTAAAATCTAAGGAAAATACTACTGTCCTCTGCAAGCCTCTTGTCCCGGCTCCCTGAGGCTTCCCCCCTCACCACAGGGCTAAGGCATCACAGTCTGGACGTCCGAAGTGGGTGAGCAGGGGTTCTAGCTGGACTCTCTGGAATGCAGCTGAAGCGATGGAGCTGGAAGGGTGATTGTCCTTACAGGCCAACCACAGCCCTTCCCTCCACTCAGGGCCTACGTTCCAACTGGGAAGTGTGGAAATACCCCTCAAATGAGCACTGACTTCTCATTTTCTGCCATCTCAGTAGGCGAGCACACCAAGAGGCGTCGGCTTCCCAATGTTCTGTCCTCCGACCATCCAGATCGTTCTCCGCTTCAGCTCAACAGACGTCAGATCTGTCCCCCAGAGTCCTCCCTCTGGCCACAGGTGACCACCGCTGACTTCCAACACCTATTGGGCAAGCGCAAGCACCATTCAACAAGGCTGCCAGCGGTAGAGTCCCATCTTGTTACTCCAAGTGTGGCCCCAGGGCTGGCTGCCGCCCCCACCCCACCACCTGGAAGCCTGTAAATAAAATAAAAATAAAAAATAAAAAGCCACGTTTCCAGGGCCACCCCAGACCTGCTGGATGTGAGTCCACATTTTCACAAGGTCCCTGGCATTCTTCACACATCGAAGTCCGAGAAAGCAAGTCCTTAGGCCTCATCATCTGGTTCAACCTTACCCAGCAGGACCCAAAGTCCTCTCCCCGGGGCCAGGCTGTCGCTGTCCTCTCTTAGTTTCCTGGACCCAGGAACTACCTCTCTGAGCTTTGCTGGGTGGGGAAACAGACAGGCATTTGACATCACTGGTGGCCGTCCTTTGTCCATTAAAATGGCCAGGACAGGTGGGTAAGCAGGACTGGCTTTGTCTCCTGTGAGTCTGTTTCAAGCAAGGCTTAAATACCTGGAATGCCTGGATCCAGTCCAGGGAAGGGGTGGGGGCAGACCTGGGTGGGCCAGAGCTGCCACTGCACCAGCTGAGAAAACCCAGCCCAGTCCTCAAGAGTCCCCAGGATGCAGTCACACCTGGATTTTCAAACTCGGCCACCAAGGGAGGATGTAGTCTGTGGCAGCGGCTGCCCACAGGCTGTGGCAGGGCAGCTAGGGTCACTGAGCTTCAGTACAGCCCCTCCTTCTCCCTGAGACCTGAGCCTATCCCAGGTGAAGCCAACCCGGGGCAGGGCGTGAGTGTCACACCCACATGGGGACCTGGGGGCGGGGGACACCTTCCACTTGGACCCCTGAGACAGACCCTGGCCCAGCTCCAAAGGTGCAGGAAGCCCAGGGTCAGAGGCAGCAGTGGGCCAAGCATTACAATAGGAAAAGCTGGACTGAATCAGGGGCCTCCCAAGGGCTGCCCCTGTCCCCTGCCTGACCAGCCACCAGGACTACCAGGACCGCAGCTCCAGGACACACGGATACAGAGAGCCTAAAACAAAGGGTGGTTTCAAACATGAACTCCAGGTCAGTAACCGTGAAGGGCAGGGTGGATTTGACAACGAGCTTCTGCTGGTGCGCAGCCAAACCAGTGTGCTGCTAGATCGCATTTTCCCCAAGTTTTCCCATCAAAACTCACTGTAAGAAAGGCATGTCCCATCGTCATCCAAGCACATCTATGTATTTCAATAACTGAAGCAAAATCCCATGAACCGTCACCACCCTGCCCCTTGCACAGGACGCTCTCCTTTCTCCCGTCTGCTCTAGGCTACCCCGCTTTTGCAAAATGCTAGTTGCAACCCACTGAACCGCTGTCACAACCCTCTGAGCTACAACACAAACGTTGAAAAGTGACAGGTGATATATAACTAGGGTTTCATTTATTTTTTGATAGCCGGTGATTTTTCCTCAGCCACACCAGACGGACCAGCTGGGGAAAACACTAACAATAGCAATAAGAAATGGGATCATCACAGCCACCCTCCATATGTGCTGTGCTTGCAGTACTTCTCCGTTTCAAGAGCACATTCAGGGGGGATCCCTGGGTGGCTCAGCGGTTTAGCGCCTGCCTTTGGCCCAGGGCGCGATCCTGGAGTCCCGGGATCGAGTCCCACGTCAGGCTCCCGGCATGGAGCCTGCTTCTCCCTCCTCCTGTGTCTCTGCCTCTCTCTCTCTCTCTGTCTATCATAAATAAATAAATAAATCTTAAAAAAAAAAAAGAGCATATTCAGGGACCCCTGGGTGGCGCTCAGGTCGTGATCCCCTGGTGATGAGATCGAGCCCATGTCAGGTTCCACATTCAGCAGGGAGTCTGCTTCAGATTCTCTCTCTCTCTGCCCCTCCAACCCCAGAAAAATAAAGAAATAAAATAAAATCTGTAAAAAGCATGTTCAAAGGACAAATGCTATATGATTCCACGTATATGAGGTCCCTAGAGTAGTAAGATTCACTGAGCCGGGAGGTGGGACGGGGGTGCCGGGAGCTGGGGGAGGAGGAATGGGGAGTTATAGTGTTTCAAGGGGACAAAGTTTCAGTCTGGGAAGATGAACAAGTTCTGGAGGGGGATGCTGGTGAGGTTTGCACAACAGTGTGAATGTGCTTAACACCTCTGAAATGGCTAAGATGCAAATGTCATTTTATGTATATTTTACCACGATTTTTTAAAAAAATGTGGACAAAAAAGCACTTTCACATCCGCCATCTCCCAACCTGGACCTCACCATGGGCCAAAGTGAGCAGAGCAGCCTTGCTGCCAGCAGCATCACCCCACAGAGCCAGGCCCTCGCCACCCTGTGCAGGTGCCCACCCCCCCCTGCACCACCACTGCCCACCCCACAGCAAAGCATGAGGTTCCCGGGCAGACAGTTCATGGGCATTGGGGGAGAGGGAAAGGGGACTCATGGAAGCCATGATTGTGCATTGTGCCAACACTATGCTCATGATCATGACCTCTGGATAAAACCTATGAGGGTGAGTGTGTGTGTGTGAGAGAGAGAGAGTGAGAGACAGAGAGAGAAAGAGAGAGAGAGATGACACCCCTAACATACTGAACATGGTGCATTAAACACTATTTTTACAATTGTATCATGATTCCTGAACTTGAACATCGGCTTCCTGCTAAACTACACCTGTTTCCTCCCCTGTCACCGCCTCTGCCCCAGGCTGGTGGGAGCCCCAGCCCCAGCCCCAGCCCACTAAACGCAGGCGGCTTCTGCTCCACTGGCATTTCACTGCCCTCCATGGCCTCTCCCGTCCCAGGGGAGATGCTCCACACACCCCGAGAAGGAAGGCAGGAGCAGGTGTGCCCACCCGGGGCCCCAGGGACAAGACCGGGCTTGCAGCTGTGGGGGGAGACGGTTGAGCCCTGGATGCCGACCACCGCAGGGCAGTTGGCCAATGGCCCGCTGGGAGGGCCCCCAGGAGTGACAGCCTTGGAGAGAGGGGGCACCCTTGCAGAGGGGCCACTTAGGCCAGGGGACACTGGGGGAGCCACTGCCGGCAAGAAGGCCCAGGGTCCCTACTGACTCTTCCAGGGGGCGCAAGCCTGCGGGTCCTGAGCCCCCGAGGGCGAATGAGGCCGGGGACAGGTCAGGTGGGCGCTCAGGCGCCCTGGGGGCAGAGCCCGGGTCCCAAGCCCGGCTGGCCCCTGCTGCTGCTGGGCCTGGCTGTGGGTGCCCACGGCCGGCTGCCCCCCACGACAGCAGCGCCACCGGGCAGCGCCCCAGGCCCTAGAGCCCCAGGAGGAAGCAGCTCTCGGAGCCTGTGGGACAGGTAAGGGACCGAGGCCCGGGGGAAGGGGGGAGGCTGGCAGCGAGGAGGGGCAGCCGCGACAGACACTGGCTTCCTTCAAAGCGCTGACATTTCGTCCAGGGTGCATCGGTTTGTGTTAAGTTTTTGCAGTATTGTATTAAAATGCTATTTATCGCGATTACTGAGTTTTTTGGCACCCAGGCCTAGCACCTCACTCCCCAGCCTGGTCCCCCCGGGAGGGAAGAAACAGGAGGCAGGGGCAGGATGAGGCGAGGGTGGGTTGTGGGTGCGGAGCTCACCCTGGGCCCAGCCGCCTCCTCCCGGGAGCTGAGAGTGCAGACTGCGGGGGGGTGGGGGGGGACTTCCCTGCTGTCCCAGGGTCCCGGGACCCCCAGCCAAGGCCTCTTCCTATGACTGAGCCCACCCAGGGTGCAAGCGCCTCTGTGGGAGAGGCTCCTGTGAGGGTCTAGGCGGCCACAGTCTGTCCCCACTGGCTGGGTGACCCCAGCCCTCTCCTCTCTGTGAAGTCCCTGGACATCTGGGTCCCCTTATGATAATGAGGACAGCCAATCACTGTAGGGGCGGGACCTCCCTCAGCGGCCCGCGTGGTCCCCAGGTTAGAGATGAGGATAGAGGTCCTGAGAGCTGAGGATCAGAGCCCTAGGTCTTGGAACAAAGAGAGGCCGCAAGGGGCTGTGCCCTCCGGCCCCCCAAGACCGGCGGGTGCTGTCTCCAGGCGAAGCCCAGAGAATGTTATCGTTTGTGAAAACAAGGAAGGAAAAACCACTCAGGAAACCGATCACAGGGCGCCCCGGTGGCTCAGCGGCTGAGCGCCTGCCTTTGGCTCAGGTCATGACCTCGGGGTCCTGGGATCGAGTCCCGCATGGGGCCCCCTGCATGGAGCCTGCTTCTCCCTCTGCCTCTGCCTCTCTCTGTGTGTCTCATGAATAAACAAATAAAGTCTTTAAAAAAAGAAAAAAGAAAAAAAAAACAGTCACGTGAGTGGCAGCAGGGAACTGCGGCTGTGAGAGGAGCATTAAGGGGGGGCCGGGGGTGCGGGCGCTGCGGGCGATGGGAGGGCCGACCCCAGCCGGCCTGGCCATCCAGCCACCAGCATCGCTGTTGTCCGCTTGTGCTGTTTCCAGCACCCGCCGATGGCAGGAAAAATTGGCTTTTGCCCCACGCATGGAGCTGTTGCCACTTATGCGCGTCCCTATTCTCACTGCTGCTTTGCCCCGCTGAGGCCCTGCTCTCCCGTCCCCCCCCACGCAGGGCCAGCGGGTGTAGAGGGTGGGCGTGAACCACGGGGGTCACGTGCAGTCTTGAGGACAGATCCTAAGACCATTTCTGGAGCAGCAAGGTGGGGGTGGGGGGGACATGACCAAGCTGGTCTTACAGATAGAGGGGTGCTGGCTGGTGATGGGGTGTCTCCGGGCACAGGGAGCAGGAGGCTGTGTGGAGAGTGAGGGGCACAGGAGCAGCAGGGATTGGGGCCGGGATGGGGAGGGGGCGGCAGACCGTGGAGGCTTTCTGCACCTGTGCTCCCCCCTCCCGCCCCCACGCCCCAGGTGCTTGAGGGACTTAAGTAAGGGACTCTCAGAGTCAGAATTGCATCTTGGGAAAATGGCTTCGGATTTTTTGATGGAGGATTAGAGCTGCAGAGAGGGGTCTGTCCACACAGCGACCAAGATCACCTGTGAAAGTGGCAAGTGAATTTAAGGTCATGGTACCAGAGGGTTGATGGAGGAGGACCAGGCACTCTCATGGATGGTCAGTGTGAGGCGAAATTCTTGGAACAAATAACACCATCTGTCAAGATTCATAAAAATCTAGGGGGGGGTCCCTGGGGATCCCTGGGTGGCTCAGCGGTTTGGCGCCTGCCTTTGGCCCAGGGCGCAATCCTGGAGACCCGGGATCGAGTCCCGCATCGGGCTCCTGGCATGGAGCCTGCTTCTCCCTCTGCCTGTGTCTCTGCCTCTCTCTCTCTCTCTCACTGTGTGCCTATCATAAATAAAAAATAAAATAAAAATTAAAAAAAAAAGTCACCTGTGCCCTTCACCTGGTTTCCCCCAATGGTAATGTCTTGTAAAACTATGATAAAATATCACAACCAGGACACTGACTTCGAAATCGTTAAGGTACAGAACACTTCCCCCACCGCAGATTCCTCGTCTTGCCCCGGTCATGCCACCCCCACTTCCCTCCTTTCCAGGCCCCTTCCTTACCACCTGGTGACGACTAATTTGATCTTCATTTCTAATTTTGTCATTTCAAGATTGGTCTATAAATGGGATTACATGGTGCGTGACATTTGGTGTTTAGAGTTTTTCAGCCAGCATAATTTTCTGGGTGAACAGGATCTTTTGAATCTGCCTTCTTTAGTTCAACATAACACCTTTGCAGTTCACCCAGGTTATCCCGTTTATCAGTAGCTTGTTCCCTCTCGTTGCTGAGAAGGCTCCATGCTTCAAAGTGTGATATTTTGTTTAGCTGTTCACCAGTATGGTGTTGAACGGAAGAGGCAAAAATAGGCACCCATGTCTTGTTCCTGACCTTGAGGGGAAATCGTTCCACATTCCACCAGTGAATATGCTGTTCACTGTGGAGTTTTCATAGATGGTCTTTATAAAGTGGAAGAAGTTCCCTTCTACTCCATGTTTTTTAAAGTTTTTTTGTCATGAGATTGTGCTGGATTTTGTCAAATATTTTTCTGCATCGATTGAAATGGTCACGTGGCTATCATCCCTCATTCTATTATTGATTTTCTTAAGTTGAACCACCCTTGCATTCCTGGGATAAATCCCTCTTACTGTGTGATTCTTTTAATATGCTGTTGGATTCACTTTTCTAGTGTTTTGTTGAGCATTTTTGCATTTGTATTCATAAGGGTTAGTAGTTTGTAGTTTTCTTATGATGTCTTTGTTTGCCTTTGATATCAGGGTAATTCTGGCCCTCAAAGAATGAGCTAGGGAGTGTTCCTTTCTTTTCTATTTTTCAGAATAACTTGTGAAGGATTGGTGTTAAATTTTCTCTAAATATTTAGTTTAGGGGTGCCTGGGCAACTCAGTTGGTTAAGCATTTGACTCTTAGTTTCAGCTCAGGTCATGATCTCAGGGTCATGGGATCAAGCTCCATGTCAGGCTGGGGGCTTAGCACAGAGTCAGCTTGAGATTCTCTCTTGGGAATCCCTGGATGGCTCAGAGGTTTAGCGCTGCCTTTGGCCCAGGGCGTGATCCTGGAGTCCTGGGATCGAGTCCCATGTCAGGCTCCCTGCATGGAGCCTGCTTCTCCCTCTGCCTGTGTCTCTGTCTCTCTTTCTGTGTCTCTTATGAATAAATAAAATAAAAAAAAAAGATTATCTCTCTCTCCCTTTCCCTCTGACCCTCCTCCTGCTCATGTGCAGGCTCAATAAATAAATAAGTAAGTAAGTAACTATTTGGTACATACCTACAGGCGTACAAAAAAAATATTTGGTTTTCTGGTGAAGCCATCTGGTCCTGGACTTTTCTTTGTGGGAATGGATTTTGATTTCTTTAGTTGTTATAGGCCTATTCAGGTTTTTTTTGTTTTTTGTTTTTTGTTTTTTTTTTTTTTTTTTTTTTTTTTAGTCAGTTTGGGTTGTTTGTGTCTTTCTGGGAATTTGTTCATTTCATCTAGGTTATCTGATTTGTTGGTATTCAGTTGTTCATGTTATTTCCTTACAATCCTTTTCATTTTTACATGGTATGTAGTAATGTCCCAACTTTCAGTCCTGACTTTAGTAATTGGAATCTTCTCTCTCTGTTTTGTATTTGTTGGTCTGGTAATGGTTTCTCGAAGCTGCTAAATTTCACAGAATCAGTTTTTGGGTTTACTGGTTCTCCCTATCTCTAATTCATTTGTTTCTACCCTAATCTCTATTATTTCCTTATTTCTGCTAGCTTTGGAATTGTTCATTTTCTATTTCCTTAGAGTTCAGTTATGGGTTTGAAATTTTTCTTCTTTTTTATTTTTTTTTTATTTATTTTTTTTAATATTTTTTTTCTTTATTTATTTATGATAGTCACACAGAGAGAGAGAGAGAGGCAGAGACACAGGCAGAGGGAGAAGCAGGCTCCATGCACCGGGAGCCCGACGTGGGATTTGATCCCGGGTCTCCAGGATCGCGCCCTGGGCCAAAGGCAGGCGCCAAACCGCTGCGCCACCCAGGGATCCCTCTTCTTTTTTAATAGAAGCATTTTTATAGTTATAACTTTTCCTTAGAGCACCTGTGTCACTGAATCCATAGGTTTCAGTGTGTTGGGTTTTCATTTTCATTCATCTCAAAGTATCTTTTCATTTCACCAGTAGTTTCTTCTTTGATCCATTGATGACTTAAGACTGTATTGTTTAATTTCTACATATTGTTTAATTTTCCAGTCTTCCTCCTGTTGTTGACTGGTAGTTTCATCCCACATGGTCAGAGAAGATTGCAAAATTTCAGTATATTTTAATTTGAGCCTTGTTTTGTGACTTTTTCAATAAGATTTTTAAAAAGTAATCTCTGCACCCAGCATGGTGCTCGAGCTCACAACCCCAAGACCAAGAGTCGCACGCCCCATGGACTGAGCCAGCCAGGTGCCTGGAGCCTTGTTTTGTGACTTAACAAATGGTCTATCTTGAAGAATGTTTCATGGGCTCTTGAAAAGAATTTTTGTTTCGCTGTTGTTGGGTGGAGTATCCTATATATGCCTGTTAGGTCTACTTGTTTTATAGTGTTATTATGAGCAAAATAAAATATTAAAAAATTAAGTCCTCTATTTCCTCATTGAGCTTTGGTGTAATTTTTCCACATATTATTGAAAGTGGGGTATTGAAGTCTCCAAATATTATATTAGGACTTCTCTCTCCCTCCAATTCTGCCAATGTTTGCTTACATATCTTAAGACTGTTGTTAGGGTCTTTCCATTTATGATTGCTATATATTCTTAATGGATTAACCCTTTCATCAATACATAATATTTTTTTGGACTCTGGTAATAATTTTTCACTGAAAATCTATTTTGTCTCGTATTAGTAGAGCCACCCAGCTCTCTTTTGGTTGCTATCTATCTGCATGGAATCTCTTTTTCCATCCTTTCCCTTTCAATCTTTATATACCTTTGGATTGAAAGTGACTCTCCTGCAGACAACATATAGTTGGATCTTGTAGAGTTCTTTTTATCCATTTTGACAGGTTATGCCTTTTATTTATTTTTTTTAATTTTATTTATTTATGAGAGACACACAGAGAGAGAGAGAGAGAGAGAGAGAGAGAGGCAGAGACAGAAGCAGGCTCCAGGCAGAGAGCCTGATGCGGGACTCGATCCTCGGACTCCAGGATCATGCCCTGGGCCCAAGGCAGGCGCTAAACCACTGAGCCACCCAGGGATCCCCAGGTTATGCCTTTTAATTGGAGTTTAATCCTTTACATGTAATTACTAATATTGAAAGACTGACTTTTGCCATTTTGCTATGTGTTTTCTGTCTGACATCTTTTTTTTCTCAATTTTCCTGTTACAGCCTTCTTTTTTTAATCAATTTTTTATTCCCTTGTCATTTCCTTTCCAGTATATGCTTTTGGTATTTTCCAAGTGGCTACCTTGAAGACTACAACTAACACCTTCAATTTATAACAACTGTGTTAGTTTGCTAGGGCTGCTATAATCAAGTAGCCACAGCCTGGCAGGTTTAAACAACAGAAATTCATTTTTTCACAATTATGGAAGCTAGAAGTCTTCTATTAAGGTCTCGCTTGGGTTTCTTTCTTGTGGATGGCCACCTTCTCCTTGTGTCTTCACATGATCATCCCTCAGTGTGTATCTGTGTCCCAGTCACCTCTTCTTATAAGGATACCAGTTATGTTGAATTAGGGCCCACTCTTATAAGCTTATTTTAAGTTAATTACCTCTTTAAAACTCTATATCCAAATAGTCATATTGTGACTTTAACATATGAATATATTAGGACTTCAACATATGCATTTGGGGAGCATTCAACTCAGCCCATAACAACAAACTAGTTTGAATTAATCAACTTTATGTCGATAATATGTAAACACTGTGCTCCCATACCTCTCTGTTCCTCCCTCTTTACCTTGTTATTGTTATAAATGCTATCTCATTGTGTGTCTATTAACATAGATTTTATAATTGTTGTATGCATATGTCTTTCAAGTCACATGGAGGAAAAGTAGTTAAAACCCAAAAATAGGGACGCCTGGGTAGCTCAGTGGTTGAGCGTCTGCCTTTGGCTCAGGGCATGATCTCAGAGTCCTGCAATCAAGTCCCACATAGGGCTTCCGGCATGGAGCCTGCTTCTCCCTCTGCCTGTGTCTCTGCCTCTCTCTCTCTCTCTCTGTGTCTCTCATGAATAAATAAATAAAATATTTAAAAATAAATAAATAAAAATAAAAAATAAAACCCAAAAATATAACAATTCTGGATTTTATATATATTCATTTAGTTGCTCTTATCAGTGTTCTTTATTCTTCATACAGCTTTGGGTTGCTATCCATTGTAGCTCCATTCTCTTCTCTCCCAAGCCCTGGAAAACACGATTCTACTTCCTGTTTTTATGACTTTGACTCCTCTAAATACCCCATGTAAGTGGAATCATGCGGTATTTGTGAACCAACAGTACACAAGGGTTCCAATTTCTTCACATCCTTACCAACACTTGTTTTCTAGTTTGTTTTTTTAATGGTAGCCATCCCGATGAGTGGGAAGTGGTATCCCATGGTACCTTAATGGTCTTAATTCGCATTTACTTAATGATTAGTAATATTGAGCATCTTTCATGTGCTTATCGGCCATTTGTATATCTTCTTTAGAAAAATGCCTGTTCAAGTTCTTTGCCCATTTTTTAAAAGATTATTTATTTATTTATTTATTTGACAGGGAGAGAGAGAGAGAACAAACAAGGGGAGGAGGTGTCAGGCAGAGGGAGAGGGAGAATTAGGCTCCCTGCTCTGCCTAATGCTTGGCTTGATCCCAAGACTCTGGGATTGTGTCCTGAGCTAAAGGCAGATGCTTAACCAACTAAGCCACCCAGGCACCCCTCTTTCAATTGGATTGTGTGGGGGGTTTTTTGTTGAGTTTAGGAGCTCATATATATTCTGGATATTAACCTTTTATTACATGCGTAATTCACAAATATTTTTTTTCATTCTGTGGGTTGCCTTTTTACCCTGTGGATAGCATCTTCTTGATATACAACATTTTGAAATTTTCATGAAATCCATCTTGTCTAGTTTTTCTTTTGTTGCCTGTGCCTTCAGCCTCATATCCAAGAAATCATTATCAATCCAAAGTTATAAAGCTTATTTATTTATTTATTTATTTATTTATTTATTTATTTAAGAGAGAGAGAGAGAGCAAGCGCACAAGCAGGGAGAGCTGCAGGCAAAGAGAGAGGGAGAACTAGGCTTCCTGCCAATCAGGAGCTGGATGTGGGGCTTGATCCCAGGATCCTGAGATCATGACCTGAGCCGAAAGCAGACACTTAACTGAGTCACCCAGGTGCCCCAGTTTTAAAGCTTTTGTCCTATATTTCTTCTAAGAGTTTCATCGTTTTAACTCATATATTTACATCTTACGTCCATTTTGAATTAACTTTTGTATATGATGCTAGGTAAGAGCCCAACCTCATTCTTCTGCATATGAACATCCACATTTCCCAGCACCATTTGTTGAAAAGACTGTCCTTTCCCCACTGAATGGTCTTGGCACCCTTGTCAAAAATCATTTGATTATATGTGTAAGAATTATTTCTGGGCTCTCTTTTCTATTCCATTGGTCTGTATTTATGCTGATACCTTACTGTCTTAATTATTGTAGCTTTATAGTAAGTTTCGAAGCCTTGTAGTGTCATTCCTCCAACTTTGTTCTTTCTTTTCAATATTGTGTTAGCTATTCTGAGTTCTTTGCTCCTCTATATAAACTTTAGAATCAGTTTGCCAATATCCACAAAACACTTTGCTGGGACTTTGGGATGCATTGAACCTATAGATCTGGCCTGAGGGTTGGATGGTAAGAGCACTCACGGTCGCGTGTGACAAGATATGATAAGGAAAAGGGCTGGATTGGGGGAAAGGTGGTCAGTCTAATTTGGACATGGTGAATTTGAGATTCCTGTTGGACACGCAACTGAAAATGGTCAATAGGCAATTTAGGGAGAGCCAAGGAGCGGGTTTGGAGCTGGAATAGACTCGAGCCTCACCAAATGGGCAGTAGTGGGAATTCACAATGTAGGAAGATGGCAAAGAAGGACCCAGGGTGCGAGTCTGGGAGTCAGCTGCCACGCATGGGCAGGGGCGAAAGGGAAGTCAGAGGAGGATAATGGAGGGTCTCAGATGCCAACAGGAAGAGAGTCACGAAAAAGAGAAGCTGACTCTATGTTGCATCCTATAAAGACATAATGTACAACAGGAACTGGGGAATTGCCTAGGAAGAGGACCCTGTTGGCTCTGATCTGAGAGCTTTCAGAGAGAGATGGAGATGCAAACCAGGGAGGCCCACCATGTGCCAGCATGTGAAACAGTGTCTGGAGCTACTGTTGGATGGATAGACGGGTGGGTGGGTGGATGGATGGATGAACGCATGGACAGTTGGATAGGCAGGTGGACAGAAAAACAGTGGTCTGAGAGATCAAAGGAAGCTTCATCAAAGAGGTAGGACTGAACTGTGTCTTGATGTGTAGAGAACAAGTGGGAGGTCTTCACACGAAAGCACTATGAGTTAGGAAGGACCCAGTCCCAGACCAGTAAGTCCAGGGAGGAAGCCACCTGGCTGGACCATGGGACATTGTAGGAGAGGGATCCTCAGAAGCCCTAAATAAGGAGACATCAGGCAGGTCTGAGCCAGTTCAGGACTTGCTGTGCCACCCACATGACAGGATGAGGCACCAAGGGATTTACTGAACACCTACTCCATGCAGTGTCACTGTCAGCACTGAGGAATAAGAGGTGACCACGGTAGCCTTGGAAAAGGGAGAAACATACTAGACATGAGTGGAGTCTGCCTCAATCAGGGGGCTGGGTCTGGGGACACCTCTGGGCTGTGGGCTAATCCAGGTGTGCCACAGCCTCTAGGAGCCTGGCTGCCCAGCCCCGCCTGCTACAATCCCCTGCCCATCACAGGTTCCTGTTCTGGCCTGGCCCCCATGGGGCAGGCCCCAGGTGCTGGCCCGGTGGGTTTTGGCCCGAAACTCAGTCACCCTGGTTTGTGTTCAGTGAAGGAATCGAGCTCACCGTCCTAGGTAAGTGGTTCTCACCATGTTTCTCAACCTGTCCCACCCCTTTGTTGTCTCAGGAAAGTTATTTTTATTTGGGGGCTCCTTCTTGTCTGCCCTCCCAGCCTTAAGGACTGACCCCTAGCAGATTTGTGGGATCTGGGGAAAGTAGAATGGTCTCGGAAAACAGCAAGGAAGATCCCAATGGTACAAGCATTTACCTTTAGAATCTGATCGTTGAATGTGTCCAGATTCCAGGGGCCTAGGCTGGGGGGAGTGATCCAAAAATGGGAACTCCTTACCTTCTAGGGCAGACACCTGTGTGGGGTCTAAGGCTGGTTCTGACTAGGGGCACTGGGGCAGCCTTAGAGAGAGTCCCTTGGGGTCTTGGCTGAGGGCTTGATGTCCACCCAGGCCAGGGCCGCACGGGAGGATGGGGTCATGGCTGGGGCTGTGACCTCAGCCTTTGGACACACAGAGGGGCAGCCTCAGAGGAGGTCATGGAGAGACACAGGGCAATATGGTTTGCTCTAGGCTTGAGTGCTCACGGCCTTTGCTAGGCTATGAGGACACAGGGACAGAGACACGAGTGATGCAGGACAAGATGACCAGAAGCACAGCCCTCCCAGGATCAAAAGGAGCAGTTCCCGTGGGTCAGAATCTTATCTGTCCCTGGTGCCCCATACCGCCAGGCCCCAGGTGTCCCACCTTCCTCAGAGGGTATTTTAAACTCAGGAGATGACCAAAGTAGGGAGTGGCTGGGGGCTCAGAGCTACACAGCTGCCGCTTAAAGTCAGGAGTCATCAGAGGTGCTCAGGTGGCCATGGGGCCACCATGCCTGTCATCTGAGGGGAGTAGCCCCAAGAGGGCAGCAGAGGTGAAGGGTTCTGTGGTCGAGGCAGGAGGGATAGGGAAGATGGCAGGGCCTTGGGGTGTTCAGTCTTCCCAGGAGGCAGGGTCAGAGTCCCCCTTGAGGGGGACAGGGGGCTCCATGCCCACCGGGCACGAGGCCTCCACACGTGCCGTCGGTGGTCCTGACAAGCTGGGTAGGGGACTCCAGGTCATAGGGTAAACACCGGGAGCCAGAAGAATGAGGTAAAACAGGGGCCAGATGCTGGGCTGAGGAGGAAACTGAGGCTGCAGATGTGCTTCTCACACATCGGAGAGAGGTGACCTGGAAGGGCTGCCGGGAGCACGGGGGCTGCCTGCTGTCCAGGGTTGGGGAGGAAAGGAGGGCCCTTGGGTGACCAAGCGTGGCCACCGTGGGAACGGCCACAGAGGCTGTGGATGGGGAAGGGCGCCCAACACCCGGACTCTCCCTGCAGCCCTTGCCCTCTCCTCGGGCCCCACAGGTCAGCCCAAGGCCTCCCCCTCGGTCACGCTCTTCCTGCCACTTTCGGGGGAGCTCGGCGCCGACAAGGCCACCCTGGTGTGCCTCATCAGCGACTTCTACCCCAGCGGCGTGACGGTGGCCTGGAAGGCAGACGGCAGCCCCGTCACCCAGGGCGTGGAGACCACCAAGCCCTCCAGGCAGAGCAACAACAAGTACGCGGCCAGCAGCTACCTGAGCCTGACGCCTGACAAGTGGAAATCTCACAGCAGCTTCAGCTGCCTGGTCACGCACGAGGGGAGCACCGTGGAGAAGAAGGTGGCCCCCGCAGAGTGCCTGTAGGTCCCGACGCCCCCGCCCACCTAAGGGGGCCCGGAGCCTCAGGACCTCCAGGAGGATCTTGCCTCCCATCTGGGTCATCCCAGCCCTTCTCCCCGCACCCAGGCAGCACTCAATAAAGTGTCCTTCCTTCAATCAGAAATCGCGCTCTCCGCTCATTTGGGTTCAACACTTAGTGTCCTGAACTCAACCATCCTCAAATGTGAACATGATTCTTTCCCCCGCTGTGGGAAGGGAGTCTGCAGAAGGATTGTCACATTTTTTTGAGGGGTGGTTTTACTCTTACCCAGAATTTCCCAAGAATATTCCAGAACAGGAAATACCAACAGCAGAACCAAGATAGAATGGGATGCCCAGGTGGCCCAGTGGTTTAGCTCCACCTTCGGCCCAGGGCCTGATCCTAGAGACCTGGGATCGAGTCCCACGTCAGGCTCCCTGCATGGAGCCTGCTTCTCCCTCTGCCTGTGTCTCTGCCTCTCTCTCTCTCTCTCTCTCTCTCTCTCTCTCTCCCTCTGTGTCTCTCATGAATAAATAATAAAATCTTAAAAAAAAAAAAAAGAACCAAGATAGAAGACCATCCTCTGCCACGTCTCTGTGCTTACGCTTGCGTGCACCTCATCAGTCACCAGCACCCTGAAGCCCACTGCCTTTGGTTCCCTGTGGACTCCTGGATAAGGTCTGAGCTCTTCCCTGGACCTGGGGCCTCACCGTTGGGGACAAGCTCCCTCAGAGATGTCCCCTCTCCTTTCCTTTATGGCCCCATTCAACACCATGTTTTCTATGGTCTCCTACCCCATCTGGACCTTTCTCATTGTCATAGCCTAGAGCATCCCCCCTTTCTTAGCGGTCCCCCTGCCCTTGCCTCCCCATTGATACCACCCTGTGCCCCTCTCACACAGGACTCTGTCACACTCACTACAAGACCTACAGTCCCTGCACCCTATTCACTCAATTGCATACCCCAACTGGGGGCTCTTCCTCCCACATCTGTGATGGGGGATCCCAGCTGTATTCAAAGCCTGGAAGGCAGGAGCCCCTTAGAATCCAATCCATCACCGACCCCATTACAAGCACTAAACCAAAATGCCCATGGGTAGTCACTGGGGCCAGGGGTTCAATATCAAGATTACATTCTTGATTGTGCCCTGGACAACTGTGGGTTGTGGACTGACTCACCTTCTTAGATGTTGGAAATGGGCCCTGAGAACCAGGTGGACTGCTGTGCTAGGAGCTGGCTCAGCATGGTGGATGTAGGCTCACGGTCCCACAGACAGACTGGACATGCGTGCATGCACAATATGCACACTCACAGGCACAATAAACTCAAATCCACACACTAGCACACACTCACGCACCTGCTATTTTTTTTTAAAGATTTTATTTATTTATTCATGATAGTCACAGAGAGAGAGAGAGAGAGAGAGAGGCAGAGACACAGGCAGAGGGAGAAGCAGGCTCCATGCACCGGGAGCCCGACGTGGGATTCGATCCCGGGTCTCCAGGATCGCGCCCTGGGCCAAAGGCAGGCGCCAAACCGCTGCGCCACCCAGGGATCCCTCACGCACCTGCTATTGCACACATGGTCATGTTGCACATGTGTCTAGACTGTGTGGTGGCATCCAGAACCCTCCATAGGCCTCAACTCTGCAGGAAGCACAGGCCTCACTGTGTCTGGAAACAAGACTGTCACGTCTTCCAGGTGGCATTCCCCAAGCAAGCTGGGCCACAGACAGAGCTCCGTCCAGGAAGTTACCTAAGATGGGATATGTCACTCAGACATCCCTCCTACCCTCCATGTCTGGGAATGGGAGGAAGCTCACCCCTCCAAGAAGTGAAGGGACGGTGGGGAGAGGGCCCCCCTCTCAAGCTCTCATGGGCCAGACCAGCCCCCACAAAGAGGAGGCTGGACTTCGAGCCTCCCAAGCAGCTGCAGGTGGACCTGGCTTTGGTGGGGAGGGTGGCAGGGATGACAGAAGGTTGGGTTTGAGGCTGTGTCACCGTGTTATGTGTTCAGTGAAAGGATTCAGGTGACTGCTTTCTCTCTCTTTGGGGACCAGAGTGAAATTTGGATTTGAATGTCTCTGCTTTCCATTCAGTCTAGGACTGGGATTTGAATCATTCTGGCATTCTGGAAACTTCACCTTTTTGTCTGGCTATCTCACCCCCTGTAGCCTATTCCTGCTCTGAAGCACCTGGTGTGGACAGGATGGGCCAGTTCCAGTGACCCCGTCCTGTCCCTCCTCCCTGTGGCTCAGAGCTGCTCCTCCAGTTGACCATCTCCTCTGGCCTCTGGGGTAGAAGGAATCCTCATTTTTCCTTATGGGGTAGTTGCATTCTTACTCAGAATAGCCCAGAGAATGTTCCAGAATAGAAGATAGGCCAGCAGGACAGGACAGCCCACCCTCAGCACCTTCCCTATATTTACCACTCTTGTGTAGACCACATCCACCCCCAACGGTCTTGGGGCCCACTGCCCATGGTTCCCCAGGGCCTCCTGGCTAATGTGTAAGCTCCTCCGTGGAATCCTGGGTCTCCTTGGAAGGGACAAGAGCCTGAAAAACAGAAACCATGTTGAAGACAGACCGACAGAAGCCCTATATGAAGACACTAAGGAGAGCTGCCAGGGAAAGATCTCAGACAGATTGAGGCTGTAGGACAGACAGATTTCTCACAGAGCTCTAGGATCTCGAGGCTGATGCCAGCCAGGAATGGGGAGCTCAGGGATGGGGTGGCGAGTTAGGAGGACAGGTGAATCTGCAGAGGGCCCGAGGCCAAAGAGAGGGTGCAGGGATCCCCTGAGCCAGGCATCAGGGTGCTCCTGACAGTGTTGGGGGGCTCCTGCCAGGCCCCACGCCCACATCCCCAGCCCTGTTCCCGGTGCCAAATCAGCTCTCAATAAACTGTCCTTTTGTCAATCAGAAATCATGCCCTCTAATTTTGGGGGGTCTCATATTTAATTTGCAACCTCTCCAGGATTCTAGAGTGAGGTGTATGGGATCCTTGGCACCCGCTAGGAAAGTAGCCCAAGAGGAGAGGCTCACAGTCTCTCTGGTGGTGCCTCCCGGGAAACTGGCCTGGACATGGGAAATCTGGTCACTAGGACCTCAGTCCCTCTGTCCTCTCCTTCTACCATTCTTCCTCTAGCACAGAACCAAGCCCACCTCCTGCTCTCTCTGCTTGGAGCTGCCCATGGCTGGTGACCTCCAGATAAGCCCTCCCTCCTGGGATCCCTGGGTGGTGCAGCGGTTTAGCGCCTGCCTTTGGCCCAGGGCGCGATCCTGGAGACCTGGGATCGAATCCCACGTCGGGCTCCCTGCATGGGGCCTGCTTCTCCCTCTGCCTGTGTCTCTGCCTCTCTCTCTCTCTCTCTCTCTCTGTGACTATCATAAATAAATAAAA
Source organism: Canis lupus dingo (assembly GCF_003254725.2). NCBI lineage: Eukaryota > Metazoa > Chordata > Mammalia > Carnivora > Canidae > Canis > Canis lupus. The sequence goes on along the minus strand of NC_064268.1, from coordinate 28,069,582 downwards.
AATTTTTTTAAAAAAGCCCTCCCTCCCTGACCTTGTGGAGAACCTCTACATCCCGGTGTCCTCTCTACCCTCAGCCTGGAAGCCCTGCTCGGGCCTGGACACCTCTGCTCCTGGCCCTCGCCCCCTGTATGCCCTCTTCCCCCACAGCCCAGCTCAGCTTCTGCCCACCTTTACCCCCTCGCCGTCGTTCCCTCAGGCTGGACCACCCATGGGGCCCAGGACATTCCAGCAGCTCGGCTTCACGGGCTCTTAAATCTGGGAACCACTTCAATTCCTCAGCCGATGGCAGATTTGGAGATGTAAGAGGAATAGGAGGAAGCCAGGAAGGAAACTCGCACAAAAGCCCTGTCTGAAGGCTCAGATACTTGCCAAATAAGCTCTGAGCTCCCCAGGAACCAGCGCAAGGAGGGAAATAGGTGCCTCACAATTTTTCTGAGAAGAAACAAAGCCTTTGCTGGAGGGCCCCTGGTGTCTCAATGCTGAGGCCAGGCATCTTGTACCATAATAAAAGGTGGGATGTGTTTTACCAGAGGCCTCCCCACTAATGGGACTCAGGCTCTGACACGCACACAGATGACTACCTGGCAACCTCGGGATATGGCAATGACCATGAGGATTGCTACCGCTGCTCCTCCCTGGGGACCCCCCCGTGTTCCTGTCTCCATTACCACCAGGTCACCATGGCTGGTCACATAGTCACAGTCCCCCGATTTGGCCCAGTGTGGCCCAGGCAGGCAAGCTCCTGCCCTCCGATCCAGAATGGACCCCTGGCGCCAAGTCACAGCTCCTTGCACCCAGAGCCCATGCCCACTCTACCTGATGGCCCCTCGGGTATTCCGGGCCTATGAGCCACTCCCCGACTCATGCCCCAGCTCTGCCAAAGAAAGATGGGGTTCTGTCTCAGGTGTGTGGCTCAGAAAGTCACCTGCCATCTTCTGGGGGAGAGGAGGGTATTATTTATTCAGAATTAGCTCCATTTGGAATATTCCTCAGCCATTAGAAACGACAAATACCCACCATTTGCTTCAACGTGGATGGAACTGGAGGGTATTATGCTGAGTGAAATGAGTCAATTGGAGAAGGACAAACATTATATGGTCTCATTCATTTGGGGAATATAAATAATAGTGAAAGGGAATATAAGGGGAGAAGAAATGTGTGGGAAATATCAGAAAGGGAGACAGAACGTAAAGACTGCTAACTCTGGGAAACGAACTAGGGGTGGTGGAAGGGGAGGAGGGCGGGGGTGGGGGTGAATGGGTGACGGGCACTGAGGGGGGACACTTGACGGGATGAGCACTGGGTGTTATTCTGTATGTTGGTAAATTGAACACCAATAAAAAATAAATTTATTATTAAATAAATAAATAAATAAATAAATAAATAAAATGGTTGACTATAAAAAAAAAAAAAAAAAGAATGAGCTCCATTTGGGAAGCCTGGGTGGTTCAGCGGTTTAGCACCGCCTTCAACCCAGGGTGTGATCCTGGAGCCCTGGGATCGAGTCCCACATCGGGCTCCCTGCATGGAGCCTGCTTCTCCCTCTGCCTGTGTCTCTGCCTCCCTCCATCTCTCTCTCTCTCTCTCTGTGTGTCTCTTATGAATAAATAAATAAAATCTTTTTTTAAAAAACTAGCTCCATTCAATCCTGGACATCACTGAGAACACCAAGGTCCATCTGGGGACTTTCTCTGTGGCACTGTGGGCCTCCAGGGGCCTCTGGGCATCTGGGATCCTGGCTGCTTTCTGACTTGAGTGGGGAGAGAGGACCCAGTCCCAGCACCCTCAGCCCTTCGGGAACCCTGGGCTCCCGCTCCTCCCCTGCACTCTGGGGGGCTGGAGGGGGTAGGTCAGGTGTGTCACTGTGGGTGGTGGCCACTGCCAGGTTGATGGCGACCCCCGGCTGAGGGCTGCTTGAGGGCTGTGTCTTACCGCATGTGGTGCCCAGACCAACAGAGAGCCCGACGTGGGACTCGACCCGGGACCCAGGATCACGTCCTGAGCCGAGGGCCGACGCTCCACCGCAGGGCCACCCAGGCGCCCCTCTCTCGGACTCTCCCGTTCCCAGTGCGGGCCCCGCGCCTGTGCCTCCGCCAGGGGGTCCCAGCAGGCCCGCCAGGGCCGCAGACTCCTGAAGAGCCGAGGTGGGTGCTGGGCGCCCATTTCACAGACGGGTCGGCCCTGCTGCGGGCCGCGGCGGGAGCAAGGAGCGGGCAGGGCGGCCCACCACGGCTCACCCCAGAGCAGCTCTCCAGCCAGGGAACCCCTGGGAAGCCCACGCTGCTTCTCACTCACTTGGGATAAGATTGAACCAACAGAAACATCAGCAGATGCCCTTGGCGTCCCCGTTAGGGCTGTCAGAGCTCCTGTCGCTGAAGGTCACTGACCAGGAGGGCCGCCCCAGTGGGGGTGACCCCAGGCAGGCAGGTCCCCGCCGGATGGAGGAGAGTAGCCGGTCTGGGGGGTCCTAGCAGTAGGATCCAAGGTGGCCCCCTGCCTTCGGGGGGCCTCCTTCAGGCTGGAGGCCTGGGCAGAAGGACAGGACTGAGTCAGATGGGGGAGGGAGGCTGTGGCTTCCTTCTCACCCCAAAAGCCAGAGCCCAGAACAGCCTCAGGCAGGGGAGGACAGAGGCACCTGAGGGGAAGGGAAGGAGGCTGGGGGAGGGGATGAGAGGGATGCTCTTCTGTGGTCACCGCCAGGAAGTACAGATGGCCTCACCTGTGACTGAAGGTAGCAGGTTTGGGACAGGGCCAGGGTCTCTGGATCAGTTTTTCCAAAAAGCCAGTTGGTACCTGGGGCCGCAGTTGACCTATCTGGCCAGGAACCCAAGTGACAGTCACCCCAAGAACAGAGCACCTGTGCCCAGGGTGGATGACAGGGTGGCGGGACCTGTATCCTAGATGTCCCTGGACATTCCCAGTTCCGGCCTGTGTCCCAGTGTGCTTATTAATAGCACCCCTTCCACTCCCAGAAATGTCCCAGTTTGGATGATAAGGTTTTTTGTTTTTAAATATTTTATTTGGGCAGCTCAGGTGGCTCAGCGGTTTAGCGCCACCTTCAGCCCAGAGCACGATCCTGGAGACCCAGGATCGAGGCCCACGTCGTCGGGCTCCCTGCATGGAGCCTGCTTCTCCCTCTGCCTGTGTCTCTCATGAATGAATGAATGAATGAATGAATAAAATATTTATTTTTTTAAAGATTATTTATTTATTCATGAGAGATACACAGAGAGAGGCAGAGACACAGGCAGAGGGAGAAGCAGGCTCCATGTGGGGAACCTGATGTGGGACTCGATCCTGGGACCCCAGGATCACGCCCTGGGCCGAAGGCAGGCGCTGAACCGCTGAGCCACGCAGGGATCCCCAGGATGATAGCTTTGAAGCTCCGAGCTCATGACCGCTTGCTGACTGAATGATGTCCCTTATGAGTTACAGTCGGGGAGGGGCCAAGGCCCTGCGGTCAGCCGGGCCGGACACCCTGCGGTGCAGCACCACTGAGTGGGGTGCTCCTGACAGGGCACCGCGATGGGACCCGCGGTGGCCAGGAGGACCTCAGCAGGGGCCACACACATGGTCACTATGGGGTTCCTGGTCTCTGTGGGCCCCACTCAGAGCCCCCGGGTGTGAGCTGCCCCCAGCCCAGGCTGTGAGAGACCCAGGTGTGACCCTGCCTCTATTTCCCACCCGATGACAGGACCAGCAAGGGATGGGTCCTCTGGCAGCCCTTGTCCCCAGGAATCCAGCAGGTATCAGGGACAATGTCTTGGGGAAACTAGGATGGGGACTAGGGCCGGGGGACTTCGGTGGCCAGCGTCACAGAGCTGGGGTCATCAGACGCCCCAGGGTCCACTCTGGGGACAGAGCGGCGGACGGTCAGCATGACCCACCGGGGCACCCCCTGTGGTCACACTCTCTTCCTGTGGCCACATCAACACCCTTGACACATCCCCAGGTCCCCCTGCTCTTCAGCATCCAGCCCAGGGACATCTCACATCAGGGCTGACGGCCACCGAGCGTCCCCCGAGCATCCGCTGGCCCCGAGCTCAGCTGATCTGGAGCCTGGACCACCCACGTGTCCCCATGTCCTTCGTGGGGACATGTCAGGGTCTCCTGAGCGCCCTGGGGGTGGAAAGGGGCCCAGACCCTGCCCGACTCCGAGAGAAGGGGCGCTGGCCCGGGCGCAGGCCGGAGCAGGCCGGGGGAGGAGGGACCCCGGCGCAGCCAGGGAGCCCCGGCCTCAGGCTCCCCAGGCAGACTTAGGGCCAGTGTGGTCCGAGGCGCAGCACGGAGGAGGCCTCAGTGTGGACACGACCCAGAGCCGAGTCGCCGCCAGGCCTCCCTTCCCTGGGCACCTACTATGTGGGGGACCCCAGGGTGGGTAGGGCAGGCGCAGCCCTGCTCGGAGTGCTCCCGTCTGGGGGGACGGAAGTGAGCCTAACAGATCTGTGAGCCGGGGGGTACGGGAGATGGGGTTCGCGCCTTGGAGAAAATAAAGTGGGGTGAAGCGCCAGGCCGCATGTGGCCGGGGTCTCCCACCCCAGCAGCTGGAGAGGAGGTCAGGAGGAGCCCTGACGGGGGGGCCAGGTCCCCTGTAGCTGGAGCTGGCTCCTGGGGGCCTCAGTTCCCCTCTGCATAGCCTGGTGACAACAGTGAGACTTCAACCCCCCGGAGGGAAGGGAGTGACACTCAGATGGAAAATGGGTGTTTGCCTGTGTCCATGGCTGATTGTTGTCGTTATCGTTGAGCTGTTCCAACCCCAGCCAGCCTCGGGCCAGCCCCCGGGCCCACGGCTGGGCTCCCCACAGGCCTGGCACCCTCACCCCAGTACAGCTGGCCTGGCGAAACCAAGAGTCCCTGTTGCCCAAAACAGCTCCAGCAGGAGGCACCTCCAGCTCCCGTAGTGGGAAGGGGTCCAGTTCCAGAAGATTCCACAAGCCCGGCTGGAGGAGGGGCCTGCATCCCAGCACTAAGGCTGCCCGAGCCCCTGTGCCCAGGCCAGGCAGGGTTCCAGATCATAATCAATCAACAGGCAGATGTGGCGTCTTCTGTTCCAGAATCTTGTGTTCAGATGGATCCTGCCCCACCTCCGAGGGGCCCCCTTAGAATCACTTTAAACTCTAGGCTGATCATGGGGCACAGGCCGACACTTGGGGCTCATAGGGGCCCTGAGTGGGCCCGGCTGGCTGGGGCTGGATACGGGACACTGGGTCACCCCTGACCTGCTGCTCCCAGGCCTGGAACTCTGGGTGAGGAACGTGGCCCCTCCTGATCTCCACCCTGGGACCCCAGAGACAGAGCTGTCCCCCAGGAGCCTGGCCAAGCTCGCATCCGGCCATCCACCCCTCCACCCATGAACCCTCCCTGAACCCTCCTGGGGCCCGGCCCACGTGGGGCTCCCCGGCAAGGTGGGACTGGCCCAACTGAGGAATGTGCTCGTTTACCACGGGAGGAGGGGGCTGTGGTGCCGGCGTGCCCGGGGGAGGCTTTTCCATGCACATCCTGGAACTCATGACATCACTGAGACCCCTGTAAGACAGACAAGGGGTGGGGTTCTGGGCGTCCCGAGTAGTCAGCAAAGGTGCTAGCGACACCAGCAACTTTGAGAACCACAAAATAGGGCCTGGGAGCTGGACCCCCGAGGCTGGAAGGACAGAGGTAGGGAGGACATCTGGGGGGGGGCAGCATGAGCAGAGGCACAGAGGGGGACAGTAGCACCCCTGAGCTGGTGCTTTCCAGCCCCACTGAAGCCCCGGGACCCCTCCAGCTTGAAGGCCTCAGACTCCTGTCTCCCATGCCGCCTGGCCCACCATCCTGCTCATCACCCAGAAAGGGCTGGGTCTTGCCCCGTGGAGGAAGGAGAATCGGACATAGATAGTGAGCACCGGGCAGAGGAGAGGGGACGTGCAGAGGATGCTGGGAGGCAGGCCAGGGTAGGGCCTGAGTTCCCTGGGGTGGACCGGTCGTCAACGCTGCAGGCAGAGGCAAGGCAAGGGCATGAGCGCACACGCTGAGCCCAGCCAGCAGCCTGGAGTGTCCGGAGCCCTGGAGCCTAGCAGAGGGGCAGAGGCCAGGCCCTGAGGGCTTCAGCACTGACTAGATCTTTGGTTCCAGAAGGCAACTGATCCCCGAGACTCTACTGGGTGGCCTATTGTCCCTGGAGGACTTACAAAACATGGGGACACGTGGTGTTCAGCTGAGCCGCTCAGGGATTCTGTGAGGCTGACAGCCGGGATCATCGTCCCATTTCACGGGTCGGAAAACTGAGACTCGACGTGGTTAATGTGCAGAGTGAGTGGGAGCAGCTCCTGCATCTCCTGACTCCCGCCCGACGGATGGAGAGACTGAGGCCGGCAGAGGACGGAGCCGCCCGCGCTCACCCGGCGGGGCTCCAGCCGTGCCCACGGGCGGTGACCTCCCTCTGCCATTCTGCGGCCCCGGCTCCCTTTCAGAGGTGCAGGAAGGAGCCCCCAGAGGGGACATCAGGCTGAGCCAGGCCGACCCCAGGGATGGTTCCTCTACCCCACGGCAGAGGAGGGAGGGCCAGCAGGCAAAGGGCCTCGGGGACACTCTGCTGTGGGGGCCCTGACCCCAGGGTCAGGCGGGCAGGCGTCCTCACCCCCACGCACCCACTCTCTGCCCTTGACCTTGGCTGATTCGCGTCCCCCCTGTGGCCTCAGTCTCCTCTTCTGTACAAGGGGGAGATAACTAGTCTCTCCCCGGCAGGGTAGGTATGGGGATTCAGGACGATACCTGTGATGTGCCTGACCCATGGGGACCCTCAGCAACCCCCAGCTGTTCCTGTCATCTCCCGGGCTCTTGCCCAAGGGACACCTCTGACATGCTGTGTGACCCTGGGCATTTGCCTCCCCCTCTCTGGGCCCCTGCTACCTGCTCAGGGAGAGCTGGGTGAGAGGTCCTAAGGGCCAGCCTACCAGGAAGTTGTAGGATTTCTAAATGAAGGCATGGGGCGTGGAGGCCGTGGGCCTGCAGGGACCCTGAGGCCTGAAGCAGAAGGGGGCTGGCGGAGTTGCCTTCCCGGCCCCGGCGTCCTTGGCGTCCTTGCTGGCCACCCCTGGGAACCCCCGGGCTAAAGCTAATCCTAGCTTTGACCTAAACCAGAAGGGTGATAAATGGGGAGAAGTAAGCGGAAGAGAAACCGAGCCCACGGTCAGCGGCGCGTGGGACAGGTGACAGACAGAGCCAGGTGCCGCCCAGGAAGGGGACAGGGCAGACTCAGGGCTATAGCTGGAACGTGTGGCTCACAGGAGGTAGCAGCAGAGCCCTCCCCCTACAGCCAGCCCCCTCCCTCACCCCTCCAGGGCCTGTGCTGCCCCCTGGCTGCCTCCCTGAGCTCTGCTCTGAATCCTGGAATCCTGGAGAGCCAGACCTCAGGGACTCTCACCTGCACCTTCTAGGACCCTCACCCACGGGGTGCAGCCCCTTCCTGGGTCTGCAGACCCTTTATGTCATCCTCAGCTCAGTACCTGGAAACTGCAAGGCTCCCAATAAAGAGTGTGAGTAAGGGAGGGAAGGAAGAGATGGGTGAGTAGACGGGGTGGATGGATGGATGGATGGATGGATGGATGGATGGATGGATGGGTGACTAATGGAGAGCTAGAGGAGTGGGTGGATTGGTGGGTTCATAATAAGTTAGTAATTGGACGTGTGACTGGATGGACAGACAGTTGGGCAGGTGGGTAGATCCCAACCATGAGAAACACAGACCCTCAGCGCCTCGCAGTTCTGTGCAAAGTGACGGAACCCAACGCTTAGGTTCTGATGCTGAAGCTGACTTGAGTGTGACCTTGGGGCTGTCATTACCTCAATGTCTCTAAGCCTTGTCCCCTCACAGGAAGCAAGGATGTCGGTCAGCACCTGCCCTGTCCACCTCACCAGCCCAGCTGCTGGAAAGACAACTGAAAGGATAGACAGGCATGGAGGTGCTTTAGGAACTCTAGAGGGCTTTCCTGGTGTGCTGTTGCTGCAGAAGGTCCTTGTGGGTCATCGAGCTGACTCCCCCCAGAGTTGGATCACAGCTTGTAGGCCGTGATCCAGGTGAGCTTGGAGCCTGGACAGACCTGGGTCCTAGCCCTGACTCCACCGCTTCCCAAGTGCATAACCTTGGGCAGGTGACCGAGACCACATACTACTACCAAACAAAATAGACTTTGGGACAAAAATTATTACAAGAGACAAATAAAAATATTATATATTGAGGGCAGCCCCGGTGGCGCAGCAGTTTAGCGCTGCCTGCAGCCCGGGGTTTGATCCTGGAGACCCAGGATCGAGTCCCACGTCAGGCTTCCTGCATGGAGCCTGCTTCTCCCTCTGCCTGTGTCTCTGCCTCTCTTGCTCTCCCTTTGTGTTTCTCATGAATAAATAAATAAAATCTTTATAAAAACCCCCCAAAACAATTATTCTATTTACAATAACACCAGAAAGAATAAAATACTTAGGAATACATTTAACCAACCAAAAACTATGAAACGTTGCTGAATTCTTTTTTTTTTCTCTGAAAAGACCTAAACAAACGGAAAGATACTTCACCCCATCTGTCCATGGATTGGCGACTTGCTATGGTCAAGATGGCAATACTTCCCAAAGCGATCTGCGGGTGTAACACAATCCCTACCCAAATCTCGGTGGCCTTTTCCATTATAGAAATGGAAAAGATGGGACCCCTGAGTGGCTCAGTGGTTTGGCGCCTGCCTTCGGCTCAGGTCGTGATCCTGGAGTCCTGGGATCAGGTCCCACATCCGGCTCCCTGTGTGGAGCCTGCTTCTCCCTCTGCCTGTGTCTCTGCCTCTCTCTCTCTCTGTGTGTGTGTGTCTCATGAATAAATAAATAAAATCTTAAAAAATGCTCAGCAGTTGAGCATCTGCCTTCAGCTCAGGTCATGACCCCGGGGTCCTGGAACCGAGTCCCACGTCAGGCTCCCTGCATGGAGCCTGCTTCTCCCCCTGCCTGTGTCTCGGCCTCTCTCTGTGTGTCTCTCATGAATAGATAAATAAAATCTTAAAAAAAAAGAAAAAGAAAAAGTAATGGAAAAGCTGATCCTGAAACGCATATGGAAATGCAAGGACCCTGAAAAGCCAAAAGAAAAAATCTCAAAACAGAACAAAGTTGGGGTGCTCACACTTTCCAATTTCGGAGCTTACTAAAAGCTACAATAACCAAAACAACACAGTACGAGCACAAGGATGGACACAGGGATCCACGCGATGGAACTGGGAGTCCAGAAAGAAAACTATACACCTGTGACCAACTGATTTTTTCAAACATTTCATTTTTTTAGAGCAGTTTTAGGTTCACAGCAAAGCTGAGAAGAAGGTGCAGAAATTTCCCATATGCCCCCTCCCCCAGGCACGGCCTCCCCCAGGACCAGTCTCCCCTCCACAGGGGTGCACGTGTCACAGCCGATGGACCTGCACTCATGTGGCCTTATTCTCACTTTTGGTGGTGTGCCTTCAAAGTTTTGGGAGTCAGCCAAAGGACCTGGAGGGGCAACGCTTGGGAAGAAAGAGCGAGGCCTGGGGAGAGATGTTTCTCTCCGATCTCAGGGCCATCGCTGCAGAAAGGCTCGGGGTGCCTCTGGGGCCCCCGCACTTCAGGCCCAGGTGGAACCAACCGAGTGTGATGACCTCAGTTCAACATAAGGGAGAATCAATTGCCTTATTTGTTTTCTGAGTTCCTTTTAAAATACAGTTTATTCATCTCAGCCTTTAATTTAAAAATAACAACAGCTCAGTCAAATAATGTAAAAAGTACAGAAAAACAAATAGGAGGAAAAAATTCACGGCTCATAACTTCACCCAGAAGAGCCACTGTGGATGTTTCGATGTACTTCTCTAACCATAAACTACAAGGACCGTGACAAGGATACGGAAAATGTATCTGTAAAGTTTAAAAAGTAGTAACAAAATCACTGTCATGTACCACGTACAAATCAGAACGTGACCGGGCCCTCAGGGGCCCCCGGGCCAACTGTCCCTTCACCCTTTCCCGTAGCTTATGGCCTCTGTGCCCTTGATCCAACGAGGTCTCCGCGTTGCCTCTCAATACGGCGCCTTTGCTCTCGGGCCGCGGACCCGACGGGACGGAGCTCCCGAGCTGGGCTGGTGCGGAGGAGGCCCTGGGCGACACTGGGCAGGTGTGTCCCCAAGCGGGCCACTGACGCCGCCAGAGCCGGAGGGAGGCTCCCCGGGGCCGTCGCCGTGCGTGCAACACGCTGTTCTGATCCGTTCTCTTTTTTTTTTTTTTTTATTTATGGTAGTCACAGAGAGAGAGAGAGAGAGAGGCAGAGACACAGGCAGAGGGAGAAGCAGGCTCCATGCACCGGGAGCCCGACGTGGGATTCGATCCCGGGTCTCCAGGATCGCGCCCTGGGCCAAAGGCAGGGGCTAAACCGCTGCGCCACCCAGGGATCCCTGATCCGTTCTCTTTCAAAATGGACTCAGCTTAGTCTTTCCCCCGATTACAAAAAGAGATTCAAAATTCTTTTACAATAAAACAGAAGAGGGGCCGTGGGCGGCTCAGGCCGTTAAGTGTCTGCCTCCGGCTCAGGCCATGACCGGGACCCTGGGATCCGTCGGGCTCCCTGCTCGCCAGGGAGGCTGCTGGTTCCTCTCCCTCCGCCCTCCCCGCCGCTCGTTCCTCTCTGTCTCTCAGCTGAATTAATAAAATCTTTAATAAAATAAAATAAAACAGGGATCCCTGGGTGGCGCAGCGGTTTGGCGCCTGCCTTGGGCCCAGGGCGCGATCCTGGAGACCCAGGATCGAATCCCACATCGGGCCCCCGGTGCATGGAGCCTGCTTCTCCCTCTGCCTGTGTCTCTGCCTCTCTCTCTCTCTTTCTCTGTGACTATCATGAATAAATAAATAAAAATCTTTAAAAAAAAATAAAATAAAATAAAATAAAATAAAACAAAACAGGGATCCCTGGGTGGCACATCGGTTTGGCGCCTGCCTTTGGCCCAGGGCGCGATCCTAGAGACCCGGGATCGAATCCCACGTCGGGCTCCCGGTGCATGGAGCCTGCTTCTCCCTCTGCCTGTGTCTCTGCCTCTCTCTGTCTCTGTGTGACTATCATAAATTTAAAAAAATAAAATAAATAAAATAAAAATAAATAAATAATAAAATAAAATAAAACAGAAGAAAAGCGTGAAGACGTTGCCAGCACAGCCTGGAGATGGTTCTGGTCGCAGCCGACGTGTGGCCTTCCGGGCTCGGCTGCTTTTCACGCAGACGACGGATCGATGACGGGTGGCGGTGATGGGGCGCGGTGCTTTGTCACTGGACTGTATGGCCACCAGGGCGGGCCCGCGGTTAGTGGCACTTGCGGCCGGCCCGGGCCCGCAGGCCACTGCTCCACGGACACGCGGCCGCCCCCACCTCCAGCCTGTGCGGGTCCCACGGGGCCCTCGGGCTGCGGCCGCCTGAGGCCCTGGAAGCCCGGCCCAGACCGGCCTCCGGCAGGCGGCACACCCCCCTCTGGGCCCCGAAGTCCCACCTGGCTCCCGAGGAAGGGCGGCCTGGGGCGGACAGAGGGGCACCCGAGGGCACCCCCACCCGCCCCACCCTGACCTCGGCTCTGCTCTGAGGCCTCCCCCCAGCTCCGAGGGCACCCACCCAGGGGGCCCCTCTTCAGGAGGTCTCGGACCCCTCTCCCCAGCGCCGACCTGTGTCCCCCTGGCAGCACCGGGCCCCAGGTGGGAGGGGAAGGCTCAGGGCTGTGAGCTCGGCCTCCGGCTGCTCTGGGGGCGCTGGGAGGGTGTGAGTGCTGGAATGGGGGGCTGTGGGCCCACATGTGTGCGGCTGCGGGAAGGCACGAGAGGCCCTGCCGGCGGTCCCCACAGTCAGGGCCCAAGGAGGGGATTTGGCCCCCTCTGCCCCGGATACCACATGGCAATCAGTTTCTGAGGCCAGAGACCCATCTGGGCTCCCCGGGGCGGCTGCCCTTGGTGTGGAGGTTGAGGGGGGACCTCCGGCCCCAGCACCTCCTGCAGCAGGGCCTGCAGCCCCCACCCTGGGAGGGGGTGGTCTCAGAACCTGGGTGCCAGGCCCATGAGGGGTCCTGGCTGCCCCAGGAGCCAGAGAGGAGCGGGGGGTGGAGGTCACTGGGCAGGAGCAGGGACCTTAGAGATGGGGCTCCACCCACTCAGCTTTCACAGGAGAAACTGAGGCCCGCAGGGGGGCAAAGGGCTTGCCCCGGTCACTGTGAGCCCGGCTACCAGCCTCAAGGCCAGGGCTCTCCTCCACATGGCAGCCACATGCCCTTGGCCCTCAGGGGGCTCCCTTTCCACTGGGCTCCAGCCCAGTAAGACTCCGCACTGCTTCTGGGCTGTGGAACCAACCGACCACGCACATTTAACCACATCCTGGCTCAGTTGGCACTTGTCATGTAAATCAATAAAGGGAAACCTCATTAATACAGACTGCAGAGGATAGAAGGGGAGGCTGGAAAGGGGAGCCCTACCACTCAACGTCGATTACAGGAAGAATGGTCACTTACAGACCCCAACAGAAGAATCGTCAATAGAAAAGAACAATGAATTATAGGCCCCAAAAGGACAAGATGTACCTAGAATCCAGCTCTGCAGCTTGGCCAATAAGAAACCATCCTCACCTTGTCCTCCTGCCACCCCCCCGTTCCAAGCCTGGGGGAGCAGATGAGCCCACTACCCCACATCCCACATCCCAGGTCCCCTCTGACGGCCAGGCCTACCCTCCTAGCATGTCCCCAGCCCAGGGGCCTCAGGTCCATGCCTGAGGAGAAGAGCTTGGGCCTATCGGGAGTGATGACCACGTGGTCAGGAGCCCAGCCAGGAGGTCACCATGCAGAGTGCAGAGGTGTCACCACCTCACCGGACTGCCCTCCATGGGCCTCATAGTGTCCCAGCTACATTCCTGGCCAGTATATCCTGAGCGTGCCCTGTTGTGCGCGCACACACACACACACACACACACACAATCCACTTCTCAGGATCCTGCCAGAACCGGAAGCTGGGCCTTCGTCCTGGCAGGGGCTGGGGCAGAGGAGCTGGGGGTCTCTTCTCCCTCACCTCCCTCACACAGAGGGTGCACAGCACCCCCCCCCCACCCCGCCATGAGGGAAGAAGGTCCCTTGAGGAAGAGAAATTTCCAGACCAGAGGGTCCCTTCGAGGGGTCTCCTCCGTGCTGGATGGGAGGAGGGTGGGACACACAAAAATACCAAGAATGCTGGCAGAGATATGGCACACAGACCAGACGGAAGCAGCAAATCCTAACCCGTGGTCAACTAGCTCAGATCCTTCACTAGGAGAAGAAAAACAACTGGTCTCTCCTCGTTCCTGCCCTTCCCCCCAGTCCCATGTACTCCCTATTTTCTGGAAAGAAACCCAGGGTCATTCATTCCACACATAGCCACTGATCAGCTCCGAAACCCGCATCGCTATAGGACCTGGGGACAGGACTGTGGCCTCAGAGGCCAAGTCCGGAGCAAAGTTCCAGTGGGTCACCAAGGCCAGAACAGACACCTTATGCTGTGATATGTGGTGTGATGAGTTCCTCCGGGGAAGGAAGGGGTTAAGGGGGAGGGGGTGACAACTGTGGGTTTAGATGGATGGTCAGGAGAGGCCACCCCTGAAGGAAGGGAGAGGACCAGCCCTGGAGGGTGCTTGGGGCAGGGCGCCCGCTGCAGGAAGCACAGGAAGTGCAAAGGCCCTGGGAAGGGATGACCCTGACAAGTCGCAGGAGCAGCGAGGCGGCCAGTGCGGCCCCACCGAGGAAGGGCAAGGAGGCGGGCCAGGGGCCAGTGCGTCCCTGGGGCCTCGCCGCCCGCGCTGAGCGCCTTGCCCTTTGCTCCAAGTTGTCAGACGCGCGCGAACATCGCGCGGACAGAGCTTGCTCCTTCTAGCTTCCCGCGCGCATAACGGCTGGATCCCGCCGCGGAATCCTGGCTCGCGTGCGAATCCACAGGGGGCCTGGCCCTCCCGGGGGGTGCGCGGACCCCGGGGCGGATCCGGCCCCTCCTCACCCACACGCGCGGTGCGCACGCCCCAGGCCTGGAGCCGCAGGCGCGCGGGGGACTGTCCTGCTGCGGCGGCGGGGACGCGGCGTCCGTGCGCACTGTCCGGCCGAGCCCAGCCGCGGAGGCCGCCGCCCGGGGGCCCATGCTGCCCGCTCGGGGCGTCCCGGGCGCTCCGGGTCCCCACGCGCCCCCTCCCCAGCGCCCTGCTCCGCTAGTTGGGGTCCGCGCGCCGGAGCCCCTCCCTGCGCTTCTAGGAGGGGACAGCGCCCCCTGGTGGCCGCGGGGGCGGGGATGCCGGGAGCCCGGGCGAGATTGGGGGAGGCTGGAGCGGGATGGGGCGCGGCGCCCGGAGCGCGGGGAGCCCCCGAGCCCCTCGCTGGGACCCACGCTCTGGGCAGAAGCCGGGCCAGCGGTGTGCGCAGAGGGGGGGACCTCTCCAGGTCGCCTCTCAGTTGTGGGCAAGGCAGCCCGGCTTCTGGGGTTGAAGGCAGAAGGTCCCGGAGAAGGAACCTCTCCTCCCATCAAGCCGCGGATCATCGCGGGCCCCGCGCGCCCTCCCGTCAGGTCCCACCCTCCCATCAGGTTCCCGTCCTGTCTGGAGATCCTCCCTTGGCTCCGGAGGACCAATGAATGAGAGTAAAAGAGTATGAGGCTTGGACAGGAGTGTGAGGGGTAGAGGAAGTGGCAGCCTGAGGGTGTGAGAGTGTGTGTAGGTGTCTGTGTAGGTGTGAGCAAGTGAGAATGTATGTAGGAGATGTTCATTCCTCTCCTAACTGACACACACACACACACCCCTCACACACACACAGAAATGGAGCTGAACAGAAGTTTGTAAAAACTGATAAAGAGGAACTTTGCTGAAATGCAGTGGCAGGAGCTCTCATGACTCACCCCTGCACTCAAGGGTTGTCAAGTACAGATTCGCAATAGAAGCATCAACAGGGGTGGAAGGCGAGGTGGGCGGAGGGTGGGGGTGACTGGGTGATGGGCAGTGAGGTGGGCACTTGATGGGATGAGCACTGGGTGTTATTCTATATGTTGGCAAATTGAACACCAAAAAATAAATAAATTTATAAAAAATAATAATAATAAAATAAAATAAAAGAAGCATCGACAGGAAAGAATCATTTACAGGCCCCAGCGGAGGAAGCAGTACAGCGCATCTCTTACAAGAAACTGACCACCCCAGTCACTCAGCCCATGAGAAACCATCATCACCCTGAACGCTCGCCTTTCTCAGCTGCACTTGCCTTCAAAACGACCCTCCAACTTTCTCCTCCTTCTCCTTATAAGAATATTCCTCTGCCTTGTTTGCAGGACTCACCTATGGTTTTTGCCCTAGCTTGCTTGTCTTGAGTTGCAGTTCTCTGCTATTCCCTAACAAACCCATTTTTGCCGGTAAAATAAAGTGCTTGCTCTATTTTTCAGGTCATCGATACTTGGAGATTAGAAGTGGGATCCAGAGTAGACCCCTCAACGACCTGGAGGCCGGCAAGCAGACAGGGGCTGGTACCCACAGAGCTCACTGCTTTCTTGTTGACCTTGGAGTTTGAGGGTAAGTCTCGCCTGGATTTCCAGCCCTGCCTTCTGCGTTTTGAGCTCTCCAGGCCTCATTTGGGATCTTAGAGCTTCCTCCTTTCTGAGTGTACTCATTTGGCCTTTCGTCTAACTCCTTTTTAGAACCCAACTGCTTCTATTGAAACTGTCCTAGCCCTTGATCTGATTCCCTTTGGAACCAGGCTGTTCCTGTTGGAACTGTGCTATTGATGATTTTTTTTTCTGCTCTAGGGAAAAAAGCCTCTAAGAAATGGGATCCCAATTCTCAAAATGCTTTAGGAGGGCCCTCCCTTTCCGGGACTGAGGCCAGTATTATGTTTAAATACTGTGGTCCTTCCTCTTGCACGTTTCCAACTAAATGGACTGACTTAACCCAAAGTCATTTAGAACAGCCATGGCCCTTATGGGAAATTTGGGGCCACTGTGGCCCATTCCGGGGAATTTTCAGTCTTCCCAAGCCCTTTACTCAAAGCTGAATTAGGCAGCCATGCATCTAAAAGTGTCAAAACTGCATGGGGAGCCTATTTTGATTGATATTTTGAAGCTTCCCAATATTATCAGGAATCTAAAATTGCCTCTCTGCAAGATACAGTGTCTAGACTGAGGCAAACGAAGACAAAAAGGCTTCTGAGGCCTCTTTTCCCTGTTTTGTCTCCAAACACACAGCAGCCACCTTAGGCTCAGGGCCCACTTCTAAGGCCACCATCCTCCTCCCTGTCTGCACCTCCTCGATGTCCTTGTTTCCCCAATTAGCCTGTCAAAATTCCCTGAACCTCTTCATCCTCCTTTGAACCTATCAGAACCGGCCCCTTTAAAGCTAAATCTTCTGAGCATCTGGATAAATCACAGATATCTTCTGTTCTCTGGACTAAGGCTGAATTTGGAGCCATAATCAAAGAGCTTCCTGAGGTGTTGGAGGGCCCCCATAGGTTTGCCAAGGGATGTAATGGAGTTATTCAAACTTACCAACCTGATTTCTCAGATTTAGAAGAAATGGTCCAATGCTAGTTGGTAAGGGCCAGGACAAACACTGGGGGAGGAAACTTGCCTGAAGGGAACACCCTGAGAGAGAAAAACAAAGCCAATTTTTGGCAAAAATGTTAGAACGCTCACTGACAACCTCCACTGAGCTATTGCAGTAGCTTTTCGTAAGCCTGTTGATGGAATGAAATTCAGGCTTGTACACAAAAATCTGGTGAACCTGGGGTGCCTGGGTGGCTCAGTTGGTTAAGCGTCTGCCTTCAGCTCAGGTCATGATCTCAGGTTCCCAGGATGAAGCCCCAGAGCTGGCTCCCTGCTCAGGGGGGAGTCATTTTCTCCTTCCTCTGCCTCTTCCCCGGCTTCTGTGGTCTCTCAAACAAACAAATAAATAAAATCTTTAATTAAAAAAAATCTGATTCACCTGTTTGTGACTATTGTAATAAATGTGGGTTTGTTTTCAAAGAAAATCCTGGTCTTCTTGTACATGTTGAAAACCCTCGGAGAACCTTAACTCCATGTTTATTAAGGGGCTGAACTGGGATCTTTCTCTTTTACTTAAAAGGACCAGGATAGAAAGGGAAACTATGTCCACTCCAGATAGTTAATTTGACAAGCCAGCTCATTCATGGCCCCCAGATGAGACACCTAGAAGAAACACTGCTAAAGTTCTTCATTTTCAACTCTAACAAATGGAGGCCCCTAGACAAAACCCAAAACCTCAAGGTCTATGCTATTACTGAAAACAGCCAGGACATACGGAAAAAGGTTGTTATAAACTTAAGTGCACCGGCTCTCTAGCCAGCTTCTCCAATATCCTCCTAATTCCTAACCACAGGGCTCTCCCCAGTGCTCTCTCTTAGTTGGCTCAGAGAAACAATGCTCCAAATTGGCAATAAATCTCTGTCATTATTGACGCTGGAGCTACACTCTTGGCATTCGACCCACTGCTGGAAAGCAGCCCCTGCCTCAGAGCACTAAAGCAGTTCAAATAGTGGGGGGCTCTAATAAACCTTGAAAGGTTCCTGTCTCAAAACCTATCCCCTTTGCTTAGGTCCTTTGAGAGTTGACCACCCATTTCTCCTTAGTTCCTTAGCTCCTAATCATTTTGGGGGCCAAGAAATACCAAAAGGGAGAAATGATTCTACAATTTGACAATGGTAATCAAAAAAGCCAGCCAAGGGGTGCGTGGGTGGCTCAGTCAGTTGAGCATCTGACTCTTGATTTCCACTCAGGGTCGTGAGGTCGAGCCCCACATAGGGTTCCACACTGGGCACGGAGCCTGCTTAAGATTCTCTTTCCTGGGGCACCTGGGTGGAGTTGGTTGGACATCTGACTCTTGATTTAGGATCAGGTCATGATCTTGGGGTCATGGGATCCAGCCCTGTGTTGGGCTCAGTGCTTAGCAGGGAGCCTGCTTGGGATTCTCTCTCTCCCTCTCCCTCTGCCCCTCCCCGTGCCCTGCATGAATACTTTCTCTCTCAAAAGAAAGAAAGAAAGAAAAGAAAAGCAACAGTCAAACCTCTGTCATGGTCCAAAGAGATGTTCTCCCAAATGATAAATCTGGAAAAATTGATATCCAACAATTGGCCCCCAAAAAGGAAAAAACAATATTGAATACCTAATAGTTCTTCATTTAATAAAAAGTGAGAACTCTGGGGCAGCCCGTGGCTCAGCGGTTTAGCACTGCCTTCACCCCAGGGCCTGATCCTGGAGACCCAGGATCAAGTCCCATGTCAGGCTCCCTGCATGGAGCCTGCTTCTCCCTCTGCCTGTGTCTCTGCCTCTCTCTCTCTCTCTCTCTCTCTCTCTCATGAATAAATAAATAAAATCTTTTTTTTTTTAAGTGAGAACTCTGATTTGGATGAAATAACAATCTGGCCTGATCAGAAATGCTTAATTTCTCACTACCTACCACTGTACATACATTAAACCATTGGTGTAGTGACAAAATTATGGCATTCATGAACCAATACTGGTCGGGAAATACTAATAAGGCTGCAAAGAATGCCTACTTCACTTGTCCAACTGTCACTTGTCCAACTGTTCAAAGTACAGTCCGGAGAACCCTGTTTAAATTGCTCCCAGATGGGGATCCCTGGGTGGTTCAGTGGTTTAGCACCTGTCTTCCGCCCAGGGCATGATCCTGGAGTCTCAGGATTGAGTCCCACATCAGGCTCCCTGCATGGAGCCTGCTTCTCCCTCTGCCTGTGTCTCTGCCTCTCTCTCTGTGTCTCTCATGAATAAATAAATAAAATCTTTAAAAATAAATAACTAACTAACTAAATAAATAAATAAATACATAAATAAAAATAAATTGCTCCCAGACACTTCAAACTATCCACTGAACCATTTGAGACTTGGCAAATGGATTACATACAGCTTCTGCAATCACATGGATATGAACATGTTTTAGTTATGGTTTGTATGAATTCTCACTGGACCATAGCTTTTCCTTGTAGACAGCCCACTGGTGCTTTTGCAGGTAAAATTCTGTTGGAAAAGATTATCTCTATAGGGGGAATCCCTATAGAAATTCATGGTGATCAGGGAACCCATTTTACCGATCAGGTGCTTCAAAAAGTGTGTTTGGCCATTTTACAACATTTCCATGATGCATGTCATCCTCAATCTTAGTTAGTTGAATACAATAATGGCACTATTAAGACATGACTGGCAAAATTTGTAGAGACCCCACAAATACATGGCTTAAAGCATTGCTATTGGTCCCCCTTTGGAACTCATAGACTCTCACCCTTTGAGATAGTCACAAGACATTAGATGCACTTGATCCCTGTCCCCTTTGCCACACAATTGATAAAAAGAGAGAGATTTCAATATTTCAATATTGTAGTTGCTTCTATTAAAAATAACCATGCTTCAATAGAGCAATCTTTTCACTGTGCACTCCCAGGAGATGAAGATCTTAAGCATCATGCCTTGCAACCTGGAGACTTTGTCTGTTGGAAAAGACACCTCCAGAAAGACTCTTCAACCTTCCTGGAAAGGTTCTTGTCAGGTACTGCTAACCAACGCTTGTGCCACGAAACTCCAGAGAACAGAATCTAGGATTCACACAACATGTGTAAAGAAAGCATCAAACCCTCACTGGACCTGCATAGCATCTGGTGACCTGGAATTGAAGAGGACATCTGATGAGACCACTTTGCTGAGATGTCCAGACCAGATGTGTTAGAAGATTCAAGATTCACAGAAGTTTCTCTTTTTCTTTTTTTTTTTTTAATTTTTACATATTTATGATAGTCACACAGAGAGAGAGAGAGAGAGAGAGAGGGAGGGAGAGAGAGAGAGAGAGGCAGAGACACAGGCAGAGGGAGAAGCAGGCTCCATGCACCGGGAGCCCGATGTGGGATTCGATCCCGGGTCTCCAGGATCGCGCCCTGGGCCAAAGGCAGGCGCCAAACCGCAGTGCCACCCAGGGATCCCTAGTTTCTCTTTTTCATCTGGACCATTGAATGACTCCGGATTCTTATTCCAAGTTCATGGTTTCTGAATGTATTTATTTATTTATTTTTAAAGAATTTATTTATTTATTCATGAGAGACACAGAGAGAGAGACAGAGGCATAAGGAGAAGCAGGCTCCATGCAGGGAGCCTGATGTAGGACTCGATCCCGGGACCGCGGGATTATGCCCAGAGCCAAAGGCAGACAGACGCTCAACTGCAGAGCCACCCAGATGTCCCTGAATGTATTTATTATACTGTATCATGGATGATACATTCAATTCCAGTTTGAGGTAACAATACTGTTTTGTTTTTTTTTTTTTTTTTTTTTTATGATAGTCACACAGAGAGAGAGAGAAGCAGAGACACAGGCAGAGGGAGAAGCAGGCTCCATGCACCGGGAGCCCGACGTGGGATTCGATCCCGGGTCTCCAGGATCACGCCCCGGGCCAAAGGCAGGCGCTAAACCGCTGCGCCACCCAGGGATCCCACAATACTGTTTTAAAGTGTCTTTGAAGTTTCCTTGTTTTGCAAAAAAATTCATCAGCTATTGCTTCACAATTATGCCTCACCACATCATCTCAAATGCACTTGGGTAATTCCAAGTAAGCGTGCTCTGGCAGTATTCATTATTCTGCTTTCATGGTTGCTTTAAGCGGGGACTTCCAGGAGGCATATTGACTCCGAGTTTGCCTCTACAAGTGGAACTCTTCTCCTCTAAGTCGGAATAAGTGCCAATAAATATTTTCAGTTGGCTGCTTTCAGACCTAGGGCTCCGAGCTCTGAAACATTAGGATCATCATGCAATTTGGAATTGTCCTGTGACTTTTGATTCTGTACTTGTTGGCTGTCAAACCTTTGTAAAAACGATGTACCCAAGGAGGAAATGACCTCCAGTGCTTATGATCTTGACGAGTATGGCCTATCGATGGGAGGTGCCTGAGAGTTCTCCTGCTCCCCCCGTCCCTGTTATTCGAACATGATCTCAGTAGGTTTCCAGTTGGTACAATTTCTCTCCACTCTGACACATGACACCCTGGAAAGGTCCTTCCTGGCAACGAGGGACAAAAGGCCACTGAATTTAAGAAAACCTGACTCTTGATCAGGAATGCTTTCAGAGAAAGATCTTGATCAAAAAAGAAGGAAATGTGAAAATTAACATAGGAAAAACCTCACGGAGATGGAGTCTGGAAGCCAGAAGAGGGAAGCTCTCCTGCCAAACCACCAGACTCCAGAGTTGTCAATTACAGACTTGCCCCAAAGAAGAATCCCCAATAAAAAAGAATCTGTAATTACAGACCCACAGGAAAAAGACATACATTGCATTTCCTACAAGGAAAAAAAAAAAAAAAAATCGACCACCCCAGCAACTCGGGCAGTGAAAATGGCCATCACCCTGAACTCTTGCCTTTCTCCAATGGACTTTCATTTAAAACAATCCCTCCCAACTTTTTGTTTCTTTTCCATTAAATAATGTTCCTCTATTTTGTTTGCTAGACTAGCCTATGATTTCTGCCATAGCTTACTTGTCCCAAATTGCAATTCTCTGCTACACGTAATGCCATTTTTGCTGGTAAAATAACTGTCACTGCCTTATTTTTAAGGTCAGCAAATTAAAGTGGCAAAAACAGGTTTTATCCAAGAACTATTGCAACAGAGAGGAACGCTTTCAGGTATAGAGCCAGGCTCCATTCAAGTACAGCATGGGCAAGTGGGCAGGGGGAGGGGCAGTGAACGGAAGGTTTCTAAGAAAGGATATCATGGGTAAGGGGTTCCTGGCTAACCTGACCTAACAGGATTCTTCGCTGAAGACAGGCCAGGATGATCAGACCTCACCTGGGGGATGGTGGAGGGTGGGGAACCCAATCAATATCAAAGGTGAGGGATTCTGGTAAAACTGACTTCAGAGAGTTCTTGCTTTAAAAAACAGATTTTAGATGGGGTGCCTGGGTGACTCAGTTACACGTCTGACTTTTAATTTCAGCTCAGGTCATGGTCTCGGGGTCGTGGGATCGAGCCCCGTGTTGGGCTCCATACTAGATGTGGTGCCTACTTAAAAAAACAATAATGAGGGCAGCCTGGGTGGCTCAGCGCTTTAGCGCCGCCTGCAGCCCAGGGTGTGATCCTGGAGACCCGGGATCGAGTCCCACGTCAGGTTCCCTGCATGGAGCCTGCTTCTCCCTCTGCCTGTGTCTCTGCCTCTCTCTCTCTGTGTCTCTCATGAATAAATATATAAAATCTTTTTTAAAAATGAGAACAGATTTTTAGAAGGAAGTGAACAGATGGGCCTAGGAGAAGGTCCAGGAGCCTGACTACAGTTTGGTCAAGGAAAGAATCTTTGTCAACACACACACACACACACCCTTGATATCCTGTAACTTAGATATCAAAAGAGAAGTTTACTCACTCTTTACACAACTAGTGTTAGATTGTAGGGACACGGTATGGCATCTGTTTTAAATGCATGCAGGGGCACCTGGCTGGCTCTGTTGGACAAGCATGAGACTCTTGATCTTTGGATGGTGAGTTTGAGCCCTATGTTGGGTGTAGAGATTATTTAAAATCTTAACAGTAGGGAGAGCTGGGTGGCTCTGTGGGTTAAGTATCAGACTCGATTTCAGCTCAGATCATGATCTCAGGGTTGTGGGAGCAAGCAAGCAGGGTTGTTGGGCTCCATGTTCAGCATAGAGCCTGGTTGAGATCCTCTCTCCCCCTCTCCCTCTGCCCCTCTCCCCACCCCATCCCCCTCTTTCTTGCACGCACATGTGCCCATGCTCTCTCTAAAAAAAATAACTAAATAAATACAAGCTTAAAAGTAAGTAAGTAAATAAATGCATGTATATTCACATAGAAATACTGGGAACTACTAACTCCTTTCTACACCTGTTCACCTGGCTGGAGCTGGTGTTTATTGCTTCCACTGCCCATTCTGTGTTCCCTTTGCCCTCAGGGAGCCCCGCAGCTGGTCAGGATTACCCAAATCTCCATCCCTGAGGATATAGGACATGACCACTTCTGACTGAAGGATTCAGGAGGAGCTGGCGTGAACTGTCATCACAGGATGAAAGTGCCCTGAAGCCTTAAGAGTTCCAGTCACAGTCCTCCTGACTCATACCAATACCAATAGGCTCATCGCCCAGGCCTTTGTTCACTGGCATGAGATGCCCACAGTGGTCAAGGAGGCTGACTCTCACCGTGTCCTTGGAAGAAGCATACTTCTCTTGGGAAGAAAACCTCTAAACTAGCAGAGCCTGGAGTTGTGTGGATGGGAAACACATTTTTGCTGCTGGTGTCCCAGCCTGTGAATGCTGGCTAGGGGGAGAAGTGGCACCACTTACTCTGTTGCATTTTTCTGTTTCTGGCATCATTGTACTGTATTCCAAGAACATAATTTCTACTTTAACCCTTTGTCTTCTGCTGAGACTTTCATTATAGCTCGGCATGTGTGCCCCTGCTGTGCCATGTGTCCTTGGAAAGAAGGTGTGCTCTGCACTTGGCACACTCTGCCCCATGGATGGCTATGAGGTTAGCTGTCCTAGCTTTTTTCATTCACAGCCCTCTTGTTCTGTTAGATGCTAGCAGAGACGTGTAAAAATCTGGTATCACCCATGCATCTAGTGGGAGTCCCCAGGCTTGGCTTCCAGTGACCCCCACAGCTGGAGGTGGGCTTCCCCAGGCAGGTCTGGCTTCAGACCAGTGGCATGGCTGAAGCCCAGGAGGAGATGCTGGATCTGCTGTAGAGAGGCCGAGGGGAGGCAGCTCCTGGGCATCCCATAGGCTGCTGAGCACTAGGCAGGGGGACAGGGTCCTGCTCCAGGTTGCTCTAGGCACAGGCTCATGGTGTCCCCTGGTGGCCTCTTGCTTCATGTCAGATATTTAGCCTCGAATGCACTGAGGTGTCAGACAAGGAGATCCGTCAGCCCCCAAGGATTGGCGGGTCTCCTTTTCTATCCCCTGCTCCAGTTACTATGGGGAAATAGGCTCCTGCGGCATTCTCTGCATCACTTCCTGAGAATACAAAACACCAAGGTCTCCTGTTACAATCTTGAAACTGACCCCAGGCTCTTCTCCACTTCACTTTGCAATGAGCCAGCTTTTCTTCAAAATCCCTGCTGGGCCCTGGCTCCATCACACTGGGAAGAAACCGAGGACAAGGTGAGCTTCTGTCACTGCGAGGATCTGAGAGGCCTGGCTAGCCTGGGCAGGAGCTAGGCTGTGAAGGGCAAGGGCTCAGGCACAACCGTAGTTGGGGTTGCTTCAGGTGCTTGCAAAGTTATTTTTAGGATATATGTAAATTTGCCGGGTCTTAATGATGTGGGAAACAAAGGCAGAAGAAAAATTATTAAATTTCCTTACTGCCTTCAGCCCACTGACAAGTCCTTGAAACAGGCAGAGTGACCTTCCTCTACCGACTCAACTGCCTCGATGTCAATACTTTGCTAAGGGCAAAAGGCAACCTTAGCCCGACCTCCAGGATCCTGTAAGTCTACTTTACCATATAAAAATTCCTTTAGAAACTTCCTTGATCTCTGAGCCACCCTCCCCACCGCCCCAAGACACTTGTTAGCAATCATCCCCCAAGCATATGGCCCATTGAAGGGTCTCATGACTGTTTTACCAGACAGTAATAAATGACCTTTTCCCAACAATAGCTAGCCTCCTCAAGGTCCTGGGAACCTTGCTTCCGAAATCTCTTAAAGACTCATGCTCTCCCTAACCCCCTCCCAGCTTGAGAGTGTATAATGGGCCACCCCTCATGACCCCAGTGCAGCTCTTCCTGCCCATGGGTCCTGTCCATGTGCTTTAATAAAATCATCTTTTTGCACCAAAGACATTTCAAGAATTCTTTCTTGGTCATCGGCTTCGAACCCTAATGTCTTTTCCTACATCAAGATGATGTGAAAGTGTCAGTCAGACATAGAGGACCACAGTCACCCTATTTTGAAACTGCTCTATCTTTTCATTCTCCACTAATCAAAGTGTTGACCCTCACCCTGAACTTGGCTTTCTTCCCTGGTTCAGCTGCACCTGAAACCTAGAATACAGCCCAGGGCTGGGAAGAGCATGGTGGGGGAACATGCCCTTCTCAGGATAGCTAACCATGGAGAAAGATGCCCCATCTTCAGCCCATGTTCTTTCTGTGGGTGGGAGACAGCTATCCCCTGAGAGCCACCCTCCCTCTCTTCCCACCAGAGGAAGCACAGGGGTTGAGTGTGGCTAGAGCATGGAGGGCTGGATGAGGAGGGCACGGTCACATCAGGAAGGGCCTACAGGCTGGCCTCAACACAGGTTTACATAGAAACAAATGGGGGGTTGAGGAAGGGAGTGACCCCAGCAGACTGAGAGAATGATCACTCTGGCTGCTGAGGGAGAAAGGCTAGAGGAGAAGTCATGCTAGTCATGGAAGGCCAGGGAGGGGGCAGTGCAGTGGGCCACCAGGGGATGGTGGCAGCCCTGGGTAGCAGTCAAGTGACAGGAGGAAGCGGCATCGAGAGATATTAAGGGCTGGACTTTTGGAGTAGGGATTAATGAATGAGAAGGCCAAGGAGGACGTGGTGTCTTACTCCTGGCTTGAAATCAGCAAGTCTGGAGAAAAGAACAGGTGAGAGAGGGCTGAAAGACATCCTTGATATGCAGAACGGGCAGGAATAAGTGTCTTGTTCACAGAGCACATGCTGCAGTCTGCAGCCCACTGTGGGACATAGTGGCAGGTCCCTCCCCTCCAGGGCTCAGTCAGGTAAAAAGGAAGATGGGCAGAGAGGGAGGCCCCTATGGGGAACTCCAGAAAAGTCATCATAAGAAAGGAGAGGACTTGGGCTTTATTTGTAAGACCCAAATAAATCCCCACCAGCCTCCAGGAGGCAACTGTGCCCCCTTCCACTCCCACTAAGAGCCCAGGACAGCTCTTCACTTTTGAGCATGCCTGTGATCCTGGGAGAGGACCCATCCAGAACCATGCTAAGTGTCACTTCCTTTCAAAAGATGAGGCAATGTGAGAGTTACAAAAGGAGCAATTATTACTTGGCTGCTTCTGATTCCCTCTCTCGCTGCAGGGGTTCCAGGACCTGGAACATCTAAGTGAGGTCCAGAGGGCAGAAACCATGGTGCTTCTGATTATCTCTAGGGAGAAGAAGAGTTAGCCTGGCTAAGAGTGGTGGCAAAAGGAAGCAAGGATTAAAAGACACTTCACTTGGGGAGCTCTCACGAGAGCCTTTTTGCATGTTTGCAGGTTGCCACCAGAAGGCGCTCTGGACCTCAGAAGGCAGACACCCAACAGGGAGGAGGCCACGCACTGGGAGGGTCTTCAGCATGAGCGCCCCAGCATTCTAAGTGCTGTCCAAGTGTATGGCCTGTGGCACAGGAGAGATGGTCCATGTCATGACACCCCACTTCCACACTCACCAGGCAACTTTCTGATGCCATGTCCTGGGTTATTAGATACTGATGATGGGATGCTCCCACAAAGGGTTCTCATTCCCCACCCCCAGGAAATGTGTGCATTGGCATTCTGGCAAATATATATATCTACTTTGTATAATGTTGGTAGATGTCCATTTGTTCCCAAGGGGGGAGCAACTCTGAGTAGACTGAGTACCTGGTTTTCACTTTGGCTTACAGTGACTAAACCACCTACCACCTCTGTAAAGTCCTGGCAACAAGCGCCTAAGGCTGCAGCATAACACCCGCAGTTGCCCACATCTGCTGGGAGATCTGACACTAAAGCACCTCACTTTCACTAAGTCATGGCCTCCATTTCCCACCTGCAACAGGAGTGGCCAGAGTGACTGATCATACTCTTGAGCCTTTGCAATTGTGACAGTGCTTCCCCCACTCGCCCCTGCCACAGGAGAGGGGGGAAAGGGAAGGCTGACAAGGGGACCCACCTGGGACAGACAGGTCATGGGGATGGGGGTTATGAGATCGAGGCTCCCACTTCTCATTCAAATTACCAAAAAGGTTCACTCAGGGAGTGTGGGACTGATCTGTGATGTCTAATTCTTTGCTATATCTGGCAGTGTTTTCTAAAAAGTAAAGCACGATGTACTCTTCCAAGTTACATTGAAAGAACTTTGGGAATAAGAACAGAAAATTAAAGAAACATTTCAAAACACTAATAGTGTAATAATCCTCCATACCCCCAGTTTGCCATGTTTGTATTTCTAACTCTTCTGAGCTCCACAGGGGTGTGAGGTGGCATCATTCCTCCATGTTACAGCCAAGAACACTGAGCCAGGGGCTGACTTTAAGACTGGGCTCAGGACAGAGCCTGGCACTGACAAAGGGAGGAGTAGATGTGCCCAACAGCAGACCCTAAGCCTACCCAGAAATAATACTTCACATGTGGCTGATAACTCACAGAGATTGGGGCTTAAATGAGCATAGCCTTTTTGGGTTAAATGAGTTAATCTATGTTAAAATATAAATATGAAGATAAATTATGCCTTACTCTAAACAATCATATGAGAGTTTCTTATGTATAAAAAGAAAAAATTACAGAAAGAATCAGAATAAAATCTGACACTTTGCTGTTTATACAATATACAGCAAAATATATGCACAAATTTTGAAAAGGAAATGCAGAGCTAAATCAACTTGCATGCAAATGCAAATTGAAAAAAGCAAGGGGCTTCAATTATGGCATCTGGAAAAGAAAAACTTAAGCTAGAAGCATTAAAAGAGGCAAAGAGGGCACTAAAGGCACGATTTTTCAATATATTACTATTAAATATATATGCTCCAAATATCATGGTACTTAGTGATACCCTATTTCTCAAAAAGGATTTGAAAACACTGCGGATCTAACATTGCAACAACGAACATAAAATAGAAACAAATTTAAGTGAAACAGAAATACAAAAAGTAAAAAACACAAAATCAGACCATGATTTGACCATGTCAATGACTGTTCTTAACTATTTTGGGGGTCACAGAGTCTTTCCAAACTGTGGTGAATGCTACAGGCCCCCCACCCTCTGGCCCCGAACAATTCATTCATATACATAACCACATAGCTTTGTTCAATCCCTCTATGCTGCTTCTAAAATAGATCTGCACACCCATGGGCACCTAGGCAGTCTGCAGCCCCCAGGTTAAGAACTGTAAACAACAGAAAAAGTATGAATTTGAATAAAAGTAATTTAAAAACAAGTTAACAGGGGATCCCTGGGTGGCGCAGCGGTTTGGCGCCTGCCTTTGGCCCAGGGCGCGATCCTGGAGACCCGGGATCGAATCCCACGTCGGGCTCCCGGTGCATGGAGCCTGCTTCTCCCTCTGCCTGTGTCTCTGCCTCTCTCTCTCTCTCTGTGACTATCATGAATAAAAAAAAAAAAAAAAAAAAAAAAAAAAAAAAAAAAAAAAAAAAAAAAAAATAAAAAATAAAAACAAGTTAACAAATAGAACTGATGGAGTACAAACACATTTGTGGAAAGTACACAAACTCTTTATAGAAATTGATCATATCTTCAGGCCCAGAGTAGTTCTATGGACACTTAGAAATGTTGACACCACAGTACAATAAGAAAGAACAGCAATGACCTATGCATTCATCACTTGGAAATAAAAAATAAAATAACAGCACTTGGGCCAAAAGGAAATTCCTAATATGGTATCAAAAATTTGCACATGTCAAACTGACAGAGTGCAGAAAAAGCTCTAAGAAAAAAAGTCGTAGACCGGAGTACCTGCATTTACTAGAAACGTTAAAAATATGATCAGCTACATCTAAATAATCTTGGAAATGTAAAATAGTAAGTAAAATTAAAAAAAAAAAAGAAAGAAAACAGACGGCATACATACACTTTGACAAAACCATTCGATTAGTAAACAAGACCAAGATTGGAGCTTTACAACACTCAACATCTGCCATAAGAAGGAAAATAATGTAAGACAACCAAACAAAAACAAATGACAACTAAATCCAAGGACAATTAAAATATTACCAGGCTGTTCTCTTGTAATATTACACTGTTCAAAAACCTAAATAAATTGAAGGATTTAAAAATACATAAAATGGTGGAGGAATGTGAACAGAAGGGACTAGGTTCTGCTCACACTTTGAGAAGTACCTGGTCCTACCATGGTTATGTAAGAATCCGTCAACCCTTAAGAAAAGGGATCTCAATCCCCATGTTACATAAACTATCAAGAGAAGGAGGGTGTGGGGTCAAGGAAGAGGAGAAAGTGCATATTCCAGAATGAAGAACAGCATAAAATAAGCTGAGAGAAGCTGGGAGAGGAGGGAGTGTCTGGGGAGGGTGGCATGAACTCTCTGTGGTCTGTTCAGAAGGAGCAAACCAGATTGGCTGAAATGGGGCCATATGGGCAGGCAAGCCCCTGAGGGTTGGTTTTAAGGAGAGTGGTGGCATGTGCAAAGAGATGCTTTAAGAAAATCAATTTGAAAAAAAAAAAAAGAAAGAAAATCAATTTGGCTGGGGTGTGCAGAAAGCACATGGAGAGAGACATCAAAGGTAGGAAACTGATGACTGCCCGATAAGGACAGACATGGCCAAGGCAGGGCCGAATTGGGGGTGCCAAGGAGGTAGATCTTGGGCAGGGGGCTGCTGTCCACCCACGCTGAGCAGGGGCTCGCGATTCTCTCTGCATTCTTGGTAAGTGACTGAAGACTGTCAGTGCAGGCCACCTGCAGACAATACCCAGGGGCCAGCCAGGCAGGCCAGTCTAGCCAGTGGTACAGTAGGTTCTAGGAGACCCAGGGTGCTGGCTCAAGGTCTCACTCACACAACACAGACACGAGCTGGACAGGAGCAGCTGCTGTTCTTATACTGGGACTCCCACTGTGATCCCCCCAGGTAGAGACCTGGCCTCTTAAAATCTCCAGGCTGCCGAGCCCCACTTACTAAGTAACTTGTCCATTTTTACTCATCAAAACTATACATGACTGCCAAGCTGAGCTTCTGATTAGCTGAAATAGCCTGTATTACCAAGATGGAGTCGGGATTCCAGTTGTAAACTTTTGGAAAATTTCAAAATCGCTCAGACTGCCTCTGAGGAGCCTAAGGGAAGGCAGTACCATAGAAATCCTGGGGGCCACACGAAGGCCTGAGGACCTGAGACAAGCACTTCTCAACCAGCCAGACACGGCACTGCCTGAGCCCATTCTTAGGGGGTGGGAAGTACGGGGACTGAGATAGAACGGCCACCTTCAAACTCTGCTCATGGCAAGCAGGCCTGACATCTGTAAGATGCTGGGGCTAAATGGATGCCTAGCATAGGGCTCACACCCTGGCTACATACTGGAATGTTCTAATCACCCGGGGAGCTTTAAATACACATCACCATCTGAGTCCCACCTCTGGGGATGCCGACTGAACCAGTCTAGGCGGGACACAGGCAATGGTACTTTCTGAACAATGTCTGGGAGAAGACAGAGAGAAGTATGGGGACGTGGGCTACTCAGACCACACAGCTGCTGGGGAGAGATTCAGGATGGCATGTGGAAAGAGTCCCTAGCTGGGACATGGCCCCACAGGGCATCCACAGCCCAGGGTGCAGGCTGGAGGGAGTAAAGGAAAGCCTAAGCCCTCATTCAACGAAAGGATGGGCTGCAAGCCCTGCCTCTGGGGAACCAGCAGGGATGCCTCTCTGGTCTTTAGGAAATATCTCTCTGGGTGGCACAAGGGTCCCTCTGGGTCTCTATCCTCAACTGCCAGTCGCCAAAGCACTTGCATGGGTGGTTTCATTCTGAACAAGAGTCTTGCACCCTCAGAGGTATGTGGCCAGGTCCCACTATCCCCATCTCACAGATAGGGAAACAGGAGCCTTGGAGCTTCCTCAAGATCACCAAGCAGGAGGGGCAGAACTGGGATTTGAACTGGGACCTATGACTGAATCACCCTGCTTCCTCTGTCCCCCCAGCACTGGAGGGCAGAGAGGGGGCCCTGCTGCTGACCAAGGCACACTGTGGTCTTAGGAGCCCTAAGACTTGTGGAGGGGTTATAACCGGAGGGCGCTAATGCCTTGGGCCAGGCTGAGTCAAAGCCAGTGTCAAATGTCCTGTGGCCTACAGGACCAAACTTCTACCATCCTGTGAAAGAGCCATCTGCCAGAAACTACCCTTACTCTAACCCAGAATAGGGATTAAGAGACCATGCCAGGGGCTCCCCACCCTGTTCCCCAACCCCAGAATGAATCCTTCCAGACCCTCCTTTTATTCTGTAACCTGTTTTGGTTGTCCCCACCAGTGCCAAGCCAGGTGAAAGATTCCATTTTCCTGTTAATGCATCTACTTTTGGACTCATTTTTCTTTAGCAGATTTGGACTTTTGAGCACAGGTCTATCTTCTAAAAGTGCCAGACTGCAGCTGATGTTAAAGAGTTCATCTGACATCTTTGTGTGTTTAACTCAACTTTCTCCCTTGGGTATTTATTCTTCTGGATTTTGACAAAGGTGAAGAAACAGCAAAATTCAATCTCACAGGCTTGGGAGTCAAATGTGAACAATTGAAGGCCAGCTCTCTTTGTGGGCACGCCTCTGTTTCAGTGGCCTCCCCATTATTCCACCCTCCCACCCACTCAGTAAACTCAGGTGTGGAGCACCTGGCCAGGTACGAGCGTGGGGGGCCAGGAGCACTGGGGTTGGCATGTTTCCATTCCGCCCTGGGATCAGGAAGGTGGGTGGGGTTTTACAGACAAGGCGATGGGGTGTGGGCTCCACCTGGGAAAGGGTTTGGAGCTTTGGTGTGAGCTCCTCCTTCTAGAGCTTCTCCCCGGCATGGATTTTCTGATGCCGAATAAGGTGTGAGCTTCCCCTGAAGGACTTGCCACATCTGTTACACTCATACGGCTTCTCTCTGGTGTGGGTTTTATAGTGCTCAATAAGGGCCGACCTGTGCCGGAAGGCTTTGCCACACTCGTTGCATGCATAGGGTTTCTTCCCAGTGTGGATCCTCTGGTGCTGAATCAGAGCAGAGCTGTGGCAAAAAGCCTTCCCGCACTGGCCACACTCATAGGGCTTCTCCCCAGTGTGGATGCGCTGGTGTTCAATGAGGGACGAGCTCTGGCTGAAGGCTTTCCCGCACTTGTGGCATTTGTAGGGTTTCTCACCAGTGTGGGTCTTACGATGTTCAATGAGGTTGGAGCTCTGACTGAAGGCCTTCCCACACTCTTCACATTTGTACGGTTTCTTCCCAGTGTGAATCCTCTGGTGCCGAATGAGGTGGGACCTGTGACAAAAGGCTTTCCCACAGAGATCACATTCGTGAGGTTTCTTCAGGGTGTGGATTTTCCGATGCTGGCTCAGGCCAGAACTCTGATTGAAGGATTTCCCACATTCCTTACACTGATAAGGCTTCTCTCCTGTATGAATTCTCTCGTGTTTTCTGAGACTTGAGCTCCGGCTGAAATCTTTCCCACATTCCCGACACTCATATGGTCTCTTCCCAGTGTGGGTTTTCTGGTGTTGTGTGAGGGCTGAACTCTGGCGAAAGGCTTTTCCGCATTCCCGGCATTCGTAGGGCTTCTCCCCAGTGTGGATTATCTGATGTCTGAGGAGGTGTGAGCTCTGGCTGAAGGCCTTCCCACACTCACAGCACTCATAGGGCTTCTCCCCAGTGTGAATTACCAGGTGCCTGAGAAGGTGTGAACTCTGGCTGAAAGCCTTCCCACATTCCCGACACGCGTAGGGTTTTGCTGGTGGTGCAGTTCTGTGAGGTTCTTTAGGTCCTGAGTGCGCCCTGCTCGCCTTCTCACAAGTATTGTGTTTACTGGGTTCTTCTCCACTGTGAATTATCTGGCACATACTAAGGTCTGATTTCTGGAAGAAGGTTTGGCTGAAGATCTCATCATCCTGGGGTCTGTTTACCAGGGGGGTACTTTGATGCTGAACAGGGCTTGAGCACAGACTGAAATTGCCCTCATACTCATCATGTTCCACACCTTGCTCCCCAAGAGGGATCTCCTTATAAATAACAGCCATTTGCTCTAAACCTCTTTCCTGAAGAAAAGGGTCTCCCAGGTCCTCCTCCGGGAAAAGTTCTTGCTGCATCTCTAACCCATCCTCAAATACAAAGGTCTCACCAAACTTAGCTGCTGGAGGAACCTCCATTGTGAATCTATAATCACCCCCAAAGACTGTATTTCTTGAAAGATGGTCTTCTTACGGACACATTTACTGTTCTTGCAATCTGAAAAAAAAACAAGAGACACTGTCAAGTCTGAAAATCAAGCACCTAGTGCAGGCCTCCTTCCTGTGCCAGAATCTATGTTGGACATAACAAAAAACGTATAAGATCCACGCTTGCCCTTGAGATGATCCCCACTGAGTTAAAGATAAGTTTGATATATCGGAAACAACTACAAAAAAGACAGACAGGTAGAATCAAGTGCCACACCGTGGTGTCTAGAATCTAAAGGCTGAAGGTGTTCAGAAAGGTGGACTAGAGCAGAAAGTGGAGCCACTGCGGAAAAGGGGCAAGATTCTCGCATGGAGGGTGGAGGATGCTGGGAATGGGCATTTTTGAGAAAGAAAGAATGCAAACTTCCCTCCTATATCAGTTAGCTGGACCGCCTCCAGCCAGATGCCCAAGCCACAACCCTGCTTAGGGCTAGGGTGGCTCAGTCAGTTAAGTGTCTGCCTTCAGCTCAGGTCATGATCCCAGAGTCCTGGAATCAAGTCCCCCACCAGGCTCCCTGCTCAGTGGGGAGTCTGCTTCTCCCTCTCCCCCTCTTCCTGCTCTTTTTCTCTCTCTTACTCACTCTCTCTCAAATCTTGCTCACCCTCTCTCAAAATCTTCTTTAAAAGATCTTATTTATTTAGAGAGAGAGAGAGGAAGCATGAGCGGGGGTAGGGGGGCAGAGGGAGAAGGAGAAGCAGACTCCCTGCTGAGCAGGGAGCCCAACGTGGGGCTCGATCTCAGGACTCCGGAATCATGACGAGCCAAAGGCAGACGCTTAACTAACTGACCCACCCAGCTGTCCCTAAATAAAATCTTTAATTAAAAAAAAAAAAAAAAAGAGGTCTCTTCCTCCCTGTCAGTCTCCAGCTCAGGCTTCAGTGTAACTCACCAGGATTAATTCAATATTCACCTCCCAAATGACCAACCACCAACTTCCCAGCTTCTACTACTGCTCCTTCTGGTCAGTTGTCTACATTGACACCAGTATCAAATACCCTAAAAACAGGCCTGATTCTATGTCTCAGTATCTTGTGCCAGCCCAAATCCTTCACAAAGCCCTTCCTTCACATTGGCCCCTCCAGCCCCATCTTCAGCCTCTCCTTCCATATACCCCTATCTGCTGCTTCCTCCTAACAGGTCCTGCTCCCTTCTCAGACTACCACTGGCTCATCTCCACAGACTCAGTCCTAATGTCCCCTTTTCTGTACCCTAAGACTGATGATCTCAGGCACACCCCCTCAGTGACCTGCAGAGCTCGGTGCACACGTCCATCACAGCACTTACCACCCCAGATGGCAAACATCAGCTGGCAGAACTCTTGCCACCACTGCCTGAGAGGCCCCTGAGGGTAAGTACTGTGCTCCTTCACTTTGGAATACCCCACCCCCAGCCCCCAGCACAACAGGACAATCTCCACATACATTTGTTGCATGAATACATGACTGAGGGGCACCTGGGTGGCTCAATGGTTGAGCATGTGCCTTTGGCTTTGCTCGTGATCCTTGGGTCCTGAGATAGAGTCTCGCATCAGGCTGCCCAGAGGGAGCCTGCTTCTCCCTCTGCCTGTGTCTCTGCCTCTCTCTCTATGCCTCTCATGAATAAAAATCTTTAGAAAAAAAACAGTAAAAAATATACTTGACTGAATGGAGGAAAAGCTATTTGTTTTTGTGTTAGAATGGATGGTCACACTTTTTTTTGGGGGGAGGGGGGCACAGAACTCTTTTTATCAGTTTTTAAATTTTTATTTATTTATTCATGAAAGACATACAGAAAGAGGCAGACACACAGGCAGATGGAGAAGCAGGCTCCATGCAGGGAGCCCAACATGGGACTTGATCCCAGGACTCCAGGATCATGCCCTAGGCCGCAGGCAGACGCTCAACCACTGAGCCACCCAGGGGTCCCCCAGAACTCTTTATTCAAATAAATCATCTTTTAAAAAATAAAAGACAAAAACAGAGCTGAATCCAGTTGACAGGGGTTGTTTTCATGGGGACAAGGACGGATCCTAGAACACCTCCCATCCCACTGTGGTGGTCTCTGAGGAAGCCCCCCAGGAACCTCCCATTCAGTAATTGCTGTGCAAGCTGAAAGGAAACCCCAGGTGCCATGATAATAATAACAGCTCGTGTTCATTGAGCATCTACTATGTCCTAGGCACTACTAGACCTTCTATAAACACATTCGCATTTAATCCTCACCACTCTATACAAAGGTACTATTGGCAGCACACTGAAGCACAGACAGGCTCAAAAAACACACTAAATTAATCAGCATAGTCCTGATGGAACTCATTCCGATTTGGAAATGATTTTTTAAATGAATTATCAGGTAGTAAAAAAAGGCCACGTGTGAAAAGAAGTACAGAACTGAAGTATTCTCAAAAATTCTTAGACCACTTAACTCCTGTTTCCCTCCTGTGCAGCAAGCACAACCTCCAGTCATTCGGGTTCTCTAGATTGATCTCATCAGGTCTAACAACCCACCAATTTCGCCCACGTTCTCCTCTGCCAGTCCACACCCTTCCCTGTCTAGCTTAGACTCTTACCGTGGCTCAAACTATAGACTCTGGCCAGCATCGCATTCCTTACCTCCTTGCCCTGCAGCAACCAGCTGCCAAGTACCAACGTTCTCTGTCAATTCCCTCTAAGACGTTAAATGTTGCCAGAGAAAAATCACAGGACTGTGTACTGCCCGGAGACAAAATTTAAAGTTTCCAATTTCAGCTGGGACTTCAGCATCTTCAGCTCTGGCATCCAGTGACCTCCTTATGGCCAATCCCTCTCTTCTCAGACCTCACTTGCCCACCCCTTTTGGCCGTGCTCACCAATAGCTCCCTTCTCAAAACCCTTCATTTCAGAAGTCACAAATTGGCAGCCTGGGGATCCTGCCACAGACACGTTTTGTTTGGCTTGAAAAGAGTTGGAACTTTTTCTTTTTGTTTGACTTAGCTGCCAACACTGGAAGCTCAGTAGGTTTCAGGCTTTCTCTTGAAAACCTGGAAGGTGTGACACGACAGGCCCACCCCTGCGTTAAACCCACCCTGCCTGTCTGAACACCTCGAGGTTTTGAACCCCCCCCACCTCCCTCCCACTCCCTGCTTTATTCCCTTCGTTTCTGAAACTTTTCCCCACAGTTTTCATGCTCTCTGATCCCCTTCTCTGGGTATCCGTGATCGCAACTCTTCCTCCACCCACCTGTTAAGTCGTGGTGTTTCTCCAAAGTTCCCTCCTTAGGGGTTTTCCATTCCCACTATGGGCCACCTACATGCTGAAGTCTCCACTCTGGGAAGTTGGCAATCCTGTATCTGTCCTCAACAATGTTTTAAGTGTTTTAGGACCGAAGATCCAAAGGTCTGGAGCCCCATCTTCCCATCTCTCTCGGGGCCTTCCCCGGCTCCTCCTGCACAGGTCACCTTGTGCTTCGGGGAGCCCCCGGGCCTGGGCACCCAGGACACCCTCGGTCCGCTCAGGGTTTCCTGGCTGGAGGCCCGCGAGGGGCCGCGGACACGCACGCGCCGCCCGAGCGCCGCAGCGGGCGCCCTCCACGCCTCCCACCGATGGGGCCGCCCACACCCGGGGCCACCGGGGGACAGGTGGTCACGAGGGCTGACGCCGAGCCACTCACCTGGGCCGGGGCGGGGCCGCTCACCTGGGCCGGGGCGGGGCCGCGGGCGGGCGGGGCGGGGCCGCACCTGAGCCGCTCCAACCCGCGGCCGACCCGGCCTCGCTCCGCGGCGGCTGCTGACGCGGAGCCCGCGGCGGCCCGAGCGCCCGGAGCCCCGCCCCCCGCCCGCGGGCACTTCCGGGACCGCTCTAGGCCGCGCGGAGGTCCCCGCGTCTCGGTGGTCCTGCGGCGCCGGGAGTCCGCGCGGAGCGGCTGGTGCCGCGCGGCGGGAGCCGCTCCCCGGGCGGTCCCCTGGGCGTCCCTGGGCGTGGCGGAAACGGCTCGTCGGCCGTCGGCGGGGGTGCATAAGAGGCGACTGAGGCCGCGCGGGGCGGGCCGCCCAGCTCCCGCTGCGACCTCCTGGGGCAGGGCCGAGCCCGAGGCCCCCGCGGCGGCTGGGGTCTTCGGGGGAAGGGAAGGGGTTCCCCGAGCTGTGGAGCCCGTCACCCCGCGCAGGCCCAGGGGCCTGTGTGATCCCCCTCCTGGGTAGCCCTGGTCCTGCCTGCAGAGTCGGAGATGAGAAGGGGCCCAGGGAGGGCCCAGGAGACGGCTGGGAGTGTAGGCTGCACCCTGGAGACCCCCCAACTCCAGTGCGCGTGAGGGATGACCGCCAGACATGAGGTGTCTCTTGGGGACCCAGGAAGGAAGAGGAGTGTGTTCTTGAACATCCCCCCCAACCCCCAGTCGCTCAGCTCTGCTTCTGATAAGACTTGCCCCTCCACCCAGTCTCCCCACTCGATCCAGTTGCTCAGCCTTCCCTGCCTGTGGGACAGCCGGTGCGGGAGAGGGGCACAGCCCTGACACTGGAAACCAGTAGGACACACATTCCTAACGGGAGAGATGCTGCCCACCTGCATTCAGCACCCTCCCCAGGCCCTCAGGTGCCTCTGAGTGCCTCCACCCTCCTCCACATACTCACTCCTGCCTCCCTGCCCCATCAAGAAGTAGGCAGGAG
Source organism: Canis lupus dingo (assembly GCF_003254725.2). Lineage (NCBI taxonomy): Eukaryota > Metazoa > Chordata > Mammalia > Carnivora > Canidae > Canis > Canis lupus. The sequence goes on along the minus strand of NC_064268.1, from coordinate 28,031,820 downwards.
CTCCCCTCGCCCCCCAAGCTAGCACCCTGGGCTCCATGAGGACCCAGTCCAGTCACCCCTTGAGCGTTGAACCACAACCAGCCATGCAGAGCTAGGAGCAGCAAGAACTGGTTCCTTTTTCTCTTCCTCCAGCTCCTCAGGTCACAGGAAGCCCAGGCTACCAGTCTGAGCCCCTGGGGGCCAGTGGAGAGGCCAGGCCCGCCCCAGGGGTCTCAGATGCTTCCTCTTCTATAACAATCCCCAGAATCCCTACCCCCACACTCCCAGTCACTTTTGCAGCAGGAATTTCATGGCCCTCAGAATGGTTATTGTTCACATGTTTAATATTATTAACCCATTTTACAGAGGAGGAAAATCAAGATTCAGAGAGAGGGGGGAACCCAAGATCAGGGTGCAGAAATGAGAAGCAGATATGAAGCACTTGTCCCACACTCCACCCTTAGGATGTGTAGCCCACAGAACAGTAATAATCTGCGTCGTCCTCAGGCTGCACAGGGCTGATGGTCAGGATGCAGGCATTGTGGGCAGCATCTGTGGCTGCCGAGAAGCGGTCAGGGATGTCAGGGGACCGATGGTAGTCCTTCTCTGAGCGGTAGTAGAGGAGGTAGCGGGGGGCACTGCCTGCCCGTTGCTGATACCAAGACACACCGTACTCCCCGATGGTGGCATGGCGAGGGCTGAGCATGCAGGAGAGTTGGGCCACTTGGCCTGGGAAGAACAGCAGTGCATCTGGCTGGGCCAAGCCTGGCTGAAAGACTGAGAGAGAAAGACCCATGGGCTCCTTTCTTCCTGTCCCTACCCCGTGAAGGCTTGGTCAGACTCAAAGGAGACTCTGACTCCCAAAAGGCTCATAGCCCGGTGCCATGGAATTGAGATTAGATGGGGCACAAAGTTGGCAACCCCCAAGTCCTCATTTGTGCTACATTACCAAGAATGTGTTCAGTTGAGCACCTAGAGTTCAGAGTGTGGGACTGGTGGCCTCTGGGCCCTTCTCTGCCTGCCCCCATTCCTTGTCCTGCAGACCCTTACCCCTCAGTAACACTGGCTCTTCCATATTCTGACTACCACCACCAGGGAGGCCTCCTGGGCTATCCCACCCATCAGCTCAACTTCAGACAACTGGCTGCTGGGAATCTTCTCAAGGATAAGTTGTCCCTAAGGCCCTTGGGGTAGCTTCCCAACTAGGTGCTCAACTAAAAAAGGTGACCGACCACTTCCAGTCTCTTCTGAGACCCCAAAGAATCAGAATCTGAAATGATCCTAACAATCTGGTCCTTTGCAAATGGGAAAACTGAGGCCCACACGGAGCCCCATGTCCCCTCCACCTTAATGCCCCTTCTAAAACCCTCCCACTGCCCACATCGATTTCCTTCCTTGCAGGGGCCCTCTGGTGCCAGTGCCATCCCCCACCCCACTCAGGTGAGCCAGGCCTAGGGGAAGCTCACCTGACAGGAGGGCCCCAGTCAGAAGGAGGGCCAGATGCCAGCAGGCCATGGCCAGAGGCAGAAAGGCAGACAGGAGTCGTTCTGTTGAGAGCACTCCAGGTGCTTCAGAGCACAGGCAGGGGAAGCCCCTGGACCATGACAAGGCATGCAAATCAGCCCATTGCTAGGGGTGGGGGCATGGGGGCACAGTGGCTAGGGCCCATTAGCTGGGTCCTATCTTCCCAAATGTCGGGGTCCTGGTCCCCACAGGATCTTCTGAGAACAGGAGCCCAGAAATCCACACATTTATACACATGTAGTTAAGGCAGGTAGATACTTTTTTTATTGAGGTGTGACTCATGTAGGGTGAAGTGCACAGATTTTAAGTGTATGGCTTGATGATTTTAAATATCTCCACCCCCGCAATCTCTACCCAGATGAAGATTTAGAATGTTTCTTTAAAAAAAAAAAAAAAAAAAGATTTATTCATGAGGGAGAGGCAGAGACATAGGCAGAGGGAGAAGAAGCAGGCTCCTCACCAGGAACCCGATGCAGAACTCGATCCTAGAACCCCAGGATCACGCCCTGAGCCAAAGACAGCCGCTCAACTGCTGAGCCACCCAGGCGGGACCGATTTAGAATGTTTCCATCTCCCCAGAAGGCTCCCTCCTGTGCCTTCCCCAACAGTAAACAGCCTTTCCAACCCCAAGAGTAACCATCATTCTGACTTAAAGCACTTAGATCGGTTTTGCTTGCTCTAGAGCACCAACTCTAAATGGAATGATAGTGTGTTCCTTTTGTTCCTGCTTCTTCATGAGTTATCCATAGTGTGCAGCAATGCCTAATTCATTCTCATAGTTGTGTGTGGATAAGCTACAGCGTATTCATAGTTTATCCATTCTCCTATTAGACATTTGAGAGCTTTCCAGTCTTTAGCCATTAAAAAGAAAACTGCTGTAAATACCCTGACAATGTCTTTGGTGTACCGGTGTTATTTCTTCCAGCAGACACCTGGGGCTGGAGTCACTGGGCAGTAGGGAACATGTACATTTAGCTTTAGTAGATACTACCAGTGTTCCCAACATGATTGTACCCATTTGCCCTGCCACAAACCGATAGGAGAGTTCCAGAGACATCCTCGCTGGCACTTGACATTGGTCAATCCCTTTAAATTCGCCAGAAGGGAGCTGACTTTCCAAATTAAGGTTCAAACTTGAATCTCAGATCCTCCTCTTCTTTTCTTTTAAGGATTTTATTCATTTATTTGAGAGGGAGCACAAGCAGGGGAAGCTGCAAAGGGAGAGAGAGAAGCAGGCTCCCTGCAGAGCAGAGAGATTGATGTGAGGCTCCACCCCAGGACCCCAGGATCACGACCTGAGCTAAAGGCAGATGCTTAACTGACTGAGCCACCCAGAAGCCCCTCAGATCCTCCTTAACTACATGACTTCAGCCAAGTTTGGTCCCTTGTCTGGAAAATGAAGATGATCATAGTGCCAGCCCAAGGGATGTGAAGAAGCAGATGGGATTTATTTGCTCAGTGCCAGGCACTGTGCATATATTAATCATGCCTCACATTTTCTGTTTTCTGATGCTTTGATATCTGGGGCCTTGCTGACCTTGGAGGGACTGACTCTCCCAGGGCTAGCCAATTCCTAGAAATGGTAAATAACCCCCCTGAGCAGACACTTAGCAAATGTAAACCAATCCAGAGCCCACACCCCCAACCACTTCCTCTATGGCTCTCATACTCTGGGTCCCTGTCCTCCTGCCTTACCCAGCGCCAGGTACCTGATGAACAGGGACAGCCCGGAGGCCCCAGAGCCCTAAAATGATTCAAACTAGAGCCTGCTTACTCTACCTCTTCTTTCCCTCAGAAACCACGTGGCTCCCTCTCGCCCTCTGCCTTCTAATCTACCAGGTGCTTCCCCATGCAGCCCTCTGTGGTGTGGCCTGCCCCCTCCTCTAGAGGTCTGAGGGGAACAAACTGCCTCTCGGTGGCAATCTCCTGGTCCGCTGGTCTTAGCATACCTAAATAATAATAAAAGTAATTAAAACAGTGTGCTCTCATTAACTCAAAGCCTTGAAAGCTCCCTCGGGGGAGGTTACAAAGCCCTTCTCCAATGAGTCCCATTTCTAGCACCTCCTTAGGGCATGTCCCAGACACTCAAGATCAAAGACTACTTCATGTCAGCACTGACATTGCCTTGGGACAACAGTGATGGTTGTTGGAGCTGACATTCCAGGGCTCGGCGTGAACCCTTCTGGAATTTGGTTGCAACCCCACCTGAGCTGTGTTCTGCAGACCCAGGTGCCCAGTGACAGCAGTGTGCCAGGAAGAAAGTGTCCAGTGTTTAAAAAAAAAAAAAAAAAAAAAAGAAAGTGTCCAGTGTTTAAATAAATCTGGGAAACACTACTTGTTTTTGCACAGTATTGATTCTGAGCACTTGCTACATACTGAGCACGGAGGTAGCATTTTAAAGCGTTATCATGTTTAAGGGGCGCCTGGCTGGCTCAGTCTGTACAGCATGCAACTCTTAATCTCAGGGTTCAAACCCCACACTGGGTGTGGAGTCTACTTAAAAATAAATTTAAAAAGTGTTACCATGTTTAATCCTCACAAGAACTTTGCTGAGCGGTGTTCTTACTCCCCCCTTTGTACCGGTGGAAGCACTGAGCTGCTTATCCAGAGGCAGACTAATGCTGGGTGAGCTACAAGCCTGACTCAGCGGCCCAGAGGGCAGGACAAATAGCCTAATCATCATGGGAGAGGGTGCATTTCTAAAATCTTGGGGGAAAAGGAGCTGGCGAAGGTTGGGAGCCTGCTCCAGACACCTACCTGGCACCCTGGCTGAAGGGGTCTGGTAGGGGCTCATGGAGAGGGGGGCAGGAGACAGAGATAGAGACAGAGGGGCCACTAGGGGGAGGAAGGAAAGAAGATGGAGAGAAAGGGAGAGAAAGTCAAAGAAAGGATGGGCATGGATGGAGAGGAGAGGAACACAATATCCTGTCTGCCAATGTCTCTTCTGGCTTTATTTATAATTGCAAAAAGCTGGAGACAATCCAAACAACAGCAAGTGAGTGGATCAACAAACTGGCACATGCAGGCAACAGGACCCTCCTGAGCAGTAAGAAGGAACGAGCTATTGAGTGAGTCTCATGCGAAGTGAAAGAAACCAGACTCCAAAGGCTCCATGCTGTGTGATTCCCTTTATACAATTCTGGAAAAGGCAGGGGCTGAACACAGAGCAGCAGTTGCTAGGGGCTGGCACCAACTATAAAGGGAGCCTAAAGGAATTTTGGTGGGTGAGGGAAGTGATCTGCCTCCCGACTGTGGTGGTGGCTTTATGAGGTTTGTCAAAACTTGGAGAAGGGTGAATCTTACTGTATGTGCATCATACCTCAATAAACTTGACCAAACAAGGAGCGAAACAGAGAAGGAAAGAGAGGGGAGGCCGGAGGTGAGGGGGAGGGCAGGGGGGGAGAGAAAAACAGCCAGCACAAGGAAGCAGGCCTGGAGAAGGTAGGGAACCACAGGTTGGTGAGGATCCCTCGCTTCTGCCCTGGCCACAGCCCTACCAGCTCCTAGTGGGGTTTTTGCCAGGGCCAGGGACCCCCATCCAGGAATCTCCCCCTCTTTCAGCCTGGGAGCTTGGTCTCTACTTGGGGGAGGGGGGAAGGTGTGGTCTTGGGCCAACCCTGGACCACAAGGCTTGAGGCCCCACTGTAGCCCTGCCTTAGGGAGTGCCCATACTCCCGCCCCAGATCTTGTTACTGGGATACTGTGGGGGAAGGCATTTCCTGCCTAGATGACTTGGCAGCTGCCACTGCCATGGAGACCAGCTTGGAAGCTGTGAGGGCCTCAGTCTCCTCTGGCTGCTTGGACTGAGCAGGTGGGGGGAAGAGGAGGCCAAGGGTCCTAGACTAGCTGCAGGGACCCCTCTACACTGGTGTCCAGCCCCAAGAGTGGCCAAGCAAGGACCCAAGCCTGGATCCACCCACCGATCCCCACACACATACACATTTCCTGGCAGGCCTCCCTCCCAGAATAGATCTCAGCCCCAGATCCTTCCTTACTCAGGAAGTTGAGGGTTAGGGGATCAAAGCCCCCACATCTGTCTCCTCTCCCCTGCAGCCATGTTTATCAAAGTGATGTTTGGAGGTAAGTGGGGTCCCCTGTCCCTACAGGTGGGTAGGGGATGGCACATTCAGAGGTTTGCTTCCCTCTGCTCTGGGGGGGATTGGGGAGGCAATATGGGGAAAGGGGATCCACTTGGGTAAGAGGATGGGGCAATTTAGGGAAACAGCTCAATGAGGAGGCAGAGTGAATGCTTGGAGTCCCTTGAGAGGCAACCCCGATGGCTGCATCCTGGGAAATTCCTATGGGTTCCTCTAGGAGAGCATCCACATCACCCTGGGGTGTGTTTTTAAATTATGCAATCTCTAATTCGGTCGGTGGTCCTCAAGCTTCAGGGCAGGCACATCAGGCACCTAAAGCTCTAGCCACAGTTGCAGATTCCTGGATTTCTGGTGGGAGGTGGGGGGTCTGGTGCTGGAGGGAGGTCCTGTGCAGAGGCAGCCCTGGAGCAGGAGGGGGGGCATCCAGTGTAGGAGGCAGGAGCTGTGTGCCCTGGTCACCAACATCTCAAGAGATGGATGGAAAAGGGTACAATCTTAATCCTGGAGCCCTATTCCCTGCTTTAGTTAAAAAAGAGATGAAAGGGAGACAGATGGTCCCAGATTGGGGGAAGCAGAGGGGCCCATTCACTCACCTCTGCCCCGCCCCTACAGCTGGCTGCTGGGAGCTGGTGAACACCTGGTGCAGCCTGGTGACCCTCACAACCCACTTGAGGCAGAGAGGGCAGGTGCCTCCAGATGGTGAGGCGGCAGGGAAGGGTGCTGGAGGAGGGGCCAAGGGCCTCCAGGCAGAGGTGCCAGCCTGGCCTTGCCTCCCTATCTTCCCAGCAACCATTGCCCTCCTGGCTGAGGATGGGCATCTGGTAAGCCTGGATGAGAGACTGGAGGGGGCTTCCCAGGCCCCTTCCATGGGCAGCCCCCGGCTGCAGGAGCGTGGGACCTATGTCCTTGTGAAGATCATCAGTAAGTGGGGCCCAAGATTCCCCCTGGAGTTCTGATGGGATGCGGGGGCAGCAGTCCAGAGACCACTCAAGGCCCTGGCCAGCCCCCCACTTTGGCAAGGACCTAGCCCTGACCCTTCCCATCAAATGCCTTATTGACCTCAGCCAGGCCCAGAGTGAAAGGTGGAGGTGGGGACCACCAGGCCAGTCAGGAATTGGGTCTTACTCCCTCCACAGAGGGGGAAGGTGGGACCCCCACCCGCTATGAGTCCCTACTGGAGAACCTGGATGACCAGTATCCAGAGCTAGCAGGTGAGTGTCACAGTTGAGCCCCAAGGGGAAGGTGCACCTTCTCCCTAGCACCCATAGGTAAGGCTTCCTGGGCCTTCCAGAGGAGCTTCACTGCCTGTCAGGCCTACACCCCACGAGTGATGGTCGGAGGAGGCGCACAAGCACACGGCGTGGCCATCAGGAGCAAGGCCCCCTTTCAAGATCACGCAGGATGGGCTCCCTGCCATCCAGGACACGCTAGTGGGGGCCAGGAGCCAGCCAGGTAAGGAGGAGACATAGGCACCTGGGGGGATGATCACACCCCAAAGTCCCATGGGACAGGCTTATGTGTGCTGAGACATAGACCCCAAACACCGAGATCCCCCCTACCCCCGCAAACACACACACACTAATACCCACAAGGTGGAACACACTGCACCAAGAGACATCCCACCACTCCACTGGACTCTAAGTACCCAAGGGCAGGAGCGTCCTCGGTGCCCTGGAGATATTGAGTAGAGCCTGGCATGCAGTAGGTGCTCAATGCACAGTTGATGAACTCAACGAAGGTGGCAGCACAGAGCATGTGATAGTGAAATCTGTCCTCTGTTCCGGCAGGTCCCGTGACCTGGCACATCACGGCCAAGCGGCTGAGCTGGACTCTGATCCAAGGGGGTTGGCTGTGACCTCTGCCGTGTGTGATCAGGCCCAAAGAGCAGCCCAGGGGCATTCTTCTTGCAAAATCTAGACTTACTGAGAAGTTACATCAGCTGGAGGGACAAGGTCACAGACCAAAGGGGCCCCTTTGGGTGCAGACAAAGGGATCCAGAGGCAGAAGGGACAAGGAGGGTGAAGGGGGCAAGTATCTCTGAGCGTGGGAGACAACAGGTTCCTCCAGGGCTTCCAGTCCCCAGAGTCATGCCCTTGGGGTCTCTGCTAATACCTCACTCCTATTTGGACTGTCCAAGGTCATCAGATTACAACAGGGCTCCTCCCCCTTCCCCACCCTGGATGCCAGCTTCAGGTAGGGACATCCATCCATGCTCCTTTGACCCCACCCCAACAGACAGGCTAGTGAGAGGGCACACAGTAGGCTATGGTCTAAAATAAACTCTTTTAATTGCACATTTGCGTCTCCGGTCATCTGTGAGGTGAGAAACCCCCCTCCTCATTCCCAATCCCAGCTACATGGGTACAATCTGAGGTCATGGTCCGGCTGTCGGTGAAGGGGTGAAGGTGGGTGCAGGGTTGGCTCAGGGATCTGCACCAGTCCGTACCTGTCTCTTCAGGGCAGGGAGCTCAGACCTGCAAAGAGAGGGGTGGCACAGGCTGGTGGTCAGCCTGCAGGTGCAGGAAGAGGGACTGCCCCTCCCGCTCCTGCCTGGGTCAGGGGCTGCTTGCTCACCGTGGTTGTACTTGCACTGCTTCAGGGCCTCGCTGAAGCCCTCACACAGGGACAGGTCACTCTGAGTGGTGGAGCAGTCCAGGAACTGCCTGATCTCGTAGGCGCAGGGCCCCATCTGCAGGGGCTGGGGCCCAGTGCGGGTGGGGGCCTAGTGTATGGCACAAGAGGCAGCAAGGTCAGCTCCAGGTTGGCACCCAGAAGTGGGTTCCAGCTGGGGGCTGCCTGCCCCTCCCCACACCCCCAGCCCAGGTGCCCCCGGGATCCCTGGCAGGCTGAGTGACTCAGGGCCAGCCTGCCCCGTCTAGCCTCGGCTGCTCCATCTGTGTAACAGAAGGAGCCCACAGCCCTGTCAAACCCCCTGAGCTGATGCTAGTGCCAGTATGGACAGCATTTCTCAACTGCTTCAATACGGGCTCCCTGAGCAGGTAGGAGGGCCTGAGAGGTGAGAGAAGGCTCTAGAAAAGCAAAGTGTTGTGCTTGTACTCTTGGAATATAAGCCCCACCTCCGCAAATTGTAGCCAATTCCAGGCTCAGCCATTAACGATCCTTTTGACCCCTGACCCAGCCACTAAGCCACATTTGGCTCAGGGCCTGTCGGGTGCCCAGTAGGGGACAGGTGAGCAGAAAAAGGCCCAGAGCTGCTGGCTATCCCTTGCCCTTGGATGTCCGGACTACAGGGCATAACCCGGGAATAGGGAGGCAGGGACTCCGAACTTCAACAGCTCTCACCTCCGCTAGGACTGGGTTCCCTTGGGCCAGTCTCGCACCGCTCGGGGCTTTGGTTTCCCCATTCTTAAAGGGCCGTTTGATCCCTGGTTGTCCAGGGCCCGTGGCCTCAGGTAAGGGGCAGGGGGAGCCTGCCGTGAGTGACAGGCGGCCAAAAGCAGGGGGAGGAGGACGACCCTTCCTGGGAGAAGTCGAGGCCCAGGCAGCGCCGCCCACGCGGCCCTGGGCAGAAGTCGGCCTCGGTTTCTCCCGAGCTCACCTGCTGAGCGGCGGGCTGGGCGGGCTCCGAGCTGCCCCCGCTGAAGGCTCCGGTCAGGGCGCTGCCCACGACGTGCCCCACGGCCGAGCCCACCGCCACCCCCGCGGCCGTGGACGCCATCTGCGCCATCAGGCCGGGCTGGCCCGACGGGGCGGCGGCGGCGGCGGCGGCCGAGGGCGGCGGGGGCGCGGGCGGGGCCGCAGAGGGCGCGGCGGCGCGGCTGCGGGCGAGGGTAGGGTTAGTCCCCGCCGGCCCCGGCCCGGGAGCGGCTCCCGGCCACCCAGCCCGTCCCCGTCCCCCTCCCCCGAGGACGCGCGACCACCGACCCCGGCGCGGCTGCGGCCCCGCCCCTCCCCCCAAGATGGCGCAGCCGCCGCCAAGGTCACGCCGCGGCGCCCGGGCGGGAGTCCCCGCGCTCCGCCACCCCTCGGTCCCGCGCGCACCTGGCAGGCCGGGCGGCCGCGCTGCGGCTCCCCCGGGGCATGGTGGCGGCGGCGAGATCTGCCTAGCGCAGGCGGAGACGGCGACAGCCGGAGACGGCGACAGCCCCAGCGGCTCCGTCCCGGGGACGCACCGGCTCGGCTGACCCGCGGGCGCGAGGGGCGGGGCCTGGGAGACACGCCCCGGGGCGGGGCCGAGCGCGGGCGCCTGCTCCTCCTCGAGCGCCCTGGGTCGCCCGGCCTGCGCGCCCTGCCTGCGCCCGGCCGGCGGTGTGCTCCCGGGGACCGGCCAGTGCTGCAAATGCCCAGGGCTGACTCGGGGGCGACACGGGGCGACGGCCCGAGTCCCTTCCAAAACCACCACGGAGGGGCGCCTGGGTGGCTCAGCGGTTGAGCGTCTGCCTTGGGCTCAGGTCTTGATCCCAGAGTCGTGGGATGGAGTCCCGCATCGGGCTCCCAGCAAGGAGCCTGCTTCTCCCTCTGCCTGTCTCTGCGTCTCTGTGTCTCTCATGAATAAGTGAATTTAAAAACCTTCAAAAAAAGCAAACAACCCACCACCGAAGGCGGGGAGCGGAGTTTGTTGCTGTCCCAGAGCCAGGGGAGAAATAGGGAGGGGATCGGACGAAGCCAGCACGGGAGGGGCACGAGGGGCCAGGCCAGGCTCCGGACCCCCTCCTGCGGCCTCGGGGGTGGGGGGCGAGGGGGGGACCCGGGGAGGGATAGAGCGGAGAAGAAACAAGCCCGAGGAAAGCCCTGGGCAACCTGAACCCAGAACCTCCGCCAGGGGGCGTCCGAAGCCTTTCTCCGACTCCATTCCGGCCCGAATGCGCGGCAACCCTGGGCAGTCTTGCGCATCACCCTCCTGCGGTGGGATGGAGCCCCCCCATGCGGCCCAGCGCCCCGCCTGACACCCTGCTTTGCAGCACGGACGCAGCGGCGGACATCGAGGGCAAAAAATGCCCATCCCAAAGGCTCTGATCTGGGCGCCCGGAGGCGTTTGTGCGGGTTTGAATCTGTGGCCTCGCGATTTTACCACCTTGGTTCCAGGCCAAGGGAAGGGCGGAGGCGCGGATTTAGGACGCTTCCCAGCCCTTCAGGAACTTGAAGTTTATTTATTATTTTTTTTTGAGTGATCATATTATTGCCTAAGGAGGAGCTCTGATTTCTTTACCCTCCCCTATCACTGTCCCATGTGCCCATAGGAGGCCTGGTGGCACCGGGATCGGGATCGTAGGCAGGATGAAATCACCCCAAGCAAAAGTGAGTAACTTTAAAGGAACAGATTGCTAACACTTTAGGTAATAAAGATCGCTGCTGTCTTGTCTCTCCTCTTCTGAGCCTCTAGGAGTCTCTGTGGACCTTCCTTGGAGAGGCTATGAGGCCTCCCTGGACTGGAACCTGGAGGGAGGGGATGAGTGGGCCTGATTGTCCTCTTCACCTCCTTCCCTTCTTAGGCCCAGGCTGGGTACCCACAGCCTCACCTTGCAGCCTCTCAGGACTCTGCCTGCCAGGATGGGAGCCACTGTCCCAGGTTGGGCTCTGCAGAGTTGCCCACGATGGAGCAGATTGCCTTAGTGAAGAAGTGGGGCCCCAGGTCATGAAAGTGGAGGATCCCTTACAGAATAGGACACCACCATCTCCTTTGACTTTCACCTCCTCTCTGTCAAGTCTCAGGAGGCTGGCCCCTAGGGCCATGGAGCATGTTAGTGTGTTGGGCCTCCAGAGTGCCACTCAGACACTGGCCCCCCACCTGCCTCAACCTACTAATAGCACCCTCCCTCCCAACCCCCCCACTTGCCTGCTGGGATGGGAAAGCCTGACCTGGTCCTTTCCTCTTGGGCCCTCAGTTTTTCGGTTTATAAATTGTCTAGAGTTCTGTTCTAAGCTGGGGGGCTGGCCAGCCGCCTCCTTCTGCCTCAGTTTCCCCTGGCACACATCCCTGGTCTCACAAGGGCTATTGTGCCATCTTCCAGATGGATCAGCTAAGGCTCTAAATGGTGGGAGAACTTGCCTGGGGGAACAACCACCTGTCAAAGGCTAGCAGTAGGTCAAAGGTCAGGCCACCGGGGAGTCTAGGTGGGGATAGGGCCCAGGAAGAGTGAAGCCCACAGCACAGCGGGGAAACTGAGGCCCGGAGTAGCACCAGCTGGACTGGGTCGCCTCTGAGATCTCAGGCTAGGCCTGACCCTGGGAAGGACTGGGTCTCGGCCCCCTGCCCCAGCCGGGCCAGCCCCTCCGCGTCCACCTCCCCCACCCAGGCCGCGGCAGCCGCGGGGAGAGTTTAGAACAAAAGGCGAGAGGGGCGGGGCCGGGGCGGGCCGGGGGCGGGGCGGAGGCTATAAGGGGCGGCGGCCCGGCGCGGCCCAGCAGGCCCAGCAGCCCCGGGGCGGATGGCTCGGGCCCCCCGGCTCCGCGGCGCGGCCCTGCGCGCCCTCCTCCTCCCGCTGCTGCTGCTGCTGCTCCCGCCACCGCCGCTGCTGGCCTGGGCCCCGCGGCCCCCGGTGAGTGCCCGCCGCCGGCCAGCCGCTCCTCGCCGAGGGGGTGCCGGGCACGCGGGCTGGGCCCGGTGGCCAGGCTGGACCCACGGGGGCGCCCGGGGTGGCCCGCAGTGGCCCGTTACCCGAAACGCTTTCTGAGTCCCTGTGGACGTGAAAGATAGTGAGCTTCCCGTCCCTGGAGGTGTGCAAGTGGAGCCTGCGCGGGGATCGCTCAGGCTGGTGAGGCGGGACTCGGCGCTAGACGCACGCCCCCTCCCAGCGTGGGGACCTGCTCCGCAGATGCCGGGCCAGGTAGCAGAGGGAGTGGTTACAGGGCCTCCTATTCATCGCGGAGACAAAGCCGCGGGCTGGTGTCAGCCTCCAGGTGTGTGGCCTCGGTGAGCACACCTCCAGGGTGCCCGTGGCTGGAGGATTAAGGAAGAGCTGGAGGGCAGCACTGCTCTGGGGCAAATGGGGTGCAAGCCGGAAGAGGTGGCACCACCTGGGCACCTCCAAGTGGCAAGTTTGGGAGGTGTGAAGCCAGGACAGCATGAGTGAGAGAGCTATGTGTGTGTGTGTGTGTGTGTGTGTGTGTGTGTGTGTGTGTGAGACAGAGAAAGTAAGAAGAGCCCGGAGTGGCCAGCTGAGACCCTCAGAAAGGAAGGGGGTGGGGAGGGAAAGGGAAGAGAGAAGAATGTGTGATCAGGAGAGAAGGCAGTCTGCGAGAGGGCAGCAGAGTGACTAGCGGAAGGGCAGTCACCGGGTGTTGTGTGACCGCCTGTGTGTGCCCACCGGGGGCCTCAAGGGGCCCCTCACAAGGGTGGCCACGCGGAGCCCACAGGCCCCTCGGACCCCAGCTGCGGCATCCAGACAGCTCAGGCAGGGATGGGAGCATTAGGATGTGTGACAGGCAGGAGACGAGGGAGGAAGGGCTGACCAGCTGGGCCCCCTTTGCCCAGTCCCACCGGCTCTGCCCTGCCCAGCCTTGCCTCATCCTGGTTATGGGAGCAGAAGAAGATCGCATGGGTGGGTTAGGGAAGGGGGCATCTCAGTCTGGAGGCTCTGCCTCTTACCAACTCCTCCCAGTGCCTTGAACTTGGGGCAGAGTCCAGAATCACCCTGGGTAGCCAGTTGACCTCCGGGTTCAGGAATTGGAGAGATGTGGGTTTGAACCATGTGCCCTAGGTGAGTCCTTCTGGGTCACCCCCTCTGTCTCAGTGGGTAGGAGATAACGGTGCCCACTGCTGGGCACTGAGGATTAAGTGAGGTAATGGGAGGAGAGGGCACAGGCAGTCACGCTGGACACACACTGTCACCTGTGGCTGCCACTTTGATGCTCGTGCAGGGTCACTTGGGGCCGGGTCTGAGCTGGGCTGTTGGCTGTCACTCTGTAGATATGCAGGGAGCATTTGGGGTCGCCTTCCCCGTGTTTGTCCCCAGGCTGCCATCAGCAGGGCCAGGAAAGCTCTGTAAATATTTATCCACCCCAGTTCACAGCTTTCAGGGTTGATGAAAAAACCCTGCAGCCCAGTGGTGCGACGGATGCTGCATTCCCTCCTGGAGCCGGCAGGGGAAGAGGGGCCCCCCCAAGAAGATTGGGGGCAGTGCGGGGCAGTAGATGGACCTGCCTGTTGCCTGGTGCATAATAGGCAGGTTGCTTGGCCTCTCGGAGCCTCAGAGTGGCGTGCTGCTACCGAGAATGATGTGATGCTCCTCATTCTTGCTCACAGCCTAACAAAGGACCCTCCTAACAGGATCACCTCCAGCTGACTGTGGAAGGCAGAGCTGTTATTAATTATCCCCGTTGGACCTATAGCAAACTGAGGCTCAGAGAGGGGTGAAACTCGCCTGGAGTTACCCAGCAGTTTTCTGGTTTGGGGTCCTTTATACCCCCTCTACAGGGTGCCTCCCATTTTCTAGATTGGAAATTGACCCAAGTGCTGACCCCAAGCCTCTAGCTCGAGATGGAGTCAGCTGAGAAGTTCCTCAAGTATGTTTGGGGCTGTGGTTTGGTGCCCCCAAGAGGAAGGAGGGGTAAGTGAGCTCAGTGCCCACCACAGGGCAGACCTAGGGAGGCTCCTGACTGAGGAGGAGGAGGAGGGAAGTCATCGGAAAAAGAAACACTTCTCAGGAATGTGGGTTTTGGAGACAGGCCAAGAATTGAAGAGGTGGGGGAGGCACGAGCCCCAGGTCTAGGCCCAGCTCTTCTTTGACTTGCTGTGTGACCCTGGGCAAAGTCCTCGACCTCTCTGGGCTCTGTTTCTTTCTCTGAGAAATGTGGTGATGCCTGCTTCCCAACCCTCCCAGGGCTGTGGATGAGGCCAGGTATGGCCTATGCTCACCATCTCACCTCACTGAATCCCAGCAGCCTTGGGAAGACGAAGCACACCCATCTTAGGAATCTGCAAGGGGCTCTGTGCCAGGCCTTGCACTTAGGGTTCCTGACCTCAGGCCAGAAAAGACTCAAAGAGGTTAAGTGTGGGAGGTCTCAAGGGCAGGGGGCATGTGTCCCATCCCAGTAATGGGAAGACTGAGGCTAAAAGCCATTAAGTGATTGGTTCCAAAATACAAATATCTGACAGGAGACCTTGATTCTAGTGCCTTCCACTTACCCACTGCAAGACCAGTGAATGTGACATGGACAATGAGCATGAGCCTCTGGCTGTGGGGAAGACTCTGTCTCAGTCACTCTTCTCTGGGCCTGCAAGCTCCCTTCTGCTAGCTGTAATTCCTGTTTCGGATTTAGTCCGGGAACTCTGGGGGAGCTGGAGCCCAGATGGGTGGTGGGAGCTGTAGCACATGCGGCAAGAGCAGGTTTCTAGGTGTGGGAGGGGAGGGCCCACGGGGGCAAGAAGCGGGGCCAGGGCAGACGCCGCAGTGGGCATTAGAGAAGGAGGTTATTTAAAGCCCTCTGCTGTGGTGCCATCCCCACTGGACAGAGAAGTCAAAGCTAAAAGAGGGAGGGGACTTGCCCAGAGTCACTCCATCCAGGTGACCATGGCATAGGACTGGGCTGAGTCTCCGAATCTCAGACTGTGGCTCTTTCTGTTGGGCTGAGAGTGCCATGATCCAGGGTTCTGGGCATGGACCTAGTTCTGGCGAGGGCAGGAGAGGAAGGAATGTGTGTCCAGTACCCTCCCTCCATCGTTGGCCGCTGCTCCAGGCCTCACTGGAGGGCAGAGGAGATGAGAGAATTCTGTCCAGAGGTGTGAATAGAGCTGTTGGGGGCTCACGGGGACAACCCTGTCCTGCCCTTTCCAAGGCTGAGGGATGGAATGTGTATCCAGGAAGTCAAAGGGGCAGTGTGGGGAGGAGAGAGGCAGGCTCTCATGGCTAGGCACACAGACCTGGGGTTCACATCCTCAATGTGAGACCTCGCATATGTATCACCCCCCACTTTACTGGGGGAGTGTGTGGGAGAGTGGGTGTTCAATGAGCTGAGAGAGTGCCTGGGAAGTAATCATTTCCCGTTCCTTCTCTTGGTGAGAGCTGTCAGGGGAAGGGTGGCTCCAGCCTGAAGAGCACAACAGAGGTAGCAGGTAGGGAGTGGGTTGTGAGCACAGAAAGCCTACCACCTGCCAGCTGTTACCTGGGCAAGTTGCTTAACTTCTCTAGGCTCTGTCTTCTCATCTGAGAAGTGGGGGATGATGAGAGTGGAGTTAGAGAGAGATCCCATCAGAAGCTAAGAGCATGTCTGTGGAGCTGTTGGTGGGGCCCTAGTCTAGATACAGGTGAACGGCAAGTGGTAAGGACTTAACTGGCTGTAAGTCCAGTATCCACCGGAACCTACGACGCAGGGAGGCTGGGCTTTGCCAAGTAACAAACTAACCATTCAGTAAACAAGCTCTGAAAGTAAAAGGTTGGTCCAGGCTTTTTCTCGTACCCCAGGTAGCTGTGCCCCTGCATGTTCAGAAGACCCCAAGTGGGGTGTCCTTGGGGTTGAGTCTGGGTGTCTCTGAGAGTTTGAGTAATTGGTAGCTCCAGAATTGGGAGACTGGGGCTGCTAGCACGACGATCAGAGCCCTGGGATGCCTAGGGCCTGGGAGAGCTGCCAGAGGCTAAGGGTGAGGGTGGAGCCTGGGTGGCCTGGCTCCCACCCCAAATATGGCTGTGGGGAGGCCCCAGCCGCCCAAACCAGTCAGTCCCAGACCAGATGGGTGCTTAGTCTCTAACAGACGGCATGGCTCCGTGCCTTTCCAGCTTTGCTTAGTATCCCAAGCCTAGCCTTCGCCTCCTGCCTGGGACACCAGAGTCCTCATCTGGCCCTGCCATGCCCTTGCTGAGTGACCTCAAAGGGTTTCCCAACCTCTCCAAGCTTCTGCTTGTTTCAGGCTTGAGAACTGCGACCTCGGCCCTGGATTGTGCAGTGGGTGGAGACTCCAGGTCAGGATCTCCATCTGTAGTGCTGGGGTTCCAGCAGGGCAGGGCTAGGTGGGGGCTGGGCACCTGGTAATTGTTCCCCCCTGCCCAAGCATGGATCAACACTGGGGAGGTATTATCCCCATTTGTCAGGTAAGCAAATCAAGGCTACACTGCGGGGCTACAGCTCTTCTACACTGGGGAGCGGTGGTGGTGGGTATCCTGGGTAAGAGCCCACTGAGGTTAATTGGAGAGGGCAGAGTTGGTGGGGATGGGTGGAGGGGGGACAGGAAGAAAGAAAGCAGAAAAGGTGTTGGCTGGGCTCAGGGCCAGTAGGGGAGCAGCAGGACCTTGCCTGAACTTTCCTAGAAAGCTTTGTAGGATCTATTCCTGGGTGCGTGCGGAGAGTAGTCAGACGCTACACCCCTGACCCAGACCTTTCTGACCCAAGTGGCTGCATAGGCAGCCCAAACACTCCAGGAGGGGGCAGGAAGGCAGCAGGATGCCTCAGAACAAGGCCTCAGGAAATCTGAGCCAGTCCGTGCCAAAGGGCCCTGCCGTGTGATGGCTTGCACACCTCACCCTCAGTCTGACCATCCACAAGGTAGGCTGGGGTTGAGCATGGATATGCTGATGGGCCATGAGGACCCAGGGCCTGATGAAGCCTTTGGATCCTTTCTCCTGCCCAGGATGCACACCGCCGCCACCCTGTGAGGAGGGGGCCACAGCCTTGGCATGAAGCTGGTCCCAGCAGCCTGGTACCTGCCCCTACTGCCCAGGACACTCCCCAGCCTGCCAGCAGCCCCAGGCCTCCCCGCTGCGGTGTGCCTGACCCGCCTGATGGGCTGAGTGCCCGCAACCGACAAAAGCGCTTCGTGCTGTCAGGCGGGCGCTGGGATAAAACGGACCTCACCTACAGGTAGGGGCCAGCGGCTGTGGGAGCAGGCTCTAGACCTCTACCTGTGTGTTTGTGTGTGAACTGCCACCCTCTTCTGCTTCTTGAGACATGTCTTGGAGCTAGATCTTTGTGGTTAACAGACTTGTGTGTCCGCTGACCCCCGAACCATCTGTGGACCAACTCCCTAAACCCCAACTTAGATGCACACACAGACAACACCCTCTCACAGCTATGCCTGCCCACAGCAGAGGGGCAGTAGCTCTGTTAACATGTGAAAAATCTCAGCACACACTGGGTGGCTCCATTGACATATAGGGCATGGCCTTTGGTTGCCCAGGCAACCTCTATTGGGGACCTAATAAGTGCCGGGCCCTGGGACTCTGGTAAATGAAGGATCATTGTTCAGACCTACCACCAGAGCTCAGGATCCGCGTGGGTGGGAACAGTGGTGAGCGAGCAGGACAGGTAACATTGGGAGTGATGCAGAAGCTGAGGCTTGTCCTGCGGGTGGGAAGTTGGCCCCGGGACAGAAGGCATGTGAAGGATGATGTGTCACACAGATCGGACCTCAGAAATGCCCTGGGTGGGGAATCGAAACCGAGATGGGGTCAAGGGACCAGGGTCTCCCCACAGTAAGTAGCACAATCAGGTCTAGAAGGTGGGTCTTGGGGCCCCTGATTCTGCATTCTTTCCACCAAATGCAGACACCTGTGGGTACCAAAGGACATACAAACCCACACAAAGATGTTCCCATGTGGAAGCTGAAGCCCAGAGCACACCGGGCTTGTGTCCCACATTCATGCATCCCCTCTGAACACTGAGGGGCATTTCCTGGCCCAACAGTCATCAGAGGGCTGTCCCAAGCAAGGCCCAGGCCCCTCCTCCTCCCCCCAGGATCCTCCGGTTCCCATGGCAGCTGGTACGGGAGCAGGTGCGGCAGACGGTGGCAGAGGCCCTACAGGTGTGGAGCGAGGTGACACCACTCACCTTCACCGAGGTGCATGAGGGTCGTGCTGACATCATGATCGACTTCACCAGGTGAACCAGTGGCCTAAGACCCCACCAGGAACTAGCCCCACCTGTCAGTGGCCACTGACTCTGCCCCACCTACCCACAGGTACTGGCATGGGGACAACCTGCCATTCGACGGGCCTGGGGGCATCCTGGCTCATGCCTTTTTCCCCAAGACCCATCGAGAAGGAGATGTCCACTTCGACTATGACGAGACTTGGACAATCGGGAACAACCAGGGTATGGGCAGGGGACCCATTTTCCAGATGGGACCACTGAAGATCACAGCGAATGGGGACAGGTCCTTGAGCTGGGCTCTGGAGCTTGGGTGTCTTGCGGCAGGAAGCTTGGGAATTTCCGGGCTATCTCCCTTTTTCAGGTACAGACCTCCTGCAGGTGGCCGCCCACGAGTTTGGCCATACGCTGGGGCTGCAGCACACGACAGCTGCTAAGGCACTCATGTCCCCTTTCTACACCTTCCGCTACCCACTGAGCCTCAGCCCAGATGACCGCAGAGGCATCCAGCACCTCTATGGCCAACCCCGGACAGCCCCTACCTCCAGGCCCCCAGCCGTGGGCCCCCAGGCAGGTGTGGACACTAACGAGATTGCCCCACTGGAGGTGAGACCCTGCTCCCAGCTCCCTTCACCCTCTGGTTTCTGTGGCTCCAATGTGGGCTCTTTCTCAGCCCTTCTCTCCTACGCCAGCCGGAAGCCCCACCAGATGCCTGTGAGATCACCTTTGATGCAGTCTCCACCATCCGTGGCGAGCTCTTCTTCTTCAAGGCGGGCTTCGTGTGGCGGCTGCGTGGGGGCCGGCTGCAGCCTGGCTATCCTGCACTAGCTTCTCGTCACTGGCAGGGACTGCCCAGCCCCGTGGATGCAGCCTTCGAAGATGCCCAGGGCCACATCTGGTTCTTTCAGGGTGAGGGGTACTGGGTTTCATGCTCAGGAGACGTCCAGGAGCCAGGAACATCATGGCCAAGGATAGGGACAGTCAGACAGACCTAATGGGCAGTGGGAGGGTGCCCTGAAGCTGGAGGGCCAAGGGAGTGTGGCTTACTTCTCTGGGTGCACCTGGGAGGCTCCCAGAGGAGGTGGCTCTCAAGATGGGAATAGCATTGAGGGTGTTACACAGTGGGCCATGCATCGGTGCATTCAACCCTCGAAGCCATCCTAGGGGGTGTACTTGGGATCAGTATGCCTGCTTTAGAGAGGAGGTCTCTAAAGATGTGGTGAAGTGACTCGCCTGAGGGTTTAGAAAAGGCAGAGCAGGAATTTGGTCCAGTTCTGGCAACCCCAGAGCCTGTGCTATAACTTTCAACTAGGAGAGACAAGAGCCTGGAACATTCTAGGTGGCAGGGACCTCATCAACAGAGGCCCAAGCTTGGGTGCGGCCCAGGGACTGATCAGAAGCACTTGTCACAGGTAGCTAAGTGCTGGGGAAGGAATGGGAGGTCAGGAGGCCTCCTTCCTGTTTAGAAAAACCTCTCGTATGGTACCTCCCAGAGCATGCGTCTCTGCAGCTTATCCCCACTGGTCTAAAACTTCCCTCTGGGGATAAGGGTGCCGAGCAGGATTACTGGCCCGAGTGTTTTACGGACAAGGAAACTGAGGCTGAGAAGTCTGTGGTGGTGGCCGGGTGCCACAGTTGGGCACACCCGTTGCAGCCTCCCCTCTCCTGCAGGTGCTCAGTATTGGGTGTACAATGGAGAGAAGCCAGTCCTGGGCCCTGCACCTCTCTCTGAGCTGGGCCTGCTAGGGTCCCCCATCCAGGCCGCCTTGGCCTGGGGCCCCGAGAAGAACAAGATCTACTTCTTCGGAGGCAGAGACTACTGGCGCTTCCACCTTAGCACCCGCCGTGTAGACAGCCCCGTGCCCCGCCGGGCCACTGACTGGCGAGGGGTGCCCTCTGAGATTGATGCCGCCTTCCGGGATGCTGACGGTGCGTCGGGGTGGAGTGGCTGGTACCAGCAGTACAAGAACCACATCTCTCATTTGGTGGTGGTTGGGCATTAGCTCCTCGTCGCAGGTCCTCTGTCCAGTGCTTTCCCCATCCACCCTCCCCCTTGTGCCGGGGCAGTGCTATGCCCCCGTGCTACAGATGGGAAGACTGAGGGCCAGAGACCTGCCCAGGTCCCTCCATCATCGCTGGTAAAATAGTAACTGCCACACACCGAGGACCGATGATGTTCTAGGCACAGCGCTAAGCTCCTTAAGTGTCTCATGCAGTTCTCAGAACAGCCCTTTGACATCACCCGTGCCATGAAGCCAGTTTCCAGAGGGGCTAACAGCAGTTCAGGTGATGAAGTCCCTAACTGGGCCAATCAGGTGCACAGTGGGGAGCCAGGCCTCCCACCCAGGCAGTCCCTGCTCCTCCCCACCGAACCACCTGGCTGGCCTCCCACAATCTCAAAGGAGTAGAGTGGGATTGATTTACAGTCCCGTACTTTCTCCCCTGTACCCTCAACCTTGCTTCTGGGCTCTCCCACATTGGGACCTGCTAGCAGAGCAATGCTGTGGTGGCTCTGGGGCTCTTGGTCACCTGTGCGTCCACCTTGCCTTGGGATGTCTGTCTGTAGTCTGGCTGGCAGGTACAGCAGTAGACTGATGGGGGAAGGGGAAGACTACTTGCTTTCCTGGGGGGTGGGGATTGAGTTTCTGAGACTCCAGGCATCTGTTAAGCTGGATAATAGCCCAGATCAGACCACAGTGCACAGGTAGGATTCAGAAGGATGGAAAGTCAATGGCCACGCCGGGGCCTACAAGTTTCGAGTACAACAGTAGTCAAGCCCTAGCAATCTGACCTCCCCCTGTGCTTGTCCCTGGGCACAGCCTGACTGGCAGGTGCAGGGCCCATTGTCTACTCACCCCAGCTTGACCTTCCTCTCTCCTCAGGCTATGCCTACTTTCTGCGAGGTCGCCTCTATTGGAAGTTCGACCCCGTGAAGGTGAAGGCCTTGGAGGGCTTCCCCCGCCTCGTGGGCCCTGACTTCTTCGGCTGTACCGAGCCTGCCAACACTTTCCGCTAACCACAATGTCGATGCCCTCAGGGCACCTGACCCCTGCCAGACCACTCACTGGATAGAGACCAGTGGGCATCTGTGTGGCTATGGGTACTAGGCACAGGATAGAGCCTGTGTTTCCTCAGGGGGTTGGGGAGGGGGTGCTGTCCCCTTGACAACTGCAGGGAGGGCCATGCAGGTCGTGGTCACCTGCCAGCAATGGTCTCAAACTGGGCTAGGAGACTCTGGTGTTACTTGAGGGTGAGGCGGTCTCAGGCCAGCCTCACCCAACCTGTGCAGGTCACAGGCAAACCCTGCTGCCCTGTCTCCAGCCCTGTCCCTCAGGTTGGCCCCTCAGCAGGGCTGGGGGAGCTGAAGCCCTCATTCGATCCCTGCTGTGAGGTTCCTACAGGGTGCTGGCACGGGGGGCCAGGGGCCCCGTGGCCTTCTACCTTTTCCTGAGAGGTCAGCTCCGGGTAGGTGCTTGGAACTGGCTGATCCTAGAGATGTATTCCCCAGGATCCAGGCCAAAGGGTCCAGATTCAGCTGGGGAGGGGAGTGTTTCCTGCTGGAGACCCCGGGCCCTGGAAGCCCCAACATACCTCAATCCTGACTTGGGCTAGATCCTTCCCAGCCCTCATCCCAGCACTGGGACCCTCCAAAGTCCTGTAAATGTGTATACAGTGTGTACAAAGCCTTTTTTTTCTACTGAGTACTATCATTAAATATGGTTATTTTCTACTTGTCTTTCCTCTGCCTGGTTCTTTTTTTTTTATTTTTTTAAAAGATTTTATTTATTCATGAGAGATGCACAGAGAGAGAGTCAGAGGGAGAAGCAGGCTTCCTGCAGGGAGCCCGATGTGGGACTCGACCCGGGTCTCCAGGATCACGACCTGGAAGGCAGATGCTCAACCACGGAGCCACCAGGGCGCCCTGCCTGGTTCTTTCTGAAACTATGGGGTGAGGAGGGGGACGGGGACAGACGTAGGAACTGGCTCAGGACCTGCTCCATCCTGGGAGCCAGGGTCATAGCCTACTCCACCCACCCATCCACACTTCTGCGGGTTGGGGCTGGACGCAATGCCTAGGACTCCTCTGGCTCCAGGCCTCCATCCTGTCCAGCCAGCCCGACACCTGGAGGGCTTTGTGATTGATTCCAAGGCTTCCCTGCGGGCCCCTCAGGGGATCCTCCACCAAGTGGTGGTCACTTTATCAGATCATGCCACACCCCAGCCCCTGATCGGAATACTTTATTTCTCACTGCTGTCAGGACACAGATGGTTACCACGGCCGACCCCACCTGTCACCTCGCCCTGCCGCCCAGTCCCCGCGGATCTTCTTCATGGTAGCACCTATCACAGCTACCATCTTAGACTGAACCGTGTGAGATTGTTAGCAGGGGACCATCTTCAATCTGCTGTATTGTGCAGCCGGACACACGGATGCTTTGATGCTCGGCTCCCAGCTGCGAGCTCCGCGGGGCAGGGCCGGCTAGGTTCGTGCCCCCTTCTCCCCCACGGCTGCGCCTGTTGAGGGCTCGAGGTGCAGAGTTAGGGAAGGAACGGAGCGGCCGGCCTCCCTTCCAGCTCACTGATGCCTCAAACCAAATACCACCCGGGGCCTTGGGATCCTGCCAAGCCTGGGGAACCTTGGCCAAGGCCACTCCCCCACCCAGTGTGGTCATTGTGCCCATCTCCACCGCAGGAACAGCTGTGCGCCCGGAAATGGGGTATCTGCTCCCAGGATCCCTCTTACCTACTCAACTACACTGCGTTTTCCGGGTGGGGAAACTGAGGCACGAACTGCTCTGGCCTCCTACTGGCCTCAGGCCTCATTTCACTCCTCCACTGGGCTGAGTTCTACCTAGTTGTGAGGCTGGGGAAGAACACCGCCGGAGTCAGGGCGCCCCGAGTGCTATCTCTGTCGGTGAGCAGCTCTGGCCAGTGCCTCCCCCAGGGGAGCAGCCTGGAAGAGAAACGGGTCCGCGGCTCCTTTAAGGGGCCCGACGGGGCGCGCCCCGGCCTTTTGTTTGGGCGGCGGCGGCGCGCGCGTCAGCGTCAACGCTCCGCGCCTGCGCACTGAAGGCGGCCTGGTTGTCGTTGGCGGCGGCGGCTGAGGAGCCCGGCGGTGGCACGAGCACCAGGTCGGCCCGCCCGTCGCCTCCCGGCCTCGGCTCTCCTCGGCTCGGCGCGCCCCGGCTCCTCCTCCGTGCCCCCGATCCCTCGCAGCCCGGCCCCGGCCGCCCGCCCCCGCCGCCGCAATGATGATGATGGCGTTGAGCAAGACCTTCGGGCAGAAGCCCGTCAAATTCCAGCTGGAGGACGACGGCGAGTTCTACATGATCGGCTCTGAGGTACCCGCGGCGCGTCCTCGCCCTCCGGCTCCGGCCCGGCGGGAGCCTTGGGGCGGGTCTGCGCGCCGGGAACGCGCGTCTCCATTCATCGCGGCGGGCGCGCGCGCGCGCACGGAGCTGCCCGGGGGCGGGGCCGGGAGGGCGGGGCGTGGTCTGTTTGGCCCCGCCCCGTGCCCCGCGGCGGGTGGAGTTTACTTACTCCTCTTCTGGGTGGTGGGGGGCGCTCGCTGCTGCCTGGCCGTAGGGCCCCGGGAGGAGCCCCCGGGTCCGCCCTGAGTTGGGAAGACCCCAGCCCGCCGCCGAGGAACTGGGTGTTTCGGTTAGCCCCTGGGGCTCCGGGGGAGAGATGTCGGGAGCTTCTCACGCATCCCTCCTCCACTGGTCCATCGGGGGTCCTGAAGTCGCAGGCCGGAAACGGGGCTTACTGATGTCTCATCCCTCGTTGTGTTGGTTGCTTTTATTTACCGGTGAGGGAATAGGGAGGAGGATGCTTGCTTTTGCGTGGATAAAGCTGCAGTCCCTGAGCTAGAGAGATCAGCAGGTCAAGAAGCAGTCGACTTTGACTATCTTGAAGTTACGCCGAATTTTGAGGGAGAGATTGTAAATATCTCCCATTCTGAACCAGAAGTGACAGCATTTTGTTGAACCAGCTGGACAGCTGACTTTGGGAAAACGCTGCAATTGTTCCTTCCGTGGGAGTTTGTACTGAAAACTAAGCTTTCTTCCAGATTGCCTCAAACTAGCCCTCTTTGAGTCAAGAGTAATCCCCCAGCTAGTGTGTGTTCCTTTTTTTTTTTTCTTTTCTAGTCGAGGACATGCGGTTCAGATGTGCAGATACCTGGCGGTAGAGTCTTTCCTGTGTAATGAGAGAAGTGCCAATCCTGGAGAGCTACAAGACGCCCAGGGTTGTTTTTCCCTGTAGCAGCGTTCATTATCACATGCCAGCATTTCATTCCGGTTTTTATTTTTCTTTTTAAAGATTTTATTCATTCATGAGAGACCGAGAAAGAGAGGCAGAGACACAGGCAGAGGGAGAAGAATCAGGCGCCATGCAGGGAGCCTGATGTGGGGCTCGATCCCAGGTCTCCAGGATCACACCCCGGGCAGAAGGCAGTGCTAAACCGCTGAGCCACCGGGCTGCTCTCATTCCCGTTTTTAAAATATGGGGTTTTTTTCCTTCACAATTGAACATAGAATAAATGAATGAAGCCTCATGATGGTCATGCTGAGGCTCTTAGGACACCCTGTGACTCCTGGAGTTAGGAGACCAGTGTTGCCAGTCGCATCAGGACTTAAGTGTCCATTTTTAAATCAACTTTCATAAAACAAAAAGGGCAGGATTTATAAATTAATTTTTCATACTATTACATAAGTGCTGCTCTTCCGACGTAACTGGGGAAGCGGAGTCCTTGCCTTTCCATGTGCCACAGCTCAGAATGGTCCTCACGGACCAGTAGAAAGAGCCTAAATGCAAGATATGGGGCATTTGAGGAGTTTCCATATGATACTGGGCACATTGTTTAAAGAAGCCTTTTCCTGATCTAATGGACAGGAAAAGCAATCCTGGAAAAGCAATGTTTGGCCTTGACTCTGAGTGGATGCTGCTTTTGAAAAGGAAGCTTCCGTTTGTTAGATGGAAAGTATTGAGAGGGAGCATATGGAGAGATGAGAAGGAGGAGACCCAGTTCCAGCCCTGCTCTGTCTCCAGGTCACTTTTCTCATGTGTGTGAGACATGCTTAGACTCTATGATCTCTAAGATCTTAGGTTCTAGAAGGGTAATTGTGGTCTTCTCTTCCGGCCCTGTTGAGTGAGAATTGTCCTGAGACCCAGTGTGTAGAGACCGAGAGGGGAGAGACACATTTTCTCTCGTGGGCCAGGCTGAACAACTGTCAGACATCTGGAGGTCTGGGAAGGATTCAAGATCAGGAGGCTGACTGTTGATAACCAGTAGCTCCTGTGACAGCATTGGATGGATGGCCACCAGGCCCCTTTCTTTGGGAAAACAGACACCATGTTCAGAGAGATGGGTTGGCCATAGCAGCACACCCAGGGCCACCATGCTACATCTGTGGAGCAGCTTTGGGAAGGGCATCTGCAGTTGCAGCAAGTGTGTGTGTGTCACTGTTCTCGTGCCATCTGCAGGCAGTTGTGTTCACCAAGCCAGAGTCACAGGGCTGAGAGGATCCTAAGAAATCCCCAGGTTCACACCTTCACATCTATTTTATTATTTAAAGATGTATTTGTTTTAAATGTTTTTTTTTAATTTTTATTTATTTATGATAGTCACACACACACACACACACACACAGAGGCAGAGACACAGGCAGAGGGAGACGCAGGCTCCATGCACCGGGAGCCCGACGTGGGATTCGATCCCAGGTCTCCAGGATCGCGCCCTGGGCCAAAGGCAGGCGCTAAACCGCTGCGCCACCCAGGAATCCCGATGTATTTGTTTTAGTGGGAGAGAGAGAGCACGAGTGGAGCAGGAGGGGCAGAGGGAGAAGAAGAGAGAATTTCAAGCAGACTTCCTGCTCAGCGTGGAGCCCAATGCAGGGCTCAATCTCACAAGTCTGAGATGATGAACTGAGTCAAAACCAGGAGTCAGATGCCACCCAGGCATCCCAACCTTTATTTTACATTTGGGACACTTGGGTCCAGAGAGGGTGAAGGCTGGTTCATGAGAAAGCCAGGAAGACAAGTCTTGCTTTCCCAAGTTCCAGAGGGGTCTTGGGAAGTATCAATGTGTCCCAGAGCTTTATAAGACCTGCGAGGTAATAGTGGCGGGTATTGTTATCAATTTCTTTCCAAAAACCTAGTAGAAACTATCCATTTGGCCTTGGATGGTAATGATACTCAAGCCAAATAATGCAGAGGGGAGTCTGTGCCTTCTGTATGGAGCCTGATGACTCGCTGCTCAGGCTGTTCAGCAGCCCTGGTTGTCGATCATAAAAATCTTTGACTCATGAAAAAGGGAGAAATACACTTTAGTTTAACAGATACATCATTGCTGCCTAGGTAAACGGGAAAAATAATAGAAATGGTCCTCCGTGAGGCAGAGTCCAGAGTTGCTGCACGTTTGACAGATGAGTAAGGAGACCCTGAAGAGGGCTATGCTTGTATCTCGGCCACAGGTAGAGCCAGGCGTTTGGCTGCAGTTCCCATGGGACTCAGCTGGTCTTTTTTTTTTTTTTTTTTTTTTAAGATTTTATTTATTTATTCTTGATAGACATAGAGAGAGAGGCAGAGACACAGGCAGAGGGAGAAGCAGGCTCCATGCAGGGAGCCGGACGCGGGACCCGATCCCGGGACTCCAGGATTGCGCCCTGGGCCAAAGGCAGGCGCCAAACCGCTGAGCCACCCAGGGATCCCCTCAGCTGGTCATTTTTGCACTGTCGGTGAAATAATCGAGTTTCTTTATGAAAATTTGGAGACTAGATGTCTTTTCATGAAGGAAATCATACTTCCAGTATCCAGTACAGACAAACTGAAGCAGTTGTTTGGGGCGGTCATGATTTATGTAGCAATCTGGTGATTGCCAGTAAGTGCTTTTTAAACTCTTTGGAAAATTCCTTTGGTGTTCCTGGTTTGAGTTTTGTTACTAAACAAAGCATCAGGGGCCATGGGGGAAATTATCCTGCATCTGACTAAAATTAAAAAGACCTTTTTGGTGTTTATTACATCATAAAAATATCAAAGTCTTGTTCTTAAGATAAAAGAAAGTCAAAGAGGCCTTACATTTCTGCAAAGTGCCCGGGATGCTTAGTCTAAAATCAAAATCAGCGCGAGCTTTCCAGTGAGCTCTGGGGGCCTGCCTGCCTCAGAAGCATCTGGTCAGGCCTCTCGGAACTCGGCCCTGGTGTCAGGGTGCAGCTGTGCCGGGCCCTGCCCGGAGGGGCGGATGGGGGCCGGATGGGGGCCAGCTGTGCGCCGCTGCTGAACCCTCCATGTCAGCAGAACGTGTTTTCGTGGCTGCAGCAAGCCTGGTGCCCGGAGGCCAGCTTGCCCTCGGTCTGTCACTCGATGGGCCCCGCACCAGGACCCTCTCGGCCTGCGTCCAGCCGCGACCCTCATAATGAGCCTTCTCGCTTTACCTCATAGGTGGGAAACTACCTCCGTATGTTCCGAGGTTCTCTGTACAAGAGATACCCCTCGCTCTGGAGGCGACTAGCCACTGTGGAAGAGAGGAAGAAAATAGTTGCATCGTCACATGGTAAAAAAACAAAACCTAACACTAAGGGTGCGTCTTCACGAGGGTTTGTAAACCTGTTTCAAAACCACTCGCTTCTGTCATGAAGATAAAACGTTTTCACTCCAGAGCGTCTTCACCGCAGCCCCGGCCTCAGAGGGCAGGGCCGGTGGGGGCGCGAGGGCGGCGGGGGCGGGAGCGGGTGCTGTGAAGACATGCTGGTCTCAAAACGTTTTAGGAATGCCGTGATGCTGTGCCATCTGCCGTGGGCGTGTCGCCATAGTCACCCTCCATGCAGCCCGAGTGGCGGCTGGTGGCCCCAGCTCCCACTCCCCTCTGGGGCTCTCACCGCTTCGCTTCCCAAGCACATCCATCCGTAGCTCCTCATTCGGGCGGCCGGCGTGGGCGTGCTCGTGCTCCTGTGCATGTGCCTGCTTGGTGCGCCTCCGTGCGCCTGGGGCCCGCGGGAGCCGCCTGGCCGAAAGCTGGGTGTGCCCGGCCGGGGCAGCTCCGTGCGGGGCCGGGAGAGGCCTTCAGACACCGAGCGCTCCGTCGGGAGCGCCTCGCTGCACGTCCCCGTCGGGATGCAGCGCAACGTTTGGCAGGTGGCGGTGGCGCCTTCCTGGAGAACTGCCCGGGCCTGAGTGAAGACCCTGCCTGAGGCTGTGTGTGTGCGTGTGCGTGTGAGTGCGCGTGCATCCGTGCGCGCACATCAGTCTGTCCTGTTTGGCTGTGTCCGTAGGTACTGCTGTGGTCTCGTCCACTGCGGGCAAAGTAGTGGTTCTTTTAATGCAGGAGCCGGAGCTTCTTTTTTTTTTTTATCTGCTGCTATAACATTGCCACTCACTCGCTTGAGAAAGTCTCCTTTTTGTCCTCCCTCTGCCCCCCCCGCCCCCCCCCCCCCCACCCCAGTGGCGCACCAGTCACTAACGCAGTGAGTTCCTAGCTTTGCTTTCACCTCTGCAAGCCTCAAGCGAAGTCTCAGTGACTCGTCTGCCTTGTGCTTTGGAGACGCCCTCCCCATAACTGATTTGTTTCTCCAGGAGAAGCCAGTCTGGACGCGCAGACAGGTAGCAGCTCTCGACCAAGGTTCCCTAGAAGAGCTGTGGGTCGAGTTGCCTAGAATCTGTCCTGCCTCCCAGACAGCACGCGTTGACTGGCACGGGGCCGGGAATTGACGTTTGGTGTGAAGCAGCTCTTTCTAACTCTCTGGGCTCTTGTTTTAAAAGAAAAGTATCTTTCATCTCTCATTCCATCTCTCCACTTTGCTTCGTGTCGTGGATTGCAGTGGTGTCAGACCTCTTCCCACTGGTGATAATAATCTGGAGCTTCCCTTCCCCCCTTCCACCCCCCCCCACGCCCCTGCCCCAAGAGGACCCATTGGCTGTGTTGCGCTGGAGCTGCTGCTGCCCTGTGTACTTCCTCTGTGCCGTGGCACAAATTAGTGCGAGTAAATCCTATGGGGGCATTTACTCAGTAGGACCATTAAAGCACTCAGTCCAGACTGCCCTTTTGGAAGAGGCCAGCATTTAGCAGTAGTAAGGTTGACACCTGCTTTTCCCTCCTCGTGCATGTGAGGACCTCAATGTGCTGCATCTACTGGCTGCTGCTCCTCGCTGCCCCGCCAGCAGGGTGACTGCAGTGGGGTCTCTGGTTACAGATCATGGATACACAACCCTGGCCACCAGCGTGACGCTGTTAAAAGCTTCGGAGGTGGAAGAGATTCTGGACGGCAATGACGAGAAGTACAAGGCGGTGTCCATCAGCACAGAGCCCCCCACCTACCTCAGGTGATGCACCCCTGGCTAGGGTATTCTCTTGGGATGACACCCACAGATATTTTTCTCATATTCTAGAACTGATTGCAGTTAAACTGAACTGAAGTACTTTTTTTTTTTTAAGTACTTTTAAAGATTTATTTATTTGAGAGAAAGTGCATATGTGCATGTGAGTGCGCGCACACACACACACCTAGGGCTTAGGCGGGCAGAGGGAAAGAGGAGAGAGTCTTTTTTAAGCAGACTCCCTGCTGAGCGTGGAGCCGATGCTGGGTTCAATCTCACAACTGACTGTCAGGACTTGAGCTGAAACCAAGAGTCAGAAGCTCAACTGACCGCACCACCCAAGTACTCCTGAACCAAAATGCTTTTAAACACTTCACCCACTGTGCTTACAAATCGTCTTAGCCAGGTTTCCAAGTATCTTTTGTATCTTTGGCATTTCTAAGAAACATAAGCCAAGTCTTGGATTCTGGAAAGTCATTAGGAATGCTTTGAAAGTGGGACTGATCTGTTGGAAAAATGAGTGGCCCGGATAAATTCGCAAAAGAAATGAGTAGTAGGTTTTAAGATTTATTTTGTTTTTTAGAGAGACAGAGTGCATGAGTGTGCAAGCGGAGGCAGAGGGGTTGAGGGCGAGGAAGAGAGAGAATCTCAAGCAGGGAGTGTGAGGACTTGACCCCATGACCCTGAGATCTTGACCCAAGCCAAAACCAAGAGTTGGATGCTCAAAACACCCAGGTGCCCATAGAACAATAGGTTTTAACGTATAAGCTTAGAATCTTTGAAAGAGTATTTACAGTATTACTTAGGTAAGTAGTTGGAAGGTGGTTACATAATAGAGTCTGTTCATTCATGTTTATTTTTTAATTTTTTGTCTGTTTTTTTTTTTTATCTTTCATTTTCATAGGTAGTTTTATTTCGTTTTTATTCATTCAGATTTATAAGAGAAACCTGGATACCCCAGTAGCTAAATAGGTAAAGAGTGGGCCACCCTGGAAGCACAAGGAATAAACAAATAGAGGAAATGACGTTTGTCCTGTGTAAATGTTTTGAATTCAAAGTAAAATAAATAAATGACTAGCAACATAAAGAATCGAGGAAGGTACAATAGCGCTGGCACACTCAGGCACCGTGTAGAGGCTTTGTCTAAGGCCATGGTGACGACACCAAACCTGTTTTCGTTCTCTGGCCCATTTTTGTTCTCTGGCCCATTAATTTCATCCCTGGGAATGGGTCCCAGACAAATAATTTAAAAGAACAGCACCACCAACAGAAACCATTATATGCACCGAGAGGCACCTGGTAGCGTTGTAGTAACGGACAATATGGAGCCACTTGAGCATCCAGCCTTAGGGAGAGGCTGAGTGAGAGAATGTGCAGCCAGCTGAGTAGACCAGGGTATTACAGACTAGGATATGGGTCAGGACAGACTGTGTATGCCCTAGAATCAGATAGACTGGGATATAGGTTAACTGTTTAGGTCATAGTTAAGTAGACTCCGTGGCAACCTGAAACATGGTTCCCATGAGTGACACATGCAGGATACCTATGTTAGCCTCTCCACCCTCAAGGACACATGCATTTAGAAGCACACAACCCCCAGGAGCACCGAGGAGGGGGGAAGGAGCGGTTATTGTTTTGAGTGATGTGGTTATGGAAAAATCATTTCTTTCCAGATTTTCTTTCAACTTTACTATTGCGTTATTTTTATAATCCTCCCCCCACCCCCACCTAAAGGTGACACACATCCCACTTGGCCAGTGTTGCAGATGTGTGCTCTGCAGATTCCTTTTCCCCTGAGGGATGTGGTAAGAACATAAGGATGGCTAGACTTCCCTAGGGAAGTGGCAGAAGGAAATTATGTACATATGGCTGGGGCTTTCAAGTCAGCACATGTCAGCCAGGAGCCTCTTATGGGGCAGTAAACACTTCTTGATGATCATGTCATATGAGGAACAGCTGAGGGAATAGAGGACTCTAGATAGCCCAGAGGTCAAAACTGCTGGGAAGGGGGATGTCTGGGTGGCTCAGTCGCTTAGGCAGCAGACTCCTGATCTCAGCTCAGATCTTGATCTCCAGGTCGTGAGTTCAAGCCCTACCTTGAACTCCACGGAGCTGAGCGTAGCCTATTAAAAAAAAAAAAAAAAAAACAACAACTGCAGGGAGGGATGGGAGTAGAGGTTTGAGAGAAGCTGCCTTCATCGGGCGCTGTGCTCAGGAAGTGCCTTCCCACTGCCCAGTCAGCTCCACGGGAGGCCTGGCACTTCTCCTCATCGCTGGAGAGGTTGGGCAGAGGCTGGATGTCCCTTTTTGGGCAGACCTACTTGTAGCAGAAGAAAGGTTGAATTACATGACCCAGATTTCTCGGCCTCGGTGTATGGCTTACTCGCTGTGTCTGTGACATCACTTGTGAGCTCCTGGAGATAGCTACTTGACGGAAGGGCTTGGCAGAGCAGCCCGGGCCTGGGAATGAACGAGATTGCTAACTGAGATAAGGACTTTTCAGGCAAGGGAGAGCCAGAGTGCCAGCTCAAGGAGAAAAGAGGTGATGGTCTCGGCCTGCGATTCCCAAATACATGTGCAGCTGCATCAGCGTTGCCCAGGGGAATTGTCAAGAACCTGCATTCCTGGGTCCTCCTCAGAGATGGAAGTACCTAGATGTGAGTGGGGCTCAGAGACTTCCTGCCAGAAACTTTGTACTCTTAAGTGAGTCTGTGTAGCCAGGATTTGAAACCACTGGCCCAGATGGACTTGTCTTGCTGTTTCAGCTCTAAGCCCTGCCCAAATTAGTTCCACGTTCCTCCTTTTCCCAGGCCTCTGGTATATATGGTAAGGCTGGTCATTAGACCAGAGTAAGATAGGATGGGAGAGACTTGGTAGGGTCCCAGCCGAGTTTGGTACTGTACATCTCTCCCTGCCCACACCCTTAGTTAAGGAGTGTTCTGGAACTGCAGCATTGGAGGTGCAAGTGGCCCCAGCTTTAGAAGAGTCAAAGGGCCTGGGGCCTGGCAGGTCATGGCCACTGCTCCTGCCCACCACCCCCTGGAAAGGGCTGCCAGCCATGTCTCCCCACCCCTCCTCTGAGGACACTGAGGGGAGGGAAATTGAGCAGTTGCTGGTATGTTCTCTCAACGGCAGCACTCAGTTATTGAAGGTGCGGGTGTTGGGGATATAAAAGTGAATGACACACAGTGGTTGCCCTCACGTTGCTCAGACTTAACTAGGGTAGGCGGCCCTGAAGATGATAAAGTAATGCACAGAGCGTCGTGGGAACCTGAACATTTGTCTTTCAAACCCGGCCCTGGATCCTTGGTTTAAAATAGCCTTTTGGTGTTTTCCTAGTAGTGAAAGCAACCTCTCATTTGCAGAGAAGAGTGAACCCTTTATGGTATGTGAGTTAATTGAATTACTCTGAGCCTCACTTTCCAGAAAGTTTTTACTGATACAGTTTCTCATCAGCCGTACTGCTCTGGAAACCTGGAAGCCAGAAGTATTGCCTTGTCCATCTCAAGCTGGCCTGTGTATCTAAAAGAGTGATCTGATCTTTCTCTGCCTTCTTCAAATCCCCCAGCCACCGGCCGAGTGCAGTCAGTTCTTGAGGAACATGCCAGCCGCCACAGTGGGAACCCTCTCCATGTCCTGCCTCTCCAGCCCCAGCCCTGCCTCCTCACTCTTGCCACCTGTGCACTTCCTGAAATGCCCTTCCCATTCCAGCTCTTCCCCTACTCCCGCCCCCAGTGAGCCCCAACCCAGGACTTAAGGTTCCACTCCAGGGTTTGCTCCCCTGGGAAGTCTCCTCACTCGCATTCCTCACAGAAAGGGTAGGGCTTCCATGGAGTCATGCCTAGCACATTCCGTGTTATACTGGGACTCATGCACTCCTGTGACTGCGGCCTCTCTGCACCCTTCCTGTAAGCCAGGTGCCTCTGAATGGATGCCATGGGAGCCTGAGGAGTACACGTGCAGAATCTGGGGTGCTGGGGGGTCACCACGGACCACTGGAGCCTGCCAGGGGTGCAGTGGGTTTCCACAGACCGTGACTTGGAATCTGATGGCCAGTATTGGGCTCCAAGACTGAGCAGGGACATTTCTCGCATCTCCCCAGGGAACAGAAAGCCAAGAGGAACAGCCAGTGGGTGCCCACCCTGCCCAATAGCTCCCACCATCTGGATGCTGTGCCCTGCTCCACGACCATCAACAGGAACCGCATGGGCCGGGACAAGAAGAGAACCTTCCCTCTGTGGTGAGCGTGCCTCACTCTCTGCTGATGCCGCCTTAATTTTACCCTCTTCCCTGCCTTGACTTTATGTTCCCCCAAACACTATGCTGCCTTCTCGAGACTGTTCCCTGTCGGCTTTGGGGACAGCCAGTCTCTGGCTTTTGCTCTGGCTTGCTCCAGCTTGCTCTGCCTTGCTCTGCCTGCTTCAGCCTCGCTGCTCTTGCCTGTTTCCCCAACGCCTCCAGGTTCTCACAGTTCTGGGGACAGGAGTTCAGTGCAGCAAAATCAAGGTGTCAGCCGGACCCTGCTCCCTCTGGAGGCTGGGGGGGAAGGCTCTTCCTGCCTCTTCTGGCCTCTGGTGGCTGCCAGCATTCCCTGGCTTGTGGCTGCATCACCAGTTTGTGCCTCAGTGGGTCACAGGGCCGCTTCCTCTATGTGTAATATTGCCCGGTCTTCTCCTAAAAGGACGCTTATGATGTGATTTAGGGCTACTTGCATAACCTTCTCCTCTTAAGATCCTTAATTATATTTGCAGAGTCCCCCCCACCACCGCTACCACCATATAATGGTCACAGGTTCCAGGGATTAGGACTAAATTTCTTTTGGGGGGCATTTTCAAGTTCACCCCCACTTTTATCTCTGCAGCCTGCCCTCACCTCTACACACTATCCTCAGGTATCTGTCACACACTGCTTGCCAACTTTTTGAGTCTAGGACACAGTCCTCCCTCCTTCCTGCCCTCAGGCCAAAACCCCAGAACTCTTCTCCTGCACACTCCTGCCTTCTTAGCCTTCCAAGTGTCCGGAATTGGACCGCCTTTGGCCAGCTCCCCCTCAGATGTGGGCTCCCTCGCCCAGGCCTGGAGTCCTCATAGTGGCCGCCCCCGTCTGGTTTCCTCTCTTACCGCCCTCACCCTGCGTCAGGCACATGAGCCTCCTCACTGCCTTCAGAGCCACCCAGAAGCTTCTGTAGTTCCCTCGGCCGAGAGCTCATTCCTTGCCAACACCTGCACCGCTGACCCCTTCTCCCTCTTCCTTCCCTTTCTCCCTTTCCTTCCCATCAGTGTTTGAATGTCACCTCTCAGAGCTGCCTACCCCTCTTTAGAATGGCCACTCCTGTCTCTGTCTCCTGTCGCTTTCCCTGTCATGTTTCCCAGAGCACTGCTGTCTGGCATACAGTGTGTTTTCCTCATGTTTGTCATCTCTGCCACCCCACCCCCCACCCCCACCCCCACCCCCGCCGAGCAATTCTCAGCCCTCCGTATTCCGCAGACACCCTTAGGTTCCCAGTGCCCTCCTGCATACCCCTGCCCCCCTCACCACCCCAGCCTCTTTCCTCTGTGTCTTCCTGAAATACAGATATGACTGCATAACTGCCTTGCTCTGGGTTCTCCTGGAGCTCCCTCGGGGTAGAGGCTGGATTCCATAGCCTGAGATGGAGAAGCATGGGTACTTGGACACGTGTAGCTTCTCTGTGTCCCCGACAGTGCTCCTTCCCTCCTCCCAACCTGCATCCCACCCTCAGTGCTCTGGCTCTTGCTCCCCAACAGCTCCTCACCACTCCTGCCCCTTGGATTTGGTTAAGTATTTCCTCTTCTGAAAATACTCTTCCAAAAAAGAAAAAAAAGAAAAGAAAATACCCTTCCTTACCTACAGTTTTCTGTGAAAGTTCTACCTGCTTTGGGGCTTAAATCTCGCTTCCTCTGGGGTACGTCTAGGTCATACCCCACTGCCCAAGGCCGTAGCTCCCTCTCCTTCCCTGAGTGTCCTTGAAGCCTGGAACTCTGCTCCTGTGGCTGCAGGACCCCTGCTTGCCTGGTCTCCCCGCTGGCTCAGCCCTTAGTTAACAAGTCACCATAAGAAGTGGGTTTCTCCCTCTGGCCGAGTTAGCAGTGACAGTAGTGCAAAGAGGGAGGGAGGCCCTGAGCGTGGAGACCCATGGCACCCCTTGCTGACTTTGCTGCCACTTCACTTCCAGCTTTGATGACCACGACCCAGCTGTGATCCATGAAAATGCATCCCAGCCTGAGGTGCTGGTCCCCATCCGGCTGGACATGGAGATCGATGGCCAGAAGCTGCGAGATGCCTTTACATGGAACATGAATGGTATGTGGGAGATTTGGGTCTGCGCAGCCCAGGCCCAGCTGAAGTGTGAACAGTCCTTTTTCTTGCCTCCTGCCTGTTGGGATCCTGGACTCTGAACACGACATTCAGAGCTTTGTGGCATAGATTGTTAGGGTGTGGACTCTGGGTTCAGATCCTGCTTCTGCCCCCATTTCCTGTGGGTTGGGCATGTGAGCCTCAGATTCCTTCCTCTCCTAGCGAGCTTGGGCAGGTCAGGGGCCAGTCAGGATGCAGCCTCTCTATCCACTGAGCTCACGATGACTTTGCTGCTACTCAGATCAGATCAACGCATGGCCCTCTACCCACCTCGCATTAGCTCTGTCCAACCCTCTAATCTGTCATGATGCCGTGTGTGCACGTGTCATACCTCTCTCATCCCAGTGAGGTCTACCCTCCCTTTGTCTGTTCTTCCTTTTCCCATTCTCACTCTGTAAGTCCTGGGTCAGATGCCTGCTCTTCCTGGTTCCCAGACCCTGAGAATGACTTCATGCTCAAGAGAGCATACTCTTCATGAGCAAGAGAAAGCGTAGGAGACATTTTCTTTTTTTATTTTTTTTCTAAAGATTTTGTCTATTCGTGAGAGACACAGAGAGAGAGGGGAAGAGACACAGGCAGAGGGAGAAGCAGGCTCCGTGCAGGGAGCCCAATGTGGGACTCAATCCCGGGTCTCTAGGATCACACACTGGGCTGAAGGTGGCACTAAACCGCTGGGCCACCTGGGCTGCCCAGGAGACATTTTTCAGAGTGTTTTGTCCTTATCCCATTCAGGAAGGAGGATTGCATATGTGTTTATTTTTTCTTTATTGTTTTCCTGAATCAGACTTTTTAAAACAGATTATTTATATTCAGACCAAAACCAAAGAACAGCAATGAAAAAAGCCCCAGTGAGTATAATTTTTAAATGAAGTTGAGAATCCCCAGAATCTCAGCGTTCCTAATAATAGTTTCCCTGCCAGTCATTTGGCACGTGCAAAGATATTTAACAGAGTTGTAATTATAGTGCAAGTATAATTTTATTTTTCTTCACTTATAAGTATCCTCCTGGTTTCTTTGGTCTTCATAATTGGCACACAATTTTCTGTTGAGTTGTAGTGCCTTCTTTTGCTAAAACTCCTTCTGCTATTAGACATTCCCATGGCAGAGAATATAATCGTTTACAACTTTTTTCTCCCAGAGGGGATTTCCTCAAGGAGGAACGTGTGTAGTTGTTGATATGTGGTTGCCTTGAGCTTTCTAGAGGGATTAGGCTGTTTCCTTTGGTCATCTCCTGGCACTTGATATGCCAGGTATGAGTCCAAGGGCCTCTGCCTGGCTCTGGGAACAAGGCCTGAGAGCTGGGTGCATGTCCTCCAGGGCCCACAGATTAGCTGGCGAGAGAAGATGTTGCCAAGGGGAGACGTGGTGAGGGGTTCTGGGATATTGTAATGAGTGTAGACAGAGCAGGTGTGGTGCATTGGTGATACTCCAACATGAGGACAGGACAGCTGATGAGTGCCAGACCATGGCCAATGCTACACATCCCCTGTTAACACCGTTCCCTTCTTATCTCAGCTGGCCTATGTTTTAGTTGCTAATTCATCTCTCTCCCCATTTCAACCCCTTGAGGTCAACGAGCTTGTTTTTTATTGCTGCTTTTCTTTTTTTTTTTTTTTATTGCTGCTTTTCTTACAACATTTAGCATAGAACCTGGCCATAGGCCATGGCATAGGAACTTAGCCATTCAAATTGACCCTGTCGTGTATTATCATGTTATTTTTCTTTCAATAACATATAGAAGGCTCAGACTATTTATTTATACTCCCACCCTATTCCAGAAGGGATAAGGCATCTTATACGAGAACATTTGGTGCAAAAGAATAAAGCAAATGCAAAAGATGTCGTTAGGAAAAATTGGACGAAATGGAAAATGAAAGGAGAAGAACAAAATGAAGCCCGTTCTCTGGTTCATACACACAGTTCAGTAGGTGTACGTTGCGAGGGGAGGCCATAACGCTCAGCCCTTTAGAACCAGGCAGAGACAGACAGGATGATCGTTCTACAGTTACCAGTGTGGTCAAGGTGAACAGCTGCTTGTGGCTCAGAAGGGACAGAATCACACATAGTACTTGAATCCAAAAGAACCTATAACCCCTCCCCTCCGCCCGGACCTCAGGAAGAGGACACTGTATAATGCATTGGAGATGTGGATCTGTCCAGGAAGACCCAGGAATTCTCCCATGAGTTTCCAGGTTATTCCTCAAAGGAGTCCTCTTGTAACACACCATATCCCCCATTAAGTGTAATTTGGTACAAACTTTTTGGTGTATTTGGTACAAAATAATTTTGTTCTGTGAACTCTTCCTCAGCCTAGTGGTATTTATATTTAGCATGTCTAAGAGCTATAGTTCTTAACTGGCGATTAGTAAGCCATGCATGGTAGTTAAAATCGCATGTTCAAAACCACTGTTTTTTTTTTGTGTGTGTGTGTGTGTGGTCATACGTAATTTACTTTGAAATTTCAAGTAACCTTAAAGGTAAGTGTGAGACTCTATCACAAAGGAACTGAAAAATGTTGAGCAGCATGAATGAACTACATGTCCTTCAGAACCGGGACATTCTTCATAACCAGGATTTGTCTCCCAACAGGCTTTTGGTAGGTATCTGTTAACAATGTGTTCAAGGTTATCTTTTCTTAGGACATGCAAGAGAGCTTACGTGAGTTGCTGGTGAAATATGCCATCATCTGTCTCAATAGCCAGCCTCCTTGGGATATGTTAAAATCTTCCAAAAAGGATGAGCTGCTGAACAAGAACACGTAGTTGGCCCCACCAAGGGATCAGGGAATCCCAAGGCAGGGCCACAAGCTGCCTCAGGAAAAGGTGTGGTATTTGCTCCTGCACACAGGCCAGGGGTGATTGGGACCCTGTAAGGCATGGCTACCAGAAGCAGTTTCTAGAGATTTGTTTTTGTTTTTTAGACATTTTATTTTATTTTATTTTTTTAAGATTTTATTTATTTATTCATGAGAGACACACAAAGAGAGGCAGAGACATAGGCAGAGGGAGAAACAGGCTCCCCGCAGGCAGATACTCAACTGCTGCGCCACCCAGGTGTCCCGGTTTCTAGAGATTTGTGTCTACATGTTCACTTTGGATACTTAACCTCAAATGATAAATTCAAGAAGCTAAGTGGATCCCAGCAATATAAACCCAAAGAAATCCATGCTGAGACTCATCATATTTAAACTTCTGAAAACTAAACACAAAGAAAAGATCTTGAGAGCTGAGGAAAATAACAGCTGACTTAGAGGGGAAAACCTGGAATGACAAAAGATTTCTCATCCGAAACTATGGAGGCTAGAGGAAATGGCACATGGTGTTTCAAGCACTGAAAGAAAAGGACTACCAGTCTTGAATTGGACACCCAGTAAAGATATCCTTCAGTAATGAAGGGGAGGGACGCCTGGGTGGCTCAGCAGTTGAACGTCTTTCTTTGGTTCAGGTCATGGTCCCGGGGTCCTGGGATCGAGTCCCACATCAGGCTCCCTGCTTGGAGCCTGCTTCTCCCTCTGTCTGTGTCTCTGATTCTCTCTGTGTGTCTCTCATGAATAAATAAATGAAATCTTAAAAAAACAAAAAAAAAAAGGAATGAAGGGGAAATCCTCAGATGGAGGAATACTATCACCTATAGACCTAACTTAAAAGAAGGGAGATGATAGGGCACCTGGGTGGCTCAGTCCGTTAAGCCTCTGTCTTTGGCTCAGATCATGATCCCAGGGTCCTGGGATTGAGCCCCATATCCCCATCCAGTCTCATCTCCCTCTGCCCCTCTCCTGCTTGTGTTCTTGCTTACTTGTTCACTCTCTCTCAAATAAAAAGTCTTTAAAAAAAAGAAGGAGGGAGATGATAAAAGAAAAAAGGAACATCAGGAAGGAAGAAAATATAACTGAAGATATGGGTAAATAAAATAAGCTTGCATTATCCTCTTGAGTTTTCTAAATTATGTTCGACAGTTGAGGCAAACATGATAATGCTGTCCAATGTGGTTCTAAATGTATGTAGAGGATATATCTTAAGACACTTGTATTATTAAAAAAAAAAGATACTTGTATTATAAATGAGGGAGTGTAAAGAAACATGATGAGGTAAAATTTCTATACTTCACTTGAGTTAGTAAAAATGAAACTGGTAGACTGATTAAATTATGTATATATGATGTTACATGTAGAAGGGCTTAAAATTTCTATGCGAAAAGATATACTCAAAATGGAATCCTAAAAAATGTTTAACCCACAGGAAGGTAAGAAAAGAAAACAAAAAAAACGTAGCAGATGTAAGCCTTAATATGTCAGTAATTACCCGTTTAAAAAAACAGAGATTCACAGAGTACATTTTTTAATGCTTTATTTATTTTTTTTAAGATTTCATTTATTTATTCATGAGAGATACAGAGAGAGAGGCAGAGACATAGGCAGAGGGAAAGCAGGCTCCCCACAGGGAACCTGATGGGGGACTCGATCTCAGAACTCCGGGATCACACCCTGAGCCGAAGGCAGACGCTCAACCACTGAGCCACCCAGGCGTCCCTAACACTTTATTTTTAAAAGTAACCTCTACACCCAACATGGGGCTTCAACTCATGACCTGGAGATTAAGAAATGCATGCTCCACCACCTGAGCCAGCCAGACACCCCTGGCAGAGTGCATGATCCAATGATACATTATCTACAAGAAACTTACTTCAAATATAATGATATAGGTGGGTTGGACATAAAGTCATAGAAAAAGATAAATCATGCAGGCATTAATCAGAGGAAAGCAGCATTAGGGCAGCCCCGGTGGCTTGGCGGTTTAGCGCTGCCTTCAGCCTAGGGCGTGATCCTGGAGACACGGGATCGAGTCCCGTGTCGGGCTCCCTGCATGGAGCCTGCTTCTCCCTCTGCCTGTGTCTCTGCCTCTCTCTGTGTGTGTGTCTTTCATGAATAAATAAATAAAATCTTAAAAAAAAAAAAAAAAGAAATGGTAGCATTAGTATCAGATAAAGCTGATTTAAGAGCAAAGCAAATTACCACAGGTAGAGAGTTAAATACAGTAGTTCCCCCTTCTCCACAAGGAATATATTCCAAGACCCCCAGTGAATGCATGAAACTGCAGATAGTGCCAAATTCTATATATACTATGTTTTTTCTTATACATGCCTACTTATGGTAAAGTTTAGTTTATGAACTAGGTACAATAAGAGGTTAACAATAATAGGACAATTATAACAATACTGTAATAAAAGTTGTATGAACGTGGTCTCAAAATATCTTAGTGTATCATATTCACGCTTTTTCTTGTGAGATGATAAAATGCCTACTTCATGAGATCAAGTGAAGTGAATGTCATAGGCACTGTGATGTAGGATTAGCCTACTGTTAATCTTCTGATGATACATCAGAAGGAAGATCATTTGCTTCCAGATCAAAGTTGGCTACAGGTAACAGACTGGAGAAAGCAAAGCCACAGATAAGCCACAGATTACAGGTACTACAATGATAAAAAGGTCAGTCTACCAAAAAGACCTAGCAATCCTAAATATGTATCCACCAAACAACAGAGCTGGAAAACATGTGAAGCAAAAACTGATAGAGCTGAAAGGAGAAACAGACAAATTCACAGTTATATTGGAGTCTTTGACATCTCTCTGTCTCAACTGATAGAACAACTAGACAGAAAATGAACAAGGTGAAAGAAACCCATCAACACCATAAGCCAACAGAATCTAATCGTCATGTATAGAACACTGTCTATTACAACAAAATACATATTCTCTTTAACTTCATAAGGGACATACAGCCCATAAACCATGTCATGGGTTATAAAACAAACTAAAAAGAAATTTAAACAAGTTTAAAAGAATTGAAATTGTACATTATGTGTTCTTCAACCAGAATGGACTCAAATACTTATAAACTAAACAACACGTTTCTAATTAATTCCTGGTTCAAAAAAGGAAATCTAAAGGGAAATAATAAATACATGGACCTGAGTGAAAATATCAGATACCAAAATTTGTAGTATATGGTTAAAGTAGTACTGACAGGGTAATTTGTAGTATCAATATTTACAGAAGAAAAGTAGAGAAGTCTCAGATCTATAATCTCCCACCTCAAGAATTGAGAAAAAGAAAAGCTAAATAAAACCAAAGCAAGCAGGAGGTAGGGCATAGTAGAGCAGGAATCAATGGAATTGAAATGGAAAACAATGGAGAAAATTAATGAAATATATATATGATATTTTGAAAAGCTCAGTAAAATTGACAAACCTCACAAAACTGACGACAAAAGATGAAAACAAATTATCAAAATCAGGAATGAAATGGGCTATCACTACAGATGCTACAGATATCAAAAGGAGCACCACAAAAACTCTACACACATAAATTGGACAATTTAGACAAAATGGAGCAAATCCTTGTAAAATGTGAGCTACCACAATTCACTCAGTATCAGATAATTTGATTTGTCCTATAACTGTTAAAAAATATGACTCATAGTTTAAAAACTCCCCAAAAGGAAATTTCCAGGAACAGATGGTGACTGAAGAATTTTACCAAATATTTAAAGAACTAACATCAATTCTCTGCCATCTCGTCCCAGAAAATAGACGAAGGAACACTTCTCAATGCATTTTACTTTTTTTACCCCAATGCATTTTACAAAGCTAGTATTATCTTTATATCAAAACTAAAGACAGTACAGAAAAAGTAAATGATAGGCCAATATTATGGACGTGTTAATCTTTTTTAAAAAATAGGTTTCCTGCTCAGCATGAAGCCCAATGCAGGGCTTGAATTCACAACCTCAAGATCAGGAACTGAGCTAAGATCACTTAACTGACTGAGCCACCCAGGCACCTAGACACACAAATCCTTAATAAGACACTAGGAAACAAAATGTAGATAAAAAGAATTATATACCATGACCCAAGTAGTGTTTGCTATTCCTGGGTTGCAAATCTAGTGAAATATTTGAAAATCAATCAACATAATCCACCATATTAACAGACTAAAGAAGAAAAACCAGGTGATATCAATTGATGCAGAAAAAAACAACAAAACACTCATTCTTGATTAAAAACGTTAAGAAAAATGGAAATAAAGGGGAACTACTTCAATAAAGAACATTACAAAATATCCTATAGCTAACATATTTTTGTTTGTTTGTTTTTGTTTTGTTTTGTTTTGCTAACATATTTTTTTTTTTTTTAATTTTTATTTATTTATCATAGTCACAGAGAGAGAGAGAGGCAGAGACACAGGCAGAGGGAGAAGCAGGCTCCATGCACTGGGAGCCCGATGTGGGACTCGATCCCGGGTCTCCAGGATCGCGCCCTGGGCCAAAGGCAGGCGCCAAACCGCTGCGCCACCCAGGGATCCCTGTTTTGCTAACATATTTAGTGGTGAGAGACTGAATACTTTCTGGCTGTGATCAGGAACAAAGCAAAGATGTCTGCTCTCATCACTCTTGTTCTTTCTTAGCCAGTGCAAGTAGGGCCAGAAAATTAAATAAAAAAACATACAGATCAGAAAGAAAAATTAAACTGTCCCTGTTTGGGGGTACTGGAGTGGCTCAGTCAGTTGAGTGGCGAACTTTCAATTTTGGCTTGGGTCATGATTGGGATTGAGCCCTGCATTGGGGTCCATACTCACTGGAGATTATCTACCTGTGCCCCTCCCCCTGCTTGCTCACACTCTCTTCCTCTCTCTTTCAAGTCTTTAAAAAGTAAGTAAAGGGACACCTGGGTGGCTCAGTGGTTGAGCACCTCCCTTTGGCCCAGGGCGTGATCCTGGAGTCCCACATCAGGCTCCCTGCATGGAGCCTGCTTCTCTCTCTGTGTCTCTGCCTCTCTGTGTGTGTGTCTCATGAATAAATAAATAAAATCTTAAAAAAAAAATAAGTAATTGTCCCTATTTGTAGATGACATGATTGCCTACATAGAAAATCCCAAGAGATCTACAAAAAACCCTGCTAATACTAATGATTGAGTTTAGCAGGGTCACAGGATTATAAGATAAACATGCAAAAATCAATTGTATTTCTGTGTACTATTGATGAACAACAATACATTACCATTTACATTCACTCAATTTAAAAAGGAATACTTTGGGATTACCTGGGCAGTGCACTTGGTTCAGCAACCAACTCCTGGTTTTGGCTTGGGTCATGAT